>NC_139034.1:72996685-74196685 GCF_964662115.1 Mustela nivalis
GTATATGCTGTTCAGGCTGTGATGCATTTCCAAACATTCCTATGTGCACAGCCGCTATGTTCAGCCTCATTGTATAAGTGCATAGAAAACGAAAGCTGAATGTATGAACAACCATTAAAAATATGAACAATTTTAATTTAATATTTTCAGAAGGCTGTCTTTTATTAATGTATTTGTCTTGCTGTCTCTTTTTCACCTAAATAATTTCTGTCCTAAAATGTAGCCTTCAATTAAGCTTAATCCTTATTACTAACCTAGGGTTGTACAGATATATATCTACAGATACACGCACACACACACACACACACACACACACACACAATGTCTCCCACAGACCTTCAAATAGGCAATGATTGCAGAGACCACTGAGTATTTCCCAGTAGCTCTGGAGCGTGAAACGACACTCTGTTTAAGGTCGGAATGGGCTATAGATACATCAAAGCTCTAAAGCAAATCTCCCATGACTTCCTGAGTCAAAATCTGTATGAAAAGTTCAAGAAGTCAGGAGCGGAAACGTGTGATGACCCACATCACAGAGGGTATGAATGTGGAGCTCTGTGTCCTGGCCAAGGTGGATGAGAAAAGAGTGTGGAAGTGTTTAGAGTCAGGAAAGGGGCAAGAAAGTAGGGAGGGTCCTGAGCTACACCCTAGACTGGACAACTGTTGGGGTTTATAGCTCACTTTTATGAGCCCTACAGAAATTAGCTTGTGGGAGGGTCGCCCTGGTGTAAAGGGTCAGGGTGGAGAGTTCATTGGTCTGGTTTGAGAAAACAGTGATAAAACAAAAAGGAATCCATCTACTTTAGAGCTCCTTTTGTGAGCTGTGCTGTTCCAGGAGCAGCTCAGGGATAAAATGCTGTGAAGAAAAAGAGGTCCTTTTGTTAATACTGTAGCTCCTTGACTTCGGTGTGGCTTGATGTAAATCAGTTTCCATGTGTGTATCTCCTTGTTAAGAAACTGATTTTGAAGGCTCTGCTGGGTCTTCACCCTACACTCTTATCCAAAATACGAGATAAATAAAACATCTATGCTATCTAAAATAAAATTTTTAATAAACTATTTCCTCTGGAAACTTCCAGAATGAAGTCTGTATTTCAAAAGGAGCACCTTTTGCTGCAAAGAAAGCAACAAGGTAAAATTGAAAACTTAATCAAACCAATGTGTATTTTAATTCAATCAATTGGTTGCATTTTCATGTGGTATATAACATTTTCAAAGACACATTTTTGAAATAGCCCTGTAAATTTAAACTCGGTATTCCTTTTCTGATTTCCTTTTTATTTGCATTCAAAAATCACAGTCTTGCTTTGAACATTTTAGGGTATTTTTAAGAGCCTGTAGCAGAATAACTAAGCCTTTGAAATAATATAGTAAGCAAAATATAAATACCAAGACTCTAATAATTACTTCTCTAGGCAAAGGATTGAACATAATTGTATATTTTTGAAATCAGAAATGGCCAGAAAAATTTTTCTGCAATTTGATGGCTTCCTCTTGCCTACTTGATAAGCATGGCACTGCTTAGTATGAAATACAGGCATGAGCTCCAGGCTAACGTATTACCTTCATCCTCTGGCTCAGTTATTTGCTCTTCTTTTTTTCCTTCTACAGTGTGGGGCCTCTGTTGTTCCTCTCCCAGGTGAGGCTGGTTTTTGTCCTTCTCTAGCTGGAAACCCCCACTTGCCTTTTGAAGCCCAGTTTCAGTGTGTTTTCCTTGCAATGCATTTCTTAATTCCTCAGGTAATTACTCTATATTTTGTGTCCTTTGTTTTTGTTTTTTTGTTTTTTTTAGAAGATTCCATTTATTTATTTGACAGAGAGAGAGAGAGATCGCAAATAGGCAGAGAGGCAGGCGGGGTGGGGGGGAGCAGGTACCCTTCTGAGCAGAGAGCCCAATGTGGGGCTTGATCCCAGGACCCAGAGATCATGACCTGAGCCAAAGGCAGAGGCTTAACACACTGATCCACCCAGGTGCCCCTATTTTGTGTCCTTTTCTCACTTTGTATTTAATGATGATTTGCCACTGAGTATGTTTTTTCCTGTATTTTTGTATGTTCCCGTGTCTGTCTCTCTAGCTTTGTGCTTCTTGCTCCTAGATCATATGTCCCCTTTTATAATAAGCATTTTGCGGTGTCCTGTTATTATCTTAACATAGAATCGTTAGTTATGTGATCTACCTATCTTATTTTAAAATAGCAAGGTTTCTCCCTATCTGTGAAATAAAGGGAAATAAAATAAAACTATTTTACATTTTACTCATAAACTAAGATTTTTCAATTTTAATTGCTGAAGAGTAATTCGACTATAAGGTAAAAATGGCCCCTGCAGATTTCCAAAATTCACCTGAGGACAGTATCCTCTCCAATGAGAAGCAGTGAGATAGATGGTGATCTCCATTATAGCCCCGACTACATCTGTGTCATTTACCATTTACCCCACTACTTATACAGTGAGCTTGTCTGTAACACTAGGCTGAGAATTACTGTAACACTTGGCTGAGAATTGTCTGTACCCTAGGCTGAGAAGGGGTAACTAATATATTGTCTTATGGTTGTATCTCTAATGTATAATATTCACTAGTTTCCACTGAGTGTGTCTTAAAATATTTTATTGCTCTGTATCAGAAGTTTATTAAGAAGTTAAAATAACTGGATGGACAAAAACGAGTGACTGGTTTTCTATATCAATAGATACGTTTAGATTGCTTACATATGTACTAATAACATTTTCAAAGGAAACAGGATTAAATGAAAAATCAAAATATACATGTTGGATTATCATTATTGATAATTTTATATCCTAGTGTTCATAGAACTTGGTTTCAATTTTTCTGAGCCAGTTTCCTTAGTTCTCTAAAATATGGGATAGGATACCCTCATAATGCTATTGAATACTACAAAACTGTGAAGAATATTCAATTGGATTGTCTTTTTAGTGCAGTTGCTTTTTTTCTTCTTCTTTTTTTTTTTTTAATGCTGTATACCTCCCAGTTTTGAGCAGTGGGAAAATAAATGCGTGTAGGTAGCTTTTATTAATCTCCTACATTGCCCATAGACCATGACAATTTGGTGTAGGGTCTAACTAATGAAACAAAATGCTGCCAATAGTTCCTAAAAATAATGGGATTAAGTAATTAGAGAAGCAGCCAAGAATTTTGCTTTTGGCTATATATAATAGTTGAACAGCTTAAATTCTTCCTCAAAATAAAAAAAAAGAGTTTTATAAATATCCCTTTGCTCATCTCCTAGCAGGGGTAAGGTAATGTTGGATGATACCTTTAAGTGGGAAATGTTAGCAAGGAATATTTACATGTTCTTTATGCTCTTGACATTCAAGAGAGAAAATCCTTCTTACTGCCTATGTTTATCAACTTAAGCTTAAAATTTGCTGATGAGGAAAATGGAAAAGAATTATAAGTAAGTTTTAAATCACAGAAATGATTTCAGCTAATTAAATTAGCAGCAAAAAAAAAAAAAAGTGTGAGGAAAATCCATTGCAGGAGAGTTAAAAAGATTGATTTCATTAAATACCTACACATAAATTTTGCAGCTAAGCACTGAGGTGCATTGAAAACCAGGGAATATTGGGGAAATGCAGCTAGGATAAATTCTGAATAAACTGATATTTTCTGGACACTTAGAAATAAAGATTCCAATATAAGAATGTGTAGGGCCATACAAATGTTCTAGAATACATACTGGGGAGATGTGTAGAGAGAAGATTCCTCACTAAATTATTCTTCGTGTTCTCAAAGATCTAGAGAGAAAGAAGTCAAATTCCTTTTGACATCGATAATATTCTTGAAAACTTAAAAGGATCATCGTGATTTGCCTCAGATGTAGCTACCCTAAAGGAGCATCAATAGCCATAAATGTTTTTGAAGGAAACAGTTAGCCAGTTATTGTCTGTAGTTGAAAGTAGGGGAGTTAATCTCATGGAATGGCCATCAGGGAAATTGTTGGTGACATTAATGGTCTGTACTCCATGCCTCTGATTTTCTTCTTTTTGTCCTTGGCTTTTCTCCTCTTTATTTTTCTCCTTTCTTACTCATTGTGAGGTGAGGTAATTGTGTTACACTGACTCTATTAAATGTATTTCATACTATATCGGCTCATGCGTTCATTCATTCATTAGATACTTATTGGTCACTTCCTCTATCTATGCTCATTGACTTGTCTCCAGGTAAAGCATTGATCTAGATTAACTCCAGATAATCTCTTCAAGTCTCTTCATACACAAGGTATCATTCTATTGAATTATGGTCCAGATTTTATCATAAATGTCTCACTGGTAATTCTGGATTTAAAAGTACGTCTTATAAGCTGGTCTTAAGATTTATAAGATGTTAATGGTAAAATTAATGACTTCTTAGAGAAGAAGATAACTAGAAATCAAAATTTTATATCAACATTAAATCATTTCATATTAAGAGGGAAACATATTAACAAAGAATGCTAGAATCATCTTTTGTAACTGATATCATGGTTTATCCTATTCTTTAGTATTTGTGATGTCTTATTTCCTCTACACAGTGGGCACGGTCATCCTATTTACTCATAACTCATAATGTCACTGCTGAAGGCAAAATCTTTATGTAGGGAGTATCAGGTGGAGTTGTTTATGAACAGGGCATTCTACACGGTCATAAAGGGAAGACTTTTAAGAAGGCATTGTCTAATAAGCTAAATTTAAAATTTTGACTATCAGGTCTTTAAAATAATTTTCAGAGGACCAGAATAGCTATGGCTAATACATAGCTCACTGAAATAAAAATTGAGCATTGCTTTCATTGCCTGGGTCAGGATTGCTTATGGGTAATATCTTTCACTGAGACATGTCGAAGATGAAACTTGCCTTCTGTCTGGTATGTCATGAAATCATAGTGATGGAAGAGATCTTGTGTATCACCTTGTTCAGTTTTCTAATTTCATAGATGAAGAAACAAAAATATAATGGATTTCAGTATCTTGCCCAATGTCATTCCATAAGATTAATTATAGAGATGGCACAGGAATGTAGGCTTTCTTGATTTTACTCCTGGGATTTTCTCACCACACCATTCTGTTTCATTCATTCTTTTATCCATTCACTCAACCTACTGGTACATACATTTTGGTGCTTACTATCCAATCATTGTGCCAGGAGCTTAATCAATCACATAGAATTTGTTACTTTCTCAGATCTTCACTGAAAGAATTTGAAATACTTCAGTTTTATAGAAACAAAGACATACTGTGTAACTTGCGTTTGTTTCAATGAATGTATATTTTTCATCAATATGTGGACATTTTAAAGCCTCGTTTAGAAATCACATTATAGGAAAAGATTCTACTTCCCAACCGTCAGATGAGATCATCGGGCAGTCTTCTCAGTGTTTTGACTGATTTCTTGCTAATGCTGGTGTTGATCAACGTTGTAATCTAATGTGACTTTAGCATGCACATCTGTTCATTAAACTGTAATAGACATTCAACTATAATGTTTTCTAATTATCTTGAATCCTAGAAATAATATGATAGGCCATTATTTTTCATTCCTTATTGAATATTGGAATTATTGATTGAATATGAATGCTTCAAAATTTTTATTTCAAATTAGATTTCTATCACATTTAACTTAAAAATTGACTTTAGCTTTTTTCTTTTGATTTAATGTAATTCATCATAATCTTTAATGGAGATGCCTTGCCTTCTATATTTGGATTAATGAATCTAGTACCACAAAATAATTTAATGTCTATGTATTATTATTTAGCCTGTGATTCTGTGAAAAAGTTGTGAGCAGTTATGTTGTCATAATTTATTAAATAGTATTAGAGAAAAGAAAATATCCAATTTATGAACCATTAGGTTTCTCAAGCTATGTTGCCAGTAAAATCACTTTATAAAGACATAAAATATTCTGTGCATCTGTAGGTCTTAAAATTACCATATCATCTTATAACTTTCATTAGAAGGAATATCATTCACGTTTTTAGAAGCAAATTAGATTTCTGTGTCCAGAACTATTTCTCAAAGAAATGGTAAATGAATCTAAGCTGGTATTTAGGATTATTCCATTTCCTTTGTATGCTGTCCTGACTTTCCTGAAACAGAACATTTTGATGTCCCATCCCTTACTTAGTGTCTCTCCAACTGCAACCTGCACACGCGCGCTCGCTCTCTCTCTCTCTGAGATAACTCTGACACTAAAGTTGGTATATTTCCAATGGTTCAGATCAATCCATAATTGCTGTCTGGAATCCTGTGTTGAGAAAGATTTAAGATTATAGCTCGGATCAATGGAAAGACCAGATGTCTGACATGGATGTGGGCTTTAGGAGTGCTAGACTTTTCCAGCATGTCCTATGACCATCTCAGCAGTGTATTTACTGTCTATTTAAAATCTTTTAAACTAACTGATCTGAAAAAGAAATCTTTATTAATGTGCTGAGAGAAGTTGGATCCCAGTTTTTCATTCCTCTTCCAGTCACCATAGCTTGCAAATAGTTTTAATAGTGACCTTGTGAAGACCATACTATCTATTTGCTTTAGAAACCTGTTTTTGGTTAGTGCTGGGAAGTTGGATTTCTCCCAATCATTCTAATTTGAGAAAAATTTGTTTCTTGACCCTATAGAGTTGGATTTTGGTATTACAGATCAAGAATTTTTTTTTTTTTTTTAATGTGATGCCTGAATACACCTGGAATTTTGCAATATTTTTGCCCTTGTGATTTAATGTTTTGTATGGAGATGTATTTAATTATGCTGGTTGTTTATGTTTTCATTCTTTTTGAATGCTCCAGCCTTATATCTTCTTTTTTGGTTATTCTGGTATTGGTGCCTAAACAATATTTATCTTTAATCCACACAGTAGTTTGCCCTTATCCATGGTCTTGCTCTCTGTAGTTTCACTTATCCTTCATCAGCTGTGACCCGGAAGCACTTGATCCTCCTCCTGATGTATCAGGAAGTCCCTAGGGGCCGAACGCTCAGTCACAATGCCTATGTTGTTCCCCTCACTTCATGTCATCAGGTAGGCATTTTAATGTCTCACATTATCACAAGAAGGGTGAGTACGGGATGTTAAGATATTTTTGAGACGGAGAGAGACTACGTTCACATTTATTCACATTCACTTCTATTATGGTATATTGTTATGATCTATTTTATTATGAGGTATTATTGTTCATCTCTTACTGTGCCTAATTTATAAACTGAACTTTATCATAAGTACGTATATACAGGCAAAGGCCTACTATATATATGATTCAGTGCTATCCATGGTTTCAGGCCTCCATTGGAGTTCTTGGAACATATCCAAGCACATAAGAGGGGGGTTGCTCTACTCTTCAAAAACTAATGCTAGCAGACAATTGCATATCTTGGTTTAGTATTTCCTCTCATTTATAAAAGGCTGGAAAGATACCACAGAAGTTACCGGTTATTTTATGAGGTTTCCTAGATTCAGACATCATTAACTGAAAAGATCAAAGACAATACTGATAAAATTAACTTATATGAAAAGTGCTTTACAACTTGAAAATACTTTCTAGACTTACATATATTATTTAAATTTTTATAAGCAATATTTATTCAAATAGCTATGAGACTTTTTAAAAAGTCATTAGGTCTTGCCTTGGTGACTAAAATGAGGTGAAGCGGACAAGAGTGGGTGGCCTCTGTGAAAGGTACTTGTTCTGGTTCAGCTTTGTTTCCCTCTGAGGTGTGTGGGGATATTTCCTATTAGTTATTTTGCTATTATGAGTTTGAATTTGAAAGTCTTTTTATTTTTTCCTTTTAAGGTTTTTTTTTTTTTAAGACAAAACAAATTCATTCTGATTAGAGACTAGATCAATTACATGATCAGATAGATGCTTATGCAACAATAATTATAAATATTTCATAATTGAATTAATGGGTTAAAGTTGGGATTATGAGGCACAACTCACCAAAAGGATCTCTGTCTAGGCAAAGATATGTGACTACAAGGTTAACACAGTCATAGAAATAAAGAGTGGTGGAAAATGATTTTTTATGACATTGGTTTGAGTAATGCTGCATATCAGGTTAGACTTAGTAAGAGCGTTACTGTTTGCATATCAAGTTATTGGAGCTCTAAGGAGTGAGGGAAGAATATGTGTGAATATATACACCCATGACACAACCAGCAAAAAAGCCGAATGGGTTGTTTCTGTAGATGGAGGTACCCTTCTGTGGTTTAGAAAGACTGCCTTTTTTTTCCCCCAGCAGTTATTTTTGTAATTTGAATCATTCATTCATTCATAAAATATTTGCTGAGTTCTGGCCTTGGGCCAGGCACTGTACTAGGCACTAGATACACCATGTTGAGGGAAATGGACATGATCCTTGCCTCTAGGGAAAGGCTATTCTAGTGGAGAGACCTGGAAAATAAACAAGTTACACAAAGTAGTATATACATACATGAAAAAATCAAGAAAATTATTAAGGAATACAGAGGATGCTGTGATAGAGAAAAACAAACAAGCAAACAAACAAAAACTGGTTGATATTAATGGGCCCAGAGGTCATGACGATGGAGTTTGAAGACATGGAACCAGCCCTGCAGAGAGCTGAGGTCCTGTAGGAAGCTCCAAGGTTAGCATAATTTAGGAGCCAAGAGCTGGACCATATGACTGGACGGTGGGGAGGGGAAGGATATGAAATGAGAGAGGTTGGCAGGGACCATATCATGCAGGGTTTCCTAAGCTATGGCAAGGATCTTGGAGTGTGTATAAAAGTCAGGGAAGCCACTGATAGGTTTTAAACAAGGTGTGACTTGATCCATTTGGTCTTTGCTTTGAAAAGTTCCCTCTAGCTGCTATGAAAAGAATGGTTAAAAGGGCATTCATAGAGGAAGTAGAGACAGTGTTAAACAGTTGCTGCTCTGATCCACCAGGGGCCTGAACAGCAGGGGTGGCAGTGAAGACAGGAAGAAGTGAACACTGTTCTGAATTCATTCCTTTTTTTTTTTTTTAAAGATTTTATTTATTTATTTTAACAGAGAGAGAAAGAGATCACAAGGAGACAAAGAGGCAGGCAGAGAGAGAGGGGGAAGCAGGCTCCTTGCCAAGCAGAGAGCCCAATGCGGGGCTCAATCCCAGGACCCTGAGATCATGACTGGAGCTGAAGGTAGAGACTTAACCCACTGAGCCACCCAGGCACCCCCTGAATTCACTCCTTTTAAACTCTACAATCTCAAAAATATGGATAAATAAATGTTTCAAAATATGTTTTTCAGTTGATTCTACCTATTGTGGCTCTTTTCCTTCTCAAATATCTAAAACTCAGTTTTGCATTTCTAATGAACGTTTTCTTTTTTTCCCCTACCTCGATTTTAGTACAAAGAAAAATACCCCCTATTCTAGTTTACATGATAATAAGTGAAGTACAACATTAGATTGTAATTGATGGAGTTGCCATTCTCATTGGTTAAAGTGGTTGATTACAGGCTGTGGTTTTGGTTTAATCTAACAGACTCAGAGTTTGACTGTTCTCATTGAAACATTTGGCTAATATAGATGAGGTCTGTAGTGAAGGAAATAGTCTCCTATCCTATGGAGAAATAAATGAAGGGTCCAAATGGCGTTCCCATGATGAAAGGTGCATTATGGATATTACTCAGTCCTTAGGCACATAGAGCAGAGCACCCTCACTGGGCAGCCCGGGGTCGGGTTGTGGGGGGAGTGGGGGAGGGGAATGAAATAGCCACTTTATTGGAAAAGTCCACTTTTCCTTTGTAGTCAGTCAAATGCTGTTATCCTTTTATTACTTTGTAATTTTGAGGGCAAGTTCAGCGAATAACTATAGAGGCTATTAAGAGCTGTCATGGAAAGTTTATTTGTCTTTAAATGGAAGGTAGAAACATTACTGCAGGAACTGCATTTTTTCAATGTAGATATTTCTCCTCTTTGAGCTTTTTAAAATGATGTTTATTGTTTCTCACAACAAAATCCCAGACCTCCTTAATGCTCGTAATTGTGATCCTGCCTTTTCCCTTTTGTCTGGAATAAAATTTATGGAGGAAGCTTGGCCTATGGGAACCAATCTTACTTTGTGTTAGTTTCATGTTAGTGTCTACACTAATAGTATACAACTGGGGTTAATGGTAACTTCCAGAAAAACATGGTTATATCACCCAGATTCTTAAAGGGGAAAAGTTCCAGAAAGGGCCTCTGCCATCCTCTCTTTGGATTTTGAGAGTAAAAGTATGGCTGTTGGAGGCCATCACAATGTATAACAAGAACTGAATATTTCAGAAAATCACTGTTTTATTTTCCTATAGCAGCTGTCATGAATCACCTAAACTTGGTGACTTAAAAACAACAGAAATTTATTTTCTCACAGTTCCAGAGGCCAGAAGTCCAAAATCGAAGTGTTGGCCAGGCCCATTCCCTCCAAAGGCTCTAGGGGGCAGTATCCTTTGAGTTTTCTAAGTTATGGTGACTCCAGTGAGGTCCTGGCTTGTATGTATCAATTTGCTCTCTGGCCCTTCCCGTGGTTTTCTTCCCTGAGTCCCTGTGTGTCCTTTTCTGTCTCTTGTAAAGACATTTGTCATTAGAGTTAGGACCCACCCCAATCCAGCATGATCTCAATTTTATTTTCAATTTTATGCCATCTGCAAAGACCCTGCTTCCAAATAAGATTACATTTTGATGTTCCACGTGGATATGAATTTAGGAGAAGAACTTAGGAGAAGATGAATTTAGGATACGAATTTAGGAGAAGATGCAGTCAATGCACTCTAGTCACTGAGTCAGAGCACAAAGCAAAAACACGGGAGTTGGTGGTTTTATTTTCTAATCTCCGTTTCATCAACTTTTAAAGAAGCTACTTATTTTCAATGCTTTCCCTGCAGTGGAGTTAAGAAATTAATTCAGAGGCTTGCCAGAACATCAAATCATTAAAAATCTCTATATATGTTTATTCAGGGGATGGACTTGAACAAGGAAGGATTTTTGTCTAATTGTAAAATGTTTAAAAAATTTGCTCCACTGAACTCTTGCGAAGGAGACTTTGAAAGAAATATACTTCCATATATGGTTCTAATTTATGACTTCTTTCATTTAACTGGGCTTGGAGTAGTGCTTCTTGGATGTAGAATTAGGTTCTAGCTTGGGGACTATTTGCTTGTAGTATGTTTATATCAAGTTCTAGCTAGTTCCTTAGTTCTATTTTATATTATGGATTTTCCTTCAGTTTGAGGGCTGATCGTCATGAACCCATGTAGCTCTTACTAAGCTACAGGAACTCTAACAGATTCCCATCTGGTATCTAAAGCAATCCTGCATCATGACTCCCCTTTGGAGTAGTTACCATTGTCCTTGGTTTATAGATGATGGGACTGAAGCTTAAGTGACTTGCCCAAGGATGTGCGAGGTGTCAGCAGAAGAACTGCTTTTCTAATCCAGTCTGTCTGGTTCCAGGGTATTAGCTTTTTACCACTGCCCAGTGCCTGTCTCTAAATATGTCCGTCCCAGATATAGGAGGGGGCGTGTACATTTATCTGCCGCTAAACCAGTGTCCCCTTGAACCTGGGTTTCTGAAACCTGAGTTGTCTTGCTGGGTCTGAGTGTGTCCTCCTAGGGAGCTCACTCAGGAAGTGGGTTCCAGGTCTATCATATGAAGGAAGTCGGGGAGGGGAGGTTCAAGGTGTTTCTCCAGACTCCTGGCTGGCAGCTTTGAGTACAAGCAGTAATACTCAGTAGCGGACAGAGTTTATTTGCTTTGGGGGCACACCTTTCCCCTTTCGACTAAGACTTTCTTCTGAAAGCTGCTTGCATTTGGATGCAGACGTGGGTCAGCAAGTAGGGCGAAGAGAGGGCATCCCGCCAAACTCGGGTGTGTTTGCCAGATTGGAAGGCGGCCTGACACTCACGTGATGCCTCCTTGGAGATGCCTTCCTGACCACTGTAAGGAAGGAAGCCTCCCCCCTCCCCACCACTCCTGTCCTGCACCTCTCCTTGCTGCGTCTTCCACTACAGCACGAATGCTGGATGCGTTCTGGATGTTTATTCATGCCTTCCTTTTCTGCCCGCCACCAGAATGTGAACTCCATGATGGCAAGAGCTTTGTCTTCTTCACTTCTGTGTCCCCAGGGGATGGGAAGGGGCAGGGTGAGCGAGGAGGGAGCTCAGGAGTGGACAAATGAATGAGCGTGCCCATGTTGCCGTAGTTAAACCAGAGATTCCGCACCTACTTATTTTCTTTTTTGCTGATTTTTAGGAAATCCTAGGACTTCACTGAGCCCTAAACACTGATAAAATGTTGTGGGTATTAAGATATCTCGCAATCAGCAGGATTCTCATGCGGTGTGACCATGTGGGGCGAAAGTTGTGATTCCTTCTGGGTAGCATTCAACAAAAGAGCCGAAAAAAATCTTAGGGCTAAAGGAGTAAAAAGACGGAGTGTGTAAATATGCAGGAAGCAGCACTGATGACATCAACATATACAGCTTGCAATGACTACGTATACATACAGTGTCTACATGCAGCGTATATAACGCCTTCGGTGTATTTCAAATATGTATGTATGTATCCTTTAACTTTTTTTTTTAATTTTTAAAAATTTTTTAAAGATTTTATTTATTTATTTGACAGACAAAGATCACAAGTAGGCAGAGAGGCAGGCAGAGAGAGAGGAAGCGAAACAGGCTTCCCGCCAAGCAGAGAGCCCCATGTGGGGCTTGATCCCAGGATCCTGAGATCATGACCTGAGCCTAAGGCAGAGGCTTTAACCCACTGAGCCACCCAGGCACCCCTGTATCCTTTAACTTCTTACTTTTACTAAAGGAAAACCAGCACAGAATAACATTACATTATTTATTTATTAGTCAACGTCCACAATCAGAAAATCACTTGGGATTCATTGTTAAATCCTCTAAGATACAATACAGGCTGGGGATATTTATTTCTATTTAACCATTGATTCTCCCCAAATCTGACTCTGCACATGAGTTTCCTGGGAAAAGAACTACGACTGGAACAAAAGGAATGTTGACCTCGCTTGCATTTACTGTTCGTGGATTTTAAGAGTCAGTGGGGATGTGTCATTCTAGTGGGAGGCCTAACACCGTGGTAAGAGATTCAAGCATTTCTTTTCTCCACCCGAGGCCTGAGTCACTCAGAGAGGGACGTGTGAAGTTTGAGGAGAGATTGGGGGTTGATGAACACAGGGGAGAATGGGACGACTTCGGTTGAGGAGAAGAGAGAGGAGGCGGGAGATGGGAATTCTATTTTTTTCTTCTTCCCCTGACTACAAGGCTTAGCTTTCCAAATTGCCTCACAGGACAGAGTGGAGATTATTGATAACCAGTTCTGGGGCCAGTAATGGCAAAGGAGGGCCAGAGCACTGGGGGTGGCGGGGGGCCGGGAGAGGAGACATTTACTTAGAGCTCAGCTCTGCGTGTCTGCTGCTGGTGGATTTCTGTTCTATTACCACTTTCTTCTTTTCAGTAATGGAACTTATAGGGACAATGAAAAAGGTAATAGAGCCATCAATATAGTATATTCTGGAGACCCAGCTGAGGTGCTAAAGTAGTTTCCAAGACTTACAAAACACACTGAAATGGATCAAGTTCACTGCCTTTCAGTGCAGTGTGGACGGGAGTGGAAAAAGCCTGGCCGCATGTTCAAAAACAGCTTCAAGAGCTTTGTGTGGGGGCTTCACCCCTTCACAAAGGCAATTACTTTCCATGTCTGAGGGTGTCAGCTAAACCATTATTTATTAATTATTTAATTTAGAATATTGGCTTTTTGTTACCTTATAATAAATATGTGTCCAAAAGATGTTCTTCAAAAATAACCTTTTATCAGTTTACATGGGTACTGTTTTTTCACCTTTTTTGAATTGTGGTGCTTTTTTTTTTTTTTTTTTTTTTTTTTTACATCTCAGCATGTTGTGTTGTAGTTTTCTTTGTCCTTTCCTCATGCTTCTTGCATTCAGAATCACTCCTGTCACTACTAGTTTTGTTTACTATTTTCATGTAAACTCTGGAAAGTCACTAGAACATCACACTTCTCTTGGTTTCCTCCTCGGTTTGTTTTGGGATTCCTTAAATAAAAGCTGTGTCTTCTTTCTTTTGGGGGAGGGATCTGTTTGATTAGTGGCAGTGTGCCTGGTCATGGAGGTGGAGCTTTAACCAACTTTCCTAGGTGCTGTGTCACCAAGTTTATTGTGATAAAATAGGCTAGGTGTGGTTCACTTCAGTCTGGTGCGGGTATACTGGAAGGAAATCACCACCAAAATGGGTGGTGGCAGAATTCGGAAACATAAGGAATATGGAATGTTACAGTGAGAGGACCCATCCTTTGCGACAGCTCTAGTAACCGTCTTGGAAGTCATGACTTTAGTATAAATTTAACTTGTCCTTTTTCAGGGACACAGTGGAGAGATTTTAAATGATACAATTACAACCAGTGTCATTCCGCAGAAGTAATGTGTACCTGCATCAGATTGATGGTGAGCCTTGATGACAAATACTAACTACCTTTGGCCACCAGAGAAAGACAATGTTTCTCAAGTATGCTTTGCCTTTCAAAAAAAAAAAAAAATCCATTACTGGATTTTTTCGCTAATGTAAGAGTTGTTCAGAGGAAACATTACTTTGTACAGCACAGGATTTTAAACATTGGATATCCGTTTCAGATATTAAGGTAAACACACATGCATATGCATTTATTTTTGTTAGAGAGAAAACATATAGGGCTAATTTAATTTGCACCTCTTGTGGTCAACCTTTCTGAAATTTTGACTTCTCTTGTGATTCTGCCACCCGTTAGAGTGGGTTTTCATTTCTTGGGTTTCTTTTTCTTAGCTTTTAGGTTTAATGGCTTAGACTAAAAGGCACTTATCTTGTCACTGGCTAGCATGTTTCATTGGCTACATTTACTCTGGCAGATGAGTTATAACAGATTCTTTAATATATATATTTTTCCTTTTTCCTATAGAGGGACCGTCATAGTGTTTTGACAGTTCAAAAGGATGGGGGGTTATTGAGTGTCTAGTTTCTCAGCTGCTCAGCTGTATTTTTTGAGCTATATATCAGCAAAATTACCCAGCTCTTTTACACAAGGTGTTCTTTTGCCAGATGGTACTCTGCAGGAAACAACTTCTTAGTTTTCTTAAATCAGGATTTATAGTAAAATAGAATAAGACTTAGGTATGGAGACTTGGGTTTCTCTGGAAATCTGGGGAGTCTCCAATACCTGTCCTTTTTCTCTGTCTTCATTGCTTCCTATTCAATTAAGCTGATAACAAAATGTCTACATTGGGATTCCGTAACGGAAGGGCATGTTCTTAGCAATTTTCACCGTCTTGCCTGCCCTGAGACTGGATGGAAAGGTTCAGCTCCAATTGCGCCATTAGCCCGGCAACTGCAGCCAATCGTTACCAATGATTTTTGGTCTCCCTAATTGTTTTTTACTTTATTGAGTTTATTCAGAAATAATGAAACTCCATCCTTCCTTTTCTTAAAAGATATTCACATAAAGTGCAGTTGCTGTTTCTTCTATAAACTCATCAGCATTGCCTTAAGGAGTCCCCTTAACTATCAATTTGCCAGTCCAGCTAATAGATCTCCTAATTTGCAGAAATACCCCCACGCAAGATTTCAGCAATTAGAAAATCATGACAGGGAGTCCTAGGGGACTCCCAGGCTCTGCACATACGGATGGGGATGTTGGAAAGGCTGGGGCTGGGTGACCCGGGAGAGAAGAAGAAAACACCAAGATAGATAAGTGGGCAGTGCTTCTTTATTTTCCATTTTATGCAGCTGTTCGGAAAGAATATCTTCTGGCTTGGATTGGAAATGGCGCATGTCAACCACCATACTGTTTACAGAAAATATTCCAGTACTTTCTTTAAACCCACATCCGCGAAATAGGAAAAGGCTAGGTCAAATTTCATGAAGCCCCTTTGGGGAAATATGTGTGATTAACAGTTATATTCTTTCATGGCTTAAAATCTAAACCCATATATTTTAAGTGAAAGTTAACTGGTTTCCCTAATTATCATACTGCCTTGGCTTGGAGTTCTAATGGAAAAATTTCGTGGAGATTAGAGCCTAAGCTTCCATGCTGCCTTATCACTTATTGCTTATTAAAACTTTGCTCTAACTTTGTGACCCACTTGAGAACATTAACATTGCCAGAGTATTAAGCATTTTAGTAGCACAACATGTGGTTTTGATATCTTCTCGAATGGACCAGTTGGCTTGTGATTATATCCAAAGCTTGGAAATATATAGTCAAGATACTAAACGCCTGAAGCACAAATAAGGACATCATCCTGTTCTCTCTCCCATTTTGCTCATTCCCATGTTTCCTGAAGGTTCTCACTTAAAAATCTTCAATACTCTCCACTCTTCATAGCGAATGGCTTATAAGACCCCATGCTGTACTCCTGCCTGTGTAAACGCATTCTCCCACTCCCTTTCCCATCTCTCCTGGTTCATCTGTGATGCCATTTTCATTTTGGTAATCACTGGTTTCCAACCCACATTCATGCAGTCACTCATGTTCTAAATGAAACTTTTCCCCGAACTTTCCCAAGCATTGACATTATTCCTCCAACATCATTTTTTCAATGGTCACTACCTCTATGAAGTTTTATTTCTACCTTCACTAGAAAACATTGATTTCTCTTTTGTACACAGACAGTAATTTAAAGTTGTAATTGTTCTAGAACATCACATATGATCAACCACATGCATCTACATGCACATCTTCCACAATGGATCACGGGTTCTCATAGATAAAGGCCTTTGTCTTACTGATTTTTGGATTCCTCATATCTGGCTTTGTGCTTTGCATGGTAAATTTTCAATAAATGGTTTTGAAGAAACAGGGCTGAAATATACCTTGAGTATTATCTAGTTAATACCTTTATTATTTGATACATGAGAAAAGGCAATATCATTCAATGGATTTATTTAGTTATTATCACAATGTCATTATCAGTTCCTGATAGCTCCCCTTTTGCATTGTTGATTTCCTGCTATTTGAACAAAATAAAAACTAAATGTTAATGACAACTCTACTGTTTACATAGGGCTTTTTGGTTTCAACATACTTTTACCTTCTTTAGATTGGTGAGATTCACAGGGCCAGAATTATTTTCCTCATTTTACAGATATGGGATAAAAGGCTTCAGTGATTCAACCAAGGTCATAGATGGAAAGGCAAACACTTGAATTAAAACCTGTTTTACTCTAACCCTTTGTGGGTCATTCAGCCATCACTGGAAGTTGGACTATGACCCTGGTCTCATTTCTCCATATGGCATTAAGCGATTTCAGATGTCTTTTTGGAAAATCACAACTTTTACCTTTAACGGAAAGAAAAGATCACGCGTTGAACTATCCCTGGGAAAAAAAAATGTCTGGAGGAATTTGTCTGTGATGGTTAGAGGAGAAACTTCAGCCTTTAGGTCCTGCTTTACATCCTGGGAGTAAAAATTGAGGTAGAAGTGAACTTGACCCTTCCTCATTTCTGGAGCTTAACACAAAATGATAAAGATCATCTGAAGTTTTTTATTTGTTTGCTTTATTTTTGTTTCTTTTTTTTGTAGTTATTAAATATAATATGTTTATTATAAATATTTTAGAAAACTTAGAAAAGTATAAAGAAAAATGTTTAAAATGTCCATAGTCCATCACTAGGAATCCACTATGAACATTAAACATTAACACCCGCTGGAATTAGGTTGCTAGGGTTAAATCCTGGTTCTGTGACTTAACAGTTTAAGGATAATGGGAAAGTTAACCTCAGCTTTCTGGGTCTAAGTGTACTTATTTATGAAATAGGAGTAATAATATTGCTTATATCAGAAGGTTCTTGTGAGGATTACATGAATTTCTGGTGTAAGGCACTTAAAATGGTATCGATCATATAGTATATACTCCCTTAATTTAACTATTATTATACCTCCAGTCATTTTATTTCTAAAAATCTAGAATATAAACTGAAGTACAACTTTTTATCCCACATTTCTCACTTGTATACCATAAGCATTTTTTCCACAGAAATATTCTCTTAAAATATGAATTTATTGGTTGTATTATACCATCATTTCTTCCTATCTTAATTGGTCTAGTCAGTCCTTAATTGTTTCTAATCTTTGATTATTATTTTATCCTTCGATATATAATTATGTCATGTATCTTTATTCATTGGCCTGACAATTTCCTTGGGATAGATTCCTAAGAAAAGAACTGATGGATCAGAATGTTTAAGTTCTTTTAAGGATTGTGAGTTATCAACCTTGTTTTCAAACAGTTTTATTGATATGTAATTTATATGCCATGCAGTTCATACAATTAAAGTTTACAATTCAGTGGCTTTTGGTGTATTACATTTAAAAATGTGCTAAACTATAGATATTATAATATTTATCATTTTTATCACTTTGGAATATACACTTCATTGGCATTAATTATGGTCACAGTGTTATGTAGCCATCACTGCTGTCAATTTCCAAAGATTTTTCATTACCTCAAACTGGAGTCCTTAACCAATAATTCCTCTTCCTTTCTTCCCCTATCCCCTGGTAACCTCTCTTGTATTTTTGTCTCTGTAAATTTGCTTGTCCCACTTACTACATATTAATGGAACCACACAATGTCTGTCCTTATGTGTCTGAAGTATTATTGTGGTATGAAGCTGTTCCGATTCCTCCATGTTGTAGCACGTGTTAGAACTTTATTCCTTTTTTATGGCTGAATTATACTCCACTGTGTGTTTATACCATATTTTGTTTATCCATTCACCTATCAATGGACCTTTAGTTTCTTTCCACCTTTCGGCCATTGGGAATAATACCGCAGTGAACGCTGGCATGCAAATACCTGTTTAAGTCCCTGCTTTCAGTTCTTTCAAGTGTGTATCTGGGAGTAGAACCACCACGGGGTCACATGGTAACTCTCTGGTTAGCTTTTTGAAGAACCACCAGACTGTTTTCCCTAGCAATTCCATTATTTTGCATTCCTATCGGCTATGTATGAGGGATCCTATTTTCCACACTAAGGTAAACACTTGCTATTTTCCTTTTTTTTTTTGTTATAGCTATCTTGCAAGTGTGACCTGGGATCTCACTGTGGTTTTTCTTTACATCTCACTAATGATGAATGGTGTTGAGCATCTTGCAAGAGCTTATTTACCATTTGGTTATGTATCTGGAGAAATAATTATTCAATCCTAGGTCTTTTTTTTTTTTTTTTTTTTAATTGAGCAATCTTTTATTTTATTTTATTTTTATTTTTACATTTTCGGTGTTCCAAGATTCATTGTTATATACCATACCCTATGTCCATTTTAAAATACCGGATTGCTTGATTTGTTGTTGTTGTTGTCTGAGTTATTTATCTTTCAAGAAATTACTTCCTAATTGATGTCTGTAAATACTTACCATGGAAGAGCCATTTTAGGCTCCTTAGAATGTGGTTTGTGGGGAGGGGGGCTGGGTGGCTCAGTCAGTTAAGTGTCTGACTCTTCATTTTGGCTCAGGTCATGATCTCAGGGTCTTGAGATCCAGCCCTGCGGGAGGCTCGGAGATCAGTGTGGAATGTCCTGTCCTTCTCCCTCGCCTTCTGCTCTTCCCCCTTCTCTCTTTCTATCTCAAATCAGTCAATCAATACAGAAACTCTTTAAAATAAACAACAAAAAAAAGAATTGGAGTTTGTAATCTCTTTTGATAGCGGAGCTAAAGCTTATCAGAGCCCTTCCTTCATAAAATGGGTATGACTCTGTGCCAGGCAAGGCGTTGGGTTGCTAGGCACACACACACATGTGACTTTTAAGGTTCAGCTTTAAGGTGACCAAGCCTGGGGTGTCTGTTTAATTCCTATTGTTAGCTAGCTGTCCTTGTTAATTTTCTTTCCTGCTCAGAAGTTGTTATTATTATTATTATTATTTTTTTTTATTTTACCAAAAAGACCTCCACAGTTTGAAAACATGTCCTTTACAGAGTAAAACTACTGTATATGTATTTTGACCCTGTACAGAATGTGAAATGTACATTCTTCTCACAAACTGACAGCATTCCCTAACACTGTAAAATGCTGCTAAGGTATCTGAAAGGGATTATATGAAACCAAGGGAGAGTTTTAATAGTTTGGATCCGATGTTGATTCTGTCAATAGTAAATTTGTTCTGGGTTTCTTCCTGGCTCGCCCTGTTCCAATTCCCACCTCAGCACTTTCAAACTATATTGAGGCAATAGCTTTCAATACACCTTGAATCAGTCCCAAAACACGCCAGAGCATAGAGCGATATTGAAATAATATAACCAGAGGGAAAGATAACATATTAATAGAACCACCCACAAGAAAGACTGAGTCTAGTGAAGCAAAAACACGTATGTTTCTTTTATTTTAAAAATCTCCTCCGCAGTTCTCCCCCATTAAGCTTGCTTGCAGGGCCTTCCAGCTAAGGAGGCTAATTTGGATCTGGTCTGGGCTGGCCTGTACCCCAAGGAGGCACATCTGCTCAGAATAAGTAATGGTGATTTGAGAAGTGACGCGCTTCCTTTCATATTCTGCGCACTTCACTTGGCTTTTCAGAAGCTCGCTATCCAGCATCTTGGTTTTCTTTACTATGGTCTGTGCAGGGGAGGAGTATTGAGGACGAGGGTGGTTTTGTTGAGAGTTAAAATGTCCAGAGTCTGATTCAGTTTGTGGGTCGACACCCAGTGCCTGGAGCTAGGGTAGCAGGCCAGGGGAGTTTAAGTTTTGTCACCAAGCAAGGCATGAGGTCATGGGTGTGTGGGGTGTGTGGCAACTTTAATTAAGGGGGGGCTCATGCTGTTCTTACTGAGCTGTTACTACAGGTGAATCCAGGCACTATGCTAATTACTTGGCTTGAATTAGCTCAGTTAATTCTCCTATCAATTTCAAAAAGCAAGGAAGTTAAGATCTACGTTTTAAGGACCTGAAGAATAGCAGAGTGACTAAACCGTGTCCCCAAGATCACTAGTCTACTAGGCAGTAGGCTCAGGATTCTATTCTATTTATTTATTTATTTGACAGAGATTTATTTATTTATTTAGTTAGTTAGTTATTTGACAGAGATCACAAGTAGGCAGAGATGCAGGCAGAGAGAGAGAAGAGGAAGCCGGCTCCCTGCTGAGCAGAGACCCCGATGCGGGGCTTGATCCCAGGACCCTGAGATCATGACCTGAGCTGAAGGCAGAGGCTTTAACCCACTGAGCCACCTAGGCGCCCCTAGGTTTAGGATTCTCAACGGAGTATCCGATCTCTAGAGCAAAGCTGGGACGCTTCATTCTGTATGAAACGGTTCCCTCAGGAGAGAATGCTTCTGTCTGTTGCTACATGGGGCCCCACTGGCCACTGATGGGATTCCAGGTTGTTGATTATTTGGGGGAATTGTGTGCACAATCGAAGTCTTTCTTCATTGGTTATCTTGGCCAATTCTCTCTTCTCATCCCCACCCCTGGTAGGCACTCAAGTGAGGAATTTCCCTCCTATCTATCCTGGCCTGCCGCCCTTCCTTTTCAACTCATGTGCATGAGTTTAAATGCTCAGGAAGACTATTTGCGGATGCTTGCTTCCCTTGGAAAACATGGCAAGTGCTAGATACTGGGAATGAGCCTCTCAAAGCGCACGTGGTGCTTTTCTTCACCCCTCTTGTTGCACTTTGTAATTTCACTCTTTCTGTTTACGCTTTTGATGCCGTCTTGCTTTCCTCTACACGGAGTGCGCAAACCACATCTGACTGGTTTCCCACTCTATCCCCACCACTTGATGCGGTGCCTGCCACGTGGCGAGTACTTATTAAATCCACATCAAGTGAACGAATCAATAAAGGCATGAGTGAGTTCTCTCTGTGAGGTTGGAACACAGGATTCTAGGACCATGCAAAATTCATTATTAATATTTCCTCCCCATAGAGTAGATGCTGAAGTGAACAGCTAGTTTCCTCACGCTGGGAACATATTCACACAGGAAAAAGACTTTCTGTCCTCATGGAGTCCATTCTGTGTGGCTATAGAGATTTGGGTTTTCTTTGGGTGTATGGACGCTCTTTCAAAGAGGTGTTTGATGGACAGCTCACGCCTGCTCTGCCTTCCCCGTTGGGGCTCCCTCGGGGACTTTGTCCATGGACGTGTGGACCCCTCTCTCATGGAGAGCCCTGGGTATATATTCCACCAGCTTTTTTTGTTTGTTTGTCTTTGTTATTGTTTTTTTCATTCCATGAGTGGCTAGAACTCGGGAGTTTCAGGTGAATAGGATCCTGGCTAAACGTTTACAAGACACCACCATAGTTTTATGAATAAAAATCTCGGTAAGTTGAAATAATGACATTGAACCAAGCCACATGAAAGCATATTCTTTTTTTTTTTTTTTAATTTTTTTATTTATTTGAGAGCAAGAGATTACAAGTAGGCAGAGAGAGAGAAGGGGGGAAGCAGGCTCTCCGCCGAGCAGAGAGTCAGATGCGGGGCTCGATCCCAGGACCCTGAGACCATGACCTGAGCCCAAGGCAGAGGCTTAACCCACTGAGCCACCCAGGCGCCCCTGAAAGCATATTCTAATGAAACATTTCAGGCCTGACTGGAGAAAGATGGACATACCAGGCTAACTCTGGTGTGGGAGAAAATGTCTCAGACTCACTGCACGCTTTCGGGGATTGGTTTTGTTGAAGCCCACCTGCTCCAACCTGGACCGTGATTCCTCGCTACCTTTTCTCACCTTGGGGTTGAAGATGTTTGCCTTGTGGGTTTGCCGGGTGTTGCTAATTTAATTTGGCCCCCTGATTTTCTGAACCTGAGTCTTGAATCTCTGTGATAACAAATCCTGCCTTGGGAAACTTATCCTGAATTCTGATTCCTCTGTTTGCTTTGTAATTAGCTGAAACGATCCCGGTTCGGTTCTTGGATTCTGTCTGGTTTCCTGCAGCAGCTCAGATGAGATTCTGAAGCCTTTCACTGGTTGCAGTGAATCAATGTATCAGTCTATCCTCCTTGCTTCCCTACCTCTCCCTTCCTTCCTTCTTATGTTCCTTCATTCCTGTTCCTTTCTTCCTTCCTCTCTTTCTTTTCTCCTTCTACCGCTCAACACACTTTGTTCACTGAGTACCAACAAATCTTGGTGTTAGGCACTTGCTCAAAATCTACCATCCATCTATCTATCTATCGAGAGAAAAGACAGGATCTTGTTTTTATAGCATGGTATCGTCCATCGAGGATACCAAGTGTTAACTATTCATAGAAATAATTGCCAGTTGTGATAATGGCCTGAGGTCAAAAATAAAGTTTTCAGTAAAGGACAGTGACAAGGATTGATACTGATCTGAGATGTTGAGGACTGAAGGATGGCTCCCAGTGGGACATGGTTGGAATTAAGTAAGAGGGTGAGTCGGGGGGGGGGGTGGGCTGTAAAGGCCCATGGAGTGGGAAGAGGTTGATTTCTGGTGGTAATTCAAAGAAGACCACCTCATACATAACTCACCCTCCTCCCTGCTTTTTTTAAAATAGCATTTTCAGCATCATAAATTGGAATTCTTTCTTTTCTTTGTTGCCTTTTCCCATAGAATTTAAGCACCATGAGGGCAGGGCTATTTATCTCTTTAGTGTTTGTGTGTTTTATATTTTCATTGCATATCTCTGGTACCTAGAATAGCACCTGACGCACAGCAGGTGCCCAGTATCGTTCAAATCCAGTGGGACCAGAACACTATGAGTACAATGAGCAAAAGAGAGCAGGGCACGTGGTGGTTGGAGGAGAGGGTGGAATCTGGGTTACCTGGAGCTGTTTTAGGTCATGCTCTGGATTTAGGATTTTATCCAAAGTATAGCAGACAACATCTCATGAAATGTGGAATCTGACAAAATTACCACCATCTTTTTTTTTTTTTTCCTCTGATGAAGAATTAACATAGTTTCTTCTAATTGACTGAGGTGTTTTTTGTTTTTTGGGTTTTTTTTTAGATTTTATTTATTTATTTGATAGAGAGAGCAAGAGACACAGGCAGGCAGAGCAGCAGAGGGAGAGGGAGAGGCAGGCTCCCCACTGAGCAGGAAGCCTGATGTGGGGCTCGATTCCAGGACCCTGGGATCATGACCTGAGCCGAAGGCAGTTGCTTAACCAACTGAGACACCCAGGCGCCCCAACATAGTTTCTTCTTATTAAGTCAACGCATGCGAGGTTGCACCAATATATATATTTATATTATATATATATTATATATGATTTAAAATACTAACATCTGCTCTCTTAACACAATGTATTTAGAAACCAGAAAGAGGGTGTTAGAAAGGTTTTACTGGGAATCTCAAACCATGCCAAAAGAGCTGCAGAGAAGTCAACTTCTAAGGAATACTTTTGCCTCTTCTTCAATGTGTGTGTGTGTGTTTAAGGAAAGGTATTTCATTATGAGCTTTTACCAAGCATTGGCTAGTTTATTGTGTGTTTATATTTTAAATGATTATGTGTATCTAGTTATTTATTTATATAGCTGCCCTTGGGTTAATGCCCATTAACAAGAAACAAGTAATCATATAAAGTAGGCTTTGTCCTTATTCTGCACATGAATAAATTTACCGTAAGGTGATGGGAAGGAAACTAGTATCTGAGTGTCTATTACGAATCTGGCACTTTGCGTATTATCTCATTTAATCCTCACAAAGCCCTTTGAGAGAGGGGGGTATGATGAATCCAAGATAGGGGAAGGAAGAGTTCCAGTGTCAGAGGACACGTGAAGAGTCTGGATGATCTTTGCCATTAATTTTCAACCACTTGCTGTGATAGCAGTGTTACTAAGGAGTGCAAGCATGTATGAAACCTGAGCCGTTTCTGCTTTTTTCACTCTAAGGTGGTATATCAGTTATCGCTTCTAATTAATTCTCCAGGTGCTGAGCCCATTTCACCAGGGTGTGGGCAAAGCAGCAAGAGAGCCCTCAAAGTAGACCTCAAGTGTGCTGACCGCTCCAGTCCCAGATGTGTGGTGTGGCTTTTTACCTTTTTGTTCTTAAAGCATCATCTCTTACTCTGTATGTAAAAGGAGGGTTCTGGACGAGGTGTTGTCTGAGGTTCCTCTTCTCGTCAATACGTAATGACATTTAAGGCTAACTGCATTTGATGCACAAAATATGCTGAGTCTGGGAAAAGTTGGAGAAACTGGAGTGTCCAGCTTGGTCAAAATTCAGGCTCTTATTCCTAGCACTGGACTCTACTCCAGTCATCATGGGTCTTGATTTCCTCTTGGCTTAACGCTCTCCAAATCCAGAAGGCTTTCTTGTATACTCATCAATTAACAGCTTTAAATGCATGTAGAATGAATCCTTCTCTGTTTGTACCTCTTTTTTTTTTTTTTTAAGAATTTATTTTTATTTATTTGACAGAGAGAGAGATCACAAGTAGGCAAAGAGGCAGGCAGAGAGAGAGGAGGAAGCAGGCTCCCCGGGCAGAGAGCCCGATGCTGGGCTCGATCCCAGGACCCTGAGATCATGACCTGAGCTGAAGGCAGAGGCTTAACCCCCTTAGCCACCCATGTGCCCCCTGTTTGCTCCTCTTGATCTTTTTCAGTGTATCACACAAATTTTACTCCATGAAAAGTAAATCTAAGCTTATTTATTGGACTTATTTTTCCAACATAATAGACATGAATGGAGAACTTGGTTATTTCCTACCCTGGCTTCTTTGACGATTTGGTTGGGCTCTGGAAATCGTGTACTTGCAAATATATCTGTCTTAAGAAAAGGAATAATGTTGAGATAATGTTTTTTAAAGGCAGTTGGAGCCCTCTTTATCAGCTTAATCATGCTAATTGTTCTTTCTCTGTCTCTAAGGCCTATCTTATGAACTACATATTTAGTTAACTTGAGCCTTTTGGTCGAAAACAAATATATGTTTAAAAAATTTCCCTTTTTGTTAAGTAGACATTTATCTTAATATAGCTTTATTATTGGAAATTTTGATACATAATAGAATACTATTTTCTCCAAAGAGTCATTTAGGTATTATAAAATTGTCATATGTGGGGGGCGGGGGGTTCCTGGGAAATGGCTCAGATTTCTTCTGTGAGCTAACAGACCGGATTATTTCCTGATAGTTCAAATGATAACTTTGTGGCTTTAAAAGATCTCCATTTGGACTTCTCTGCCCCTTTACAATTAAAACTTATTTTGTTTTTTGAATTTTAACCTTAACAGATCTTAGGAAAAAAAAATATACACACAATGAAGACTTGAGTTCTAAAATTTGATATCTTTGGAAGGTGAGTTGGAAGTGCAGTTGGTCTAAGAGGAAAAAGCCAACAACCCAAACTTTAGTTACCAAGAAGAACCTAAATGTAAGGAAAACTGAAGACATGGCATAGGCCACAGCAAACTCCGACTTAGGCTTGGACCCATCAAAGTGGTACCATCAAAAAAAGTGTTACTTCTTCCCATTTTTCTAATTCCCCACATTAGTAGAAGGGGTATTATTCCAATTAATTTTGCAAAATTAAATTACATTAGAAGAGGCTCATTTAAAATAGAGATAAACATCTTATTACCTTTTGTGTAGAAAGGCAGATTTTTGGTAGACTGTTTGCTTGTTTAATTGGCTTCCTTAGCTATATTTTTTAATCAGCCTTGTACTGTGTGAGGCATATATGTGACCACAGTGATGATTAATCATTTTGAGGAAAAATTTCAAGAGGCATTGCAATCTTTCATCAGATCATTTTTCTGATGAAAGTAATCACATTCCTCTTCCCTACAAAACTTTTTTCTTAAATATGATAACAGAACTGGGATTAGAATTTATTAGGTTGGTAGGATTCAATAATTGTGATTACTAATTAATTCATTAATTTTATTAACAACAATAACCTTTCTGATGATCTTGGTTTTTTAAAAAAATAATTCTATCACATAGATGATATTAACCATTCTGGTTAATCACTTCATTTATCAAATACTTAAGGAGGAGAAGAACAAGAAAAATACTAAATATGGAGAGTTATTTAATAAAATATCAAAATTAATAAATACTGAGAAAAGCCAGTTTTTCTACTTGAATTTCAGTGTATTTTTTTTCTATTATCAATAGAATTTGTTTTCATTAGAGCTAAAAGAGTTCCCAGGACAACTAGGTTTTGGAATAAAGAAGCAAATGTGATAAAAAAGAAAGCTATTCAAAGATATATATCACTCTTTACAGTGTTCTGGCCCATTCCTTCCTTTGACTTGTTCTCACCTTGGCCTGTCTGTACTAATTCCAAGCACCTTTTCTTTATAAATCCAGTGAGTGCCTCTATCTCCTGGCACATACCATTTTGGGGGAGCTCACCTCCCCTACCAGTTGGGGGAGCTGAGGCATTTCACTGGGAGAGCTAACGTATTGAGTTGAGGCACCATGAGTGTGAACACAAGGTATGGGGATCAAATGTGGATCATTTCTAGCTATGTTCTTGCAGTGGTTTTGAGGAAACTGCAGTACCAGAGTTTGCCACTAGCTTGCTATGGTTTTAGACAAATCATTTCGCCATGGGGCCACTGGTTCTTTCATCTTCATAATGAATGGTTCAGACCAATATTTTCTAACTTTTTCTCTAATATTCTTTCTAAACAGAACAATCTCAATTTCTGATGTAATCCTTTTCTTTTTATCATCTTGTCCATAAACAGTGGGATGGGTTCCTCGGCATGGAAAGGAGAGGACAAATTTTGTTCTAGCCTTGAGTCTTACCCCTGAAAGACACCGTAATCTTGCTAGAGCTCTTTGCTTTATAAGTGGGTAAACTGAAGACTGGCGGAGTTAAAGGAGATAATAGACCAGGATCAAAAAAACAGAGGCATGTTTTATAAATTCTCTATTGCTATGAAACAAACTGTCCTCAAACTTAGTGCCTCTTGAAACATCACAAATGGGCATGCATGAGTGGCTTGGTCATTTAAGCATCTGCCTTTGGCTCAGATAATGCTCCCAGGGTTCTGGGATCAAGTCCCATATTGGGCTCCTTGCTCAGCTGGGAGCCTATTTCTCTGCTTCTCCCTCTGCCTGCTGTTCCCCCTGCTGTACTCTGTCTATCTCTGACAAATAAATAAAATCCTTAAAAAAAAAAAAAGAAAATCACAAATGTATTGTTTCCTGCAACGCTGTTGGGTTGGTTTTCTTTCTTTCTTTTGAAGTTTTTGAAAGTTTATTTCTTTATTTCAGTTTATTTATTTATTTATTGCAAATGGCCAAGAATCACATGCCTCTCCGACTGAGCCCATCAGGCACGGCTGGGCTAGTTTTCTTAAGAGCAGGTTCAGAACAGAGTTCTAGAAAGTTGAAGCTTCGGTTCTGGAGTTTGCATGGTGTATATATCCTTAAATACACTGGTATATAGAAGGATATATATCTTATATCCTACTGGTCAAAGTATGTCCAAGGACAGCCCAGATTCAAGGGTTGGGGAAACAGAGTCCGTCTCTTGATGGGTGGAGTGGCAAAGAATTTGTGGCCTTATTTACTCTACCACACATGGACTATTTCCTTCCTCCAAAACCCAGGCCCCATGATTAGCGAAGGCACTTTTTTGGCCAAGTCGTTGTGCAGCCTTAAAATCCTTTTTAACACAGTGCTCCAGGCTGCCACCACAAATCAATCAGAAGTGCCACAAGAAATGAAATTTATCTGCCATCTGGACTCTGCCATGAATTGTTAATGGAGCCCGAATGGAAAATCCAGAATTCCTGGCTCTCAGTCTAGGTCCTTTTCTTTCCCCATCACTGTTTGTCCTCACTTCTGTGAGTTCTTTACCGTTTCTCAGGTTCTGTGAGAAAAGTCACTTATTTCTACCACTAAAGTCTCTAAAAATATACATCCTTGAGATTAGTAAGAGTATCATCATGTATTATGTGTTTTCTTGGTAGAATATGACTTAAACCAATAGTTTAAGTGTTATCAATTTGGATACCCCCGTGACCAATGAAAAAGCTTGGATCAAGCCACATGATCATTTTTGGATCAATAACATAACAATGGAATGTTACAGGAATCTTGATGTGATGAAGTGAGAATATAACATCTTCCTTGGAGCATTCTCATGGAAGCTAATGATTATGAGATGATCAGACAGGGACACCCGGGTGGCTCAGTTGGTTAAGCATCATGACCTGATCATGACCATGATTCCAGGGTTCTGGGATCCAGCCTGATGTCAGGCTCTCTGTTCAGTGGCGAGTCTCCTTCTCCCTCTCCCATTGCTTCTGCTCTCTCTTGCACTCTCTCTCTCAAATAAGTTAATAAAATAATTGAAAAAAAAAAGACGGATAATCAGACAAATATAGAACGTAAGATATTTCACAAAGGAACTAGTCTGAAATCTTAAAACAATGTGAGTTTCATGAAAGACACACACATGTATATGCATATACACATGAGACTAAAAAGACATTAACAAAATGCAGTTCGTTATTTAATATTGAATTTTGGACTTTAAAAGTTGTAAAATACCTTATTGGACAATCATAGACTACATATTAGGTGGTAGTATTGTTTTAATGTTAAATATTTTATATGTGATAAATAGTCTGACAGTTATGGAGGGGAATGTCTTTATTCTTAGATAAAAATGATGTATTTAGAAGGAAAGAGTCAAGATATCTAGAACTTATTTTCAAATGGATCGGCAAAAAGTAGATATATATACATATATGTGCAAGTGTATGTGTATACATACAGATACATATATATTTTCATTTAATGCTATGAAGAAAAACAAAGCAAATATTGTAAAAAATAGCAAATCTAAGTGACAGAGATATATGTCTTCATTATATTTTCAATTTTTTTTGAAGGCTAGAGGCACCTGGGTGGTGCAGTCATTCAAGTGACCCACTTTTGTTTTTAGCTCAGGTCATGATTTCATGGGTGGTGAGATCTAACTCAACATCGGACTCAGTGGGGAGTCTGCTCTGAGATTCTCTTCTGCTGCCCCTCCCCTGTGCTCACCCCCAAGCTGGCTCTTTTACTCTCTCTCTCTCTCTTTCTCTCTCAAATTAATAAATAAATAAATCTCTACGATTTTTGAAGGTTAGAAAAATTTCAAATTAAAAAGTTGGGGAAAAAATTTCCAACTTGTATTTTGTGGTTGAGACCATGCCTGACTTTGAGTTATTATGATAAAGTATCCAATGCCAACTATGTGATTAATTTCTAAGAAATTCAACTGCAGAATGCTGCATTTCTAAAAAGGCACATTTTCCTTACTTACAGACATACACAAGGAGAAAAATCTCAAGTACAGGCATTTGTTTGAATATGGTAATTGATAGAAAAGTTGACCAAGTAGAAAACTGTAATGTGTCATAATAAAAGATGTTGAGATTTGCTTGTATGTTATGTGGGCATTATGGTTCACAGAGTTATGTATTATGCCAGAAGCTGTGGATGACAAGGGTTTCATCTCTTTCTGTTCAGATTCTGTGGATGACTTTGAGCAAGTCATTTTAACTTGTGTGGAGCTGAGTCCTCTATAAGATGGGGAAGCTGATTCTGGGTTACAGCTTAAAGCCTGTGTAAGGATTAACCATCTTATTGCAAAGATTGGTAACCAGCTTTTCTCATCCAAATGTTCAGCCTTGGAAACACATAGAGGATTGTCATGCTGAGGAGCTAAGAAAATGTTTATTGATTCTGCACGTGTTTAGAGATGGTTCTTATAAGATCCTGTGCATGGTTTTATCCTTTATAAGTTACAATACTAAGAAAAATATACTTGTATTTTGATAAATCTGTTTTCCTGCACCACTCTTAATTTCCTTTTGAACAAGATTGGATTTGGAAGAGATTTAGGTAGAAAAGGTACCCCTGACTTTATCATCTGTGAAAGGATTATGTCAACTCTGTGTGCTCTCGAAGTGTAGGTGTTTGAGAGCATGTGAAATAATTAGCCACTGTAACCTGTGTTTCATAACTTGTAAAAATACAACTCTTTGACAGAAGGCTGAGTCTTCTGTCAATGGAGAGTAGAAAAGGTGAGCCATGATCTGGGTGTAACAGGACTGGGAAGGCATTGGGCATCTGAAGGAGAACTGGGAAAAGTCTTGAATGTGCATTCATTATGTGCACAGACATATTCAGGAAAACTCTCAGGTGCTGATGCTAGGGAGATATAATTGGAGGGAACTGACCAACCTTGTTGAATAGGTGTGTTGAAAGGATTGCAGACCTCATTGTGGTAGGCAGCAGGAAGACTCAGTGCTTGCTGAATAGGGGATTGACAGGGGCGTGATTACACTGGACACTAAGTCATGCATGGTAGCATTATGTAGGAAAAGACCAGCAAAGAACTTTCTTTTGGGAAATTTTGATGGAGATCGGTGTTCAGCTCTGAAATACAGGTTCTAGCTAAGTGGCATTAGGAGAGGCAAGTGAAGTAAGTTTCTGCAGAATGGGGAGATAACAAGGGCTGTGATTGATTAGTGATGTCTGCGGAGGACAAAGGTGGAACTCTAAAAGAGCGTATGTCATGTATTTGCCATTCCTTAACCTAGAGAGAAGTAAACCAAAAACTCCAACCTATGTGATGAGGAAAAAATTGGGAACTGGTTCGGGAGAAGGTTGATGGCCTAGTTTCAGTCACACTTTAATTTGAGGACAACACATTAAGTACATTTGGGGTTACTGTTGCTAGTTCTTACCATTGGCTTTGATATACTTCCTAGAGAGAGAGGAGGTCAGAGTAGAGTATAGAAGGTAGAGCTCCTATGGAGGTCAAATGAATAAACAATATGCTTTATTAAGCTGCCCATTTATACACACACATGTTTTCTTGTAATAATTACCCAGTTCCATGCACCCCAGTTAACACAGGTTGCATTTTGGTATATAGGCACCATGCAAAACTGTCCGCCAGAGGGCAGGTGCACTTCTCTACCCATGGACAAAGAATACAGGATTCTTATTCAGCCTAAAGTAATCTTTTAGGAACTACGGGCAATAGTCATTGAAACTTAGTAGTTATAACAGGGAGGAAAGAGTATTTAATTTTCAGATGACACCATTGGAAGTTGTGCCTGGAATTGACTTGTGGTTCCATCTTTAGCTTATCAAATCACAAATTCCTCCTTGTGGGGCTTGATTTCCATGGATGAGAAAGGGAAGGTGTTGTCTGAACTTGGGATAGTGAATGTGTGCTGCCTTTTTCTATTCTGCGTCCAGACCAAACAGGACCCTCCTCACCTTTGCTCTTGGATAAGGGGTCATGGTCATTTGCACTTGGCACCTGTTGGCATGTGCCTTGATACCTTTTGTTGTCCGTGGAATAGTGAATCATAAAAGACAAAAATAAGAATAGCTGTGGTGAACATTTGTTGAGCTATTACTTTGTTTCAGGTTCTGTAGTAAGCACTTTGCTTGTAATACGTTACGGGGAATGTAAAGGTAGGTGTTCCCAGTGAAGAGGGAGGGACAGTTAAGCAGGTGGAACTTCAGGCTCACACAGGTGGGGGTTAGAGTACTGATGTTAGTTGGAATAGTTTGAGAAAATGGCTGGAAGTGTGAAGTTAAGAAAAAAATAAGACTTAGTTTTCCATTTCCTTGAGCTAGCTTAGTGTCTGGATTGGTAGGACATCACTGATTCATGTTTGATTTGGGAATTAATGACTTGAGGAAGGAACAAAATTGCTTGGCAAGGATTGCCCTCAGCTCATGGATCCAACCTCTTTCTTTATTGTTGGATTGACCATCTGATGAACTGTTAATAACTTTATTGCTTCAGTTTCAGTTGATTCTCTATACTGTTAGGTTTTAATTCCCAAAATAAGGCCCAAATGATGTATACATTGTGTTCTTTTCCTACACAATCAATAACTACCGACTATGTACCCTTTTTTCAATGGCTCTACAAAAAAAGATTTTAGAAAGCACTTCCATGATTACTCATTTATCATTACTAGAAAATAAAGCCTGCATTCATTATCATTCTTCCTCGCAGCTAAGGTTTTGGGTGTACTTCAAGCCAAAGGGCAGCCACCGAAACTGTTGTAAGGTAGTGGCATGATTGCAGGTCCTAATGGGAATATCAAGCCTGCATTTGGACTGCCTCGCCTTAAAGAATATGGGCCAATTATTTAAATAAATTATACATAGTTTCACCTGTTAATACTTTGAAGAGAAAGTCAGGTGAAGACAGTCTTAGTGAATTCTGACAGGATACCAATTTATTATGACAAGTCAATTTTCCTTTTAGTTTCTAGGACTACTGTGTAACAAATGGACCTACACAGTATATTAAGCTAATGGATTTTATTTTTCAACCGAAAGGAAAAAAAAAAAAAAAAAGCCTTGTGAGTGCTACCCTAGAACTCCAGGACGTTCATTGAATTTCTGGCTCATAATATAGCTTCTAAAAAGCAATTATAACTTTCATCTTAAACTTCTTTCAATGACAAATCTCTCTGGAGTGACTGTCACTGGATTCTTCCTTTAGAGAGCATCACTTTTCTCAGGGGAAATGATACTCAGCAGCATCCAAAATAGTTCTAGGCAAAATTAAGCTAAGGAAATTTTACCCGACCCAAACTTGCAGTGATTGTATCCATGTATGTCATTGACATCCTCTGCCATTAAGACCTCACCAAGGTCTGGTGTTTCCTATATCATGTAAGCACGTTGTGCCATTTCCTGCCCTATGGACCTCCATCTCCCAGGTTCTTCCCAGATGGCTGGCGAAGCCCCAAACTGGCTACCATTTCTGGATTACTTGAACTCTAGCTGAGAGAGTAATCTAGCTGCTAATATGGTGCTACCTTTGTTGGGGTCTTCATCCAAAGACACCAAACCTGCTGGGATGAGGAAGTGCTGGGTGTCTGTTCATGACCCGCTTGCCTCATCATTGCCCACACTGTCAAGCCAATGTCCCACACAGTTTGGATGCAAGGATTAGTATGACAGTGTCTGTCCATATCCATTTATTCCCAGCACCCAAGGCAGACTTTTTGGCTGCACTACATGTCAGTTTGATTATCTTAGTGGCTGGAGACACGGAGCAGAGAATGAAAATTTTCAATTGCTGATTGAGAAGGACCCACTTAGTGCAGTCAGACAGAAGTGGGCAGATAAGAAATTCCCAGGCAGCGGAGGCATAGTACATTCTGTCATTATTACTATTATTATTGTTGTGCTCTAATCAATGTGATTCCCAAGGCACATTCCTAGAAGTTCATTCTTTAAGAGAGCTCTACAAGAGAAAATAAAATATCAGGACAGCTCTTGCTTGCTTCGGTAATAAAGATTTGTTGACTAAGCTTCTCTGCACCAGCGTAACTGAAAGTCATTGTATTCTTTTCTTCATTATTTGGATGTGACCGTCAAAACCCACACAAGCCACTTGAATATCTGATACACTCCTTACATGGAGAAGAGGGATATAAATAAAGAAGTCTTCTTTTAGAAAGGGGATGGGTGACTAGTAGCAGCCTCATTGCGTGTATAATGCTTGAGTCATGCTGATCAGCTACAATTCGAGTGCCCAGCTGGAGGTTGTAGGGGTTACTATCTTTTCAAATCAATCATAATTTTTAGTTCTGTTTATAACTCTCAAAGGTGCCACTTAGGAAATATTTTCTTAAAAAATGCCAGATTGTGAATTGATTTGTTTCTGGCTCATAAAGTACAGACAAATGGACCCCGAAAGAAATATGTTTTTTAAAACAAAATCAAGGATCTTATGTATTAAATAAGTGAAACCCAGTGGGGAGGGTTGGCTAGTGGAGTCACTTGAGATCCTATAATTATTTTTTATTGTGAGTGAATCTGAGTGCCTCTTTTCACCTTCTCCCGTGTCCCTACAATAACTAACAAACTGTGATGATTAGAAGATAAAAGGTCCTTTTTATGAATTACATATGGAAACCTGCCTTGAGCCAGCACAAACTTAGCTGGTTCTTTTATTTCCATCTTCACTCAAGCATGGAATTTACTTGTGTGGGGATCGGTGGTAGATGTTATGTTGTTCATAAGAGACAGAGAGAAGAAAATATGATTATCAGTGACAAAATGAATCCATGTCTTAGTGGTCTCAGTTTTTTAGTGGAAAAATTACTTACACAGGAAAGTGGTGGTGATGGGTTTGTTTAGGGAGCGCTGTGGGAAAAAACGTATAGGTTGTCTCTATACTTAAGGTGATCCTAACTGATGTTAAACCTCAAATGTTTATTTCACATTAGAAGGAAATACCTGATGAGTACCTCATCACAGTGATTGTTGCAGGACTTAATCAATATCTCTGCAACTGAGCCTATTTTCATTCTATTTAAGTAATGGCTAAGTAGTGTGTGACTGCGGACCAAGCACTGTAGGTTTTTGAGATGTGAATCAGCACCAGAACCAGGTTATTGATCCTGTTATACTATATCATGGCAGCCCTACTGGATATATAAAATTAGGGCTGTCATAGAAATTACTGTAAATTTATTTAGCTTTCATTTTTCATTTCTTTTACAAAATAGTGCTTTTTACCTGGAGAGATAAGTGTAAAATTGGGAAATTAATGGATTTTAGGCTACTGTTCAGTAATGCAATCCTATGATATATTTTAGGGAAATACTGTGAATAGGATTTATGGATGAATTCAGGATATTTTTCACCTGTTTTTCAAGAATGTTGATTTTAGGTAAATTGATGTCTGTATTCTTTGGAAAACCTTCTTCATTCTAATATATCCCCTTAAATTCACTCCCTTGATCTAAAAAAAAAATAAATGTGGTTTAAAAATAATGAAAAGCCATATGCTTCAATAATTCCATTCCTTTGTCACATTTTTCAAGCATCTTCCCCCAAAATCTTTTGTAAAAAAACAAAACAAAACAAAACAAAGACATGAATTTGGGTTTCATTCTTTTGAAATTTGTTTTATTTCACTTAACTTCATTGCAACACACACAAAAGAATTTGCTGGAAAAAATACTGATGTTGACAATTTCCCCATCCAAAAGAATACACCTCCTCTCTCCAGCACCCCTTCTCCCAATGTAAATTTCAAGATGATCAAGGACCACATTCTTTTGCCTATGCTAATTACAAACCATTTCAACCTGGAGTGGGGTAGACTTGACTGGTAACCGTTAAGTAGTTAGTTGGTTAGGTAACCACATTAATCATGCAATTCCACTCCTTTTTCAATTGTGCTTTCCTTATATAGATTGTTCATAGTACTCTTAATTTCCCAAACTCTTCACTGCCAGCGAGGATTCTTCAATCTCTATGAATTCTACCCAGTTGTTCATACTAATGCAGAATTATTTTTGTCACCTTTTTGTGCTTTGGACCCTGCCCTATTGTGATTGGTCATTTTTTATTACAAATGTTTGGTGTCTTTCTGCACTGCTGTAAATTGTATAATTTCAGCAGTGCACGGGTCTGTTTCTCAGAACTTTGTGGATGGGGAGCATTACTTATCTTTATATACTCAGGATTTAAAACAATGCCTGGCACACTGGAGTGCTCAGGAAATCCTTCACCAATGAATAAATAGCGAAGAGGCTGGGATTGCCAGAAATATTTTAGGAAGAGGCTTCTGGTGGGAATGTGGAGGATGCAGAGGGGAAACTGCAGACAAAGGTTTAAATAGGTGATTGCCATAAGGGTACTGAAAGGTTGGCCCAAGCAGCGGTAATAGGAATGGAAAGGTGGCGATAAATGTGGAAACATTTATGTTGTAGACTTTTTCTTAAAACTCTACTTCATACTAGTAATATGACGATTTCTTTAGACACATTAAACTCAGTCTCACTTTGTGGCCCAGGATAATGTATCTACATTGACTAACAAAGAGTGATGAAGATCAAAGGAACAAAAAGGTTGGAGTAGAAAATTCAGATGGTTTAGCGGTTATGAGAAACCCACGCCAGTCTTTCCATTTGTGAGAAATAATCATGTTGACTTAGAGACTTTTTTTTTTCTAAGCGTTGGGAGACAACCCAGTAGAGTGGTTGTTGTCCTAAACTGTGAACTCTAAATTCAGATTCCGCCTCTTTCGTCTGCACTGTTATTTTTGGCCAAGTGTGCTCCACTTTCTTCGTGTGTACAGTAAGAATCAAATAATTGTATTCACTTCATGGAATTATTCTGAGGATTACGGAAGCTAATGCACTTCAAAACGAAGTCCAGTTCCTGGCACACAGGCTGTCTATAAATTTATATACTGTTCATATGGGCATCAAATATATTGGGTTAGGAGTATGGTTCATATTCTAGACTTCTACCTTCTTCTTAGCAGAAATAAGCATCTTCCCATATTGTCTACAGCATCTGTAATGATTGCATAGTATCCATTCATATGACAAACCTCATTTATTTAATATTTTTATCATATTTTACTTTTAAAAGTAAAGATATAATAATCATTGCATAATTGAATCTTTGTGCAAATCAAAGACTGTTTCTCTTTGGTTAATTTCTAGAAGAGGAATTATGAGATCAAATAATATGCATATTTTTAAAGCTTTTGATGCAAATGCCAGTTTACTTTCCAGGATACCACTCTTCCTGGCACCGAGTATTAATAGTTTCTTTTTGGGCTGGGCCAGTTTAGTAGCTGAGAAAAAATATTCTTGGCTAAATTTACATGCATTTTGAGGCCTGAGTAAGATGAACACCATTTGTTAATGGTGTTTAGATCTTTAGTATTTCTCTTTTTGACAACTGCTTAACTGTATGTATCTTTCCCCAGTTTTTATATTAGTATGTATATCATTTTTGTATTGATAATGTGATAGAAACTTAATTATTGCTAGATTTACTTGGGTAGGTGAGGGAGTTCAAGAGTCCAAAATGACCGCTTTAAGTATTTGGTAGATCCAGTTTCCGGACATGAAATTAACATTATGCAATGTTTGACTTAAAGAAGAGCAGTTTTATGCAAATTAACCTAATAATGTTTTTAAAGATTTTATTCATTTATTTTAGAGAGAGAGAGAGACTGCAGGCTGGAAGGGGGAGGGTGACAAGCAATCTCTGCATTGAGCACAGAGCCCTACACAGGGCTGGATCTAAGACCCTGAGCTCAAGATCTGAGTTGAAATTAAGAGTCAGATGCTTAACCTACTGAGACATTCAGGCATCCCATGGTTTAATAACTTAAAGTTGGGTGAAATTGTCAAGAAATTCAGTAGATTCCCTCAAACTTATAACTTAATTTTGTAATTTGGCTTATGTAACTTTATTAAACTATTTTCAGTCTTTTTTTTTTTTGCTTGAAAAGTTGGTGTCATTGAGCACCTACTTCTAAATGACTGAGGTATTGTCTCCTTATTGCAATGACAAAAGATTTTGAATACAGTTCTAAAATACAACATATGACCAAATTTAGTTTTTTAATAATTAGTGAATGACATTGTCTGATACCTCACTGTGGATTGCAAACATTTCAATTAATGGAAGTGATGGAGCTTCATTTTTTTAAAATACTTTCATTTCCTAGTGTTTTTGAGTTTTCTTGGAACTTGAATAACATCACCTCATTTGATTCTGACAATAACCTGGTGAGGGACATGGAGCAGCCCCCCTGTTATGATAAAAGTGAAGACTGAGCTTTGGAGAGGTTAAGTAATGTCCAGAGGTCAGACAGCTAATAAGCTGCTGAAACAGGCCTCGAACCCAAGTCTTCTGACTTTGAATCTAGCATGGTTTTTCTGTTTGTTTGTTTTTGTTGTTTTTTCCTTCTGTTCCTTGATCACTAAATCACTTGACCTGGAAATATGTGCCTTCACCTTGGTCAGAAAAATAAAGCCAGTGGGATTTGAATCCTAGCGAGAAGTAATCATGTGAAGCTCGCAAGTTCCATTGCTCTGTTTTTGTTGTGTCTGTCTTATTTTAGGAACATATGTTTCACAATTGCTGAGTAAATGCCGGTTTCAATTTTACAATGGAAAGTGAAAAACAATGGCATGAGAAAATGTTTATTTTATTTAATATGTATGGCATTCACAAAGGCTTGTTTCACTTTCAGTTGATTTCACAATTTGTTTGGTTTTTTATTTTTTATTTTATTTTGTTTTATTTATTTATTTTTTAGCTGCATAGCCTTGGGGTAATGTCAAGTTACTCATAAAGAAGGGATTTTAATGAATACCCCTGGAAGGTACTCTCTTCCTCATTTATTTCTGGTGCCTTTCTTTCACTAACTAAATTCTGTAGCTGGTCTCTGGAGCACAATGTGATACTGAATCAGTTTTCCATCACTAGTTTCAATTCTTTTTTGAGCTCTCATACCCAGAAACCCTCATGCAGAGGACCAATGCCCTTGTGGTAGAGTATATTTGTTCTGTGAGTTACCGTTCCAGCCTGTGTTTTCCTGTGCTGAAATATTTCCTTCATGAAATAACTTAAATGGAGCAGGAGGCAGGATTGGGGCAAAATCTCAGGATTCATGAAAAATTTTTAGAATAATTGTAAGTTTAAACAGAATCAAAGAGAGAAAGCGTGGCAAACGGTGTGTGGGCCATTATGAATTTATAAAGCTCTTGTTCATGGGCAATGTTGTTAAATATATAACCAGTTAAATAATGCTTGTGAGAACAGATTGGAACTGAGATGGATTTAAATTAAAGATCTATATATGTATGTAAATCCTCTATACTATTATTATATGCTTGTTTTTTTGGCAAAAAAACTTCCCTTCCAGAAGCTTTTTGGAAGAGAACAGTTTCTCTGACGGCGATTTGTTTTGCTTTCCACTATTCACTTTTACCCACTGGTTTATAGAATTCTGATTAGCTTTCATATGTTATAAGACTAGATCTTTAGTTGCCAAACTAATTCTATTAAACTTACAAATGGAACTATTCAAAATATGCCTGATTGTCAGAGGATGTCCAGAATCTTCTGTTTTTTTTTTTTTTTTAATTAACAACACAGTAGAGCAAAAATATTTTAAAAATTTAAGATGGAAAGCCTTGCATGTTTTAGTAAACCTGATCACAGAATAATTGCAGAGGGGTCCTTGGACCCTGGTTCTTACATAATGGTAAAAATCTGAGTAAAAATGAGTATATAAGAATATTATGTAGGTCTGTATTCTTTGTGTTATTATTTGGGAACTAGCTCACCAAATTTTAAAGAATGGATTCAGCTCTTTTTCAGTTTTTATTTATTTATTTTATTTTGTCTTTTGACAGTGCATTTTAATCATCTATTTATTTATTTATTTTATATTTATTTAATTAATTATTTTTATTATTATGTTCAATTAGTCTGCATATAGTACACCATTAGTTTTTGATGTAGTGTTCAATGATTCATTAGTTGCACATAACACCCAGTGCTCATCACCATAGGTGGGCTGTTTTTAATACCCTTTACCTGGTTACCTCAAGCCCCCACTACCCCCCTGCCTTCTGTAACTCTCAGATTGGGTCCTGGAATCCAGAGACAAACCATTGGAGACTTGGGACTCCAGTTTTGTTTTTTGTTTTTTGTTTTTTAAAATTATTTGTTTGAGAGAAAGGGACCACAAGCGATCTTTGAGCTTTTTTTTTTTTTTTTTAAATTTCAAGTAATCTCTGCACCCTACATGGGGCACAAACTCCCTATCCCAAGATGATGAGTCCCAAAGTCCACACACTGAGCCAACCAGGTGCTCCTGTCTTTGGACTTTTTATGGCTCAGTCTCAGATATACACAACTAGTGAATTGTTGAACACTGCCTCAGAAATTAATGGTGTCTATATGTTGGCTAATTGAACATAATAGTAATAAAAAAAATCATCCTACCTATATCAAGTACCTACCTACTACAAAGACTATGGAAAGGAGGTTAGATTTTTATTCTTAAGACACTATGCCACTGCTGAACAACATGGAAAAGTTGAATATATTGGAACCTCTGTCTTTGGCCACAGTTTTGAAATCTATTCCCATTATGGAACTGAGTGCTTGGAATTTTTATGGAAGTGGGAATTTATATGAAAATGTATATGAAAGATGGTTAAACCTAATGAAAACATGCATTTTTCATCTTTGAATTGATATTTAGTATGACATCTTCTCTGTGAGGAATGAATCTGAGTCTTTGATATACTGAAACTTTCATTAGCAACAGTTCTGTGAGGGTCTTTTTTGAGGGTTTATGTGCCTTCTGGTAGTGAATTGTTCTTCATGACCACCTTCTTGCTTTGATGACTGTGTTCCTTTTATTGTGTTTATGTGCCTCACTTGTTAAGAATAGTAAAAGCTGGGTTTACAATGACACTGTTTTATGTTAAATGTTTGGAATTACAGTACATGTCAATGTAGGTGAAATGGAAGCTCTGTTTGTTCTGGTGTATTATTGTTGATAAAGAGAATTGTAGAACAGGTTATTAGAAGAAAAGGTTGTTTTTTTTTTTTTAATTAAAGAAAAAAGAGGAATAAAGATATCTTAGACTCTTTGAATAATATCTAATAATACTGCCCCCTGCACACCAATACCTCCCAATCCAGGAATACTACTTTTGACCAAATTATTAACGTAGAGAAAATATTTATAATTATAGAATTGGAAAATAACATTCTAGAAAAACTAAAATATAAGTAACACTGACCATGTTGTCAAGTTTTAGCTGAGTTTTAACCATCCTAATAAATGAATAGAAGCTATTCTTTTGCACTAGTCAAATTTACTTTCCCTGGTCTTTATAAATATACATATTCAAATGAAAACCATAGTCCTAGTTGCTTACCGGATTCTGGTTTAGTTGAGGCAGTCAGGGAAAAACTTTTCCACAGGGTGCATAAGACCTGATGGAACTACCAGGGGAAACTGGCTCCATGCCCAAACTGGGAGAATGGCTTTGGAAGCAGAATGCATGCCAAATACCAAAGCCCTCATAGGGACTGAGCTTATTATGGGGATGAGGTACGGGGAAGAACCCTGCATGTGAGATGAGGTTAAGGTAGGAGTCAGATTTTGCTGGACTTCAAAGACTATGAAAAGGAGGTTAGATTTTTAAATACAGAGGGAATCCATTGGAATGTGTGAATCAGGAAATTGACATCTGATATTCAATTTAGAAGGATTATTCTTGTTTCTCTGTGGAGAATGGAATATGGGAGAAAAGAGAGGGTAACAAATAACTTTACAGTTATTTGAGCAAAAGATACTGGTTCAGTTATGTGTTTATCCATTCAATTAAAATTCATTAAACTCCTAGTGGACACCATAGGACACCATGGTAAGTCTTGGGCACACCAGAATTTTTAACAGAGGCAAGGAATCTGCTCCCACAAGACTATGACTCTCATGAGTGGTATAGGTAGTGTCAAATTCCATGAAGGCAGTAAAGCAGGTAATGCAGTGGAAGAGGCGTGTTTATTCAAGTATGATGTCATGATCATGGTAGAGCCTAGATGAGTAGCAACTAGGCATGAGAGAGTCATGAGCAAGAACTTCCGAGCAAAAAAAGAGCAGTGTGAAAGACCTTAGAGGGGTGCAAGAAACAAGCAAATACCACTGTTTCTGGAGGGAACTAGTGAGAGGGTATCACAGCCCTAGAGGAAGTCGTATGGTGCCTCATTATGTAGAATAAGAAGTCATTTTTTTGTAAGACTTCTGGGCAAGGGGACACGGAGACAGACAATGAGGTAAAGATGGAAGGAGTTTATGATGTTGTGTCAATCATTTATGTCCCTTTGGAACAAGGACAGGATGCATGCATGTTATTTGGAGCCCCACACTCCTCATGAAGTCATTCACTGTACGAAGCAATTAATTCATGAACATTATTGTTGTCTCGTCTCTTTTCTATTAGCTTATTAAAATAGGGGTACTGGCTGTTAGCATCATTGCCATTGAGTTATATTAAGATACTATTAGTCATCCTGATTGTTAGGAATTGGATTTCCGGCTTACTACTTTGCTAAATTCTAAAATGACTGTCACTTAGAGGCAAACGGAAACTTCCTTGTTCTGTAAAGAACAAAATGAGCCACATACACTGGGAATATTTCTCCTACTCTTTGGAGCAGCATCGCCTTAAATGGCGTATCATGCAACACTTACTGTACTCTTTGAAAACCCGTGATGCACGGATGTATTTGAAAGTAGTCCGCTGTCTGGGTTGCTCCAGTGAACATTCTTTCTAATGGGATCAAATGGAGAACTTGAAAGAAGAATGACGAAAAGGGCTGTCTTGGCTCTTTGAACATGTAGTTGGTCTGACCAAAAAGTGAGGATCTTTGGAGAAGAAAGTTACTTTTCATTAGCTTGAAGACTGGTTCCAGAACTGTTATGAAGGTGGGTGGTAAGTGGGGTATGTGCCATTTGCTTTGGTATGTATAGTGGATGATCGATTTCCTCAGCACAATTAATAGAATATTTTCTCTACCAACCTTGGTGCAATTACATTATAGTTGCAATTTTCAACATGACGTTTTAATAGAATTTTGGAGTTTCTTTGTTATTAATAAAGTTAAATAGAATCAGGAATGAAAATCTCTGCAGAAATATTCACCTTATCACTCTTCCAAAAGAGCCCCCAAAACAACAATGACAAAGTCTTCGCCCTGTTGCTGTTTCCCGTAGTTGCTTCGCCTAAAATGAGCAGTAAATGCACGTTTGTTGAATCTGATTGACAGTTTTTCCCCAGAGTTGTTCAGCTTCAAAGAAGACTAAGCTTTTTTCATCCCATGGGGGGAAAAAAAATTCTGAGCAGCAAACTCAAAATATGAAATCAACCACAAAATTCATTACTTGAGATTTTTCATTCAGAGAAATGATCATAATGACATACTGTGTTCACAAGTGAGATTTCCTGTCTTTAAGCTCTTAATGTATAGTTTGCCTTTAAAATTAAATTGCCTCCTTCTCTAAATCAAACACAGATTAAACAGACACATAATTACTTTCTGGATCGTTTCTTTGCCACTGTAGGGATATGGCATATGTTTAAAATTGTGGTTATTATTGTTTTAATTTTAAGAGATAAAATAAGAAAATAGTCATTAAGATAAAAAAAAAATCACCTGCAGCCTATTAAGGTAATATATGGTATGTTTTCTTTCAGTCTTTTTTCTGTGTGTCATAAATATTATTTGAACTTAATTTTAATATAAGAAGTTTTGAAGATGAGTGCAGAGATACCAACATTTTCTCAGAACAAAGGACAGGCAGGTTTATCTGGCAGATTATTCATATTTAAGGTGATAATTATCTAGTATTTAAACATCTTTTGTAGAAAATAATATTCCTGTACTGAATTAACTGTCCAAAATACAGCCAAAATTCTTTAAAGAGTCCTCAAAGACATTCTCAGTAAGAAGCTGTCCGCCCTTAACTTGAGGGATCTAGTTAGCAACGTGAGAGACAGAATATGCTCACACAAATTAAACGAAGGCCTCAAACAGCACAGACTTGAGATTTAATTAGAGACTGTTTTCCACAGACATTTGTGCTAAAAAGGCGGTATTGGTTGCTGGGACGCGTTTTATCTTCCTGTCAGGAGTCAGTGCTGGGCCCTGGTGAGAAGCGCAGACATGGTGGTCAGATCCAGCCAGCTCCCCATTTATTAGCCGAGTGGTCTGGGGCAAATTATTTAACCTCCTTAAGAATCTCGGGTTTTTCATCTGTGAATCCACCAGCAGTAGTATCTGCCTCATGTGGCTCTGTAAGGATTCGGTGAAATAATGCATGCCTTGGAAGTTTCTGGGCATGGGACGGTGAATGGAAACAGCCATCAAAGAGTCCCCAAGCCCTTCCTGTCAGGCCAGGTCTGTCTACCCACATCCTTATAAATATACCAGAGAACATGTCACCAAAGCAGGACAGCAGACCCTTGGGCAAGAGCTGAAGAGTATCTTAGGGGCCATGTTTATAAAAGGTAATCATCTCTGAAGAGCGAGTAATACGTTTTTCATTGCTTAAGATTGGCAAGATGACTCAGAAATACAAAATTTCAAGAAAAATTAAATTTCCTTCTGTTTTCATCCAGAAATTAGGTAAACTAAAAATGTTTTGGTCATTCCATGACGGAGGAACTTCCATTTCAAGCAGTTAATGGTTTCGGTTGTTTTCAAATATATAAGATTTTTTTTTTTAATTCGTTGCTAAGTTGCTAGAGTTGGAATTGATCATGTGTCTGGGAATGGTTTCTTCCTGAGCATTCTTTTCTCTGCCCAGACGATTCTACCATCTCCACCATGTCACCACAACAGGCTTCTGATGTTTCCTCGACTGATGGAGGCGTGGTCATTTTCTCTTTTGACCTTGTAACATAATGGGAGCTGCTGGAGTGCCCTTTTAGTTCAATCAATAGAAAGTGCTTCAGTGTATAATATCTCATTAATAGAGATGCTTAATGGTAGACTTGGGACAGTTTATGTAGCTGACAAGTGAAGCACCTGATAGTATTAAAGCAGTAGATGACCCGGGTCATCGGTGACACTTGAGACAAAACAGAACTTTGCCAACTGGTAGAAACCACCTCTGTCACCAGATGGGATGTGATGCCTGCCTTTTCCGTCACTCAACAGCAGTGACTGGTTTTTTTTTTTTTTTTCTTTTTAAAGACTTTATTTATTTATTTGACAGACAGAGTTCACAAGTAGGCAGAGAGGCAGGCAGAGAGAGAGGAAGGGAAGCAGGCTCCCCGCTGAGCAGAGAGCCCAATGCGGGGCTCGATCCCAGGACCCTGAGATCATGACCCAAGCTGAAGGCAGAGGCTTTAACCCACTGAGCCACCCAGGTGCCCCATGACTCTTCTTTTTTCCCAGATGCATTTTAAGGATTTCAGTGCAGTGTATACTGGGCCCTCTGAGGTAGATATTTGTTTGCAAGAAGTTTATCTTGAGAGCAACACTGGTGGGGGGAGTGCAGAAGACAGTACTGGGCAGAGAGAAAAGTAGAACTTCTGCAAAGTTGACACCTGAGCCACAGCTGGTCTCATCTCGGAGGCTGGTTACAGCTGAAAGGGCTCTTCAGAGCTGTCCAGATTGGGGCAAGAGGACCAAGCCTTTGTACTCCTGTGTTGACAGATCATGGGATGCCAGTGCTGGCTGTTCCAGAGTTGGGGCATAACCTTAGGCAAAGCAGCTCTCTTCAGCCAAGTTCAAGTCCTGGGGAGGGGCTGTGAGTTGTTGGTGGCCACCGCCACGAGTGACAACTGAGGAATCATCTGTCCTACCCATTCCTCCATCTTGAAGGGGGGTCTGGTGGGCCCACTGTCAGACCTGCTACAGGGCAGCCTGAGGGAGTTGGCTTGTGAACTCTTAAATTTTCACCTAATTCTAAAAATCCTAGAAAATCTGATTCTCATAGTTAAAAAAAACGGTGAATAGACGTGGTTGTTAGTATTGTTATTAAGTTAAAAAATACATGTAATACCGAGGTTGTATTTGTTCTGTTGTCTCCAGTTAAAAGGAAAGTGCCCAGGATAGAAGTTTCCAGTCTTATTAGTCAAATGTTTTCAGTGAATTATTTTATTCCAGTTTGGCTCTGCTGTTGAAACTTAAAATTAAAAAGACTTGTCATACATTTCAAGGGAGATAATTTGGAAACAGAGCTATGTGAGGCAGAGCTAGGAAGCTACTGGAAACATTGGGCCCTTCTCCAGGGAAATTCTATCCTTTCCCTATGGCTGTTTGGTCATATGGCACAGTGCGTTCTGAGTCCTGTGCACCCATCCCCACAAGACACAGCCCACCTGACCCTAAGTTGAGTGTTTGAGATCTATATCCATCACTTCCAGGGCTGGAATGAGGCATTCACTTTAAGTGCAAAATTTAAGGAGAAATCGAAAAAAAAACCAAAACATTTTTAGCCATTATTTTTTAAAAAATAAAAACTAATGCAAAACATCCATGATGAACAAATTATAAAAGCTTTACATGGAGACCAGATCAATGTTACTTAGTTTTCCTTTGGCCTCAGCTTCCACTGAGGCTTGGCCGGGCCCTGGTCTCTTCACATCTTAGAAATAATCTGATAAATGTATTCCCAATTCCATGGACCTGATGGAATGAACAATTCCATAAATTCCTCACATGGAATCAATGCAGATATTGTTTAGCAATTCTGAAACCATAATAGGAGGAATATATTTAAATGTGTGAGTTCAGTGTACGTGAGTCAAAGCCCGAGACAGACCTCTGGGAATTGGAAGCTGGCATCAGAGCTGAATACTGCAGAAATTACAGGCTCAGAGGATTAAATAGATTTCACCCAATAATCAATTCAGGGACACAACCAGTGGTCAAAATCCCAGATTCACTGAAGCCTTAAGAGCTGAGACTCAGATCTGGGATCACAGGCAAGGAGGGGTAGTGGCAGGCTTGCCAGGCTCCTGTCCTCCCTGAAGAGTGTGTTGTGAAACCACTGTGGGTTTTTTTTTGTTTATTTGTTGATTGGCTTTTTGCCCCCTCCCGCCCCCCTTGTGACTGCTCTGGCCAATTCCCGACTTAAACCCTGCAAACTTCTCTCTTCTTCCCTATGGAATAAATTTCCGGCTTCTCAATAAGACATCTGCAGCCCTTCACACATTCTGGCTGTTCCGTGTCTCATCTCTTCCCTAACTTTCCCTTACAAAAGAACTTTACCAAAAGTCACAAATACAAACAGCTTTAGTTCCCGTCACCACCCTCTGGATCTCCGAGCCTTAGGCATGTGCGCCGGCAGCCCCCTGCCTCTTGCTGATTTCTCCTTCTGGAGAAATGACTACTCTGAAGGCAAGACTTAATTAAATATCACTTCCTCTTTGAAGCCTTAACTGCATCTCCCAGGCTGCATTCAAAACAGAACCTTTCTCCTCACTTTGAGCCCAACGCATTGACATATAATTGTGAAGTTTCCTCAGCTGTCTCCCCATTGGCTTTTAGTGCTGTTTGGTGATACTGTTAGTAATCACGAAAATTACTATCACAGAAACTCTTTATGTAGTACTTCTAGGCAATGGGAAAGTGACCTACATGGGATATTTTCTTTGATCTCAATAAATTTCATAGTATTACACTATCATTTCATACCATAATATTTCATATGATCACCTACAAGGTGTGCTCTACATGGAATATTTTCTTTGATCTCAATAAATTTCGTAGTATTACACTGTCATTTCATACCATAATATTTCATATGATCGCCATTTTATCAATAAATGAATCTAGGCTTGGGGAGCCTTCAACTTGGCATGAAACTATGTTCATCTCTCTACCGCCCAACCTAGCAGAGCAATAGTCCCCTCAGACATATTCAACAATTCAGTGAGGGAAAATAAATATGGGGATGGTTGTGGTCAGCCAGAGTGAGTGAAAACATAGATCTTTTGGGTATCTCACTGATGTATATGTAGACACATGCATATGCATATGCATGCATATGTAATCATTTTATTTTTAATAAAGTCTTTTGCAGTCAATATTCCTTGATAGGAAAGCTTTTATTTTATTTTATTTTAAAGATTTTATTTATTTATTTGACAGAGATCACAAGTAGGCAGAGAGGCAGGCAGAGAGAGGAAGGGGCGCAGGCTCCCTGCCAAGCAGAGAGCCCGATGTGGGGCTCGATCCCAGGACCTGATCAGGACCTGAGCCAAAGGCAGAAGCTTTAACCCACACAGGCGCCCCGAGAGAGAAGCTTTTAGAGAGATATAATGAACTTTCTTTTACAAAATCATTGTACACTTCGTGATAGCTTTACCTGGGTCCTGGTGGAATGTGACTCAAAATTAGTGACTAAATTAGCAAGGTGTAAATTCCCTACCATCCTAGTTTGGAGAAATTCTGACAACTTTATTAAATTGAGGCCCGGTTTGTGGGTTTTTTTCTTTTTCTAAAGTGTCAAGATTTTATTTCCATTATTTTGATCAGGAGAAAAAGAAGGTATTTAGCAATTAAACAGAAGTACAATTCTATTGAGGATTTATGTGTAATACAATAAGGTATTATTAATCACCCAGTCATCAAGACTTTACATACTCGTGAAGGGTAATCCTATGGAAAAAAAAATGGGGCTTGCTTATTTCATAGAAAGCAGGTATTACAGTGTAGACATACTAAAGAGAGAATGCTGGTGCCCGGAAGGATAAAAAAACAGAAATCCCCCTCTCACTGTTACAATTTATCCAAAGAGCTCAGGCGTTGACTTATAGTATCATCTGTTGAAAATGTTCACTGTCTGAAGATTAAAAATTTATTTATTTATTTACTTAGTTATTTCCTGGCCATGGAGACAAATAGAGGAAAACTATTCATGTGTAATTATTATCACCTGGCATTTTTAACCTCATACTGATATTCTTTTTTTTTTTTTTTTTTTAAAGATTTATTTATTTGACAGACAGAGATCACAAGTAGGCAGAGAGGCCGGCAGAGAGAGGAGGAAGCAGGCTCTTCGCTGAACAGAGAGCTCAATGTGGGGCTCGATCCCAGGACCCTGAGACCATGACCTGAGCCGAAGGCAGAGGCCCTAACCTACTGAGCCACCCAGGCACCCCTCATACTTATATTCTTAAATATGTTCTGTATTAGGGCCTCTGCAATTCATAGGGATAGTAGATCATCTCTTAGGGCCTTTTCCTGTAGCCTTGTTCTGAGATTCCCAAGGAATCTCACGGGGAAGGGAAGGTTGGCATGAACCCTTCCCTCCCCAATACAGTTTTATGGCATAAACTTCTGTGCAAAATTGGTTGGAATAAATACTTGAAATGTTAGACAAGAATCTGCCTTTTTGAAAATCACATGTCTAATCCCATTATGCTCTTTTTACAAATAAGGAAACTGAGGTTAACAAAGTCACACTTACGAGCGCTAGCGGCACTAACACTAGTCATGTCACAGGAAGGAGCCTTGGCACCTGGCGATTGTCTCCTCCCCCAGCTCAGAAACCTTCAACCAAACCTAACCGTCTTCTGGACAGAGGCTGTGCTCTCGCTAAAGGCTGAATTGCCTGGCATCTCAGGCATTGCCATTACATAGATGAAAGAGGGGAACAATGTTCTTTGCTAAAAAATTACCTGAAATCCTTAATCCTGCCAGCGGCAAGCTGAACGCCCCTCTTAAAGTTAACTTCCATACCTTTGATGGGCTATAACATTCATGCATATTCCCATATACTTTTGTTTCTCAGATCCTCCTCAAAAGAAAACTTTATGAGACTTTTATTTATTTCATCAATTTCGTCACCACCCCCAGGTTACCAAGTCCGTTTGTCCTCAAAGTGAAGTGAACACTTGATGTTAGTACTTGGATTAATAATGGGGACCTTGATGAGGGGCGGGGGAGGCTCTCTGGGAGGCTTTGTTAACTGACAGTCCAGTGACTGAAGTAAACATTTCAGCCTCTGATTATTTTTCTTAGCTCCTGATAATGGCTTCTGTCCCTCCCTTGGTTCCCCATCTCTAGACATGCTGCCCCATCCACGTAGCTTTTGGATTAACTAGGCAGCTGATTAAAACACTTGTGTGTTATGCAGGAGACCGTAAGGAGAAGAGCCCCTAGGCATTCTGGAACGAGGGTCTCAATCTCTCTATTGGTTTCTGTTTTAAAGAACAGGACAAGCAATTACCTTGTAGTGAATTCTCAATATATTTCCTTCTTCTTCTGGTCTCTGTTATACTGTTAAGTTTGTGTTGGACAAACTGTATTGGGGGAGGGAAGGGTTCATGCCAACCTTCCCTTCCCCGTGAGATTCCTTGGGAATCTCAGAACAAGGCTACAGGAAAAGGCCCTAAGAGATGATCTACTATCTACTATCTACTATCTACTATCCCTACTATCCCAAGTGCATCTCCAGTCTGTAGTTACCATGCAGGTATCCTGACCCACACAAAAGGAATGACAAAAGGGACATCTGTGGGCTGGGATTGTTTGTCCTGAGGAATTCCAGTTGACCTATGGAAACCATTGCTGGAGAGTACACATTATCCTCAGGCTTAGGATTTGATCGGTATGGGAAAACGCCGGGGATGCTTTTTCTTCCTAGCAATACTGGATTGCTAGCATGCTAATAAATATTCCTTCCTCCAGTGTGCCTTGGGCGAAGGCTGCAGTCAAGAATGCTGTGACAGTTTTACTGTAGTACTTAATTGTAGCATGAAGAATTCTTTGGGGGAAGGAAAATGCTTGTGGTTGAAAAATAAGGAAAGAAAATTAAGGTGGAGTAAGATGATTGATCAAAGAGTAGTTAATACTTTCCTTAGTCACATCCCATGTAAATGAAATGATGGACTTTTAAAAAAAGTCTTTGAGAATGTTTCTTCCTAACGCCAGGCAAGCAGAATGTGAAATATATAATTAGGAATGGAGAGTTCATTTTTATCTTTGCTATTATTATACTCCGTAACATTAGCATAATATTAATTTTGAAAGCGCAAATTGAAAGAAGTTAGGAAATGACTTAAGTGGAGAGAAGGTACCACTTTGACATTTGTAGAATTAGCTCTGGGAACAGTGGTGAAGAGAGAGAGGCTCCATTAGTAAGAAAGCAGTAGGCGGGAAGAGATGACATGGCAGATGGAAGATGGAGAGAGAGAACACAGACTGAAAAACTTGCGGAGAACCCGACAGATCTGAGTCTGAGTGTGGGGCGTAGCTAAGAACAAGGACTAGCAGCCATACCGAGCCCAGAGCTTGTTTGGCAGATTGTAGTGATCATAACACTCAACTTTACTTTGACACCATAAAAGTCACGCTTATTTGCTCTTGATGTCTCAAGAAAATCCTACAAAATGTTCCTTTTAAGAAGTTTGGGTATTTGTACCGTTTTATGTTTACAGAAAAGAGCTCTGTCATCGCCAAGCCATTCTGCCCCCGAAGGAGGAAATAGTTTGTTCCTTCATGGAGTAATGTATTGATAGGAAGTAATTGCTCACTTTTCCACAAATTTGAAAAATCTCAACTGATAACTCTCAAATTGGTAATAATGGGCACAGATATGAGAGGGCTGACAGTGAAGGGCATTTGGCTGGCTCAGCCAGGAGAGCATGTGACGCTTGATTGGAGGATTGTGAGTTCGAGTCTCACGTGTGGTGTAGCGTTTACCTAAAATTAAAAAAAAAAAAAGAAGAAGAAGAAGAAGATGAAGAAGAAGACTGGTAATGGAAGAATTTAGCCTCTATGGTACTACCAGGCTTTTGTGCTTGAAACTTCACCATGAAATTTTTTAGGAATAATATGATTTTTTTAAACTTACTTTTTAACGAGAAAAAAAATTGTTTTGCTGTTGTAATATAGTGAGTCTGGGAAATTTTGTTGATGCTTTTCCAAAGCAAGCAGTATTCTGACTATCATGATCCCGGGGTATTAATATTTTTAATGTTAAACTCAACATATTTGTAATTACACAAACCTACCATTTCTCAGGAAGCATTTGTATTGACCATGGAATCAAGTTCTATGCGATACATGATTTATACCCTTAAGGAATTTATGTCTATTTTCAGCCAGTGTGAGAGGAGAGGTTCATTATCTGAAAGGACACATTCACCTACAAAGCAGAGGGGAAATAGAAAGCTTTCTCTTATAAGGTGTCCAGAAAGTCCTTTGCACTTTAAAACTTGAATAACCAAGATGATGAATATCTTTTTAAGTTCTCTTACACATAAGAGATAAAAGCAAATTAAGATAGAAGACATATAGTTCTATGTGATATTTCAAAGAGCATGCTAAGAGAAAGGTAAGTTCTATCAATCAGGAGAAGAAAATCCAGCTTAATCCAAAAAGCCAATTGCAATTTGTTTTTATTATATGCACAACACATGTTCTTAAAGTCTTAAAATCTTACATACCCTTTGTGAAAGCTATCCCTGTGGAATTATCTGAGAAGGATAAGTATGTGTTATGAATCTGGACATTAAGGATATTGAATGAAGGATAAGACAAGTTTGGCATAAAGAAAAAGATGATCAGTGTTGGCGTTGAAAATAATTCTGGGTAAAGTTTATTAAAGTCTTCAACCCCCTATCTAATAAATAATGGGTTAGAACCATCAAGAGTTGCTTTTCTTTCTGGAATTAAGATATTTGTAAACTCGTTTTTTTTTGTTTTGTTTTTTTTTTTAAATGGATGGTGCTAGTGGTATTGTGATGATAAAAAAAAAAATTGGAGAAAGAAAGTTAGATACCATTTTTTCTATGGTCTTTTTAATAGACCATGGGAGTCTAGTGAAATTCATGTTCTTGTACCTAAAATGAACTCTCAAAGGTTTACCCAAAAAGCTATACTCTTAACGTATATCACTGTATGCCACTATGAAATACAGAATCTCAAGATGGGTTATATAATAGACTGAGTCAGAAGAGAACCTAAGACATTTTCCCAAATTTAGTTCAACTAATCATTGAACACATCCTGCCAAGCTTTAATAAAGATAAATTACATGTAGTGAGTTATATATAAGTACTGACTTTAGAAAGCCCATATTCTACTCTTTGAACATGGGGAGGGGACTGGGAGTGGCTGATAATAACCAATGGATCTCTGCAGGGTTGTATGTCCAGGCAGATCTTGGGTGGGAGTTGGAATGAAGGTGGAAGTGAAATGTATTGACAGCATAGCAGATAGAGCCTCAGGCTATTAAGGGAAGGTGCTATTTGAGCCTGGCCACGAAGGACTGCAGACAGTGACCAAAGAATGGGCAAGAGCCACAGGCACACCAAAAAATGACGTGAAGTTTGGTGGGTTTATGTAATGTTGTATCAAAACAAAATATCTTCAGGGCACCTGGGTGGCTCAGTGGGTTAAAGCCTCTGCCTTCTGTTCAGGTCGTGATCTCAGGGTGCTGGGATCGAGCCCCGCATCAGGCTCTCCTCAGCGAGGAGCCTGCTTTCCCCTCTCTTTCTCTCTCTCTCTCTGCCTGGTTCTCTTCCTGCTTGTGATCTCTGTCAAGTAAATAAATAAAATCTTTAAAAAAAAAATATCTTCAAGGGTGCAGTCTCACTAAAACATTTTAATATGGCTGCTAGGGACTGAAGTTTTAAGGAGTAGTTTCAAGGGAGATGGTAGAGCCAAGAACCCAAATCATTCCCTTGCTAAAAGATGTGTGAATTTACTACCTAGTAGGAGCAAGCAGTAAATAAAAGCAAAGCACAGCTTACCTGTATCTTGTGAAGACAAAATGAGGTAGAAAATTAAAGATCTTTATCTTCATTATTCTTCTTTAAGATTTTTTAACTAATCTGCAACCCAAAGAGAGTGAGAAAGCATTGTTGAAATTCTGAAGGTAAGAAGAGCAAAGACAGAGTTTTAGTGAAGATTTGGTTGCAGTGGTGGGGGGGTGGAGGCACACGAAAGAGCTCAAAGCTTATATTTAGAAATCGTTCCTCTTTTTTTACTTAATATGTAACTGTGTTTGTTTTTACAAAAACTACTGAGAGCAGTGAGAAGCATTTCTGTATTGAAGTTAATCTATGCTAGCTATCAGTAGTCTGGTGTTAAAATTCAGATAGTTTTTGAATAGTGAGGAGCTGATATATTCAAAATTGTCATGTACTCTGAAAAATGTTGTGGTGCTGAATGCTGTAGTGTGAAACTGATGAGATGCATAGGGATATTGGCACAAATTATACCTGTTGGTGGTCCAAAGGGGGCCTGAGGCAAAGCCATGGGGAGATGTTTAGCCCATCTACCTTGGCGGCTGCCAGATCTGAAAAGGTATTTTATGGAGGTCAAATCAGTTGGAGGAACCCCAGTGGAAGAACTGAAGTTATATGTCAGTAGGTGAGAAAAGAAGCAGTAGGGAAGATCATAGCCTATGGAATTCGACAAATTTGGTTTTGGAAATCAGCCAATTGTTCTGCATTCTAGAACAACTTATGTGACTGCTCGGAGTCATGTGGGATTGTTATAAAATCTTAAATTATGATAAACATGCTACGCACTGTACTGGTGATTGAGAGATGTGCAACCGTAAGTTTAGAGCACATTTTATTTCCTTGTAAGCAAAATAGAGAAATGGAGATACTCACAAAATAATAGTGCTAAATCAAAAAGGGAGAGACAGAAAGACAGAAACAGAGATTTTCTAGAGGTTGCGGGGGATATGGTGGGTTTTCCAGAGGGCAGCAGGATGGACAGAATCATAACCGTCTTCATCTTCTGTCTTACCCACTTGTGGCAGTTAGGAGCCATGGATCTGTACCAACGAATATGGGATTTAGTACCGAACTGGGGGCAGAAATGCCAAGAAAAGTGCCACCCAAACAGAGAGAAGCATCTGAACTGATAAAATGAGTTAACACTTCATACAGATGATAGAGATTGAGTCAGGTTTCCAGAAGTGTCACCTTAGGCTGGTTACTATGCCTCAGTTTCCCCACCTATAAAATGGGAGAATATGTACTATATGAAGCTCCAGGTTAGAGGAAAGGTGTCCAAGATGCAATCCTGTAGTACTCTGCTAGATAATTGTCTGGCATGCAGGGACTGCGTTGACTCTCAAAGTAGTGTTGAGGTGTAGTGTCACTGTTGGCTTTGCCTCTGTCCGTATACCTGTCTTCATAGAGCCTCATCTCACAACTGCGAGGGAACTGACCAAATCTGGAGAAGTGGGCAACGGCCATACATTGCTTCTACCCAGTTGTATTAGAGCACAACCTAATGTCTGATGTCATACCTCCAGTCTCTCAATCCTCCCCAAAGCACTTTAGCATTAGAGACCCAGGTGATAACACATTTAAAATAGCTTGGCATATTTTTGATGGGAGAGTTAGCAAGGTAATGGGTCTATAACTGGTAGTGGGAGAGCTTTGGTGTCTTAGGAGAGAAGGTCTGTGGAGAGTACATCACCCTATTGAGTCCAGAAGGATCAGACAGCCCATTCAAGTTAAAGATGGGGAAAAACTAGCAAGAATGGAGTGTGGACTGGTCAGGGGAGGGGAGATCTCTACAGGATTCTTTAGTTAACCCTATCTTATCTGTCCTTTTCTGGGAGTGAAAGTCACCAAGACAGGATTTTTCTGTGGTCTGAGTCTAGAGAGGCTCTAGATAACACAATTTATCCCCAAGCCAGATTTCACTGATAGGTTTAGTAGCTGGAATCAGGGTCTCCCATAGGGATTTATTGAAACTAAATGGTTGTTTATACACCAGTGACAGTTGTAAGATTTGAATAAAATGCTGGCTGGTGTCTTATAAATTTTCCTTCCTATGCCACTTCAGTAAGTTTCACTGAAGTTTTTTTTGTTAGTTTGTTTTGTTTTGTCAGGTTGGTAAGCTTTGTTTAACACTTTTATCAGCCTTGTTAAATCAGATAGGAGAAAGGTAAGTCTTGTTGTTGCCCCAAATGGCAGGTGAATTTCATTTTTATCATAAATACATTGATAAGAGGAAAAAACTTCTCCCTCGAGGCATCTGAAGCAAGACTTTAAGAGACTTTTGATAACACAAGCTTGCCAATAAAATTAGAAAGCTCTACTGTCCACAGTATTCTTCTTTAATTCTTCAACATGGAAAACCAAGTTATAAATGGGGGTAGGATTTGGGACAATTATAATGACGTAAAATGTAGAGGCAAGGCAGATGCAAAGATCAAATGGGGAAATTCATAGCTAATATGTTCTTAAAAACAAAACAAAACAAAATAAAACAAAATGCAGATTTCCTTCTTGGGTTGCAGGCACCAGCAAGTTTTGTAGAAAGATGAACACAGAGTAACTAATGCCTCCAGGATCTCAATTTGTTGGCTCACTAATGATACCTGCCCTTGGTGTTCCCAGAAATCTACCTTGTAGGCTGATAATCACACTCCCAAAGGATCCTTGACCTCACATTCTGCCATGATATATATTGTGTTTCTTATGCACATCTCCATGATCAAGACCAGTTGAAGAGATTTGTTTGAGTGTAACAGAGAGACTACCATCTGACTATGTCAATTCCATATCAAAATAGAATGGAGTCCTTAACCCCCAACAATCATGGAGACTTACTTGAAAGGCAGAAGACTCTGGAATACATCCAGAGGAAAAATATCATTGTAAGTAAGACACTGAAGCCATCTGCCCATCAATTGTCCATGGTAAGAGTGAAAAAGAAGGCTTTAGAATATGTTTATAGCTGTATGGACAATACATCAAGCATTTTCTTTTTTTACATTTTTCAATTAACATATAATATATTATTTGTTTCAGGGGTAGAGGTCTGTGATTCATCAGTCTTACACAGTTCACAGTGCTCACCACAGCACACACCCTTCCATTGTCCATCACCCAGCCACCCCCTCCCTCTCACCGCCCTCCCCTCCAGCAACCCTCACTTTGTTTCCTGAGATTAAGAGTCTCTTATGGTTTGTCTCCCTCTCTGGTTTCATCTTGTTTCATTTTCCCCTCCCTTCCCCTGTGATCCTCTGTCTTGTTTTTCAGATTCCTCATATCAGTGAGATCATGTGATTGAAATCAGACATTTTCTTGTGCAATGTAATGCTCTTCCCAGACCACGCTGAGTCCATCATGTACCATCCCAGCACCATATACTAGTAGGACTGAAATGCAAATTGATGTGTATTTAACTTTTTCCAAGGATAGTTAAATTCTATTTGACAGGCATTACAATGTTAGTGGCAATGAGAAAGGAAAAGTGATGCTAGGTATAGTCTTTGAAGATTTAACCTCTATATAGAGGTTCAAAAGCTCTGACTGTCACACTTCTGTCTAAATACAAACAAGTCTTTTTATTCTATATATATGGAGGGCTTTATTTATATATTGCACCCTGAATGGTTTACAACCGTGAAAAGTCCACTGCCCTGCCCAAGCTTGCTACCTACCTATGAGGGATGATGGACACTTCTACAGATTACTATTAACATGGCACAGGAGAGAGTCTATGCGGAAGAGAGCTGCACAAAATGCTTTAAAGAAGTTTAGAGCAGGGGGAGTACCAGTTCAGGATTCAGATCTGCCATATATTTTGTCCAAGGCTTCTGTATAGAAATTAGGTACTGTCTCGGACTATGCATAGGCTTTTTTCCTTCTCTTCCCTGGTTCCTAGATCTGTGCCCCTGGAAGATTTAATGAACCTCTTCACACTGAGTTCACCTCTGCATGTCCTTAGAGAGTGATCTCTCCAAGCGTCAGTGTCATTATCTGTAGCATCATGATAATGTCATAGTATAATTCATAGGTTTACTGTTAAGACTTTAATGAACAAATGCTTCAGTGCAGGGCTGGGCACAGGTAATCGACAACAGCCATGCATTATTTTATGTATATTGCAGTGCAGTATAACAAGTGTTGGCCAAGTCGATGAGTAAGTCATAAAACTAGTAAGCCAGGTACTACTTTGATGGCCAGATGATATCTGGGAACCTAATAGTCAAGGCCAGGGACTTTCATATAAAAAGCTTTCTCATAATCAGTTTCTGATTATCAGGGCCTTCACAGATGTAGTTTCTTCGACCACTTGAATATTTTTATGCCTTGTAGAACATTCTGTCACAATCTGGGAAAGTACAGATCAGAGTTTTGTCACCTCCTTAGTTTCTACTGCTTGGTCATTTGCGCAGAGAAGCCTTGGTGGAGAAGCACATGGAAATGATGATTCTCATCTATGAGTTTTATTGCTTTCTTTTCCTATTTTTTAATTTTTTTTAAGATTTTATTTATTTGATGGATAGTGATCGCAAGTAGGCAGAGAGGCAGGCAGAGAGAGCAGGGAAGCAGGCTCCCTGCTGAGCAGAGAGCTCGATGCGGGGCTCGATCCCAGGACCCTGAGGTCATGACCCTGAGGTCATGAAGGCAGAGGCTTAAGCCACTGAGCCACCCAGGTGCCCTTATTGCTTTAAAACAAAAACAAAAACAAAAACATTTCTTCATGGCTATCGATAGTCAACTTTCACATTTTTCTTGCAAGAAGAATTGAAACAAATGGGATAGGATTAGCAGAAACCCTTCGGTCCTCAGTAGGTCTTTGCTAGGTTCCCAGGCATCTACTAGATATTCAGTAAGGTATCAAAAAAGATCATCGACCTGGCCTAGGGGTTGGGGCTTGCAGTTTGAAGGACTAGGTAGAGAGCAAAGAGGCATTTTTAGGACACTAGTAGAGACAAGTTATGATCACTGGAAATAGATATTGGCTCTGAGAAGAAGAAGCAAGAAGGGAAGAATAATGCCAGAAAGGGTAACTGGGGACATGGTGGTTCTTTGCTGAATGGAATGATCTGGATTTCCATCAGGAAAGAGTGGACATTTGAGCAGGAAGAGCGTAATAGTAAAGACATGAATTCCACCTGATTTTAGAGGCAGGAAGGAAAGCGTCTTCTTGGAGAGAAGGGAAAGATTAATGGAAGGCTCTGGTATTCAGGCTGAAAAGACTAAATTTAATCTGATCAGTGAAAAGGACCCACCAGAGGCTCCTAAACAGAGGAAAGACATAATGAAAAGGAGTTTAGGAAGATTATTCTAACAACATTGTGCAGGTGGAATTGGAGTAAGAACGACTCTAAGCAAGGAAGACAGTGAAATTGCTGTTGCAGCATTACTGGGTTACGGGGAGGAAGGTCCCGAGCTGGCTGGTAGAAACGGAGAAGACTCTGGTTTAGGAGATGCTGTGCTTTTGGAAGGTTACATATGAAACTGGAGTAAGTGAATGTTGCCTAGAATGACAGTCTCTTTATAAAGTTTTCCACCACCCTCCCTCTCCCAACACCCCACCCCAGCAAATTCTGCAAGTAAGTTCCAAAGCAGCATAAGTTTTATAGGAATGTATTTGTTTATTCTTCACATGCCAAGAGCTGACATCAGTGTTTCAGTGTCTTACAGGATGGGTATGTTACAGATACACAACACAGACATCCTATTTCTGGGAGATGTATGACTCATGAAGACAGTCTTTGAGTTACCAAACAAAGTCTGACATTTTCGTTTTGGACATTTATTTGCTTACTAAGTATGTATATTTCCTTACTGACAACAGTCAGTAAAACCTACCCATTCTTTCTCCCCTAACTATGCCTATGTAGAAATTAGATACTTATTGGAAATATTAGTGTTTCAATTTTAGCTGTTAGTTCTATCATTTCCGTGCTTGTTTTTTTTGAAGATTGCTTTAAGAGCTTTCCAGGAAATAATTGGAAACCTTTATATTAACATCTGCTTGTACATAGCTCGTTGAACAGTATTTATAAAATGTCTGCTACTTAGGGAACCCAGTTCCTATATAGTTCAACTGTTTATCATTTGATTACTCCCCCTTTTTCTTCTTTGCTTATACTATGTAAAACAGCCAGTACTACATAGAATCAATTTTAAAAATAAGAAATTGTGTATACTGTGTAAAACAGCCAGTACTACTTAGAATCAATTTTACAAATGAGAAATTGTGTAAGGGATTTTATCAGATGTTCAAAAACTTTAGGAGATGGATCATATTTCAGAATCATCTCTATGGACCAATCATTAGCATGGTCTTTCTGTCTGGACTTTTTTTTTTTTTTTTTTTGAGTTTTTTGAGAAGTTGATTGGCCAAATAAATGGTAGCACATTAAACACCCAAACAAGGAGTCTGGCTAGATTCATAAGATTTATTAAGTAACAAATGTTCATTGAATTCATTTATGCATACTTTGTTCACAAGCACCTACTAGGTAATAGAGCCCAGTGCTTGCTGGTCATTGAGAGACAATGAGGTGAATAATTACAATCTGTAGGGCATATACAGCCCTTCGGGAAATCCGGGCATCTTGACAATGTATTTGATGGACATCAGACTTAGAACTATAACGAAACATATTTTTAAGATGAGGATGATAGATTTCAGTGTTGAGATTGAAGGAGATTAAGGATGTTCCAGGCTGAGGTCACTGACTATAGAAGTCCATGGTGTTTCTAGGGGTTTCAAGGGCTTCAAGAGAGGAGAACTGGTGGGACGAAGAGCTAGGGCTGTAGATTGGACCTGGTATGTGAATAGTCTTACTCTTGATTTAAGGGATTTTGAACTTGGTTCAGAAGACATTAACGAAGCATCAATGATGTTTGATCAGGCCACCTACATTATAGTATTAATGCTATAAACCACTGCTTTATGAAAACAGAAATCACTTAGGATATCCATAGCCATTGCCTATGCTTAGAAAGTACTATGGGGTTTCATTTTCATTCAGTGAGTATATATGCAAGATTATTTACTACCCATGTTATTTTTTAGGTTTTCAAAATTATTTTTGGTCATTAAAAACATTTATGAATCCACTTATTATTTTCACTTGTTAAAAAAAGTTTTATCAAAATTACTGTTTAAAGGACCCCCAACAAAGTATCCAAGAAAAAGTCAAAATGCAATCCATTTTCTTTTTTTGTTGTTGTTGTGAACTGGTGTTGAGTGGGAAACTGTTCTGCTAATTTACGAAGAGCATAGAAATTTAAAAAATGACCCATTGTTAAAAATGTGGGCATGCCATGCCGACAGTACAACCAGAATAATATATCTTCACAGCAATTCTTTTAAAACGTCTCTTCTTTGGGACACACCCACTCCTAAAAGTTTAATCCAAAGCTTTGGATTCACATTTTGGTTCTGACAGCCAACATAATTATTTTCTCTTATACTTTCCCTATTTTATACATACGATATGCAGTGCATTACATATATATTATCATTTCCTGGTACATCTACCATTTTGGGTAGTATAATAGCTTTCAGGAAAAATTGTACATGTTCAGAATCTGATACTCTTATTTCACTAAGTACAGAACTTAGTATCTTCTTTTAAAATTTGAGGGACTAGCATGTTTAGTCTTTCATCCTCAAAATGTATAACTTATTCATATAAACTCTACCAACTCTTTATATGCCTGTCACTTGGTCTTCCCTACTGTGAGTTGGAAGTAAACATTTCAGTTACAGTAAGCCTACTTGTTACTCCAATTTGTATTTCCTTATCCTATATTCCTGAATATAGTCGGAGTGTAGAGGAAATTAAAAAATGGGAAAATATACCATACATGTCTCTGGGTTAGTAAGGAATTTTTATGTGTTACTTTTTTCCTTTAATTCCCAGCCTATGTTCAGGTAATAGTGAATATAATATCATTATCTTTACAGAATCCTTACCTGAGTGCATGTAACCTCATTTTCTATAATGGGAGGTTAGAGACGAAGAGTATCTCTGAGCTCCTAATGCTACTGTACTCAGGTCTGTTAAGTATCATTTCCTATGTGATGTGCATATTAAACACAGGTTACAATTCTAGTTAGAATGTGGTATTGGACACAGCTGAGTCTGTTCTGCTGTTTTTAGAGGGAGCAAAAAATTCAGATTAATATTAAAGATGCTCTAAATTCTCTGCTTCAGGAGGAATAGACACTGTCAGTCTGTCCATTCTCTACTCTCTGCAGAGTGAAACTCTTGCCTCCTTCATGCTCCCACCAGCCCTGCTTACTGTATTACATGTACTATGGCATCATGCGTGCTGCCCTGCCATTAATTTTGTACACTTATGTCTCCCTTTCTGGACTGTGAGCTTGTTAATGGAGTCCTATCCGTCTCTCCCAGCACCTAGGATATTTCCAGTGACTCAGCAGTCATTAACATATTGCTTATTAGTTGAACAAATGAATGACAGAATGTGAGACAGGCTACAAATAAGGAATGTTGTTGATTTTATTTGCTAAACTGATTTAAATTTGGATGGTGATGCAAGGAACTCTTCAAGGAAACCTGTGTTCTTTGTTCTTTCCATTGGTGGCTGAGCCAGAGGAAATATGCCTTCCTAGGAAAAGATGTCAGGGAGGAGGGAGAGGAATAGGAAGATTGTCTAAGAAAATATGGGCACCGAGTGTATTGAGTATCATGGTAAAATGATAGAAGAGAACCGAAAGTATTTAAAATCAGGACGCCTGGGTGGCTCAGTTGGTTAAGCTGCTGCCTTTGGCTCAGGTCATGATCCCGGGGTCCTGGGATCGAGTACTGCATCGGGCTCCTTGCTCAGCAGGGAGCCTACTTCTGCCTGCCTCTCTGCTTGCTTGTGTGTACTCTCTTTCTCTCTCTGGCAAATAAATGAAATCTTAAAAAAAAAAAAAAAAGTAAAGAAAAATAAAAGAAAGTATTTAAAATCTTCTGGAATTTGTGAGTAAAGCAGACACCTGCTTGTTTGATTTTTAGAATTCAGTCATATAAATTATATGAACACTTCCTAAGGCTAATGGTTAAATGCCACCTGCCTAAGATCACGGTCAGCTATCTGGGTGTTGGAGCTAGTTTGGAATGTGTTCCTCACAGCCTCTACCAGCTGTCTGCCTTCACTCTGAGATGCTCACCGCAATTGTGAAAAGAACCCCAGATTGTGTCTTGTTTTCCATACTTTCTTTGTCTGGCTCCTTGGCCCCAAAACTCTGCATACCACTGGGCCCCTGGCACCTCTGAGGCTATCTTTGTTAGACTGCTTGAGTGTTCATTCAGAAATATTACAGTCACAAATTATTTTGCAGTCGCTCTGGGTAGGAAGGGAGCAGTGGCTTTTAAAATCATCAGTTAAACTAGAATAGGGTTTCACGGCAAAGCTGGATTTTTTACGGTCCATTACAAACCACCCTTTGTTTACCTGAAGAAGCAGAGGTGTTGCCTGGCCACTGGAGAAGACAATATGATGCCCATCATCCAGCTTTCCCAATTTCCCTCAAATATTTTCTCCAGGACACCAAGAATGGATCTCTTAGAGAACATTGAGGATGCATTTCTACCGAGGTAAAAATATGATTGAAAGGTACACGTAGAATTTCCTCTTGCTTTTGATTCAGTGTTTATTTTTTCCTTTAAAAATGTACACTTAACTAGGGATAGTTTTGATGATAAACCAGCCCGGCTTTATGTTTTGACTTGTTGAAATTTACTTTTTTAAAAAATTGTCATGACATTTCCATTGTTTTGTTTGACAAGCTTTTGATTTTTAAGTGTGAAGAGAGATGTGTATGTGTGTGTTTTAAATTCTATGCTCTTGAATGGAAATGTAAGGCATTTTGCTAATATTTTAAAGGTGCTTGCTCTATGTCCGGTTGTCTGCTGGAAACTTTGCATAGATTATCTCAGTTAATCCTCAAGTCTTATTATTATATTATCTCAGTTAACCAGTCAAATCCAGTGAGCTATTTTTATTATTATTTTACAGAAAAGGAAAGACTCTTTGAGAGGCTAAGTAACCTGTGCTACAGCAAGAGTTTGCAAGGGTTTGCAAGAGTTAAGTGGAAGCCTGAATCTAGAATCCAGGATTAGTAGCAAACAGCCCAGCTATAGGATGCATTGCCATTTGATGGGCCATGCAAACTTGACTTCAGCAACTATTAAGTAGCCCATGACATTCACAAATTCTGGAAACAATTGCGGCATGGAGTTGGGGATTATTGGCTTCTTTATAGAATTCCATTTCTTCTTCCTCCTCCTCCTCCTCCTCCTCTCCTCCTCCTCTCCTCCTTCTTCTTCTCCTTCTCCTTCTTCTTCTTCTTTTAAGCTGCTGCATTTATAGTTTAGCTGTTCAGATTCAAAATAAAACAAGCTAAGACAGGGAAAGCTTCACAAATTTAGGAGATGATCGGTAAAAGTCATGGATGGCTCATCAATTTAACCACAGTTTTACACTGTCTGGATAAAGGCCTTGTGCTTTAAAACTTCCTAGCTGGAGAGGACATTACTCTGATCAAGGCATTATGAGTGGCCGTGTGCCCCAAATGAACGTTCATATCAAATATTCAAAACTCAAAGCCATATTGGAAAACTAACAATCTTCCATTTGAGAGGTCTACATAAAGTATTAGCATACCATCTGAGTTACCAGTGCTCTCTTAATTACATGAGTTTATATCTTGATAACTTGGATGTTGCTTGTAAAACTCTCTGTACAGTTTTTATCAGGGTGCTTCGGAAGAATGCAGTTCCTGTTTGTAGATTTTCATTGTTTCTATGAACAGAGCTCTCATCATTATATGACTAGGGTTTTTCAGAACAGAGTTAAGTCTATTAGCTCTGGTGTTAATGAACTAATCTAAAAATAGATCCAATCAGGCATTTGCATGCTTCCACTCATAAAGAATATCTGTTCCTTACTGAGAAAAAGTGGATATGGAGATTTTTTTTCCTGTAACTTGGTATGCAGTTCTATACATGGAGCTGAGACAACAGTCACCTCCTCTTCCCTGTTTGTCTCTGTGCCTCTCTGAACCCTCTGTATGATGGATTTTAGTTATCATCAATTCCCTTAGGGTAGACTTGGAAGATTTAATTAATGACAAATTGATAATTATATGGATTTTGAGCCTTTTAGAAGGCATGGTATAGGTTAAGGTACAATTGTAGAGGGTATCATAATTTTCCATATAAAAGTCACCATGGTCAAAAGTTCATAAAGAACCATTATTCAGATATCCAGGTAAGAATCTAAGTAGGAGTTGCTCTCTAAACATTCACTATCAGGCAACACAGAGTATTATAGTTTAATCTGGAAACTTGCTCTGGGTCGTGATTTTACTATGTTTTCTATATCTAAATGGATTATACACACACACACATATATATATATATATATATACATATATATATATATATGTATATATAGAGAGAGATCAATGCTTTTTTGACATTTTTATATAGCAATGTTTTTTTTGTTCTTCTCTCCTATCTGATAGTAAATATTATATATAAGATTCAAGGAAGAATCCCTTCATTGTGTTCCAGGAGAAATTCCTTACATTTGGGCTCCAGATACTTAAAACAACAAGAAGATCAAAATAAGACTTCTGTGCATATCTTGTCATTCATTAGCTAATCTACTTCCTCCCTCAATTATTGAGTCCTACTATATACAGAAAGGTACAAAGATATAGAATCCAGTTTTTATCTTTAAGTAGCTGAATGCATAATACTATACAAAGCCACAAAGACATTGAATTCTTACACTGAAAAGCCACAGCCTAGAACTGCGCCAGATACAGAATAGTATTTTGTGAAATGAGCAAATATTTATGAAATGAGCAAATGATACAATGTACAGTGATAAGGATGCCTGTGCAGGTTGTTACGGAAACACAGATCAATGGGTTCTCTAACCCATTATGGAAGGATATGAGATTAAATACAAAGGAAAAGTAGGAATGACCACCATGTATTATGGGATGAGTGGGTGGGGAATTAGAGGCACTTTCGTTCTGGGACAGGATGTATGAAACAAACTGTCTAGAACATAGGTTCAAGGCAGGCAGGTACCTCGTCATGGAGGTCCCAGCGGTCAGATGTTGATGTGAGTTTTATGCTTTCCCCTAGGAAAATTCTTTATCCTGCAGTCTGTGAACGTCTGTGTCAACACCCCCTTTAAGTAGGAAAAGTAAATTAAATATGGAGCCCACACAGAGTAGGTTGCATTTTCCACTGGCTGGAAAAGATGTCCCTTCTCTTCCCTGACTACTGGGTTGTGTCCTGTGGATCCTGCTCTGCTCCCAACCATGGTACCCTCCTAACCATTGTTTATTTTATCTATCACTTGAGTTTTTCCTCACTTCCCATTAGTAGCTTCTCAGACTTAATGTTTATTCTTTTTTAGCACAAGAGCTAAATATTTACTTTTGAGCAAGCCAGAGAAAATACCATAAAAAGTTAACAATTCCAGTGAGAACAGTGAAACAAGTCAAACTTTTGTTCTTTTCATTTTCTTAGCAACACTCTGAATTCCTAGTGTAATTTCATCAGATTTTTAATTATGTGCAACCCCTCATCTATGAGCCCAAACTACTTTGTGTCAACCTGGAATTGGGCCATTCTTACTTTATAAATAATGAAAATTGATGTTATTCAACAAATGCAAACCTAGAAGAACTTAGTCCGGTACTTGGTGCTTCCAGAACCTTCCATTCCAAAGGAATACCATCTTCTCCTTGGCAGTTGCGGAGGCTGGTAGAAGTGTTTCTGATGCTTCTGCAGTTCAGACAGAAGCAGTAGCTAGCCCCTTCCCCTCCTGCATTGTGCTTGGGAATGTGTACCCCTGTAGAGAAACTGGAAGATGCTGGGAGTTCTACTATTTCCCACTTTTTAGTAGCTCTGTTTGATTAAATACAATGCAAGATAAGGATGGATGCTTAGGAAAGAGTTTGTGAACGACCTTGTAAGCCACGATAAGGAGTTTCCATTTTATCCCAAGGACAGTAGGAAGCCATTGGCATCTGTGAGAAAGCTCACAGGATCAGATTTGAGTTGGAAAAACAAAAAGGTCCAGATACAAAGAAGAAAATGTCCTGGAGTCAGGCAAGGACTCAAGTGTGCAGACAGGCCTGAAGTGATGGGGGCCTGGACCAGCAAAGAGCACTGGAGATGGTTTTGTAAGTTATTCAAGAGGAAGAAATGGCAAAATTGAGTGATGGATTGGACAAGAATTTAAGAGAGAGAAAGAAATCAAAGCTAATGTCTAGTCACAGGACTGGGAATTGGGGTTTTGCTCTGGGATATAGCACATGTGGAGAGAGGTTGGTGGGGAATGGAAGTAAGTGAATCCCTCTGACTAATATTTTACATGACTCAAAATATGCACATATATTTAATATGCATGTTGAATTTCTAGAATTTTCTGAAGTCCAAATCTGTTTTGCATTTCTTAGAAGTGAGAAGCCCTGCTCTCTGTGTAGCTTCTCATCCGGGTCCCTCTCTCCTTCAGGCATTAGATGCCCACTAAATCAGCCACTTGCAAACCCTGGCATGTGGGCCAAATGTGGCTTGTTGCCTAGTTAGAAATGTACCACAAGTCAAGAATGACTTCTACATTTTCAGACGGTTGGGGAAAAGTTTTGAAAAAGAAGGCTCTTTCACGATAATTGGAAATTATAGAAAATATAAATTTTAGTTTCCACATATGAGATTTTTGGAACACTACCGTGCCTTTCCAGTTCCATATTGTGTCCAACCACAGAGTTTAACAGTTGCAGCGGGGACTTTCAGACTTACACTGTCTAAAGTTTTTACTTCCTGCCCCTTTACAAAGAATGTGTGCCCATCCCTGGGTTAAATGATTGTTTCATTCTCTAACTTGACAATCCTCAATTAAAAACCCACTTCTTCAAAAAATGTCATGGCATTCTATTTGAGGGATCATGTACTTCTGGCTGGGTTTTCAGATTTATGACTGTGCCTGCCACCCGATGCATCAATAAAAAACTTATTAATGCATTTAATTAGTATTGACTTTTTCTACTATTTATGTACCAGAGCCATATGGAAGTGTATTTCAGAGATGGTATAGTTAATCCAGGAGCAAGGAAAAAAAAAATAGAGATGGCATCTTAGCTGGGTTTATCTTAACTCTAACATTAAAAAAAAAAATAACAGCAAATGCTTTCTGTGGGCATCTTCAAGTTGCAATATCGTTAGCTACTGCGGCTGTATTTCATGTTACAGTAAACTGTATTAGAATGTGTTGGGTAGTGAGAGGATGCTGTGTGCTACATGGTAGCTGTTAGAGTTGAAATTGGTTTGCAGTCATGCTTCAGCCTATTTGCTTTTAGAAAAAAAAATAACTTTATCCAACCAACCATAGTAATAACTATTTTTCAAGTAGCATCGCATACCGTTTTCAGGATTATAAGTAAAGCCTGATACTCTGAGGCACATTTTTCTACTGCATACAAAATATTGTACTTGTATACACACTTGTTCAATTTGCTTAAAGAATATAAGATATTAGAAAGCTTATCAGATAGGGATTCTTTTCCTTAGCATGTTTCTTCAGCCAATTAATAGTGGATGATCTAAGAAGCGTTTGATTTGATAATGCCTAAATCAATGGATACCTGTTTAAAAACGTGGTCTTGTCTGAAGAACCACCTTGTCATAGTTAACGTGAGTGACATAATTTTAAGGTGTCAACGGACATTGAGATTATTGACCATGACACAGTCAGTCTCAAGTGAAAGTTTCAGAAACCCTTTAAAAGAATTTTTGGTGTGTGTGTGTGTGTTTCCTCTACTGAAGATCAGATATAGCAGCACTTTGGCCAATTGCTTTGATTCTTTTAGTTTTGCTATTTCGTTTGTATTGAAACTCCAAATAACATTAGAGTGACTAAGACATAGTTACACTTCTTCAAAAAGCACAGGCTTTAAAGTAGATATTGAGAACTGCTACTATGGGTGAGCTAACTTTAGTTCCCTCTTCCAAAACCCTTGTCACTTATGCCACTTGTTAATTTCCCCTCTCCCTGAAATGCACCAACCCTTCTCCAGCGTGCAGCATCTTTCTGCGTATGAGTTGGTCTTGTATGCTTATGTCATGTCCCCTCCTTGTGTCTCATGGCTGTTTTGCTATATGAATCCTCAATGGTAAATTCTATTGGTATGGGCTTAATAAAATTCCTGAAGCCCTTTATATACTTTCTAAGACAACAGGTGGGAGATATTTCCTCTTTAGCCTCAGACATTGCTTGGTTCCTGAGTAAATACACTGCTGTCAGAGACCTATGTCATTTTCGATGCCTTATCGTGTTCTCAGATCTACACAGTTCTTTTTGCTCACCCTCCACTTCCATACTGTGTGCCTTTGTCTTTGACCATTACTTGTATTCCAAGCTTTCTTTCCGATGGCCTTCCCAGATTTATGGCATGAGAGATGGTTGAAATTGGGATATTGAATGAGACCATTAGGAGTAAGGCATTCAGGTTTGTGGAGTACCTACCATTTGCTGGGCACTTTGTATGTGTTAAAGTTAAAGCTCACTTAAATCTCAAATCACCTTCTCCGAAAAGGATGATTTTTTTTTTTTTTTTAGAGGAGGGAAAATAAATTCAAGAAGCTTGATTTATTGACTATTTAACCAATCTGAGGCTCTGACTTCAATTTGTATGTGTCTGGCTCTTACAGCCTATGATTTTTTTTTTTTTTCTTCGCCCTCCATGCTTCCTGTCCTGGAGAGAGAGAATATATACAGAGAATAGAAAGATAAGGAGTAAGCTGTGGAGAAATCTCTCTTTAGAAAGTGGCCTCAAAAATTGAGAGCTGGGAAAGATAGCTGAAGAAGAGGTAACGGATAGCAAGAAAAAAAGCAGTGGTTATCTGAAAAGCCATGGGCTAGGGGACTTCGAGGAGAAACTAGCTTGGGAATGGACCCAGTCCCTGCCCTGCCAGGCGCATTCCATTGTGTCCCTTGTCCGCTAGGCTAGAGGGCATCTCCCTGGAGAGCCCTGGCTCACTCTGCCGGGAACCAGGGACACAGCCCTCTCAAATATCAAGCATCTCCTGTGTTTCTAAGTTCTGCGTCATGAACTTGCTTTTCATGGAGTGTTTCATTTCAAAAAGAAAGAGTCTTGTAAAATAAGTTCTCCATTTTCTAGGCCAACTCGCGGAAAGTAGAATCCTTATTTTGTGTAGACAGTTTCCTTTGAAGTTGATGGGGGGGTTGCTATCTTGGGGAGTCAGAACTCTAGCTATTTACCATGTTTCCTGAGGCAACCTTGTGTGAGGACTAGAGAATTTTAACAAGTGTCTTGACTTTCTCTGCACCTGGAGATTAATGTGCTAGTAAAAACTTTATGAACCCTTAATCATTCATAGCAAACATATCGAATCCTCTGAAGCTAAAAGCTTCAGCATTCATAATTAAGAGACAACAGAACAGGATCATGTAAATATGGAACTGGTCTCCCAGAAAATATAATAAACTTTTTCTTTATCTTTATTTAAGTGTGGGCACTTTAATTGTGAATAGAAAGGGGGTTTTTGTATGTGTGTGTGTGTGTGTTTTTGTTTGTTTTGTTTTGTTTTTTACAGACCCATAAAGATAGGTAACAAACTGGTTGCCAGAACAGAGGAGGGTAGGGGGAGGATGAAATGGGTGAAGGGGAGTGGGAGATACAGGCTCCCAGTTAGGGAATGATAAATCATGGGAATGAAAGGCACAGCACAGGAAATACAGTCACTGGTATGGTAATGGTGACATATGTAGATTTGTGGTGAGCATAGTATAACATATAGAATGATTGAGTCATTATGTTTTATACCTGAAATTAATGTAATATTGTGTGTCAACTATATTTCAGTTAAAAAAAAAGAAACAAAAACCAAAAAAGTGTTTTTCTTCTTAGTTAAGAAAGCCATAAAGTTATACCCACTTTTAAGATGAGAATGAAAGTAATTTTCCCCGACTACTAGATAATCCCAATTAATCAGATGGGATTCCCCTTATCAAGGCGTTAGTTATGGCATCATTAGCTGTGCCCTCCCCCCATCACATTATCTTCTGTATGAAACAATATATAGTTGCATTAAGATAGTCTAATTGTTTGCAAAGGCTGTTGTCACAAAGTATGGCAAACTGGGTGGCTCAACAGAAATGTACTGACTCCCAGTTCTAGAGGCTAGAAGTTTGAGGTTAAGGTATCGGCACAGTTGGTTCCTTCTGTGGACAGTGGAGGAAAATCTCCTCCAGACCTCTTAGCTTTTGCTGGTCTGCTCTGTGGAGTTCCATGGCTTCTGTTGCATAACCCCCATGTCTGCCTTCATCCTCACATGGTCTTTGGTCTGTGTGTGTGTGTCTACACCCAAATTTCCCCTTTCTATAAGGACACTGGTCAGATCGGATTAGGAATCCACTCTACTCCAGTATGACCTCATCTTAACTAATTACATCTGTAATAACCCATATGCAAATAAGGTCACATTCTGAGGTACTGTGGATTAGCACTTTAACATAGAAATTTTGGAGGGACATGAGTCTACCCATAATAGATAGAATAAGTTGTTATGTGATAATAAGTGACTCTCAAATTCCAGTGGTTTGCAACAACAAAGTTTTACTCTTTCCTCAAAATCCAGTGGCAGTCCTGGTGTGCGTTCCACCATCACATAATGGCTCAGTATTGGAGCCTCCATGTGGTACATGCTTCCATGATCTCCAGGCCAAGGGAAGAAAGGACGAGAAGGCCTATAACCAGTTTAAAAAAAAAAAAAAAAAGTCTCTTGGACAATATCACTTCTGTTCAAATTTTATTGACTGAAATAAATCAGCTTCCTTCCCTGAATTCAAAGAGGCAAAGACATGCCATTCTTCCTCTGTGGCAAGAAAGAAGAGAACTGGAGATATTCATGAGAAGCTATATACTTTGATCTATGTATCTTTACCATATATGTAAAGATAATCTATTTTGATATCCAGACATCTATTTTGAAGTCTTGGAAAGATATGTTGCTATCTGGCTAAATAAGGTTCTTTTCCTAGGTCTTGAGATGTTGAACCATTAATGATTTTTCTGTTCTGCCTCCCCCTTACCTGGGGGTGATTCATCCTACAATGAAAATGGACGGTAGATCTATATGCATCAAAATCATATCAGTTTATACTGGGGATAATGTTTGTTGGATAAACTATGGCAATATACATGCACAGATAACCATGGTAAGGGACTGGAAGGTCATGTGCATGGGGACTTCTCTGATGTATTTTACTTTTGTAGATAGGATAGTCTTCAAGGTGACATGAACCAGGACTGTGATTACACAAACTGCCCAGAGGAGACACAGATACACAGTAACTAAAGTCTTCAGCCAGAAGGAATTATGGCATAAATATCCTGTTTAGCCCCTTCCTTCCCCAAACATCCCTCACTTACTCTTCATCATACCATCCTTCATAGATGTATCCCCTTCAGAATGTTTATCACACTCAGACATTTTCTCATTTGTTTTCTTGTTTCTTAACGTTTCTGCTGTGGACTGCACATCACCCTCTTTCTTCCCATCTGGATGTAAGTCCATGAATGCAGAAACCTAGCTCTGTTTTTTCACTTTTAACTCCAGTGTTGAGAATAACATCTTTTGGATACTGGAAGGAAATAACGTACTGAACTAATAAATATAATAACTATTGCTTTTAAAATATCATAATGCCAGAAGGCAAGAATTCGGGGAAAATAGTCTATCACTGTGTTAAGATCTGGGTAATGGGAATTAGAGGCTCACAATGTAAACATTTACAGCGTTTTCAAAACATCTTATTTGTCTTTGCAGATTCCATAGTCTTTACACTTCTCTTGAGGTCTCTTATAACCACATGCTATTCATTTTGAAGTTATATTCACTTATCTCATTTTCAAGAAACAATACATTTATGTCCAAACATTACATACTGTCTGGTTACAGCACAGTTATTCTAAAGGTTCCATGATTTAATACTTGTTGTCACCATGTTTGTAGAATAATTTGGGGTAAATGAATTTGAGCAGAAACCATTAAGCAAAATGATTCTTTTCTAAATTACTTTAAGTGTTGAATTGTACTGCTGATGATTTTCTAATGGAGATGTTTTGCATAGATATTTTAAGGAAACACCTGGATCCGAATAACCTTTTTTAAAGGAACACTTGAGTATTATTTGGTGTTTTCTCTAATAGTACACTGTAATTGAAATAATTATGAAAAGATTCATTGACGGCTCAAACGAAAACAATTGACTGAAGAAATAGAGTTGTCATTCCAATCGACCTGAGAATCTCCATGCACTGCTGTTTTGTTTACATAGAGGAGTTTAGGGAAATTACTGGTCCTGGGGCTTTCTAAACCTTAATTGTCAGTATGTCTAACTTTTACTACAAAACGATACTAAATGTCATTTTTGGCGATTTTGTATGTACTATACCCTTCTCTAATTTTTCACTTAGTGGCCATGCCTTGGCTCTTAGTTTATGATAGTCTGACCCAATTAAGTCTCTCTCTTTGTAATTTTAGGATTAGTGTTACTGGTGTTGTCAGTTTAACAGACAGTATTCACATTGTATTCTAGGTAAATGGCATCTCCTGGAGTTGTTCAGAGCGGTATCTACATTTATGTTGGAGTGATCAAGGGAGTGGGGAGTAAACCACAAAGACTCTCCTAAACCAAAGACGTTTGTTCAGGATTCAAGCAGTCCTTGAGACTGACGCCGTCCCCTTGGCTTGGGATGTGTGTTCCTGGTTATCTGCTTTATTGTCGTCTGTCTCCATGGTGGGGTTGAAATAACTGCAGGGAGTCACTGGCGACACCTTTGCTACAGTACAGTGCATACTTGGCTTCTTGACAGAACACTATCTTAGCCTCTTACTCATTAAAGTCACTCGGCCCCGTTTCTAGTTATGAACTGTTGTCCCCATGATGGATTTCCTGACCTTGAGAGGCTATGGCGGCCACGCTGATGTCATACTGTATTTTGTGTCTCTGTTTTTCGACTGGATAAATGTTCTTTAATTATCGCTGGTTTCTCAACCTTGGGGAAAACTCCAGCTGTGTCACCAGTTCTTATATTTGACAGTTTGGAAAGAGAGAGGCTTTGGCCATGCTAGTTGAAGTTAAAGCTTTGAGTCCATGTGCTCTTTCGGTTAATTTTATACAATACTGTTAGGTTAACATTACACAAACAAATCTACTCAGTAGAGAGCACTGCATTTAATACCGTATTGAATGATGATGATGATGATTTAAAAGTCACTGACTTACCTCTGATAGAGTGCCATAACATGACACTGATATACATGGATATCAATGAGATTATTATTTATTTTTTAATGAAAAGAAGAGCTCTATGTGTACCCCCCTCAAAAAAAGTATAATGAAGATTTTTAAGAATTACCTAGAAGTAGAAGTGATCAGAGTCAATATTCCTTTGGAAGGTTAGAGCCAAAAACCAAAATTTGGGCCTAAATTATATCAATTGTTTTTATATTAATCAGATAAACCAAAAAATTAATACTATTCCTCTTGTAATAGGTTCCTCTTTTCTACTATTTATCAAAAGTATTATATTTTTATGTAGACTGAGTATTGAGTACCATCACATTCTGGTTTTTGATATTAAAATGTTCATATGAATTTATGATCAGAAATTGATTTTATAGAACATCGTATAAAATGAGAGCTCCATTAGTTCTTCACTTTTTTTATTCCTCAATATCCCTAAAACTTATTCTAGCACCAATAAAGAATAAATCCTTAGTCAACACTTGCAAATGAATCTGACATTGACTGATTCAAAGTGAAGGTTACTGTTGTTGTTTTGTTTTCAAGTAGCTGTATCTGAAAAATGTGTATTAGTGCTATAACTTTTACTTTTATCAAACCCCATAGTAGTCTATGGCCTCATAACTGGGAGGAACTAAGTTCTAGTCTTGGTTCTCCTACTGAAGAATTGCAAGTAGTTGGTAAATGCAACCAGCACTGGGTCTCCATTTCCCAAGCCTGACTGTGTGCTAGCATCATCTTGGGACGTTTTTCAGAACACTAATTGCTAGGCCTTGCCCTTGACATACTGAACTGAGCAGGATAATTCTTTAAACTCTGTTAGTAACACCTGTGTAAGCAAGTAAAAGTCTAACCTCTAGAAACCATTATCTGACCTGGAGCCAAACAGATTAAGTGAAGCTTATTAGGCAAAGATTTTACCTCTTTTTTTTTTTTCTTAAGTTTTTATTTATTGGGGCACCTGGGTGGCTCAGTGGGTTAAAGCCTTTGCTTTCGGCTGGGGTCATGGTCCCAGGGTCCTGGGATTGAGCCCTGCATCAGGCTCTCTGCTCTGCAGGGAGCCTGCTTCCTCCTCTCTCTCTCTCTCTCTCTGCCTGCCTCTCTGCCTATTTGTGATCTCTGTCTGTCAAATAAATAAGTAAAATCTTTAAAAGTAAATAAATAAAAGATTTTATTTATTTGAGAAAAAGCAAGAGTAGAAGAGATCACAGATGGAGAGGAAGAGAGAGATGCAGAAGCAGACTCGTTGCTGAGCTGAGAGCCCGACAGGGGGCTTGATCCCGGGACCCTGAGATCAGGACCTAAGCCAAAGACAGATGCTTAACCCACTGAGCCCCCAGGTGCCCTGACAAAGGCTATTCCTTTCTTAAGTTTTGCACAAGTCAAATCTTGTCCTCCTCCTCTTTGTCTTCCTCTTCCTTTGCTTTCTTCTTCTCCTTTATCTATGTCTGCCTTTGCTCCATGGTAGAGCTTTGGAAGTATTAGGAGCTGATGCAGTTTACGTCTAAAAAAACAATACAAGTGACCTGGCCTCAGCAGCAGGCGTCTGAGCTCTGAGACGTGCATATTCTCTGGAAAGCTCATTGCAAGCCTGCTTTGCTCTGCATCTTGACTCATAGGATATATCTCTGATACCTTTTTTAAAGCTTTGCTTACTAAGGAAAGAACTACGCTCAGGCTATATTCAGTGACAGAGTGCTTGTGTTAGCATCTTCAAGAATTATTCCGATTTCCTTCTATCAGTGCAAAAATTTCTATTGATCTTTCTCTGCATGTTTAGAGTCAGAAAAAAATGTGTAAAAAATTTAAAAATCTTATGGTCTCTAGAGACTTGATTCAGAAATCAAGTTTTGCTTTCTGAAATTTTTAGATATTAAAAAGTACCCTTTAGTTACAAATGGACTTATTAATCTTGTTAAGGAATTTAATCCTTTCATAATAACTTTACCATTCAATGATTTCCAAAAGAGTATGTGGATATTATTTAGAGATACAACTATGGCATGGAATAGATCCACTCTAACATTTAAAATTCTGGCGGGAAATTTGAAATCTATAAGGAATCTCAAAGACCAACTATTTCAAGCCATTCCTTTCATAACTGAAGGCACTGAGGCCCAGACGGTTTGGACAGCGACCCGAAGTCACACTTGTCAAAATCTGCAGATCTTCATTTCCACCCTTGTGTTTTCAAGTCAACTTTCTCTGCTCTGATGCAATAATAATTTTTTTACATAGTAACTTTACATCATACCTTCAGTGGCCTGCTTTATAAAACTTTTTTTTATACTCCCGACTTTACATTATTCCATTTTTACATTCCTATGGCCTGGGCCCACCGTTGTTGTAGACATTCCTGGATGAGCTGAAATGGATAAACATGAAGGAATATAGGAAATATATGTGGTTGCACATAATCTATCCAACTTATTACATCTTAACCCAAGCCACAAGCCATAGCATCTTACATAGATACTCTTGATGGAAAGAAAGAAGAAACTTTAGGATAAATGCCTCCACAGCTGTCAATGTTAAGTAATCCCTTAAATCTGTGAGAGCCTTCATTTGCCTTCAAGAGTTGTGACATCTGGTCAAAAATAGCTTGAAGATTTATTGTGTCATCTCTGTTGGATGAGATTCAAGATACACTTTAAGAAAGATTCCATCCCTCATCATCCTTAAAAAGATCCTTCAGAACTCATAGAGCATGTAGAAAGCAGACGGAGAATGATGAAGTTCAGATGCCTAAAAATGACAGACTCTAATCAGGATTGCCAACCTATCACAAAAAATTACTGGGGAAAAAATGCAAATTTTCTACTGACACTACAGTTTTAAACACTGACATCCCATTGACCTGAGGAAATCACTGGTATAGATACGACTTGTGAATTACTCTTCTCCAATATCACAGTAGGACGGGAAGGCAGTTTTTGTACTTATATTTTTAAGAAGCGGGCATTCTTTTCAATTTCGAGAATTTAGCCTTAAACATGAAAAAGCTCAGAAGCGCAAGTTTGTCAATGGATTCCAGCTTCTGTAAAGACTGTAAGAAAAAAAAAAATCCCTCCACTTACATTTTGTAAAAATTGAAAAAAACTAAGGAAGAGGAAGGAAATGCTGAGTACATATAAATGAGAAAGCACAAGAACAACTTGTATAAAACATTCTAGTAAAGAGGTCACCTAACGTAATCAGCTCTCCTGGGCGCAAGCAGAAAATCATCGGGCCTACTGTGTATTCAAGAAGAAAAGATTCAAAGAATAAAACACTACAAAGCAAACTTGGCTGTTGTTGGCAATGTCTGGACCTCACCCATGCTCTCCCTTCCTCCTTCCTAGCTCTCCGCTTCTGCTCTACTTCCCTGCTATTTGCCTCCTAGAGGTTCCAAAATACTGCTCAACACATTTCTAAAGCCTTCCTGACGTATGACAGTTTGTGTATGAATCATTTTATTTAAGAATTAGGACAATCTCTTTTGTTTGAAGTGGAATACATTGTGCTCCAGTTTCGGGTGCTTATGAAAAATACATTGTGCTTCAACCCAAATACGATGTGGTGTAAATCACTCTGGCCCTCCCATTCTGGGGCAACGTTCAGATTAGAAATTGAATTACATGCTGTATAATCTATTATTATTTTAGGCAAATCCCTGATTATCTCCTACTTGAAATGTTTTATGATGTAGCCACAGCCTCGGACTGCTGCACTGGCGCTTACTTGGAGAGGAGAGAGAAATAATGTCTAAAGATCTGTGTTTAATGGAAGGTTGCCCGGATGGCTACCACCATTCAGCTAGAAGACCAGAAGACCAGATGGACATAGATTACATTAAATCTTGCAGGAGGCGGGCATTTGTTCTAGATGCAGTTTGGGTGTAAAGTACCGTTTGTTCCTAGCTTGATCCAAGCACCAGATCTGCCTAAAGTTAAATGCAATCTTATGTAGCTCAGGCCACTGCCATGTGTTGGGAGTTCTGATTTGCTTTCTTAACAGTAGACCTTTATCGTCGTTTATTGTAGACATCTCATTGGTAATTTTTGGCATGCCATTGTATCATTGTTTAGCTTTGTTGATTGAAATAGAGACCATGTTAGGACCTGAATGACAACAACTCTAATTAACCTGAACCACACTCTGGAACACATTTTGAAATAATGTTGCCTTGTAAGTAAACTTCTATTAACCACCCCCCCTTTTTTTTTCTCTAATAAGCTGAGAAGCTGTCATCCAAACATGGTCTTCTATCCATCCTCAAGCATGCTAGTTTTTTGTTTTTTTGTTTTGTTTTCTGGCTCAGGACCTCTGCCTTAACCGTCTTTCCTTTTTCTCTCATCTTTGCCTGGGTAAATCTTCAAATTTCTGCTTAAGAATGATCAATCCTGACTACCTTAAATAAAATGGTTTACCTAGATATTCTCTTCCTCGGTCTTTTGTGTCCATCCCAATAATAATGCAGTATATAATTATTTTTTGAGTGTTTACTCACTTCTCAACAGTGTTTCTAGCTGGTGTGTAAGCCAAGTGCCAGGGCAAAGATGATTTATTTGGCCCATTAGGAGTGTATTTCTAGAAACTAACATCATCTCTGACCCTTAGTAAGGGCTCAGCCAATATGCATTGAATGGATTTCAGTGAATGAGTTTAAAAACTGGGATCATCTATACGACTTATGTTATTTTCAAAACAAGATGGTACAGTTCAGTTCCTGTTAGTTCTGTTTGATGAGCATGATTGTTCAACGAGAATGCATTGTGTACCTAGCTGGGTTCTAAGGAGGATGTTTAGAGTTGATAGGGTCGTTGTGTCCCAAAAAGTACTTGATCTAGTGGGAACCTGGCAATGCAGACAGAGAAGTGAATGGTGAATACGAGGGCGTAGCTAACTGGTGGCTGAATGTAGTCCGACTCTCGGCTTTGACTCTCATGGGATGGTAAAGTAGTGCTATAGATTTGTCTTACCAGTATTAATTTGTTTTTTAACATTAATTGAGCTCTAATGCTGAGCCACCCTCCAAGTAAATCCAAATCTACCTTATGACTATGCAAAGTAAATGCTTGAGAGCAACTATCATCTCCATTTTACTGATAAAACAATGAAGTCGAAGAGGTAAGGTCAGTTTCCTGGTCTTATGAGCTGGCAAAGTGCAGCATAAGGGTTCAGATCCATGTTTTCTCACTCCAAGTTTAGGACTATTTTCTATATACCAAGTTACCTTTCTTGCATTTACTCTTTTTCTTTTTTTTTAAAGATTATTTATTTTTTTTATTTGACAGGCAGAGATCACAAGTAGGCAGAGAGGCCGGCAGAGAGAGAAGGGAAGCAGGCTCCCTGCCAAGCAGAGAGCCTGATGTGGGGCTTGATCCCAGGACGCTGGGATTATGACCTGAGCTGAACACAGAGACTTTTACCCACTGAGTCACCCAGGTGTCCCTCTTGCATTTACTCTTGAGCAACATGTCAGCAAACCCCTTCTCTTTGCAGGAGAATCTGACCTTTGGTTGATTCCCTCCTTTTGGTCACTTGAGAACCTGTTGGGTGTGGTACATCAACTCGGTTACTCAGCCCTATTGGTTCTGCCATGACTCCCGATTGCCTGTGTACTGGGGAGAGTTATAAATTAATTATAAATACCCAGTAGAGTTGCCATAGTGTTAGGCTTCGCTGACGATGGTGACTTATCCATGTTATGTGCCATGAGGGGTGCCCTGGAACTCTTGCTTATGGGGTTCGTAGGGCAGACAGATCCCATTGGGCATCAGACTTTGAACCAGGGTAACTCTCATTTCCACTCCTGTGCATCTTGCCTCCCTGCACCTGCACAACTGCGGGCACACCGCGGAGAATCTTGTGGAGGAGTGCCTAATGCCACCGTGTTGGCAAGCTGCAGTTCGGGTTCTGTTGCATTCTGACTGGTGTCCAATGTGCTTTGTGGTACACTTAGCCGGAATGTTTACTTGAGCTTCCAGACCATTAATGAGGGTTGTAACAAGTAAAACCGTTCAGTGTTTTTCCATATCCATGACAAATATCCTCAATAATTAGCTTTGTCTTTGAATGGCCATTGGCCTGTAATGAATGAATTTGGGCTATTGAATTTTAAGATATTGTTTGGACTCGCTCACCTACTTGCATCGCATTGATGCCTGCAGATGAGAAATTTCATCCACTTATCCCTGTGCTCCAAATGAGACCGTTGAATGTTATTTCTTTGGTGAAACATAGTCCCAAATTCACCGAGATGAAACATCCCCATAGAGCCTAAAGATTTAATTTGCTTATATATCTTATTGTAATAAAGAAGCAAAGTGGTGTTCTGGGTCAGGGATTGGATTTTGAAATGAATATGGAATTTTTTTTTTAAGTGTTAATTAGCTTCCCATAATACTGTTGCATTTAAAAAAAAAATGGAGTGTTGTTCCCATTCATAGGAGTCAGAAGAAAATGGTCGTGAGTGTGGTGTTCACCAATGTACACAGTGTGAGAGAAGCACAGCGTAATGTACAGGTCAACTGAAAAATGATTTTACGTTAAAATAACAGAAGTATTAATATCCAAAATAAACTAACTGGCACGATTTCTAATTAATGTAGTTGTACTATGCAAGGATTGGGCAGTTTGATTAGATTAAATAAAAATACATTTGGCTTGGTTGTTGTAAATTGTTAAAGAAAACCATTGTTAACAGTTAACTACCTCAGTATTTCATTGCAAGTGATGCTAATTAGACCTTTTCTTTTCTCATTCTTGCTTTCTCAGAGGGCAGAGGTCTTCGGCTTGGTTCTCTACTTCAACTTGGTTACTTTCTGTTACTAATCTCCTGGGTAATGAAGATCATTTTAAAAGCTATCTGAAAAGATATATATATTAAGATGGCTAGATTTCACACTGTGTAATATTACCTCAGGTCTCTACTAAAAAAACAATACTGTAACTGGATTTTTTAGTCACTTTAATCCATCTTTCCTTATTTCGTCTTATTTTTAAAATTACTGTGTTGTTGAAGGGATTTTTTTTTTTTCCTTTCTGTGTGCGTGTCTATGAATTTTAAGACATGTCTTGATTTGGATAATCACTTGTTACACTGAGGATATGGAACTAGATAAAAGCTCTTTGTTGGCCGTGAGATTATAGAAAATTTTTCTCAGTTTGTAACTTGTTTTTTGATTCTCTAAAGAGTGTCTTTGACAGAACAAAAGTTTTTCAGTTTTTATGAAGTCCAATTTATCAATGTTTCCCTTTTATAGGTCACACTTTTCCTGCCGTATCTTTGCCTAACCCCAAGTCACAAAGATTTTCTTCTTTATGTTCTAAACGTTTTAAAATTTTGCATCTTGTGTTTAGATTTATGTTTCGTGTTAACTTCTCATAAAAAGGGAGGTTTATGTCTAGGTTTATTGATTATTTATACCTGGCATGGGGACACTCAATCATCCTAACACATTTTCCTGAAGAGGCGACCCTTCGTCCTTTTCCTTACTTTTGCATCTTTGTCAAAAATCTGACGGCCATCTTGGGGTGGGTTTATTTCTGTGTTCACCCATATGTTCTGTTTGTTGGTGTGCAGGTCCTTCCACCAATTCCACGCAGTTTGGGTTACTGGAGTTCTAGACTAAGTCTTACGATTGGATAACATACGTCCTCCAACTCTGGTGGTCTTTTTTTCTGGCATGTCTTAGTAATGCTAGACCCTTCGCTTTTCCATATAAATTTTAGAATCAACTTGTCCATATCTACCGAAAAAAAAAATCTTGCAAAAGTTTTGATTGGAATTGAATTAAATCTAGAGGTGATTCAGGGAAGATAGACATTGTCTATATTTATTTTTATTTTTTAAAGTTTTGTTTATGTATTTGAAAGAGAGAGTGAGAGTGCAAGTGTGGGGAGGGACAGAGAAAGAGAATCTTCAGGCAGACTCCCTGCTGAGTGCAGAGCCCCAGGTGAGATTCCAGAATCTTGAGATCATGATCTGAGCCAAAACTAAGAGTAGGACATGTAACTGACTGAGCCACCCAGCAACACCACCCCCTGGCCGACATCTTTATTATGTAAGTCTTCTAATTAGTGCATATGGTGTCTCTCTCCATTTATTAGATCTTATTTGACTTTTTTAATCAGTCCTTCACAGTTCTCTGCAATAGATCACATATTCATATCCCTCTATTTATACCTAAGTATTTCATTTTTTGGAGATATTTTAAATGGTACGTTAGAAAAAAATTGATTTTGAATTGTACATTTCCAGGATGTTGAAATATGGTTAATTTTGTGATTTGATCTTATACTCTTTGGCCTTGCCCAACATGCTTGTTAGTTTTAAGGAAATTATTATTATTATTATTATATTTTTGGTGCATCCGTTGTGGTTTTCTATGTGAACATCAACAAATAGTGACAGATTTGTTCTTTTCTTTTTCAATCAGTATGCCTTTTATTTCTGTCCTTGACTTATGGCCAGACCAAGATCACTCAGGACAGTGTTCAGTAAGATGACAGATGTAGGATTTTTGTGGATGTTGTTTATTAGGTTAAGAAAGTTCTTTTCTACTTTGTTTTTGCCAAGAGAATTTGTGTACAAATTCTGTGTAAATTGGGTATCATTTCCCTTTTAAGGTTTGTAGAAATTGCTAATGGAACTGTCTAGACTTGGAGATTTCTTTAAAAAAAATACTTTTTCCCAATGACAATTTCTTTAACAGTTATAGGGTCATATATGTTATCTAATTTTCAGTTAGTTTTTGCAATTTCCGATGCAATTTCCTTCCAATCTCAAGGAATTGGTTCATTTCATCAAAAATGTTGGAATTAGGTGCACAGAATTGTCCATATAGTGCCTCCTTATCCTTTCAATGCCTGTAGAATTTTTAGTGATATTTCCTTTTTAATTCTTAACTAAATAATAATAAATTATTTTATTAATAAAATTATTAATAAATCACTTTATTCTAAATAAAATTATCTGTGGCTTCTCTGTTCTGTTTCTCCAAAGGTTTATCAAGTTTATTGACCTTTTATAAATCAGTTTTTGGATTTACTGGTCTCCAATGTTTTTCTTTATTCAATTCCATTGATTTCTGCTTTTGTATTTATTTTCTTACCTCTACTTGTTTTGTGTTTATTTAGCTTTTTTTCTAGTTACTTAAATTGAAAATTTTTAAACATTTCTTCTTTCTAATAGAGGCATTTAATATTATAAATTTCCACCTATACTTTAGGTAGATGTCACAATTCTAACATATTGTATTTTCATTTTCATTCAGTTTCAAGTATTGTCTAATATTCCTTGAGATCTTCTTTTTGATTCATGGATTATTTAGAAGTGTTGATATCTTCCAGTGGTTTGAAGGAAATTTTCTCTTAGTTTCCTGTCAATGATTTCTAGTTTAAAACAACTATGATCTAAAAACATACTGTGTCTCATCTTAATTATTTCCAGTTTGTTATGATTTGTTTTTTGAACCAGGATATGGTCTATTTTGGGCAGTGATCTAGTTGCATTCAAAGAGAATGTGTATTCTATTGTTGCTGGATTGAGTGACCTGTAAATGTCAATTAAATTCAAATGAGTGGTGGTAATTTTCAGTTCTTCTCAATCTGGCTGATTGACCTCCTACAGATCATAGCTAGTGCTGAAGGAGAAATCTTCAACTATGTTTGTAGACTTGTCTGTTTCTCTTTTCTGTATTGTTGGTTTTAGCTTCATTTATTTAGCTCTATTTTTGGTGCATACACAGTTAGGATGGTTATTGTCTTTCTGGTGACTTGATCCTTCATTGTCATGGAATGGTGTCTCTTCAATATCTTTTCCTGTGCAATTGGGATTTTTGTTATTCTTCATGTGCTGAGTAATTTTAGGTTTTATTCTGGATGTTTTGAAAATTACACAAGGCTCTAGATCTTGTTTAGATGTAAAAATTATTGATAATTCTATTTTTCATAATCTGCTACACTGGTTAGATTTAGGGTGTGATTTTGAATCCACCATCTGTGGAGCAAAATTCCCATGCCAGTGCAGCGTTGTTTGCGTGTGTCACGTGGGTGCATCACCTAACAGCCAGCTTGAGACCTGTGCGGTGTCTTATCGACTAATTCAGTTCTCAAAGATTCTGGCATGCTGACGAGGATCCATTCCGTACATGTGAGGTTGAAGGTGAGTTCAGGTGTTCAAAAAACTTTATGAGGTTACTTTTCAAGCTTCTCTCTTTCTATTATTTCCCCAGAAATTTCCTTTTGGTTGATGCTTCTCTTTTCTTCATCCAGAGTACTGAGGCTTTGTTTCCTCTCTCTCCATGCACTCAATAGTTGGGTCAACATCTAGGGCTGGGCTGTGGGAGGGGAGACAGAAACAAACAAACACGCAGAAGTTAGCTGCACCCTCTTGTAACCTCAGTTCCATCAAATGAAGAAGACACTTCCTCTCCCTCAGAGCCTGATTCTTGCAAGTTCCCATTGCTACAGGCTGTGCCTGTCCTGACAGATTGCTGTGGTCTGAGGAGCAGGACAGTGGAGAATAGAGGGAAAATGGGATCTCTCTGCCCTCTCGGTCCTTTTAGATTATCCTTCCAAGATCTGTGAGCCAGCCCTTGAGGCCTCCTCCTGGAGGTCTCTCCCCACTGCCTTGCTTCCCATTGCCAGTGTGTTGAGTTCAGGTCAGGTTTATACCAGAGGAAAACATGGTTGACTTACTATTGGATGGGTGGTGTTTCAAATCCTGGTCTTCTCCTTCGTTCTGTCCAATACTATTTCTTTTCCAAAGCTCTTTGAGCTTCTGCTTGCCTTCTGTCCTGTTGCAGCCAGTGGGAGACATGGGGGTAGCTGTTGGCTACCATCTTACCCAGAACTGGAAGTCTTTACTCCATTTTTAAAATAATCTTCTATCATGATGTTATTGTTCAGCCGCTGTGATTTAAATTAATAAATAGCAAATACTGTGATGATTGAAACATGTCAGAATGCAAAAATATGACATCTTGACCTAATAATTCTATCTTTAGAAAACTGATGTCACAGTTGTATTTCTTATAGATTACCCCAAATTATCAATATTAATTTACTTTAAAATACTTTTAGACTGCAGAGCAAAACTCAGACTTTTCTGTTGATTGAAACTAATAGATTTTGTCTTCATTATGTTTTGTTTTCCAGTACTCTACCCTAGAGTCAATAAAATTCAATGGGAAATAGGTAAATCTTGTGTCTGTGAAACCCCAGAAAAGATGCTGAACTTTGAGCTGGATGCAGTCAGATGTTTTGTTTTTAAATCAAATATGCAAAAAGAGGCAACAATCTATATGGTTTTTACATGGGAAAGTAACCTGTTGAACTATTTTTTTTTTTTTCACCATGTTCAACAGAGTACTTAGGAAGAAAGAGATTAATTCATTTTTAATGCTAGGAAAATACAGTCATTAAAAAGTAGATAATACAAAATGCCAGAAATGCTTTTAACATTACAAGAAGTGCACTTCTTTCTTAAGTAGCTTGCTACTTTTGGAGATATAGATATGCTAAAGTATTAAATATTAAAATAGAGGTTGCTTTTTAAAATGCAGTGTTTCTTATCAGAAAAAAAAGTTTGAACAAGCATTTCTATTGTATAATTCATGATGTTGCTAATAAGATAGTCTAGGAGAATTATTTGTTATGCTTTTGAGGATGACTTTTTTTACAAGAGAATATTCACTTGTTCACATCTTCTTAAATATATATGAGTATTGTTAAACTGTATGGGGTAGTCACCTGGCAGATTTTGTCCTATTAATGTGGTTTCTTCTTGTTTAATTAGAAAGTCTAACCAAATAAGAACATTGATGTGAATTTTGCCACCTTGAACATTATCTTCACTCAGCAATACATTCTAAGTCATTGATGATAAGAATATAAATACTGAAAGGATTTTCTGGAGGAAGAATAAATCTGAATTATCTATACTTATTTTTTTAACTCTTATAAGCAACCCATCAATATACATATAGACATTCGTCTTAAAAAGAATGTTTCTCTTTGATTTTAACCGCTATGCATTCCCATTAGCATATTAGTAGCTTTATTTGGTAATAATAAGCAATGGACAATTGATTAAGCCAGTGTTCTGTACTGCATCAGCTCAGAAGGAAACATAATTTATTGTAAAAGTCATTCATAGGATTTAAACCACTTCAAACCTGAGTTACCATGATGGATAAAGTTTTAATACACAAGTGTTGATTATTGCAAGTGCTTTACCAAACTCTATGTACTTGTATTGCTAAATGGCTATGTAGAATGTCACTAATGGAAATAATTTTTCAAGGCAAGGTAGTGAGTGTCTTTTCTTTATTATATTGTGCCTTACAACCAGTTATCCAGTATTAAACTGTACTTTAAAAAGATAGCAAATCTTCGGTTTTAGTCACTTACATTGCGTAAATAAAAAATAATGGGTGGGGCACCTGGGTGGCTCAGTGGGTTAAAGCCTCTGCCTTCGGCTCAGGTCATGATCGCAGGGTCCTGGGATCAAGCCCCACATGGTGCTCTCTGCTCAGCAGGGAGCCTGCTTCCCTTCCTCTCTGCCTACTTGTGATCTCTCTCTCTGTGTCAAATAAATAAATAAAATCTTAAAAAAAATAATGGGTTACATAAACATAGAAGATTAAAACTATAACATATTAAACTAGGAATATAGTATTATGAGACGTGAATATTTTCTTGACGATTATCCCATTAATGTAAGGAAAATTTTAAAATCTAAGGATTTTCATGTTAACATAATGTTACCATCCCCTTGGGCTTCTAAATGAACTGAGATCAATGCTTGTTATTCTATGGCACCTGTAAGAACCACGTCGAGATATTCTGTGGAAGTTTTGATGAATAACATCTTATATTGTTCCTCTGACTGGCTACACATGTTGTGGGATTGTGCCCCGTTCCCAAATCTTTATAAATTTAATATTGCTTACATTAAAGTTTTTCTTTTTTTTTCCTTTTTTTTTTTAAAGAATTATTTATTTATTTATTTTTCTTTTTAAAAGATATTTTTTATTTATTTGACAGAGAGAGAGAGAGAGGGGGGTCACAAGTAGGCAGAGAGGCAGGCAGAGAGAGGGGGAAGCAGGCTCCCTGCTGAGCAGAGAGCCCAATTCGGGGGTCCATCCCAGGACCCTGGGAACATGACCTGAGCCGAAGGCAAAGGCTTTAACCCACTGAGCCACCCAGGTGCCCCAAGAATTATTTATTTATTTGACAGACAGATCACAAGTAGGCAGAGAGGCAGGCAGAGACAGGGGAGTGAGGAAGCAGGCTCCCCATGGAGCAGAGAACCAGATTCGGGGCTTGATCCCAGGACTCTGGGATCATGACCCTAGCCGAAGGCAGAAGCTTTAACCCACTGAGCCACCCAGGCGCCCCTAAAGTTTTTCTTATTTATGAGAAACCAAACTAATGTTTTAGAACATCCCAGATTTTAAAATATTAGTTCAGTTTTCTTTGAGGGAAAAAAAATTTCTTATAAACTCACAGAATTAAAGAGAATTTGGGTTACTTCAAGGAATCTAATTACCTTAATTCTTAAAATATATTAGCCATTATTTCCATGAATGGGAAAAATGAAGATCCCTCTCGGCTCTCTGGGTGTTCAGTGTGGCATTCAAATGCTACAGCCCTTTACTCTGCTTTATTTATTTATCTTTTTTTTTTTTTTTGGAGCGGGGTAACTCTCCTCTGGTTTTGCCTGATAGTGACATATTTTTATGATGTTTAAGTAAGTTTTCATGCTTCCAAAGAAAACTTAAGAGACTGACTGGGTTAGTAAGTTCTTCAGGAATATTAGAAAACTGCCAAAAACCCAGTTAACTCAACTATCCTAAGCAAACAGTGCACAAAAAAATTGTTTATTTACTTAAAAAAAGAGGAAGGATATGATCAGGGGAACATTTGGAAATATGCGTATCATTTATAGGGCTGAGAATCAGTACCCTTTTAAGGAAAATTCTGATGAAATGGGCTAGAAATAGAAATACAAGTAAAATCTGACTTATTTTCTGCATAAAATCCTTTTTCTCTAAGGATGCTGAAATTTTGAGAGTTCCTTTAATTACTTCATCCTTAACTATTTGTTTCTTATGTACAGAATAAGTACAGTCTTAACAGCAGGAGTTCTTTTTAATATAAGAAAAAAAATGTAGGAAGCCTTTTCATCTTACCATGCTACTATACACGAGCATCTTGTTTAGAATTATTAATAAATAAGACATGTAGTGGCACTTGGGTGGTCTATTTGTGAATATGTACTTTTCTTTCCTTATTACAGTTTTCAAAGTGGAGATGTTGAGAATAGCCAGAGCTCATTTATTTCACATTTTGGGGACATTTATTATGGTCATTGGAAATGATTAAACCTGGCCAAGAAATGATGTTATTTTTAGAAAATTTAAGCCTACGAGTCATAGAACCAAACTTTAAATATGTTTGATCCATAGGCTCAGTGTTTTCATCTTTTGGTTTGTGGCGCCGTTGTGATCTCCAGTGACAAAAGTCAATATGCCATGTGACTCAGGCCAGGAAGGCATTTATTCCTTAGTCCCCTCTAGACCCCAAAGAGATTGACATGCAAAATTTGCTTCAGAAGGGCATGTTGGATGAGATCACCATTTACAAATCCTTGAAATCCCCATTCACAAATCAGTTGGAGACAGTTAGATGGATCATTATGTCAAGATTTGCATCCACATGGGTATATTTGATCAAATCCTAAAAGGATTTTGATTGAATACATAAATTTTGGAGATGAGGTGCAGTTTTTCAAAACAACCCTTCTCTCTCAGCATGTTTGTCTAGATCTTTGGGATGCACAGGACATTAAGGAGAATTTTGGAGTTGGATCCCCTGATATTGGCATGGTGGTAGAGACGTAAGGGAGCTGTTGTTAGAAAAATATAGGGAAGTCATATTGCATCTATATGAAATGGCTAGGCAGAACATGGCATGTATCTGAGAAGTGTTCCTGAAATGGAGGCAAACTTTCCAAAACTTGTCAAGACTATGTACCCCAACCTGTCCTGTTGCTACTATAAAGGACATTTACACCATTGGAAGTATTCTTGGAAATACTGTAAATGACTACTAAACCCTAGGTATGTTGGACCTTTTAGAGAGAGGGGGATATTAAAAAAGTTCTATAGCTGGCTATATGGATGTAATCAGAAAGGGGGATTTTTCCTTGCAGAACTGGAGCTTAAGTTACTGGAGTGAAGGAACCATAAAGAATTATTTGCCCAGAGGCCAGTTGAGCTAGGTGACATCTAGACTTTGAAGGATGGACCTTGCAACCAGAATAAAGCTACATTTCGTTTAAAAGGAGCACATCTGCTTAGAAAAGGGCTGGGATAATATTATATGTCAAGAATCTATCATAAGTTCAAAAACTACGAGTTTGGTAGCCCATGCATAGTTCCAAAAAAAGGATCCAAGAACCAGAATCCAAAAATAATTTTGCTTGAACTTGAATAAGGAGCTCGATCTGACTATTATAGCAGAAAGAAGTATAACGTCTTGAGCTTGGAAGCAAACATGTGAACCAAAAATAGGACAAATCACCATCAGACATGATAAACATAATTTACAGGGAGAGCATTAAGGCATGTGGCTGCAGAAGACACAAGTAGGATCCAGGAGATTAATAGTCCAGAGGGGTAGAACTTTCTAACAACTTGGGCTGCTGATGGTAGGATGCAGAAACGTTTAAGGCAGTGAGTTTCCTGTCACTGGAGTTTAAACCATTGCTTCACTGGGAAGTTGGGGAAGGATGAGTTATGCCAAAAGGTAGGGGATTTAACTCGACACATATTTATTGATCACTACTTTGAAGTCTAAGCTAGATTTTACCTCTGGGATCCTTTGCCAGCAGCAGCTCTGTGATCCGGGGAACATTGTAAGAGAGGGTTCAGGTGGGAAACTGGAAACTGAGTGAGCAATTATCATGTAGTGTGGTGTTCTGGATGAAAACAATGATGTATTTCTCATGGAGAGTGAGAGATAGCCCAGGCCAAGTTTCTCTCGTTTAATTTATTCTGGAAACAGAAATAAATGAGACATGCATATGAAGGTGGGAAACGGTGAAGTCATTACTAGGAAATGAAATTTACACAAAGGCAAGATAAGAGTTGCATTTTAGAAATATTGATAAATGAATGTCAAATCATACATTTTTTATGAGACAATTTCGTTACTTTGACAACATAGACATTATTCCTCATTTCTGATAAGCAGTGTTCCTTTTATCCCCACCTGTGGCTTTTCTCACTGTGTCTCCAAGGGACATGAATGCTTCGATGAAAACTAATTAACATTTTAAACTGTAATATATACACATTGATTTAGAGGGAGTTTGTTTCCTTAATTTTACTGTCCATACAGCATGGAAAGACATCATAGTGATTACTTATACTTCTTCAAAGGGTATAGTTTTATAATGTTTAATTAAATGTAATGACTTTTTATTTTGATTATATGGATGAAATTATTGAAATATGAGCTGGATACGATAAACTAGTGTTTTGTAGTGCCATTATTATTTCTCTTAAGATTTTATTTATTTATTTGACAGAGAGAAGAAAGATCACAAGTAGGCAGAGAGGCAGGCAGAGAGAGAGGGGAAGCAGGCTCCCCCTCAGCACAGAGCCCCATGCAGGGCTCGATCCCAGGACCCTGAGATCATGACTGGAGCTGAAGGCAGAGACTTACCCCACTGAACCACCCAGGCACCCCATTGTTGTGCCATTATTTCTTTTGCTGTATCAAGTTATATTATATGGTAAGTTTAAAAAGCAGATATACAGAGGGATGCCTGGGTGGCTCAGGTTCTGATCTCAGGGTGGTGAGATTGAGCCCTGCATTGGGCTGTGTGCTCTGCATGGCATCTGCCTGGGATTCTTTCTCCTGTTCCCTCTACCCCTCCTGCTTGTCCTCTCTCTCTCTCTCTCTCAAATAAATAAATAAATCTTGGAGGGGGGAAATTGTATAGGGACAAATACATGTGGGTTTTTTTTTAATATATATAACAGCTCTATCAAGATATAACTCACACACAATAAAGTTCACCATTTTAAAGTATACAGTTCCAGTGGATTTTATTATATTTTGCAGTGTTGTCCATTGATTACTACTAACTCCTCACAGAACATTTTCATCATCTCAAGAGAAACCCCGTACCCACTAGGGGTCTTTCTTCTTCTACCCTTTTCCCAATACTTGACAACCACAGATCTGCTAATCTCTACGGGTTTCTTCTAGTTTGGACATTTCATACACATGCACTGTTTCTTTCACTTAGCGTAATGGGTTCAGAGTTCATCCATGTTGTATCACATATCTGAATTTCATTCCTTTTTATTGCCCAGTAATATTCCATTGTATGGGCACTCCATTAAGTCATCCTTTTATCAGTTGATAGACAGGGACTGCGTTTCTACTTTTTGCCTATTATGGGTCATAGTGCCATGAACATTTGTGTACAAGTTTTTGTGTGAACATTTGGATAGGAGTGAAATTCCTGGGTCATATGGGAATCCTAAGTTCAACCATTCGAAAAACTGCCCAACTTGCCCAAAGTGACACTTCTGCCAGTCATATGTGACAGTCAGTCCCAATTTTCCACAGCGTTGACAACACTTTTATTTTTCCTTTTGAATATAGCTGTCCTAATGGTTATGAAGGGCTACCTAATTGTGGTTTGTATTTGCATTTCCCTCATGGTTAATCATGTTGAGTGTCATTGGCCATTGGCGTATTTTCTCAGGAGAAATGTCTGTTCAGACCTGTTGCCCATGTTTCAATTAGGTGATATTTAAAAAATGTTTTGAGGTCTAAGAATTCACACACCCTTAACGGATATGTGATTTGCAAATATTTTCTACCATTCTGTGGGTTGTCTTTTTACTTTCTGGTGGTCATTGATGCACAAAAATTTTAAATTTTGATGAAGACTTTGATATTTTTTTTTCTTTCCTCACTTGTGCTTTTTCTGTTCTATCTAAGTAACTCTTGCCTAATCTAGGATCATAAATATTTACTCTCGGATTTTCTTTCAAGAGTTTTATAGTTTAAGCTGCTAGTTTTAGGACTTAACTCCTGTAGCTAGACCCCTTGAGAGACCAGTTGTGTTCTGCGTGAGGCAGGGGTCCGATGTCATTCTTTTGTATGTGGCTATCTACAACAAATTTCAACAATTTGTTGAAAAGGCCGTATTTTCCCCACTGAATGTCCTTGGCTCCCTTGTCAAAAATTCAATTGACCATAAATGCAAGGATTTATTTCTAGATTCTCAATTCTATTCCATTTTTCTCTGACTGTCCTTTTGTCAGTACCACATTGTCTTGATTACTATAGTTTTGTAACAAGACTTGAAAAAGTGGAAAATGTGACTCGTCCAACTTTGTTCTTCTTTTTCAAGATCATTTTGCCTATTTGGGTTCCCTTGCATTTCCATATGGATTTTTGAATCAGCGTGTCCATTTCTGCAACAACAGCAGCTAGGATTTTGATAGGTATTGCAGTGAAACTGTTGATCGATTTAGGGAGTGTAGCCATCTTAATAACATTAAGTCTGGTCACCTATGAATATGAAATATATTTCTATTTACTTAGATTTTTTAAAAATGTCTTTCAACGATGTTTTGTAGATTTCAGTGTACAAGTCTTACCTTCCTTTGTTACATTTATTCCTAAGTGTTTTATTCTTTTTGATGTTACTGTAAATGGAATTATCTTCTTAATTTCATTTTTAGATTGTTCATCATTGTTAGTGTATAGAGAAATATAAGTACTCTTTTTTTTTTCATTAGAAGAGTTTTTTGTTTGTAAGGTAACCACATTTAATTTCTTAAAGAGGTTACTGCCACTCCATTTTCTCTGCTTTCTATTGTCAAAATAAGAAAAGGTAAAAAAATATAGAAAATCTAAGATGTGCTTGAGTTTTATTATTTCCACTTATGAAGTGTAAAGTCTGCAGTGTGTCTCATTTCATGGTGTGCTATGCAGTGATCCTCAGCATTTTTGGTCTTTTGTGATATGTGAGTATCTTTTCTCATCTTCCGTCATGTAAATACTTGAGAGCCTGCACAATTGGAGCTGAACTGTGCTGCTTTGTTGCGGGTCAGCTTTCGTGGACAATTAGTATCATCACAGGACACTGGTCACAAGTTGCCTTAAGTATTTACCATAAAGACCTCATCTCGTGGTTGAGCAGCACTGTTCTAGGACGTTTATCTTTTTTTGAAGCATTTCATGTCAGCCTTTTCTTTGAGACAAGTCAAGCAACTATTCCTTGTTTCGTGCCTGGGGTGATTTTTTTTTTTTTTTTTTTTTTTTTTTTTTGACAATCATTAGGTCTTTCAAATGTAATGGTTATTTTTCTTTCTTTCTGCTCCTCTTATTTGTGGTTGCCCCCTTTCAGTGACTGTTGGGGCCCAAGTTGGTTTATTCTTCTGATGAGAACAGGAAACACGGTCTTCTTGCTGTTTGGCCCTGTCTTAGTTTTGACAAGTCACGTGTGTTTGATGCCACAGGAAATGACTAATTCCAGAAGTTTGTTGACATCAACCAATAAGTCTTCATTGTAACTCCACGAATTGCCTTTTGATTATTCTTTTTAACCTTAAGGTCAGTATGGAAACAAATATTTCAAAACAAGGCGCTCCCCCCCTAAAACTTCACCATTATATAGGGACTTGAAAAGATAAACCTCACTTGGGTTCTAAGAATGTTAGGAGATATTTATGGAATGCCTATGTTATTTGAACATATTTTGGTATAGTATTGTCATTCTTTATCTTTTTCTATTGAGGTAAAGTTGGTATATATTAGTTTCAGGTGTTCAACATCATAATTTGATTTTATGTCCATTACAAAGTGGTCACCAGAATAAGTTTAATTACCATCTATCACCATACAGTTTACCCCCATCACCATTTACCTACCTCCGCATCCCCCTTTCTTTATGGTAAACACTAGTCTGTTCTCTCTATCTATGAGTTTGGTTTTGTCTCTTCTTTTGTTTTGCTTTATGGATTCCACATATAAGTGAAATCATACACTATAGATTCCTCATAAAATAAGGAAACACAACTACCAAATAATCTGGCTACTTTGCTTCTGAGTATTTATCCAAAGAATACAAAAACACTAAATCATAAAAGATATATACACTCCTGTGCTCATTGTAGTGTTAGTCACAGTAGCCAATGTATGGAAACAACCAGCAGGTCCATTGATAGGTGAATGGCCAAAGAAGATGTGGGGGGGTGTGTGTGCGTGTGTGTGTATGTGTGTGTGTGTGCGCGCATATGCAATGAAATGCTACTCAACAATAAAGGAGGAGGAAACCAGGTGCCTGAGTGGCTCAGTTGGTTGAGCAAATGCCTTTGGCTCAGGTCATGGTCCTGGAGTCCTGGGATTGAGTCCCACATCAGGCTCCCAGCTCTGTGGGGAGTCTGCTTCTCCCTCTGACCTTCTTTCTTATGCTCTCTCTCACTATCTCTCTCTCAAACAAATAAATAAAATCTTTAAAAAAAAAAAAAAAAAAGAGGAAACCCTGCCATTTACCATAACATGGATAGAACTTAAGACTATTATGCTGGTGAAATAAGTCAGAATACAGTGCTTTTTGTCAGTCTGTTCCGTGTCCTGCAATCTTCCTGAACTCATTTATGGGTTCTGTTTTTTTTAGTGACTGCGTTAAGATTTTCTATATACATAATCATATATCGGCATATAGCATTACCTGTATTTCTTTTTTCCTATCTAGATATCTTTTATTTCTTTTCCTTGCTTAATTGCCCTGTGAAAGTGTGATTTAAAAAATTAATTCACCAAAGGTAAGATGTCAACTAATTGGTTCTATTCTCCTATATTTTACTATAATTAATTGGAAATCTGTGGAGGATCTTTGCAGATAACATAGTGCAATTTATATAAATCAAATCAAAAGTGATCTCTATCTTCAGGAAGTACATTTGAATTTAGAGGCATATCTGTATTTCTGTTTCATAAGCCTTAGTTAATGGCTGGGAAATTACTTGCTCAGGAATAAAAACAAACACACACATATACACACACAGAGTAACAAATAAACAAAAACTCCAGGTGACAGGAAGTTTTTAGAGTACGTAAATACTCAAATGAACTTCAGCTTTATTAAGGGAGCTCAAAAATATGTTTGTTAGAGGAAAACTGTCGGCCTGGAATTGAGATGTATGAAATGACCAGTGTTGCAAAAGCTTTTGTAATAATCAAATGCTATTTATTCTTATTTCACCCAATTTATTTTATTTTAAGATTTTATTTACTTTATGGAGAGAGAGAGAGTGAATGAGAGAGAGCAAGTGAGACAGAGCTAGAAAGATCAGTAGCAGGAGGGGGTGGGGAGAAGGAGTCTGCTGCCATGGGGCTGGATCTCTGGACCTTGGGATCATGACCTGAGTCTAAGGCAGACACTAAACCAACTGAGCTACCCAGGCACCCCCTATTTGGCTCAACTTAAAATATAAGGCTTTTCTAATTCTATTTTAGATATTTTTATTAGGTGCATTTTTTTTTTTTTCTTTTAGAGAGAAATGGAGAAATAAAAGAGCAGGCTGGGGAGGGACAGTGGGAGAGGGGGAGAGAGAATCAGAGAGAATCTTTTATTTATTTATTTATTTTTTTATAAACATATATTTTTATCCCCAGGGGTACAGGTCTGTGAATTGCCAGGTTTACACACTTCACAGCACTCACCATAGCACATACGCTCCCCAATGTCCATAACCCCACCCCCCCACAGCAACCTTCAGTTTGTTTTGTGAGATTGAGAGTCACTTATGGTTTGTCTCCCTCCCAATATTATGCTTAGCGAAATAAGTCAATCGGAGAAAGACAACTATCGTATGATCTCCCCGATATGAGGTAGTGGAGATGCAATATGGGGAGTTAAGGGGGTAGGAGAAGAATAAATGAAACAAGATGGGATTGGAATCAGAGAGAATCTTAAACACATTCTTCACTGGGCCCAGGGCTCTATCCCACAGCCCTGAGAACATGGACCTGAGCGGAAATCAAGTGTTGGACGCTTAACCAATTCGGCCACCCACGCACTCCATTAGATGCGTCTTTAAAACATACTAACTTTGCTGTCCCTATTTCTGTTTGCATTTTAAAAGATAAGAGTGTGTAGCAGGTTTTCTTTAGGAGAATTCAGATATGACCAGGTGCCCAAAGACTTGGCTTAGTAATACCCACAGCAGATAGCCACTCAATCTGATGGCCCGCTGGGAAGCCTAGACATCCACACTTAGAGGTTTTTTGAGTATGATAATACTAGTGATTGCCTTATTAAACATCTAGTTAATGTATAATCTTCATTTTCATTTGAGCAGGGGCTTGGAGACATTCATTCAGCTTTGTTTCTTGTAAAGAAATCCTGGAGTTTTGCCTTTCACAGGCTTTATTGTTTTTATAAGAAACTTGACAAACAGCTTCAGATTCTCGATTAAATCAATATTGTTTTAAAGGAGTCACTGTCTTTTTTTTTTTTTTAGGTGTTTGACGTGATCACTATTGTGAAACATATTATTCAATATGAATGCAGCAGAAATGCTTTCAGTCAAAGAATATTAACTGGTTTAATAGATTTTATGTTCTAAAAAGTCATCAACCATGAGTTATTGTTTAGAAGTTAAAATCCTCCAATTAGTTTTTACACATATTTGAGAATTTGTATCCATCTATCTATCCATCTAGCTATTCAATAACTTTTTAAAATTTGTAGTAATAAGCTCATCATCGGTATACAGGCCCTATTGTCAGCACTGCACATAATTCCAATTTGCAATGATAATACTTAAACTTGTATTGCTCTTCCAAGACATATTTGTTAACTTTTGTGTTTTTAGTATTACTCTTCAATTGATAAGGTCCCCCGAATATTGTTTGGTCTTATATACTTTAATTTTATAATGAATTGTTTGCCATTAAGAATGTAGCTTATGAAGAAATAATGTTTTTAAATGGAGGCTGCGTTGTGATATTATGTCATAGAGGGTTTTGGGGTTTTGGTTTTTAATTTTTTTAATTTTTAAATTTTATTTATTTATCTGACAGAAAGAGAAAGAGACAGTGAGAGCAGGAACATAAGCAGGGGGAGTGGGAAAGGGAAGGAAAGCAGGCTTCCCACCGGGCAGGGAACCCAGTGACTCAATCCCAGGATCCTGGGATCATGACCTGAGCCGAAGGCAGACACTTAAGGTCTGAGCCACCAGGGTGCCCCTCTCCTCTTTTTTTTAATAGAGGGATGTTTTTGATCATCCGTGTTACTAAAATCGTATTAGGGCAAATTTCTTTGACACAGCCAGAGTCCTAGTTCCTTCTTTGAAAATGAATTAAATTGTGTGTCGTGCATTTGGAAATCAAGACTTAGCTGTGTAGAAAAACAGTAAGAAAGAATGGGAGTGGTCCTTACCATTGGTGTTGAGCCCTTTTTCGTTTTTTACGCGTCTAAATTCTTTATACCAGAATGGTCCTTTTTTTTTTTTTAAGATTTTATTTATTTATTTGACAGATAGAGATCACAACAAGCCGGCAGAGAGGCAGGCAGAGAGAGAGAGAGAGGGAAGCAGGCTCCCCGTTGAGCAGATATCCTGATGCGGGGCTCCATCCCAGGACCCTGAGATCATGACCTGAGCTGAAGGCAGAGGCTTAATCCCCTGAACCACCCAGGTGTCCCATAGCGGAGTGGTCTTAACCCAATACTGGGAAAGGATGTATTTTTGTTAAAAATTTTGCAAAAAATTCCAGAAAATTCAGTGTTTGTGTATCTAGAGTTTGTTGTTTTGTTTGCGGTCTCCTTCAGCAATATTCGCTGGTTCTTCTTTCACTTATTTGGTCTGACAATATCACCCTTTAATAACAGGACTCATTGTTTGTGTGGCATGTTTATTACTTTAGGAAGTGAAGTTGATTTTATTTCTCTGAGAATCTACAGTTGGATAGTTTTCAAACAGCTCCCTTCGGTAAAGCAAATGTGTCTTTTCTGTACTTTATGGAACATATGGAACTGGTATTGACCGGAGGTTGTGTAATCTGAAGGATTTTTCCCTTTAATTGTAATACTATGATTATCTTTTGGGCTCATTAAAAATTCCCGCTTACAATAATACCCTGTTAAGTTTCCCTATGTTAACACGATTATGCTCTTTCGTTGCAATCCTTTTCTCTTCTTCGCAGGTTTTGTATTACTAGTTACACTTTTTGGAGCTGACATTTTATTTACAAAATAGTATTTGAATCTCTGCCTTTGAAAACAATGTCAAATGTGAAATATTCAGTCTCTCATAGTCTGTTAATTAAAAGTATGTACGTATAAATGGTAATTATGTATGTATAAATTAAATGGTAATGAACTGTAGTAGTACAGTGTTACTAATATACTACTGTACTGTGATGCTGTCAGTTTTAATGTTAGTGGATCTATTACTATATCTATTACTATGTCTATTACTATGACAAATTCTAAGGATTTTCAAATACTTTTCAGTATTTCGTTAGCACTGTGTATTACTCCCAAAGATCTAAAGAACTGGTAGAAATATTCCTAAATACATAAGTACATACAAGCATGCATACAAACATATACAAGAAACCAGTTGGCTTACAGTTGATCAAGGCTCGGATAAAAAGCAACATGGTGAGACAAGGGCAGCTCGATGTGATAACACGAAGAAGGGGCCCTTGCCCTTGCCCCACTGGAGGTGATGAGCAGAGGCCGTAATGGAAAGCTCTGTAGAAGGGTTGATACTTAGACTAAGTGTGAAGGGATGAATAAAATGAACCAGGTAAGTCGGTGACAGGAGGACAGGTGAAGGGAACGAAGTACATTGCAGCAGAGAGAGAGGTCAGCAGGCGTAAAATACAGAGGGAAAAAAAGCTTACGTCTGGAATAAGCTTTTGTCCTAAGCAAAACCCTAACTTTGCCTAGTTTAGGCTTAAACTGGCTCACTTCGGTCGCTCTTGTTGAGAAGGGGGAGTTCAGGAGGATGAGCCACGGGATAGGAGGGCCAGCCATGAATTAATTACAGGCGTTCTGGTAATGGACAGGTTTCAGGCTCCCCAGAAGAGGAGAAATATTGCATGACCATCCATCTCAGTTTTGGGGGACAGTCCTGGTTTACCCTAGTTATTGCATTTTTGTTACTAATAACCCTCACTTTATCCCATTCATTTTCAAAGTGTCTTTATTTGGTTATAATTTACATGATTACTGTAGAAGGCATTGGTTGGTGTGAGTGAGTAACGGAGGGGGGGCGAGCAAAGTGTCCCTCACATTTTTGGTAGAATCTACCAGGTGGGGGGCGTTGCTTCTACTGGAAATAGAGGTGACGAGAAGAGCCGGGCTATGGCGTTCACTCATGAGGTAGAGTAGGGAGGTGGAATTTATTCTTGTACCTCTCAGATTTGAGATTTTGCAATTCCCTCACACATAATTGTCTAGGAGGTGATGGGCTATATGACTGTGAACCTCAAGGAAGCAATCTGGGGTAGAATTTAGATTAAGGAAGATTCTCCTGTGGGCGAGATCATTACAGCCTCTGTGGTATTCCTCTTGGACAAACAGGAGATTTAGAAGTGAAAATGGTGGAAAATGGAATCCTCATAAATCCCTACACTTTAGGGTGAGTGGAGGGAGCATACTGAAAAAAGATGCAGGAAACAGTGTGAACATTTTGGTGTGAGTGTGACAGAGGGAAAGGATTACCCAGATAGAGAAACTTATTCTTGATGTTCGGTGTGGCAGAGAAATGCAGTAAGGAAAGGACTTAGAGGGGCGCCTGGGTGGCTCAGTGGGTTAAGCCGCTGCCTTCGGCTCAGGTCATGATCTCAGGGTCCTGGGATCGAATCCCACATCGGGCTCTCTGCTCAGCGGGGGGCCTGCTTCCCTTCCTCTCTCTGTGATCTCTTCCCTTCCTCTCTCCTACTGTGATCTCTCTCTGTCAAATAAATAAATAAAATCTTAAAGAAAAAAAAAAAATTAAAAAAAAAAAAAAAAAAAAGGAAAGGACTTAGAAGTCCCTGTGGGATATGACAGTTCAGTTGCTTTGGGGTTCTAGAACACTTTCAGTTGGGTAACCCTGAGTGAATAGGACATAAGCAAATATCTAATGATTTAATACATTTAATACATGATTCAATATAATTACTTAAGTAATTGTACCTTGGAAGAAAAAAGGGGCCAAGGAAAATTTTTAAGAAACTTATGTACATTTCTAGACTTTGGTTTTTGGACTACGGCTAACAGGTGCCGTATGAAGTTGCTTTTTTTGTTTTTGTTTTTTTCCAGCCAGAGTTTGAAAATCTTTGGGTTCACGAAAGCAAAACAGGTTTCTTTTCTGGATGTCTCAGAGCCCTTAATGTGCTTGTATGCTTTGGTTGTGTCCAAAACAGGAAATATAATACACAATGTTTCCTAGACACACTTGATAACTGACTGGCTTTTTTCAAAGAACTATCCGTACTAGTAGGGCTGGAGAGATCTACAAGTCAGACACATCCTGGTGCCATGTGAGGTATGGCTCTAACTAGGTGTGTGATCTTAGGCATGACATTTACACTGTGAGCAGAGTCATCTCTTCTGTGATATGGAAACAATGTACACACTTCCCGGGAGGTGGACTGGTACTCAGCAGCTCACACACTTCCAATCCCACCCACTGTTTCTGGCCAGCAACTATTCTAACTGGTGTTAAATATCTCGACTGACATCCGTACCTAACGTGGAGTGCTATTATGAGACTTACAATATAAATATGCAAGACACTTAGCATAGCACCTGCGAGTAATATTTTGCTATTATTAACGTATTGGTATTATTGCTGTTATCATCCCAAGGAACACATCTAAGAAACCTTTCTTTAGTTTAAAGGGGAAAGGCAGAGAAGATAACAGGGAGAAGAAATGACTAAAAGCCCAAGGCATCAGCTGCCAGAGCCCTGAATTAAGTCAGAAAGGGTTTTTGAGAAGACTAGGCACAGCAGTGACAGCACCCTGGATGCAGGTCTAAATTTGGCGGAGTGCGGTGGGAAGGGAAGAGACAGGAAGTTCAGGGACATCTGAGTCTTGATTGAAGAGAGTTTGCATTGATCATTTATTTCCCTGTCTAGCCCCTTCTGCTTCTTTTCTTTTTCTGGTGTCATTGATATTTGAACGTAACACTGTTTTCAGGAGAGAAGTAGGAGAGGCATTTAAAAACCAGATACTTTTCTTTCCCTATTTGCTAGAAACAGACAGTAGGATGTGAAATCAATATGTCCTAGGGGAAGCGGCAGTAGTCATTTACGAAGCTTATCAAAACCGAATTTAAATTTAAATTAAATTTAAATTTTCAACCTATTTCATTTATTGAAGGTTTCAGAAACCAAGATCCATAATCTGTCTCTTTCACCTTATCACATTGCAAAGGCTTTTTCCAAGTAAAAAATACATACATATATACGATTTTTTTCTTTAACCATATTTGAAGCTGGCCCACACTTCTTTTTAAACAAAACTTAACTAGTGTTAATCAGAGGCTTCAAAGTCTGGATTTTATATTCAACACTGCTTTATAGAAGAGAGGCAACCTATCATCGTGGGTGAATATATAGACTTTGGAGCCAGACTGTCTGGCTCTATAACCTACAAGCTCTGTGACCTTGGGTAACTTACTTAACATCTCTGTGCCTGAGCTCCTTCATCTGTAAAAAGTTTTGGTAATTTAGAAGCTTGTCTATATAGTTATTATGAGGATTTAGTAAGTTAATATCTGTAAAGCTCTTAAAAATAGGTCTGGCACAGAGGATATATTATATATAAGACAGTTTGTGTGTGTGTGTGTGTGTGTGTTAAGTATAATAAAAGGTAGCGTCTGTTAGGAAGAAAAATTCAGAATTATCAATTTTATAAGTTTCTGATCTGATTATTGCTCAGCAGTTTGAGAATTATTAACGCCAACCCGTGCTGAATTTCTCTTCCCTGTGCTTTTGGTGTGCTAGTCCAAGAAATGCTGTAAAGGCTCCTGGAATGATGACACCGATGCCATCATGCTGTTCGAACATAACTCTCTGTGGTCGATTTTGTCTGTGTCTCTTTTGTGCGTAAAAGATTAAAACAACAAAAATCCAGATTTTTCTCAAGTTGGATGAAAGCACAATGTTTTACTTTTTACATCGGATCAGATAGTAGCCTAGAGCATCGACAGTCATATTGTGTTCTGATTGCTCACGTGCAAGCGAAAGTAACACCATTTCCTTTATCATTATTTGATGAGACTTGTCACCCCGCTTTATGAACAGCAAATTCTTAGCTCAGGGAGCAGCCAGGGGCAGGTCATAAAATAAAGGATTATAGAGCAGAGATATTAGTGAAATAGAAGCATCAGCACTTCTTACTGTATTTAACTCAAAGACGATGAGGTCTGCCTGGGGAGCTAATACTACTTAACTGTGTTTGGGCGAAACGCCAAAAGGAAATTGTATTTCAAAGAGAGGAGGTCTGGCATTCCATATGCTGTGTAATCCTGGTCAGTTAACAGAGATGCATGGCCATTTAACACAGAAGAAAAAAAAAAAAGGGCTAAAAATGAAACATTTTTGTTAAAGAACATGGTGTTGACATAGTTGGAGGCCGAAGGGCAATTGATAACATATCAAGAACTTAAGTTATTCAAATGAAATTGGTAGGGAAACGGAGCTCGCATCTTTGACTGCGGGATAAGGCCCATATGAACTTAATTTGCGCTTGGCCTTCTCCGTGCTGGAGAACCAGTAAGGATGATCACGCAGATGGGAGAATAAAAGGTCATTTGCAGAAATCACCTCAGTGTCCCAGGGAGCCAAGACTATCTATAGGGAATTCTGGATGCAGTAAAGCCAGAGTCTGCCCAGAGAAGTCATATTACAGGATGAAGGGCGGTCAGCACATACTCTTAGACGTGATGGGTATGCTTGCTCAAAGTGGCTAACTTTTTAGTATTGTTTACCAAAAGGATCCCTCCTAAAAGCAGGGAATTCACTCTTTCTTCACTGTTGCTTCCTTGGGTCACCGAGAGCCTGAGGCCGGTTGCCCCGGCTGGCCATGGCTTCAGGATAGCTCCGAGCTGTGAAATCCCAGCTGTTGGCTGCCATGGTTTGCTAAATCGGGCATCTGTCCTTGTTGGGCTCTGTGCGAGGTCTGTGAAGCTGCCAGGCAGGCTGTACAGTTACTGATCAAATGTTGCCCAGCTCTGGGCTTTGTGTGACTGGCCCAGCTTCTGATTTTTCCCTGCTAGTCACTTGGGCTGCTTTTGTCCCTGTTTCTAAAGTGCTTGCTGCACTCATTTAAAAAAAAAAAATAGTCGTTCTGCCCTTTTAATGGAAGGTGTATGACTTTGATTTCTTGGATATACCTACAAACCCTTGAGGATGTATTTTAAAAGGTCTTGTCCCTTCCAATTAGGGAAACATACGGGCCGCATTCTGATGGCATTGATCTGTTCATGGCTTTGAGCTTCATTGCCGGTAAGAACGTATGCCTTAAAAACCTGATCACAGGGCTTTTTCTCCCCAAAATGCTTTCTTAGGCTGAATTCATTTGTCAGCATTCTGAAAACAATATTAGAATTTAGGACAGACAATGTAAAATACCCATGTAGAACTCCTGGTGTTCAGTTTTTTTTTTTTTTTTTTTTTTCCATTCATGTGTTTATTCATATAGCCTTTACCAATCCTTGAAATGTATTTAAAGTAGGGAGCCCAAAGTTATCCTAATGTTTGTCTACAATCTTGAATCTCTTTTTACACACACACACACACACACACACACCCCATACCATACGCCATTTCATTTTGAGGGCAGAGGCAGGTACAGTATTCCAACAACGCCTGCTTATAACACAGATCAGCAGATCAACCCAAGTGATACTTATGGATTCCCTAAGGATATGACCTATTGGTTTGAATATAAGAGAACAGTTGGTTGACAGATTGTTTATTTTAGCAGAGGTCCAAATTCATTCTAAACTAGAAGTTTCTGTGGTGGCAAAAGGCTGTTTGTTAGGATAAGGCAGAGCTGTTAGCCTACCCTTGAACATTCTCTCAAGGCCAGAGATCCCCTTCAGCTGGTGTCGCAGTTCCCATCTTCCATGTTGACGTGCGAAAGGACTGCGCTCTGGGCTTCGGAGCAGATCCCAGAACAGGATCGAGTTAGGGCTCATGCGCACTTCGACCTAGGCCTGTCTTAGACTAGGGAGTGGACTAGAGCATACTGGTTAGCTTAAGTCAGTGAGAACCCATGCTTGGGTGGGGTTGGGAGGATTTGACATCTGAATAAAAATCTGGAGCTTTTTGAAGACCGGGGAATGGGGAGATGGCTAGAAGACAACACACAGAATTCGGACACTTATTAATAGCAAACATGCTGTTAGGGCTGAGGTCTTTGGAACCTCAGTAAGAAAATGAACACACTGCGTGTTGTTTGTGGTCCTTTTTCCAGTTTTGTTCATGTTTGACTCTTACTGCCCCCAAGTTCTTTTTTTTTTTTTTTTAATTGTCATTGTTAAAAAGTTAAATGTAGTTTAGCTGAGATTTTAGGATGGTAAATCCTAACTGTTTTTAAATGTCAAGGTACATGGTGTCTGGGTGGCTCATTTGGTTAAACATCGGCCTTTGGCTCCGGTCATGATCCCAGGTTCCAGGGATGGAGCCCTGCACTGGGCTCCCTGATCAGGGGGGAGTCTCCTTCTCCCTCTCCCTCTGCTCCTCCCCCTTCTCATGTGTGCATGTGTTCTCTCTGTCTCTCTCAAAAATAAATTAAAATTTTTAAATGAAATTAAAAATAAATAAATAAATACATTTCAAGGTACATGCAAAGCACAGACTTTTGCCAGTATCTTCCCAACTTGATATCTGCTTATAAAATTCTTACCTACTCCTCAAGGCTGGGCTCTGTGACAAAACCTCAGGTTCTCAAGTGGGAAGTCCTGGATTCTCAGTGCTCACAGGGCTTTGTGCTTGTCATTCCTGCGTCCTTTTTCAGTACTATTCTTTCTTGGCCTTTTTGGCTTGCCTTTGCCCACCATGAGCAGATGGGACAAAGGACGCAAGTGATTCTGGGCTGGTGTCTAGTGTAAGGTGTGTGGACAGAGGGCACCAGGAGCCTGGGGTGCTGGCAGGGGTGTGGTAGAAAGACTAATGATTTATCTAAGGGTGGGGTGGGGCTTGGAAAGAACTCAAAGAATAAGAGAGTAAAAAACACTAGAAGTCTGGAGAGTGAGAGGGTGGTGGTGGTGGTCAGGGAAGAAATTCAGAGCTTCAGACTTTCTGTTAAGGGAATATTGGAGGAACGGTCAAGGATATCAGATTTTGCTGGGGCCAGCCAGGAGGAGGATGTTTCAGTTTGTGTGTTAGTGAAGTAGTGAGAAAACTCCTTCTTACGTGAAAAGCAACCAAACTGTAAAATTGTATATTACTTAATATTTCATGGGTGTATTTCCATTTTTCATCTGCAGAGCTCATCTTCAGTTAACTCATATGTTTTATTTGGGTGAAATGGCAAATTAGCAGATGCATGCTGGAAATATTTTTTAGAATTTTTTATACAGCTCTCTTTAAACATCACTTTTCCATAATGAAAATCTTGTTCATGAACAGTGAAAGGGGTTCCATATAATCACTTTTTAAAGAGCATAGGAAGTGCTAAGGTTAAAAATAGACAATGAGCACTAAGAACATTAAGTTTCCAACAGCATTCTAACCTGTTTCTCCTAATACTGGTGCCCAGTCTCCTCCCACAGAAAATCCTCCTACAAAATGTTACACCCAAGGAACTAATCCACGTGGATGTGTGAGAAATTACACCTGAAAATGGCAATTACCTCACTCTGAGTCTGTGATGCATTTTCCTATTAATGAAAACGTCCTGGTACTTTATGTACATTCTCGATACTATTTAAAATCCTTTTTTTCCATTAGGGACTTGATTTCATATATTTTTTGTTTTTTCCACCTAGAATCAGTGAATTATTACAAATATAATGAAATCCAGTCCACATTGTTTTCTGTGACCAGTGTGTTCTTAAATCAGACTGGCTTCCTAAGACTGAGCATGTAAATATGGTTGGGATTGGTTTTGAAAGTCAGAGAGGGTGTTTTCTAAAATGCATAAATTGTAAACTTCTGGGTGGTAATTTGATGCAGACTCCTTTCAAGAGAAGTAGCCCCCCTAGGGAATAATCAGCCCCAAGAACTCTACCCAGCAGAAAATCTCTCATCTTAAATAAGGCAGGGAAACTGGAAGTGGTCAGGAAAATTCCTTCTTTAAAGGAATCTGGGTTTAAGGTCCCACAGGCTTATTTATTTATGGGACAGCAATTGTTTGTAAAAATTTCTCGTCAAATCTCTGAATTTTCAAACTGCCCAAGTTGAGGTAAAAAATGAGTAGTAGTTTGTTTTTCATTTGAAATTTACTCATGACTGTATCCATTTGGATAGGTGTATGTTGGACCACAAGGCTGATACAGTGCCCACCAAAGGCTACAGTGAAAATGCATTAGGAAAATCAAAAAGTGACACTTAGAAGAATTTAAACAAATGCTGCCAAACTTATCTTAAGGAGGGCTGGACTTGGGCAAAATTGTGTAACAGGAAGAGAGTTTTATAATTGATACATTGTTTTATCTCTTTCAATATAACCTCAACATGGTCTGTGCAATCTCTTATCCGCCTCATTTATGACTTCCGGTAATATATTCATATCCTTCACCTTATTTAATGTGCACCCATTTGAGGGGGCGGAAGCTGAACCTCAGAGCATTTATTTGATCACTACTGAGTGATAGTATTTTTATTATTCTTTTTAAAGTAATTAATTAATTAATTAATTAATTTATTTATTTATGACAGAGAGCAAGAGAGGGACTATAAGCTCGGGAAGTGGGAGCAGGCTTCCTGCTGAGAAGGAAGCCAGATGCAGGGCTCCATCCCAGGATGCTGGGATCATGACCTAAGTCAAAAGCAGACGCGTAATGACTGAGCCACCCGGGTGTCCTTAAGTGACAGTATTGAAACTAAAGCCCCTATTATTGCTGTGGCAAAGAACTCAATTCTTGGTTGTGTTACACAAGTTTATTTTTTGTTCACGCAAAGGTTGCTGTGGGTCTGGCTGAGTCTTTGGAGCAAGGGTTTGCAAAGTTTCTACAAAGGGCCAGAGAGTCAGTATTTTAAGCCTGGTGAGCCAAGGGGTAAAATTGAGTAACTATCCTGGCTAGGAAGATATTAGTCATTTTCATATATTACATTTCAAAATGTCAAAACCATTTTTAGCCAGTGGACCATGAAGAAGAGGCTGCGACAGGGAGTTGTCCGAGCGTCATTGCTCGCTGGCCCCTGCTCCCCCCTGTGCTGGCTCAGCCAATCAGGCAGTTTTCATCCGATGACTTCTCTTTGAGAGCACGTGGTTTCCTGATCACGATGGTGGTGAACGAATGGCTGGAGGGTCATGCATCAGCAATTAAATGCTTCCATTCAGAAATGACACACATCACTTTCCCTCTGGTGATGGCACAGGTTACAGAGACCCAACGGCATCCTTTAAATAGGAGTGAGAGCAGAATCTCCCTTGGGCCAGGAAGTGGAGGGGAAATGGTAATTCGTGAATGGCGATCATGCCTGTGAGATCTAGTTGTCTGTTCCTTTGGTGTGCGTATGAGACTCTAATTTTGGAGGCAGAATTGAATTGGATGCAGTTTTGGGTGGAAAAACAAATCTATAAGGTTTGAGATGAAAGAAGGATCCAGTAAGTATTTTAGGGCTTGACTAGTAGAGCAAGTGATACAGGCTCTTGTCTGTATTAGAATTAGTGAATCAAATGCTTGTAAGTTCTGGGGCTATGTTATGTGTCATGGTTTTTTAAATCAACCAGTGCAGAGTGGCTGTTTCGTTTTGGTAGACAATGTTGATATTTTCAGATTTAAGGTAATAAGAGATAATAGTGTATCATCCTTTGTAAGATTTGAGAAATTAGATTATCTCCTTGGATTTAGCATGTATTTTTTTCTTTTTAATACAGTATTCCTTTAAGAAGGAATTTGATATTATACTTTAGGAATAATATTTTATTTCCTTTAGGAAGGACGTTGATTTAGGGAGGACAAATTCTCAAGGGAAATAAATGTATAAAACTGTACATTTCATTGTCCTTCAAAATAAAAACAGAAGAGTGGTGCCTGGATGGCTCAGTGGGTTAAGCATGCACCTCTTAATTTTGGCTCAGGTGGTGATCTCAAGGTCCTGAGATCGAGCCCCATGTTGTGATCCCCGCTCAGTGCAGAGTCAGCTTGAGGTTCTCTCTCCCTCTCCTTCTGCCCTTCTTCCACTCGCATGCTCTCTCTCTCTAAAATAAATAAATAAATCTTTTTTAAAAAACATATAGACCAGAGAAAGAATACAACATGAGAACACTGGAAGATTTTGAATAGGAGACAGAAAATAGTCTGACAGCAAAAAGTGATACCTTTGATTTAAAAATTCTATTGCATTAAAAATGAAAGAGTTGAAAGCAAGGAGAGTTTTACTTAGATAATACAAGTGAAGAGTTGGTTTTGCCCTAAGCGATCACTCTAAAATTATGTCTTCTTTTTCTACATTAATATTTTATCCCTGCTTTGTTCCCCCTAAAAATCCCCTAAAAAAAAGGGAGCCAGATTTAGCAAGTAACAATACAGGATGATCGTTTAAATTCAAGTTTCAAACATCGACTGGGGCATATTTGTACTAAATATGTTTATCTGAAATGCAGATTTAACTGGGTGTTTTATATTTGTATCTGGGGACTTTTTGCACTATAGTAGAGATTTGAATTGATCTTTAAGGATTTAATATTTAGTTGGTTATCTTTTTGTGTGGTATTTGTGCTGCATAAAGTGACCACAGTGAATTAGCTAATTACTGAGCCATTGTTCCTAGGAGAAATGGAAGGTTAAGTTCCTGTGAGCCTCTGGTCACAAATTTGCATCAACTGTTATGTACATAACCTGTATTTATATATCTATATCTTATAATTAACTATATGTAATTAATTAATATAAATTACATGGCTGTAAATTTTTTTTGGTTTCCACTACACTGCAATGCTGTCCACTATGCTTTCTTTAAAAATTATATATTTTTTAAAATTTTTTCATTTAATTTTTTATTTTTTATTTTTAAAAGATTTTGTTTATTTATTTGACAGAGAGACACAGCATAACCGGGGGGAGCAGCAAGCAGAGAGAGAGGGAGAAGCATTCTCCCCACTGAGCAGGGAGCCTGATGTGGGGCTTGATCCCAGGATCCTAGGATGTTTACCTGAGCCAAAGGCAGTCACTTAATAGACTGAGCCACCATGGTGTCCTAAAAAATTAATTTTCTAAAATTGACCTCATGAACCCACAAATTAAAGCACTGTAGGTGTGACATTAGAAATAGAAATAGCAATAGACACATAGAAATCCAAGAAATCCCACTTCCTTTTTCTGGGTGTACCTTATTGTTGACTCATTAACATTGACCTCACGCACAACACTATAACTTATGCTTGGATGATTTTCTACCACATGTGTTTTCTTTGTAAGGCACATCACAGCCTTCTGCAGTTAGGACCGAAAGACTGCACTTGAGCACTCCATTCAAAACCATGAAATCACCAACAGAAAACAAAACTACAGATGGTGTGGCACTAAATAGACTTTAAAGGGACACTAGTTTGCCATGTGAGAGCTGGCTGAAGCAAGAAGGCACAGCATTGCCTTGTTCAACCTGAGATTGGAAGGTTGTGCCCCAGAATGAAATTTCTCACCACTTTGTGCACGTCCACAAATGAGGGCAAGAGTAGTATGAGCATTTGTGTTGAGGTTATAAATACACTTGAGTAAGTAGGCAAATTCATATGATGGAACCTGTAAATAATGAACAACAAGTGCATTTGATGCCTAAATTAATAGATGAAGGCAAACTTAAATATTTAGAATACCTTGAAGACTCTGAGGCAATTCCCTGGTTAACATGAGAGATGACCCTAAATGTTCCACACGTGATAATTCTAACTGCCAGTCTAGAGTCCTGACTGTATCCCATGCCTGCAGCGGGCTACTTAACACAACTTATTGAATTATGCTCATATTTTAACTCAACAATGCTGTCAAGTTTGTATTATCTTCTTGGGTCCAAGATCTCACAGCTTATAAGAGAGTTGGAACTCTTACCCGTGCCAAGGAATACTTCACCACGTTAGGTATCCTAGTAATAATTATGACCTGCCTGTACAATTTCTTAATGATAACTGTTGTCCACAAACCTGAGTTTAAGGAACAGCTAATAGATTCTATCACAGATACCGGCCTCAACCTTCAGTGATGACGGTGTGATTATAGTTCTGTAACAGCTATGATTTCGCCATTTCCTAATTCCTTTGCTCAGTACTTTCTGCTCCCAACCATGGTTGCTATGTAGTATTCATGTGTTGATCTAGCTGCATATTGCCCACATGAAGCTATAATCCTCCATCAGTGGCACGGAATGATTTCCACAGCAACTGGATTTATGTGACAAAGTGGGGATTAGGAGTTCAGGTGGAGACGAATCCACAGGAGCCCGATAAATATTGAAAAATGGTCTGTTTTCATGCAAATATGCACGTAATGACAGAGGTAGAGAGCACATAGAGAAAATATGAAACTTAGGCCAAAATATTTTTCAGTGTAAGCGATCACTCTAAAATTATGGCTTCTTTTTCTACGTTAATATTTCATTCCTGCTTTGTTCCCCCTAAAAATCCCCTAAACAAAAGAGATGGCAAAACCCCTTTTCTGGTCATGATTACAAATAGTGGTTCTTGGTAGAGTCGCTGGCTTCTTACTTGGCTGTTTTGGGTGGAGTGTCTACAGTTTCTTTTTTTAGAACTAGAAGTGCCATGACTATGGATTAGTTGTCGAATTGTCGAATGTTGATTATTGTATGAGAGATCTGGTATCCAAGATCTGGATAACTTCCAAACATACCCCTACTGAAAGTCCCGATGAACTTTTACAGCTTTTATTTTAAAGTACACACAGAGTTTTACCTCTATAACCTAATTATTTTCTGCCATGTTTCTGAGAAAACTGCATATGTATTCACTCCAATATCCCTCCTTATTTTCAAACAGAAAGGAAGTTTTTAGTCTATTTTTCTTTGTATTCCATAAAAAATATAGCAGATAATTTTAATATTGATATTATATTAGTAAAAATTTAATACTTTAATTCCAGTTCTTAGCACAGAAAAGAATTTCCAATGTCTGGTAATACACTTTTTTGTGTTAAGAGAGTAAGATATAAATATGAATATTTAATGTCTGGGCTTTATACTTAAGCTTAGAATCATCATTGCGGCATTTTGCTATTTTGTTCTTATTGTAAAGGCAGGATATAAATCCCAATTTCTTCTGGGGAAGAGCTACTAATAATGTGTTGCTCTGCCATAGTGTAGACTTTAGTGACTGTTTCAAAAAGAGATTTTATGTATTTATTTTGAGAGAGCGTGAGAGAAGAGTGGCAGGGGAGGGACAGAGGCAGAGGGAGAGAGACTATCTGAAGCTGATTCCATGCCGAGCACAGAGCCTGATGCAGGGCTCCACCCCAAGATTATGACTTGAGCCGAAATGAAGAGTTGGATGCTTAACCAATTGAGCCACCTTGGTGCCCTGGCTTTAGTGACTTTTAAAATATTTTACTTAATTCTGTATTGAAATGGTTAAGAGATATTTTGCTCTCATTATTAGCTTCCATTAATAATGATCATTATTGGGGCGCCTGGGTAGCTCAGTGGGTTAAAGTCTCTGCCTTCAGCTCAGGTCATGATCCTGATCCCAGGGTCCTGGGATCGAGCCCTGCATTGGGCTTTCTGCTCAGCGGGGGCCTGCTTCCTCCTCTCTCTCTGCCTGCCTCTCTGCCTACTTGTGACCTCTCTCTCTGTCAAATAAATAAATAAATAAATAAATCTTTTTAAGAAAAAAAAGATAATTATTCGTAGTGGCCTGAGTGGCTCAGTCGGTTGGGCCTCTGCCTTCGGCTTGGGTCATGATCTCAGGGTCCTGGGATCGAGCCCTGCATCGGGCTCCTTGCTTGGCGGGGAGTCTGCTAACACCTAACCCCTCCCCACTGCCTGCTTCTCTGCCTACTTGTGATCTCTCTCTGTGTCAAATAAATAAATAAAATCCTTAAAAAAATACTAATAATAACCATTATTCTTATAAATCATTAAGTAATAGTAATCGTTAGTTTCAATTCTCTTTGGCGTTCAGTATGTTTGATGAGTAAGTGTGAATCATCACTCACTTCAAAAATGCATGCCAATGTGGTCTTGTTTAATAATTCTTGAACAAGCATTTGACTTTTTAAAGCACCATGGTTTTTGTTGTTGTTTGTTTAATAATTGCACTGCTTTTGGAGTCAGCTTGCTCATACTGTAATTAGTTTTTAGATAATGCAGGACTCTGTATTTAATTTGCCCCTACTATCTGCGATCATGAACAACAGCTCTGTAATTTGTCACTCTGACCATGGCCCCGTGTAGACTTGCCAAGCATTCACTTCACAGTCACTGCTTTTACTCGAGGCTGATAGCTTCTTATTTAATTTCTTCAAAGTAATGTAAAATGGTAACACACCAGTTACTGTAGCTGCTATCTAAATGAGCCAGAAATGGGAGAACATGGGAAAAACTGAACTACAATAGGACTTTCTTCCTCGAGATTTTAAAAGGGCAACTATATTCAGGTTGACCTCAACTCACTTTTATTAGCCCCTCTGCACATGTACAGAGGAAATATTACTTTATTTTATAGAATGATAACACTAAGGAGATACACAGTCTTGAAAGATCCAACTGAATCATGAAGGAGAGCCAGAAGAAAGTCCACATTATGTTCAATTGAATTTTATAGCATCCGTTGTTTTCTGCCCGATGTTTAGTACATGGTACAATTGGGTTTTCTTGTCTTCCTAATTACTACACAGCTTGTTTTTCAGAATGGCTTTCTAGCCTGCCTGGGTCATCAGGCTAGATGTACATAGACATGGTAGAGATGTGATGAACCTGACTCGTATCAATGAACAAATAAAATGCTTCTTACCCATTCTCCTTAAGCCTGTGGCAGGCTATATATATATTGTATAAAAACCTAGGCTGTTTCCACTTTGGGTTGTTTAGCCAAAGTGTAGCCGAGAGAAACAGTGAGCTCCCGTTTGAAAGTTTCCTGAGAGCTGCAGAAACACCAGCTTGATCTCTGGGGCCAGATCTACATGGCTTTTAAACTCAATGATATTGTTGTTAGATGGACCTATCCTCATTCCTCAGGATCCCAGAACCTTCAAGCTGCTCCCACTCACAGAGTGGCCTGGGCCTTGGCCCCATGGCAGCAGCCTGGTTTACAGTGTCCCGTTGCAACATGCTCTTGTGGTGCCTTCTAACTTTCAATGCATCATAACTTGTTAGAAGTGCCAACCTTCAAGTAGTTAGTTCTAAGTCTTTGTTAATTTTGTTAAGTTAGAGCATGATCATCTAATGTACCCGCCAAAACTTATTTTACTTCCTTTATTTCTCTACAAATGGAGGTACTGATAGAAAAAATGCTGGAGCCATGAGAAATTTGAGGCCCCGACATCCTCATTTTAACCTTTCATATAACCATGCTGAAGTTCTTATAAGACCCCAAACTCCCTTTTCTTTCCTGCCCCTGGTCTCTGGGAAGGATGCTCCCTTCAAGGGAAATGCCTCTTGACTTCTTGATTGTTTTCTGCTCACACATCAAGACATTTGAAATGGACCTTGTATAAGGAAAGTATTTTAACCTTATTTCCCCAACCCATTCCACCCATTCTGGTCCATTTATAGCTTAGACATCCTACTTCATCAAGAGATGAATGGATAAAGAAGATGTGGTATATACATATCTATATACCATGGAATACTGCGCTGCCACCAAAACACCCGAAATCTTGCCATTTGCCATGACATGAATGGAACTAGAGGGTAGTATGCTAAGTGAAATAAGTCAATCAGAGAAAGACAATTATATGATCTCACTGATATGAAGAATTTGAGAAACAGGACAGACGATCATAGGGGAAGGGAGGGAAAAATGAAACAAGATGAAATCAGAAAGCGAGACAAACCCTAAGACACTCTTAATCTCAGGAAACAAACTGAGGGTTGCTGGAGGGGAAGAGGGTGAGAGGGAGGGGGTGGTGGGGTGATGGGCATTGGGGAGGGTGTGTGCTATGGGGAGGGCCGTGAATTGTGTAAAACTGATCAATCACAGACCTGTACCCCTGAAACAAATAATACATTATATGTTAATAAGAAACAGTCCAAAAAAAAGAAAAAAAGAAAAAAGAAAAAAAGAAAGAAAGAAAAAGAAACAGTCCTACTTCATTCTAAAAAAGCATCATTCCTACATTTTTTTCCCCCCTTGCTTTCCCTACAATCTTTTTGGTGATGAAAACTGGGCCTTATTCCGTGGTGTGTCATTGGTGATGAGCCCATATTATGATGCGGAATAGGAATTCCATTAAAATTGGTTGATCTATGAATATGCACTCAAAAATTAGAATAGTAAAAAAAAAAGGCAGACGTCTTGAGTTGAAAATAAGGACAAGTTATTCTTAACAGAAAGATGACAACAATACTACGGATTATAAACTAAAAGGAAATAACTGTGAACTCCTACTCTATGTTATTCACGTGCAGTTTTCTGTACCGTATTTCATTCATTCCTCAGGAAGCTGAGGATCAGAGAAGTAACGTTAATTGTTGAGGTTGTGTAACTAGTACATGTATAGCCAAAGCACAGACCCCAGTTATGTCTATGCTGATTCAGTTTACACTCTAAGTCTCTACCTTCCTGTGGGAAATGAATCATCATGGTTAATTAGTTTAACAAAATAATGGACCAATGTCCTAATGTATTTGGTTATTACGGTTTATTCGAAGACACATTGGAAGGGAAGGGATGTGAAAAGAATCCAAAGGCATTTGAATTGGAATTAAGATTGCACTAGAAGAATCAATAATCATAACATTTTATATTGATACAATGAATACAATAGCATATGAGCTAACTATCATTTCATATTAGCTGCCGCCCTAACTCAACCTCTTGTTTGTGGTAGTTATGTACTGTAAAGTAGTTGCACACCCTGATTAGGGAATCCTGAACGTCTGTACTTGGGGGGAATACAGCGTTAGGTTCCTGTGAGCCTCTGCTCTCAACATTTTCATCAACCATCAATATATAACCTTTTTTGGTTTTTTATATTTCTTAAAAGATTTAATTTATTTATTTGACAGAGAGACAGAGAGAGAGATAACAAGTTGGCAGAGAGGCAGGCAGAGAGAGAGGGGGAAGCAGGCTCCCTGCTGAGCAGAGAGCCCGATGCGGGGTTCAATCCCAGGACCCTGAGATCATGAGCTGAGCCCAAGACAGAGGCTTAAGCTACTGAGCTACCCGGGCACCCCTTTTTTTTTTCTTTGTAAAGATATTGTATATATTTGATTCATCAGCACTGAACTCGTCGTCAGCAGCACAATAACTCAGGTCTGAATGAAGCTTATCTCACCCACGTATTTTCCTAGTAAGCCACACCAAGCCTTCCTGTTGTGGGGGTGTTAGACAGCAGCACCCCAGCCCTGCACTTGAGGGCCATGTTAAACAGTCAGATCACTGAAAAAAGAGCACAGACATGCAAAAAAAAAAAAAAAAAATGTAGTAGAGAGTTGCCTTGTTCGGGCTCAGCTGGAAACATGAATGTCCAGTAGCTCCCAATTTTTTGTCACTCTGTGCATTTGTGTGAGTGACTGTGAGTGTGTCCGATGGGGATTTGGGGGTTGCACATACATTTTAGCAACTGGGCAAATTTGCAAAAAGAGAATCTGCATACAAATGAGGATTGCCTTCATTTCTATTATAAAATGGCCTCATTTTTTCTATTCCTTCGGTTTGGGCCCTATGGTTACTCTCCTGTATCCTGCTGGCCTTCTCCTATCGTTACTGGGCGTAGTTACTCTCCAGGCTCTTCTTATGACCAGTAGGTTTCGCTCTAGGCTGTTTTTTCAGATGGGAGGAACCTGGGTAGGGGTTGTAGTTTAGTACATTTGCTTATTTGCGTGGCTCTTAGCCTAGTAAAGGTTCCGAGCTCTCAGTTAAGCCTGCAGAATGTGTTTTTTGGCGGGATGGGGAGGGGCACAGAGGGATAGGGACAAAGAGAATCTTAAGCAGTCTCCATACCTAGTGCAGAACCCAATCTGGGTCTCGATCTCACAACCCTGAGATCATGGCCTGAGCTGAAATCAAGTCAGATTCTTAACCTACTAAACCACCCAGGCACCCCCAGAATGTGTTCTCAAATGAGTTCACTTGTTTTGAGGATTTGCAAACTTTGTTATGTTGCATGGTTGGTAGATGGTGTTAAAAACTTTCAGCTAGCCAGTAAGAAATCATGTATTTTCTCATGAGAAATATTGCCCTTATTTTATTCCAGTAGGAAAAACAAAGAGTTCACTAAGTAGGTAGCTATTAGGAGATTGCTCAAAGTATTATTAAACTGGAATGTCCAGAAGCAAGAAAGAGGTAAAAGATGACTTTTCTAGATGAGGCTGGCTTCCCTGTGTGCACTGTCGTCCCCTATGGGAAGGTTAGACATTTCTGGAGGCTACAATAACTTTTCCAGGCCACTAGTGCATCTTTTAAGCTTTAATTTTTGAAATGGTACCCTAGAGGTCTTATAATTTAGGCTCTAAGCAGACAATTAATGGTTCTATAACCCATTTTATAAGGATGGTGGTTTCTATTTAAATACCCTGGCTCTAACTTTCTTTTCATTCAGACTACAATGCATGTACTTTCAGAAGCCTAGGGTGTATTCAGGAGTCCAAACTAGGGCTGGTCGGTTTATTTCCCTCTGTGTGAAGGATCCCAGAGAAGCATAAGAAGCAAAGTCAAAAAGTAGGAGACAGAGCTTCTAAGAGCAGCTCTCCTGTTATCTGCTTGGAAGCCTTGACCTACCATTCCAACTTTTTAGACTGACATTGTAAGGGTCAGGTTAGCGTCTACTCTGTCCTCTTTATCCTCCATTGGTCATTCCTTAATGTAGTGACAGTTCCCTTACTTCTTGTTGCATTGTAGAACTTATGTTCCATATCCAAATTTTCAAATCTTTTAGTCAAATTAGATGTAAAGCAGTTCCGCTTTCTCCTAAATACATTAATACTTATGTTATTATGAATCACCTTTGAAATAGTGATTTTTAAAAAAACTATAGCTCAACACACTAAATTCTTTTATTCCAATCAGTGGCTTCAGTTAGTGGAACTTCTATATTATGAATAATGATATAGATATGAAATATCTAAGTATTATAGATACCTATGTTATAGATGATTTATCTATTTTTTTTTTCCTTTTTGGTTAGTATTGACAAAATTCTGTAGACTATGATATACTCCTAATATGAGCCAAATTTGTATTCTCAAAAGATTATTTTTTTTTTTTTTCTGTTCTGGTATGTGGAATATTTTTAGAACGAAGTAAAAAATTATCACTTTTCCTTTTTAGGAGACCAATATCTGGAATGCTTTTCTGTTTATTAAATATACTGATTTAACCTCTTCTGTCTCCCAAGTACTGGGCATAGCACTGAGCGTATGAAAAAGAAATGTCCTCTGTAAGATAAAAGTCTTAGTGATTTAGTCAGGAGTTAGCAAACTTAAGAAATATAGTAGTCATTCATTCGACAAATATGAATTGAAATACTGCTGTGTGCCATGCCCTGTTCTAACAAACTAGGAATATAATTTCTGGACTTACAGGCTTCTATTCTAGTAGGGAGCGAGAAAATACACCAATTAAGTGAGTTGTATAGAATGGTCAACTGACGATAACTAGAATGAGGAAACATAAGCAGCAGAAGAGGATAGAGAGGGATGGGAGATGGGATTTTAGAAGGAACAGTCCAGAAAGGACACCATGACATTAGTCAGCAGTAGTGCGGTAGTGAACAGTACAGGGTAAGGAAGTAGGGATTGCTTGAGGATTGGGAAATGGAGTTGTCATTGGACTTGAGTGGTCAGGGAAGGCCTTGCCAATGGGTGATGTCCGCAGAAAACAGGGCAATGGGAAGCAAGTCGTTCAGTCAGTATCTGGAGAAGAGCATTCCCGGCAATGGGACTATGTAGTGCCCGGGGTGGGTGGGAACGTGTTTGGCATGGTTAAGCAGGGGCAAGGGGCTTTGGGGTGGTCCAAGGAAATGGCGGGTCTGGGGGCATGATACCAGATGAAGTCAGAGGAGAAGAAGGGGCCAGGATCACACTGAACCATTGAGACTGGATTCTATTCTGAGAGAGCTGGAATGCCTTTGAAGGTCTTGAGTGAAGAACAGAAGAGATTTGGCTGCAGTGCTGAGAATGTATTGTATGTAAGTGTACAGCGTTAGAGGTCCGGCAGAAGTGGTAGAAGTATGTTAACCTTCTTCCTGAAGGTGGGGAAGGAGTATCCTCATGGATCTTCATGGACAAATAGAAGGAAATATTCCAGCTGTGGGGAAACTGGGGGCAGAATCTGGGCTAAGAGGTTGTGACATAAAACGTGAGGACCAACCCTGACGTGTACAAGGCTGGAGAATGTGCATGGAGGTTACTCGGAGACATCTGGGCTAAAGACCTGAAAGCTAGGGAATTGCTGGTCACCTGTAGGAAGATGGCTTCACTAGCAGGATGGAGAATGAATGGTTACAGAGCAAACCTGGGGAGCAGGAAGGAGACAGCAGTCCCTGTACACTCAGTGCATGCCAGGTGGTGTGAACAGAAGAGGAAAAAAATCAACAGGTGCATTTAGGTGCATGTTGGCCAAAGTCATTTGGGTTAGATCTTAAGACTAAAAGAAGTTTATTGACACAGTGTACCTGTAAAGGTGAAAACATATTCGTGGCTTGTTATTTACCAAGCACCGAATCTTAAAATGACATGTTAAAAGTTCCTTCCAAAATGAGGTATGTTCTTTATTTAGCATAAATACCAAATGAATGTTGTAGGTATCTTTAAAACTGTGAGAGCCGAGTTAACATGGACCCATGCACTGATCTGCTGATATTTTTCTTGACCCAGATTGCCACTGAGTTAAAAGAAAGGGGGAACCTTCATTTAACTCAGCACAGGATTGGAAAGCCAGCCTATTGTGCAAGTCTAGAACAATATCACCAGTAAACATTGGGCCTTCCGTTGATATCATTAGTATACACAGGAAGAGCATTTGCTTATTCATACAGATTATTATTTTCTCAAAGCTTCCGTCTAAATATCTTTGGAAATACCAGGACAACTTGCCTCCAACATGGGTCCCTGTTGTGTTTCACAGGCACCATCGGAGTAAAGGTTTAGCCCCATTTATTCAATGTGTTTTGAACAGCAAAAGTAGGGAAAGACATGCAGGTGCTTGTCATTGAGAAAAAGAGGACTCTCAAATATTCATGAAATGCTTGCTATTGCATTTTAATTTGCTTTAGGAAATTGCCTACTTTGTGAGTCATTTTCGCTTTGCATAATAGTTACGACAGCTTGGTTTGGGTTCTGATTCTTAGGAGCTTGTGCAGATGCAGATTTCTAAGATTACCCAGCACACATATTTGTCTGTTGAATCATAAATCGAATTCTTTCATGAGAAGGTAATTTACACTTTAAGGCATATTTTTGTTAATATACCATGTTTCTTTTAAGTTCCCCTGAAATTTAAAAAAAAAAAAAAATTCTGGTTTGTCCCGCCCCCCTCCCCAAACCTATTCTGGCATAATTTTGGTTAGGAAAAAGAAGAACGTACTAGTTATTTTCTGAGGTTATGTGGCTACCATAAGTGGATCGATTTTAGGAGGAAATTAAATTTGTAGCTAAATGGTAGGTTGTTTCAAAAAATTGGCATTATCCAGATGTTAGACAATAACACGCTGGAAGGGTTTCCTATATGAAAAAAGCAGGTGTCTGTACTATCAGACATACATTATAGAGCTAAGAACAGTGAGCTACTTTTTCAAAGACATGTTTGAACATCAGATTAGGAAAAAAAAACTATTACAGTGCAACATGTTCATTTAACTTGAGTAAATTAGTTACATTAGATGCTCCTGGTTGATCTACAGGAGATGCCAAGAGGATGGGAATTGATTAGCTCTTGTGCTTGGGAAACTGAGCCATTCCTTCCGACTACATTATAAACTTGATTCCCTAGGGTAATGGTGGATCTTTTCTTTTCACTGGTTCTCTCTGAATGCAGATTGTACCAGGAGTAAATAGGGGCAAGATTAACACTTTGGGTAGTCACCTCCTCCTTTCTAATTAAGGTAAACTTCCTAGGCTAAATTCTGCTCTCCTCAATAGAACAGTTCTTGCCACTTAACCCAGACCCCAGATGTCCCTGGGATTAAAAACCAACTATTTACCTTTGAGCTTTTGTCTTCTCTTCACCTTCTGCCTTCCTTTAATTGTATGATTGTAAAATGCACGTGTTCAACATAATCTAGCCAAAGAATATTGGTGTCTTTCTCTCTGAAAATGTATTTCAATTTTATCATTGTATCTTCTAATGCTCTAACTCCAGCTTTTACCTTTGTGGCTGGTAATTAGTAAATGTTGGTCTTTGCAGGGTAAACCGTGTCATCTGTTCTGCTGTGTTCATTACAATGTAGCCAAGAGATTCTAAACTAGAAGCCCAGATTTGGGATTTTGGTAATTATTCAATAATGTCTGCCCTCTGGTCATCTCTGAAGTCACTCCAAGAACACAGTTGTGTGGTTTGTCTGGTGCTGGGCTTGTCTGATTAAACCTCTACTCCATGCAATCTTAATATTTTTCCAGTCCCTCAGTGAAGTCCTCCTATGTGTTAAGAATCATCATCACTGATGATTTTCCCCAAATAACAGAGGCATGAAACCCTAGGACAAAAATAGAGAATGAATCCTTTGCTGAGTGATGGCACATCCTTCTTTCAAAGAGTAACCACAGAGATCTGGATTCTTGGAGCAGATCAGCCTAACAGAGATCTGTGTGCCAAGAGGGAGGTCATGGCTGCTCTGTGGGTGTAGAAAGACGTAGTGCGCTGCATCACAGAATACAAGAAAAGGGTCCCCTATCGACAGTCTCAAGGTCTACTTCACCTTTTTTTAAAGATCCTCGCAAAGCAGAATCAGACCCATGACCACTCTATAATCTCACTGGCTAAGAATAAATAGACTCCAAATGTCTTAGGGCAGGATCCTACTGGAAGCCAGCAGCTACCGGATACAAATAACTTTCAAAGCAGGACTGTAAACACTCAGTGAGTATAATTTATCTTTCCAGGGCATTTCACATCATAGGTAGACATATGCAGTGGTTGTTAGTGTTGTTCACAAATGTATTGACCTTCTTCTTTAGGGACACATGGTAGGAATTTATGTATTTATTCATGTATTTACGGTTCCTTTTTAAGTTGGGTGTGGCTATGTGACCTATTTCTCTATGAAATGTGAGTGGAAATGAAGTATCTTCCTTCCAGATTGGAGTTTCAAGAGGTAGGCTATGATTTTCTTTGAGGAGGGAACTAGCCGGCCTGAATTCTTGAGGGGCTATGAAGGGCAGAGCCCCCTACCAACCCACATTGGACATAGTCTTAGGGAGAAATAAACCTCTGGGGCTGTTTGTGATCTGAAAATTACATAGCTCATCCTGACTTGTTACCATTTTTAGAAGCTTTTTAAAATTGATAAAATAACAAATGTTACTAAAGAATGGTCGGTTTTATTTTTACAATACATTTAATGTTGTGACTTCTCTTCGAGATGGATTATAGAGTTTGTATCTGCCTCTATGCATGACCAGCTTGAGAATCTTGGGCAAATTATTGGAACTTTTTGAGCCTTAAATGTCTTCAGTCGCAAATGAGGGTGATACTACTTCCATCAGACCACTGTTTGGAGGATGAAATGGTTAGTTGTATTTCAGTCACCCAGCAAAGTTCCCAAAGCATAATGAATGTGCAAAATATATCCATTCCTACCCTTCGCTCTGTTCAGTGTGGCCTGGTAAGAGTTTGAGGCACCATGAGAAATAAAGACTCTTACCCTCAAATATCTTACAGCACAGAATATAGACACAAATAACCATGAACATCGTACAGTGTAAGACTCACTATTAAGGAAGCACAGATGAGTGTCTTCATGTTCTAACGATAACACATCTATAGAAAAATCATATAGAAATCACTGAAAGCTGGAAACATCCATAGAAAAATAAAAACAAAAAACAAAAACAAAAAAACAAAGAAAATACTGGACAGCAGAACTCAGTGTGAAGTCAGTAAGTCATTCCCTAGAGAGATCCCAAGTTATTTTTTTCAGCCGGTTCCATCAACATCCATCCAGAGATCAACCACTTTACTTACTTTCAATAGTGATAAGCTCTCTTTTAGAACTTCGCTACTGTAGAAGCTTGCCATGTGAAAAATTCATCAGTGGTGGGTTTGAAATCTTAAAAGTGTGATGTCTTTTAGTAGACTAGCCAGCCCAGCAGTATCCAGGGGAGACTGAAGGTTTCACATCCAAGGAGAAATCAGCAGCTCTGATGCCATCAACCCTCTTCACACGTATTACGGGTTTCCGCTCTGCACCATTTTTTTTCATGTTTCATTAGCAGCCTTATGTCTTAACCCTTCACATCAAATGCTAGAGCAAGGACGCTCGTAATGAAGTCACCGAGCTCAATCTGTTCATCAGATCTGGTCATGGATGCCAAACATTCTGGAATATTCTGGGAGAAGCGCTCTAGAGAGCGCTTATGTTGCCAAATTACCAGGAGCATTTGGCCAGAAGTGGGACATAGGTTACTGGAAACATCCTGAATACATTTTCTAAGGGACAATTGTTCTTTGTCAACATCAGGAAAAGGTTTCTATGAAGAGTCCAGAAAACCACAGGAGGAACTGAATTTGGGGGCGGGGGGGGGATTGTTATAAAAATAAGAAGAGAAGAACGCTTTCATGATAGAGCAACATGGAGATGGTATTGTGCACGAAACAGTGTAAAGCCAAACAGATGTTTATTTTACAGTTTTGTATTTCCTTATCCACTAAGAACAGCAGGTGAATGGGGAACCAATACACTGAGTGGAGGAGTTGGTTTTTTCGCTTTCTCTGGTCCCCTCTGAATCTTTAAATTGTAAATCCACGTACAATGTGGAATGGATGGATAGGAATGTCAGTGAAAGAGCTTGGCTAGAAGGTTTTCCAGCAGTCTCTTGGAATAAGAGGGTTGTGACCATCAGTAGATCAGTCAGGACGTATGGAGTGGGGCCAACGCCAACCACTAGTGCAAGGAGACATTGGACTAAATCTCCTCTATCTGGCAGTACTTAGCTCTCTTACAGTTGCAAAGGGAGATGCGGGTTTTGAGGGAAAAGCACTTTGAGCTCACCTGTTTTGAGTTTTAGCTGCATTCAAAGGCAGAGAGAATTACTATGTCCTACTGTCACCAAACTCCGAAGGGAAAGGAAATATGAGATTTAATAAAGCAGCAAGAATCACCTGCTACTTTTCCTACTGTACTTTGTATCTCAGAAACATCTTCTCTCACCACAAGGTGGATAGAGTATCCAAAGAAGACTGTATATAGTCTTTGGAGGAGCAAACTGTAAGATGATAATATTATCCCTGCCCCACATTTAATTTCCATAGCACCCTGAAAGCAACATGCTTACAAAGCTAACTCTCCTTTCAGGCGACTTGATAAAATGTACTAAATTTTCATATCCTCAACTTGGAAAAAAATAATCTCTTTTAGATTGTAATTGCTTTGGATTTAATCTTAAAGTTTATGACTGTAATTTTCAGATGATGTGAATCACTCTGTGGAGGTTTTGTTAGTCATTTGTTTAGAATTAGATTTTTTCCATTTGCCATAATTAATTCATTCACATTGGGTACTCTTTGCATTTTTATGTTCTTTGTGTTTTATTTTGGGGAATTAATTTGGAGAAAAATTAACTCCAGCTAGACTTTGGTGGTGGTTGATATTTTTCAGTTGGACCAACCCAGAAGTTCACTTAAAAATGACTATTTCATACTTTTTTTCTAACCATCAACATATCCTGGGATTGTACCTCTCTCTGCATTTTACAAGAGTCCTGACAATTCAGATGAGTCGTAGGAACCTTTTTTTGTGTGGAGTGGTAAGGAATGGCATGAAGACTTCTTAAAGTAAGGTAAACTTTGTTTTTAAACAAGATAAAGATCAGCAATTTTAATTTACTTAAAATTAAAAATCTCTGAGTAATCAAAAATCTCTGAGTATTTTTCTTTTTCAACAAATCACCTCTTTTCCTAATCTTAGTTTTTAGTAATATTTGGGGATCCAGTGGAAGAGTACTTTTATTTTACTATTCTTTTTGTCCTCCATCTATACCGACGTACAATTAATAAAAAAGGTTGTATGTATTGAAGGTGTATGATATGATGATTTGATGTATGTATACATTGTGAATGATTACCACACTCAAGCTAATGAACAGATCCAACACCTCACAGAGTTGTTGTTGTGTGTGTGGGCGGGAGGGGGTTACCACATAGAGATATATGGCAAAACTGTGAGAAACCTGCTACAGCCAGGTGGTAAATTTTAAGTGTCAAATTCTTTCATCTATTGAACAGCTTTAAAGTTCTCTCTGGGATACAAAGACTCTTTTAAGGGAGTCCAAACATATAGGAGCCCATAGATGGCTGAGTTTTATGTCTGTGGGAGGGAAAATGGGGGTGGTTAGATGTTACTTCCTCTTCGCATATCTCCCAAGACAGAGTTTTATCATTACCTTGTATTCTCTCTTTTGGGGTCTTTCTGGCTCTTTATTTTCTTTATGTGCCCACCTTCCAATCGACACCTGTGTCCACCCTTTCTCTTGAGCACAGATGGGCTGTAATTGAGAACTGTCCTCTGTTCTAGCCTGTCTTCTCTATTCCTTTTTTTTTTTTTTTTAAAGATTTATTTACTTATTTGGGAAAGAGAGAAGGCACGAGTGGAGGGAGGGACAGAGGGAAAGGGAGAAATAGTTTCCCTGCTGAGCAGGGAGCCCAATGGGGGGCTTGATCCCAAGACCCCAAGATCATGACCTGAACTAAGTCAGATGCATAAGTGACTAAGCCACACAAGCACCCCAACTCTCTTCTCTGTTTTTAATATATTGGTGACAGTACTGCTGTCCCCTTGGGGCAAACCGCACCACCATCTTTGAAATCTCTCACATCTTAGCTTCACTTTTTAAAAAGAGACCCATTGGCATCCTGACTGGGTCACAATCTAATATTTAAAATAGGTAGCATTGGAAAGTTCCCAGCAATTATCTTCATAAGTACGGAGTTTTGTCACAGTGAGCTGTGAAATAGTGGGTGACAGGTGGGAGCTCACACTCCCCTTGGGACTCTGGTGAGCTTTTAGTTTCAAAGCTTCTCTGAGACTCAGTTTCCTCATCTGCAAATGGAGAATGTAATAGGGTCTTTCTCACAGAATCTCAAAGAATCTCACTGGGATGCTTAAATAAGATAAAAGGAGTAACAGGACTGTTTTCCAAGTAGTACTATAAATTTTTTATTATTATTATTATTATTATTATTATTATTATTATAAAGATTTATTTATTTTTTAGAGAAAGAGCATGAGCAGGAGGAGAGGCAACGGGAGAGGGAGAAAGAAAATCTCAAGCAGAAACCCAGCTGAGCACCGAGCCTGATGCAGGGATTGATCCCAGGACCCTGAGATCATAACTGGAGCCCAAATCAAGAGTCAGCCATTTAACCGACTGAGCCATCCAGGCGTGCCCCTAAATTATACTTATTATTAAGGATTGTATTGATTAGGAATGAAGTCTGAGACATCATCATAAAACATTTTTTTTATATATACCCAGGGGTTAGCAAACCTAAACCTGCCCAGTGGGCCAAACCTAAACCTGCTCCTTCTTTTAGTAAAGAAAGCTTTATTGGAGCACGTCCACACTCACTTGTTTATATGTAGTATGTGGCTGCTTTTACGCAGGCTGCATGGCAGCATTAAGTTTTGTGAGTCGTGTGGGTCCCTCCCCTAATGTACCACAAAGCCAAAAATATTTACTATCTGGCCTTTTGCAAACAGTTTGCTGACATCTGCCTGGGAAAACTACCAACAGAATTATAATCTTCTGGATATTCTTCTAAATTCTTACTGACCACCCATTGATTTAAATTATAGAATAGTTTTTGGCATTTGATCTATCTTAACTGTTTTTCTATATAATACCTCGTATACGCACGTGCGCGCACACACACATATACACACACACTTCTAGCCAAACACCAAAGCATTCTCCTGTAAGATGAGGGCAATTTCCAAACATGGTCCATGTGAAAAGGCTTACAGGACATTTTGGTAGTCCAGGGATAATATACACTAAACAAAATTTGCATCTTCAGCCTCAAAATTACTATCTACATCGGAGTGTCGTAGTTGATAGAGGGATGGAAAGTAGACTGGAAACTCTTCAATTGTACTGAAGTAGATTTATTTTCTGGTATAATTATGAAAGTTTAAAGAATACATGCACCCAAGTATTTGTCATATGGCAAATGTTTTAGTTTAACGGCGTTCTAGTCTGATGGACCCCGGGAGTCAACGACACTTGCTTTTTAGTGGGACAGTAGAACACAGGGTGATCGATGAGGTTCCTTCATACCCAATTCAGGTTGTAATTAAAGAATCTGAACATTGCAGCTCTAAGTCACCCTGTATCCCTTGTGAGATACAAAAAAAAAAAAAAAAAAAAAAAAAAAAGTGAAAATTCAGTATACATTGCTATAGAGATTTCTTTTTTTTTTAATCTGAAAGGTATTTTGCCATCAGCTAAAACTGAAGAAATATATTTAATTGAATTTTATAAAATGAAACAACATAACCCTCCTCTGCAAGACATATTTGACATCTTAATTTTTTTGCCTATTCCAACATAGAGAGTATCAGCTCTTCATTCATCATTGAGCTTTTACTAAACTTTGGTATATAAGCTTTTGATGAATGATGAAGACACACCAAGCCAACTGGGAAGACTCTAGCTTTCATTTGCAAGAACCATAAAAAGCTTTGACTTGCAGCTGTTAGAAGCAAGTTAAAATATTATCAGAATACCACCAACTTGCAAAGCACAGCTGATGTATTACTAGTGACTGTGTAAAATTATGGCATTGTCCAATCCAGGAACCAGATGGTCCATTTCCCTTGATTTGAGGAGCACTGGTTGACTACAAATTTTACTTGCTGCCCTAGGCTTTTCCTTTATTTTATTTTATTTTATTTTTAGATTCTTTAAAGTCTTTGTCAGGCGACTTATAGAAATGTTAACAAGACATTCTCAAAAAATTCATTAATTCTCTTTAATCAAACAACAGTTGTAAATGAGTATCATTTTAATCAGTACTAGTCTTACTTGGAAGTAGGGATTCTCACAATCCAATTTGCTGAAATGGTCTTTTTAAAAACCTTGAGAAATTTAAAAACACTTGAAAATTTTGGAGAAATCTTTCTTTTTAAAGACAGCTAAAGTCTATTCATGTTTTACTCCTTCCTTAATGGCAGGTGCTTTTATGTAAATGTAGCATGGAGTAACATATGCCAAGTAGAATATATGCCATTAATTTGGAGAATCTTTCATAGTGGGTGATAGACACATATAGACATAGTGGATAGACAAAGGGCACAGATACAGAGAGGACATCATATTGGGGGCAGGAACATGCCAATCTGCCCATGACTTAGGAACTAATGATTTGGGCTTCAGAATTTTTATGTATTTGATCCCCTGTGGTTGGTGATATAATGAGGCTTTCCTATATTGAAAAACATCAGTCAGGAAGGCCAACATTTGGTTGATTCTCGTAATTCTCCTAATTCTCTCCCTATAGCTTGGTCCAATATTAATTCCAAGTTTAAGGCTTTCCTGTAGAAGAAGTGTTACCCCATGACTGTACTTTGCCTCTTGTTCTTCCGAAGTTTTTATTCTAATCACCCTGTGCTCATACAAGTACACTACATAATCCCTATCACCTACTGAACCCCCCAGCTCCCTCCCCTCCAGTAACCATCAGTTTGGTCTCTATTATTGAGCCTATTTCTTGGTTTCTCTTTCTCTCTTTTTCACTTTTGCTCATTTGGTTTATTTCTTAAACTCCACATATGAGTGAAATCATATAGTATTTGTCTTTCTCTGACAGACTTTGATTAACATGATACTCTCTAGCCTCATCCATGTTGTTGCAAATGGCAAGATTTCATTCTTGCTGGCTGGATAGTACATATATAACTCATTCATCAGCCCATGCACACCTGAGTTGCTTCCATATCTTGGCTATTATAAATAATGCTATTATGAACATAGAAGGTAGTTGTATTTTTAACCTTTTGAGGAGCTTCCACACTGTTTCCCAGTGTGGCTGCACCAGTGTGCCTTCCCATCAGCTGTGCAAGAGGGTTCCTTTTTCTCTACATCCTTGCCAACACTTGTTCTTTGTGTTGTTGATTTTAGCCATCTGACAGGTGTGAGGTCACATGGCATTGTAGTTTTGATTTGCATTTTCCTGATGATGAGTGAGGACAATCTTTTCATGTGTCTATGGGCCATCTATGCGTCTTCTTTGGAGGAACTGGACCTCAGGGTTTTATCTGTGTGGTGTAGGAGTCCTATGAAGCAATCTCTCCATTATCTTTTGCATTTGACATACCAGAATTTTAAACTTTAATTGTGTTTATTAATGGGTATGACATGAGTATGTGTTTACTTGTATTTTAGACTTTGTATTTGAGAAATACTTTCATTAGGACTTGAAATTTCAGGAAGTTGAAGGAACACTTTTAAGCCAAACACAACTCACTCTGAAAGCAGTCACCCATAAGGCATCTTGTTGAACAGGTTTTAAGAGTTTGTGGAGTCTATTTTGTGAGTTCTAAACTGGAAGGGTAGTGCATTTTCTTTCTAAGAGGGAAAAAGAAGTCTAAGAATTCACTCTAGGGAGAGACTTTATTTTTAAAGTGAAAATATATCTTCTAAATAGAATTATCTTGATGCTGGTAGATCGGTCTACTTAGTAAAGCTACTCAATATACCAAGTCCATTTACTTAAATGAGGGCACTCCTTGGATTTCCTAGCAGTATGCTATCTTCGACTTATTCATGTTTCAGAATTTCCTTGTCTTAAGTTGGCAGGTGCCTGCGTATGCAGTGGACTACATTGCAGGCTGATTAACTATTGCCGTTACAGTTGTCACTTTCACTTTGAACACCCTACCACACCTGCCTTATTTCTGCAGGAGGGAGCCCGTGGGCCTCCATGGCTCCTAATACAGCATGGCCAACCTTGCAAAATCTTAATAGATAGTGACAAATACTAAGATAATACACGCAGAGTGGTTACGTGGCGTGATCGGTGGCACAGCAATATCTGATATGCTACTCATTTAGTTCTCTAGCAGAACTGGGCTCGTTGCCCAGTTACATGCTAAAAAGTATAATGACACATGGGGGGGGGGTGTTTTCAGGCAGCCTTTAATGGTAGGCTGGCTGCAAAAGTTGGGAAGAAGACAGCAAGTGCAGTTTGTTTTATCACCTATCCATTTTTTTTTTTTTTTTTTTTTTTTTTGGTGTGTATATACTCCCTCTTTCATTTTTGCATTTCTTAATCTGGTCTAGATGCCTCTACAATGACTACATGTTGTTTAAGTCATCTTTACCACTAATATTCCTCTTAAAATTAGTCTCAATTACATCCTTCTGTCCTGTTTAATTTTTTTTTTTTTTAATTTCTATTTTAGGAAAAGGTTGTGAAAAATGTTGAAATGGACCAAAATGATCGCTGGGTGTTTTTGGTAGAAGACTAGACTGTGTTAGACATGCCCTTCTGGATTATCTGATTCTGTGGGATCTCTGTTCCTATCAGTATCTTTGAGCTTTTGTACAATGCTGTATGTTTTAGATAGTTGGAACAGAGCAAACATTTCTTGCCCATAGACACACAAATTAATTTTGTCCCATGGAAACATAGTGGATTTTAAATTGTCAGCCCTAGCCCTATGTCTCTTCCTGGAAAAAAGCCAGTTTTATATTTATTGGAATTTCATTTCAACATTATTTTTTTGCTACTATGTGTGCAGTTCTTTGAATTCATTCTTGAATCACTAACATCTTACTGATTCTTTCATTCATTAATTGGCTAAAGGAGATCCTTGACAAATGTCTATTTTATATTTGTAGAAATTATGATTATACCCTCTTCTGAAAGTTATTCTTTAACAATATTATGTTTGTTGCAGAAATGTTGGGTGTGTGTGTGTGTGGTTTTTTTTTAATTTATTTTATTTTATTTTTTTTATTTTTTAATTTTTTATTTTTTATAAACATATATTTTTATCCCCAGGGGTACAGGTCTGTGAATCACCAGGTTTACACACTTCACAGCACTCACCAAAGCACATACCCTCCCCAATGTCCATAATCCCACCCCCTTCTCCCAAACCCCCTCCCCCCAGCAACCCTCAGTTTGTTTTGTGAGATTAAGAGTCACTTATGGTTTGTCTCCCTCCCAATCCCATCTTGTTTCATTGATTCTTCTCCTACCCACTTAAGCCCCCATGTTGCATCACCACTTCCTCATATCAGGGAGATCATATGATAGTTGTCTTTCTCTGCTTGACTTATTTCACTAAGCATGATACGCTCTAGTTCCATCCATGTTGTCGCAAATGGCAAGATTTCATTTCTTTTGATGGCTGCAAAGTATTCCATTGTGTATATATACCACATCTTCTTGATCCATTCATCTGTTGATGGACATCTAGGTTCTTTCCATAGTTTGGCTATTGTGGACATTGCTGCTATAAACATTCGGGTGCATGTGCCCCTTTGGATCACTACGTTTGTATCTTTAGGGTAAATACCCAATAGTGCAATTGCTGGGTCATAGGGCAGTTCTATTTTCAACATTTTGAGGAACCTCCATGCTGTTTTCCAGAGTGGCTGCACCAGCTTGCATTCCCACCAACAGTGTAGGAGGGTTCCCCTTTCTCCGAATCCTCGCCAGCATCTGTCATTTCCTGACTTGTTTATTTTAGCCATTCTGACTGGTGTGAGGTGATATCTCATTGTGGTTTTGATTTGTATTTGCCTGATGCCGAGTGATATGGAGCACTTTTTCATGTGTCCGTTGGCCATCTGGATGTCTTCTTTGCAGAAATGTCTGTTCATGTCCTCTGCCCATTTCTTGATTGGATTATGTGTTCTTTGGGTGTTGAGTTTGCTAAGTTCTTTATAGATTCTGGACACTAGTCCTTTATCTGATATGTCGTTTGCAAATATCTTCTCCCATTCTGTCAGTTGTCTTTTGATTTTGTTAACTGTTTCCTTTGCTGTGCAAAAGATTTTGATCTTGATGAAATCCCAATAGTTCATTTTTGCCCTTGCTTCCCTTGCCTTTGGCATTGTTCCTAGGAAGATGTTGCTGCGGCTGAGGTCGAAGAGGCTGCTGCCCATGTTCTCCTCAAGGATTTTGATGGATTCCTTTCACACATTGAGGTCCTTCATCCATTTTGAGTCTATTTTTGTGTGTGGTGTAAGGAAATGGTCCAATTTCATTTTTCTGCATGTGGCTGTCCAATTTTCCCAGCACCATTTATTGAAGAGGCTGTCTTTTTTCCATTGGACATTCTTTCCTGCTTTGTCGAAGATTAGTTGACTGTAGAGTTGAGGGTCTATTTCTGGGCTCTCTATTCTGTTCCATTGATCTATGTGTCTGTTTTTGTGCCAGTCCCATGCTGTCTTGATGATGACAGCTTTGTAATAGAGCTTGAAGTCCGGAATTGTGATGCCACCAACGTTGGCTTTCTTTTTCAATATCCCTTTGGCTATTCGAGGTCTTTTCTGGTTCCATATAATTTTTAGCATTATTTGTTCCATTTCTTTGAAAAAGATGGATGGTACTTTGATAGGAATTGCATTAAATGTGTAGATTGCTTTAGGTAGCATAGATATTTTCACAATATTTATTCTTCCAATCCAGGAGCATAGAACATTTTTCCATTTCTTTGTGTCTTCCTCAATTTCTTTCATGAGTACTTTATAGTTTTCTGAGTATAGATTTTGTGCCTCTTTGGTTAGGTTTATTCCTAGATATCTTATGGTTTTGGGTGCAATTGTAAATGGGATTGACTCCTTAATTTCTCTTTCTTCTGTCTTGCTGTTGGTGTAGAGAAATGCAACTGATTTCTGTGCATTGATTTTATATCCTGACACTTTACTGAATTCCTGTATAAGTTCTAGCAGTTTTGGAGTGGAGTCTTTTGGGTTTTCCACATATAGTATCATATCATCTGCGAAGAGTGATAATTTGACTTCTTCTTTGCCAATTTGGATGCCTTTAATTTCCTTTTGTTGTCTGATTGCTGAGGCTAGGACCTCTAGTACTATGTTGAATAGCAGTGGTGATAATGGACATCCCTGCTGTGTTCCTGACCTTAGCGGAAAAGCTTTCATGTTTCTCCATTGAGAATGATATTTGCAGTGGGTTTTTCATAGATGGCTTTGATGATATTGAGGTATGTGTCCTCTATCCCTACACTTTGAAGGGTTTTGATCAGGAAGGGATGCTGTACTTTGTCAAATGCTTTTTCAGCATCTATTGAGACTATCATATGGTTCTTGTTCTTTCTTTTATTGATGTTGTATCACATTGACTGATTTGCGGATGTTGAACCAACCATGCAGCCCTGGAATAAATCCCACTTGGTCGTGGTGAATAATCCTTTCAATGTACTGTTGAATCCTATTGGCTAGTATTTTGTTGAGTATTTTCGCATCTGTGTTCATCAAGGATATTGGTCTATAGCTCTCTTTTTTGATGGGATCCTTGTCTGGTTTTGGGATCAAGGTGATGCTGGCCTCACAAAATGAGTTTGGAAGTTTTCCTTCCATTTCTATTTTTTGGAACAGTTTCAGGGGAATAGGAATTAGTTCTTCTTTAAATGTTTGGTAGAATTCCCCCGGGAAGCCGTCTGGCCCTGGGCTTTTGTTTGTTTGGAGATTTTTAATGACTGTTTCAATCTCCTTACTGGTTATGGGTCTGTTCAGGCTTTCTATTTCTTCCTGGTTCAGTTGTGGTAGTTTATATGTTTCTAGGAATGCACCCATTTCTTCCAGATTGTCAAATTTATTGGCGTAGAGTTGCTCATAGTATGTCTTATAATAGTTTGTATTTCTTTGGTGTTAGTTGTGATCTCTCCTCTTTCGTTCATGATTTTATTTATTTGGGTCCTTTCTCTTTTCTTTTTGATAAGTCGGGCCAGGGGTTTATCAATTTTATTAATTCTTTCTAAGAACCAGCTCCTAGTTTCGTTGATTTGTTCTATTGTTTTCTTGGTTTCTATTTCATTGATTTCTACTCTGATCTTTATGATTTCTCTTCTCCTGCTGGGCTTAGGGTTTCTTTCTTGTTCTTTCTCCAGCTCCTTTAGGTGTAGGGTTAGGTTGTGTACCTGAGACCTCTCTTGTTTCTTGAGAAAGGCTTGTACCGCTATATATTTTCCTCTCAGGACTGCCTTTGTTGTGTCCCACAGATTTTGAACCGTTGTATTTTCATTATCATTTGTTTCCATGATTTTTTTCAATTCTTCTTTAATTTCTCGGTTGACCCATTCATGCTTTAGAAGGATGCTGTTTAGTCTCCATGTATTTGGATTCTTTTCAAACTTCCTTTTGTGGTTGAGTTCTAGCTTTAGAGCATTGTGGTCTGAAAGTATGCAGGGAATGATCCCAATCTTTTGATACTGGTTGAGTCCTGATTTAGGATCGAGGATGTGATCTATTCTGGAGAATGTTCCATGTGCACTAGAGAAGAATGTGTATTCTGTTGCTTTGGGATGAAATGTTCTGAATATATCTGTGATGTCCATCTGGTCCAGTGTGTCGTTTAAGGCCTTTATTTCCTTGTTGATCTTTTGCTTGGATGATCTGTCCATTTCAGTGAGGGGAATGTTAAAGTCCCCTACTATTATTGTATTATTGTTGATGTGTTTTCTTTGATTTTGTTATTAATTGGTTTATATAGTTGGCTGCTCCCACGTTGGGGGCATAGATATTTAAAATTGTTAGATCTTCTTGTTGGACAGACCCTTTGAGTATGATATAGTGTCCTTCCTCATCTCTTATTATAATCTTTGGCTTAAAATCTAATTGATCTGATATAAGGATTGCCATTCCTGCTTTCTTCTGATGTCCATTAGCATGATAAATTCTTTTCCACCCCCTCATTTTAAATCTGGAGGTGTCTTCGGGCTTAAAATGAGTTTCTTGGAGGCAACATATAGATGGGTTTTTTATTTTTTTTTTATCCATTCTGAGACCCTGTGTCTTTTGACAGGGACATTTAGCCCATTAACATTCAGGGTAACTATTGAGAGATATGAATTTAGTGCCATTGTATTGCCTGTAAGGTGACTGTTACTGTATATGGTCTCTGTTCCTTTCTGATCTACCACTTGTAGGCTCTCTCTTTGCTTAGAGGACCCCTTTTAATATTTTCTGTAGAGCTGGTTTGGTGTTTGCAAATTCTTTCAGTTGTTGTTTGTCCTGGAAGCTTTTAATCTCTCCTTCTATTTTCAATGATAGCCTAGCTGGGTATAGTATTCTGCGCTGCATGTTTTTCTCATTTAGTGCTCTGAAAATATCATGCCAGCTCTTTCTGGCCTGCCAGGTCTCTGTGGATAAGTCTGCTGCCAATCTAATATTTTTACTGTTGTATGTTACAGACTTCTTTTCCCTGGCTGCTTTCAGGATTTTCTTTTTGTCACTGAGACTTGTAAATTTTACTATTAGGTGACGGGGTGGGGGCCTATTCTTATTGATTTTGAGGGGCGTTCTCTGAACCTCCTGAATTTTGATGCTCGTTCCCTTTGCCATATTGGGGAAATTCTCCCCAATAATTTTCTCCAGTATACCTTCTGCTCCCCTCTCTCTTTCTTCTTCTTCTGGAATCCCAATTATTCTAATGTTGTTTCGTCTTATGGTGTCACTTATCTCTCGAATTCTCCCCTCGTGGTCCAGTAGCTGTTTGTCCCTCTTTTTCTCAGCTTCTTTATTCTCTGTTATTTGGTCTTCTATATCACTAATTCTTTCTTCTGCCTCATTTATCCTAGCAGTGAGAGCCTCCATTTTTGATTGCACCTCATTAATAGCTTTTTTGATTTCAACTTGGTTAGATTTTAGTTCTTTTATTTCTCCAGAAAGGGCTTTTATATCTCTCGAGAGGGTTTCTCTAATATCTTCCATGCCTTTTTCGAGCCCGGCCAGAACCTTGAGAATTGTCATTCTGAACTCTAGATCTGACATATTACCAATGTCTGTATTGATTAGGTCCCTAGCCTTTGGTACTGCCTCATGTTCTTTTTTTTTTGTTGAATTTTTCCGTCTTGTCATTTTGTCCAGATAAGAGTATATGAAGGAGCAAGGAAAATCCTAAAAGGGTGGCAACAACCCCAGGAAAATATGCTTTAACCAAATTAGAAGAGATCCCAAATCGTGAGGGGGGAGAAAGGTGATAAAAAGAGGTTCAAAAAGGAAGAAAGAAAAAAAAAAAGAAAAAAGAAAAAAAAGAAAAGAAAAGAATTAAAAAAAAACAAATCAGAAAAATATAAAAAAGAAAAAATATATATATTGGATAAACTAGTTAAAAAACGTTAAAAAAGAAAAAGGTAAAAGTTAAAAAAAAATTTACCAGAAGGCGAGAAAAAAAATAAAAAATGAAAAAGAAAAAAATTAAATTAACTGCAAGACTAAAAAAAAAATCACAGGGAAAAAGCCATGAGTTCCGTGCTTTGCTTTCTCCTCCTCTGGAATTCTGTTGCTCTCCTTGGTATTGAAACCGCACTCCTTGGTAGGTGAACGTGGTCTCGGCTGGATTTCTTGTAGATCTTTTGGGGGAGGTGCCTGTTGTAGTGATTCTCAAGTGTCTTTGCCCCAGGCGGAATTGTACCGCCCTTAGCAGGGGCCTGGGTGAGTAATCCGCTCAGGTTTGCTTTCAGGAGCTTTTGTTCCCTGAGCGCTTTCCGTAGAGTTCCGGAGGACGGGAATACAAATGGCGGCCTCCTGGTCTCCGGCCCAGAGGAGCCGAGAGCCCAGGGCCCCACTTCTCAGTGCGCCCTCAGAGAACAGCGCCCAGTTACTCCCGTCTGCCTGACCTCCTGTTGCGCTCCGAGCTCACCGAGCCTGCGACTGGTTCAAGGTAACACGGTGCTGTGAGCTTACTGTTGGCTCTGTCTCTGTAGCCGGCTTTCCCATTCCAATACCCGCAAGCTCTGCAACACTCAGACACCCCCGATCCTTCTGTGACCCTGCGGGACCTGAGGCCACGCTCACCTCGCGTGGGCTTCGCCCCGGTTTAGCCTCTGGAGCGATGTCCCTCAGCGGAACAGACTTTTAAAAGTCCTGATTTTGTGCGCCGTTGCTCCGCCGCTTGCCGGGAGCCGGCCCCTCCCCCCGGGGTCTATCTTCCCGTCGCTTTGGATTCACTTCTCTCCCGGTCCTACCTTTCAGAAAGTGGTTGTTTTTCTGTTTCCAGAATTGCTGTTCTTCTTCTCTTCGATCTGCCGATGGATTTTCAGGTGTTTGCAATCTTTAGATAAGCTATCTAGCTGATCTCCGGCTAGCTGAAGTAGTCTCAGCCTGCTACTTCTCCGCCATCTTGACTCCTCCCTGGGTGTGTGTTTTATTGTCTGTTTATTATATACTGGTCATGTCAGTAATAACAACCCAGCTTTCAGAAAGACTGTGCCTCAGGAAATGATTGCTAAGGCATCATAAGGAAATATGTAGATGTAGATGGTGTTGGTAACATCAGTTCCTTCCTGTCCCTTCCCCGTGTTCTACAAATAGGCTGAAAGATGGAGGCATTTTTTGGCTATCAACTTTGATTTTAGCAGCTCTGAGCCAAGTCTATGCTTTGTCATGGAAAAGGTAGAAGCTAATATGGAGTAGCCTAAAATGGGAGGAACTGGTGGTTCACATCTCAATTGCTACTTGAAAGAACATTCCAATGGTTTGTTTTAACATCAGGGCTGGAGAACATGAAAGGAATAAGGGGGTTTGGTATTGAGAAATGTATATGTCTAATGTATATAAATCATCACTTTGAATCAAAAAGGAAAAAGACTGTATCAGATAAACATCATTGTGCACCAGCAATCAAGCACTTTTCTATAGGCTATTGTATTTTATCTTCTCTACAAGGCCAGGGTTGTGGGTTTTTTTCACACCTGATTTTACATGTTACACAGCTCCTATGCTGAAGCATAAGAGTTCATATTCATGCCTCCATGATTTCAAAGACCAAAACTTTTATTTTTAACAGATTTTATTTATTTACTTGACAGAGCTCACAAGCAGGCAGAGAGTCAGGCAGAGAGAGAGGGGAAAGCAGGCTCCCTGCTGAGCAGAGAGCCCCAGGCGGGGCTCAATCCCAGGATTCTGGGATCATGACCTGATCTGAAGGAAGAGGTTTTAACCCACTGAGCCACCCAGGCGCTCCAAGACCAAAGCTTTTAATGCTGATTTACTAAAACTTTTCTATTTCTTGGGTATTTTTCCTCTGTACCTTTTTGTTTCATGAAAGAATTAACTTCTGCAGACTTTCTACTTTGCCTCCTTTTTAATAGCTTTTCTCAAAATCCCTACAGGGATTCATGTATCCCCACAGACTAGGTGCATTGAAGGACTAGGCAGGGGAGGGAGGGAAGCAAGTGGGTTCAAGGCTGGAATCAGCCTGTGTCAACCTGAGCCAGACAGCGTGGAGACCCAAGAGAGTTAGAGAGGCCCTTCTACTAGACTTGGGTGTAGAGAGAGAGAAGTCACAGATAAGAGCACTCCTGTGAGTGCCAACCAATTTCATTCGAATTCTGGGCTTACTACAAAGGAGCTATATGTGCTTGACCCTCACTTTCTCCATCCAGTAAAAATTAAAGATAAAAATACCCAACTCTTTCAGGCAGGGAGGATTGAAGTAAGATAACTAGTAACAGCGCTGATGGATAACTTCAACTCACTCAGCCTAGGTCCCAGAAACTTCCTTACCCCCTTAGACCACACAAATCACCAAAACTAGGCATGCAATTGAAAAAAAAAAAAAAAAAAAGCAAACAAACAACAACAACAAAAAAACCCAGTGTGCTCAGTGACGGTGGTTTTAAGAAGGGGTGGGCATTGGCAGTGAGTTGCATCGCTTTGACGCAATGAAGCCTACCTCGGAGTGTAGTCAAGGATCAAACTGGAGGAGTTTGCAGGTGGGAAGCAGACTATGTATCCTTGCCTTTATCATAGTATTTTAATTCTTCTCCTCCTCCTCTCTCTCTCCCCTTCTCTTCCTTCTCTCCATCCTCCTCTTTCTCCTTCCCCCTGCCTCATCCTCCTTTATTGTATAAGTCCCTCATTCCTGATATCAGCCTTTCCTCAGGACGTAGCCTTGGACAAGTTTACGTCATCTACCCCTTAATATGGAGAACAAGATCCATGTCTATGTTCATACACAGACTTTAGTTAAGTAAGTCACTTAAGTCATTTAAATAGGATTTTTAGCTTTGGAGTCCGTGTTTAACATTGAGACTTCTTTTACATCCAAACGTTATTTGAGAGAAAGAGGAGTCATCGTGCTTGAAGCTAGTTGTGGGCTTCCATGAAATGGAGGTGGAGTGGTGCCATTCCAACCTCGCAAGCACCGAGGCGCCATGTCTATAATTCTTCCTCACAGGATGACACGACAGGGAACATTTACTCAGGTGGCACCGAGTGTGTATGTGTTCCTCATCGTGTGCTGGTGTGATTCCAGTTACAATTATTCTGAAAGAGGCAGTAATTCTGCAGAAACTTTCTTCTGGGGAGCTAGGAATAAGCAAAGTAAGGTCATTTTTGTTGTTGTTGTAAATGGCCAAACTCTTAATAGTAAAATCCGTATTGGGTTGTTGGCTCACACGAGAACTCTAGACTCCCAGCAGGACTGGTTGAGGGACAAATCCTATGAAAGTTCAGTTCTGGCTGGTTTCCACCACTCCTTGTACATACAATGTCTCTCTTCTATGGCAGAGTGATCCTGAAAAGCAAAATTAATTTGGAGAGAGAAGAATGGAGAATTTACTGTGAGTCCCAAGAGGATGCGTGCTTCCAAACTTGTAAATTACAGCCATTTGCACAGTGAGGTGGTGAAAGAAATCCTCGCTATATACCATTTTGCTCTCCACAGTGCATGGGGCAAAGTGTCAGGAACATGCCCCCCTCCCCGCCCCAAGAGGTAGCTAACGATTCCTTTCAGAAAATGTGCTATCAAAAACCAATTGTCTAAGAGTGTGTGTTTGGAAAAGAAAATGAACCTGAGTGTCAGCAAAACAGAATAGTTTCTAGGAGTTTGTCTGGGAAAACTGTCAGATGTTCTTCTAATAGGTTTGTACAGGTTCACTCACCTCTGACTCGCTCTCTTATTTCTGGGAATTTTTCCAGAAATTTGGGAGTGTTACACAGTATGAAAGGAGTGGACTCTCCCGAGCACTTTAAAGGGGAAACTGAACTAATTTTTGGTCTGTTCAAGAGGCATTCTTTCTCTCCACCTACCTCAAAGTACTAATAGTCGTCCACCTGGGAGGGTGGTGGAGCTTGAGGTCAATCGATGGGATTTTCAAACGACAGTGCAAGGCTGATTTTCTGTAGAACATTTCAAGGTGGCTAATTATTTGAAAGTGCCCGAGGGACCTCCTCGTACCAGGAGGCACTCAATACGTGACTGAATAAATGAGATGGAAGTACAGGTGTTGTGAATCAATGAATGGATAAACAACCTGTGGTTTCAGCTCAATGGCTCCCACCCCACTCACATTTATGTACTTGCTAGAAACGTCTTATGCTTAGACAGAGACTATGCCACATAGTCCTAGATCCTAGAGTTAAAAAGGTTATTAATTTCATTTAGTCTAACTCTCTTCTCAAGACAGATATCCCTTCTGAAAGAACATTCTAGGTGTTTACCAAGGAAGCAAGATATCATGCCATGAGTGAGACCCACAAAATGAAGACTTCTCTATCGTCCTGCACTACTGTAGACATCCCCTCCTATTTGCTGATAGGTAAAAACTCTCTCTACAATGAGGCGAGCCTAGAACCTAGTTCCATTTTACTATGCCATATGGAACTATACTAGTTCCATTTTACTTAGAATGCAATATGGATTCTAAGTTTTCTGGAAATAGGACTATGATGTTAATCAAGAAAAATTTGTATTTGTTTCACTTGAAGATTTTTACCAAGAGTGAGTAATTTTTTTTTTTTTTAAAGAAAATCTCATCACTGAGAACAATGCCGTTTGCGATATTGATGTATCGGTTTAACACACTTCTGTCAGTCTGCGTGTATGGTGATTGTCCCACCATTTACTTGTTATTATTTGTGATGGCATACTTTTAATATTCTTTTTATATTACACTTGGGGTCTTACATTCTTAAAAAAAATATGTGTGTATAGGTAGTTAGGCTTCCAGTAGATTTCTTTAAAGGAATGCCATCGGGATTTCAAATTACTTATTTTTAAAAGGTGGTTTGAATTCCAGTTGGTGGGAAAAACATCACACACGTTATGTATACATGTCAGAGTTACTGGCCCCTTACCAACTTTGCTGCCTTCTCCTGGACATGCCATGATTCAGCAGTCTTTCTTGTAAATTAGTTGTTTCTGAGTAAACCTAATATTCTGCTTGTATTCTACTGAGTGCAAGGTCTACTACTTGCATTACCGTATCCATTCATTTTTACTTTGTTTATTGGCTGGACCAGAATATATAGAGCATCATTATGTGCCAGGCATTGAGGTAGACAGTGGGGATGCAGTTGATGAATAAATCTCAGTCCTGACCATCAATCAGGCTGTGCATCTGCAAGGGACATGGCTGGACAGACTGGTCATTGCAGTGTAGTAATACATGTAAGGGAAGATCATGTATAGAGATAATGGGACAGCAGCAAGAGGACTGGTGCCTTACTTAGACTTGAGGATCTGTGAGGGCTCAGAAGAAGTGGTGTCAAAGCTGAGACTGAAGGTTGAGAAGAAGGACAGAGGGGAAGAGTAGAGGGGCCAAGGAAAAGCTCTCCATAGCTGCCCATGTAGAGAGAATCAGCATTGCCAAGGTCAAGAGTATAATTGAGCATAATAAGTTTGTGCTGCCAAGAGTTCTGCTTGGCGTGCATCTCAAGAGGGAGAGTAGCAAGAGATAAATGGAAATATAGACTTCTCCGTAAATAACTTCAATTCAAATACATTGGAATGAGCACCATAATGAATACACAGATCATAAGTATTACCATTATGTGGAATGGGTAGATTGATCTCAACTAAATTTATCAGTGCAAGTTTCCTGGAGGAGACGTTCTTTAAATTTAGGCGACTATTCAAGGATGAAGAGTGTGAACCCCAAGTACTTACTACTCAAGGAACGATGCAGAAGTCCTGAAGACAAACTCAGTAAATCAGATCATATATTATAAATTGGGCTAAGTTCTTTGTGCTCTATTAATTGTCTACGTGTATCTTTATGTATTATATTTTGTCTTCCCCTAATACATTGAATTTAGGGAGTTTAGCTACAGAGTGTGTAGCTTATAATGACAACTATGAGGCGATGTGTAGACATAGGCTAAACGGAACTTTCTAAAGCAACATTGCCCTCCCAAAATTGGAATGGTAACACCCTCTAGCCTTTTCATCAAAACCAGGCCCTGACTTGAGTGACTTTCCACTAATGTCTTATTCTGAAAGAGCCAATCTGCTAAATCAAGTATTTCCTTGGGTTAAATGATATCGACTTAAGCACTTTGGATGTAGGGATTTTGAGTGTTTAGTGAAAGCAAACTACACATGATTCTACATGCATTATAAGATATAGGTGACCATCGATTCTGCCTTCTTTGAAGCAGTCTAAGAAATACAACCAAAAAGGAGATTATGAAGGAGAAAACGCTGTGATTATTCCTAGTGCCCCCTAAGTATTGAGTTTTTATTCCTCTTGAGATTTAAGTTTTAAAAAAGGCATTCTTTTCAGATACTACGTTATATAGCAAAACATTTTTTTTCCATCATCTTTATGCAGTGTGTTCTTTAAAATTCAATGTGGCCTTTCCTTTCTCATTTGAGTTTGTAGGGATATGTGCTTTAATTTCAGGAGAGTTTTTTTTCCAGTCTCTTCTGAGGTTTGACAGTCCTCTTGGTTTAAAACTCTATGGCTGAGCTTTAATCACAAATTTTTTTAATGGTAATGCTTGGCTGTATTGTTGTCACATGCACACTGACATTTTAAAGCCCATGTTGGAAAGGATGCTGGAATTTACTATAGCATTTGATGTAGTATCACTTAAAAACCTGGGTCCCTGGGCTTCTGGGTGGCTCAGCAGGTTAAGCCTCTGCCTTCGGCTCAGGTCGTGATCTCAGGGTCCTGGGATAGAGCCCTGTGTCGGGCTCTCTGCTCAGCGAGGAGCCTGCTTCCTCTTCTCTCTCTCTGCCTGCCTCTCTGCCTACTTGTGATCTCTCTCTGACAAATAAATAAATAAAATCTTAAAAAAATATATCTGGTCCCTTACACAAATTTTAGAATGAGACCTCTTGCCCTTCAGTAATTGCAAATGAGATGCCAGGGGAAGAAGACTCTCTCCCTTCTGTGGACCTCCTATCATTCATCTGTGAAATAAAGACTGAGTGATGTTTACCTATGGGCATCCATCTTAAATGATTAGTGGGAATTAGAGTAATTATTATAAATTAATGGCTCTATGAGTTGTAAAAGGTTAGATATTATAGAGTTTCACTGCTGTGGAGGCAGACAATTAAGGAAACATACACTTACCATTGATCTTGAAACATTTCTAGCCACCTTGCTTTTTATTACTTTACTCTGTATGATACGATCAGCATTGCAATCTCAGTTTTACGGATGCTTCTTAAAATTGCAGTATCTTATGGGGAAGAAAAATAATTTTTCATAAAGGCTTACATGCAGTTCAATTTGATTAGGTTCTTAATCACTCTCAACTGGCCTAGGCCCCTTTGCTGAGTTGTTCTGCACTAGTTTACAACCATTGGACTTTGAACAGTAAATCGTAAATTTGCAAGTGAGCTGTCATATAATTTAGTAAGAACGCTGATGGGCTGTTATCAGGGTCAAAAACAAGTACTTTGTAAATTGGTTTATTGTATATCATCAGAGGATCACCAAATTCAATGGTAAGAATGGTTAACTTTGAATGAGCGAAGATGGGTATGGGATTACAACTGCAGTTAACTTGAAATTGATCATGATCTGTGGTTGAACTTACCGGAAGCAGTTGGTTTGACTCATGCAATATGGGTTAAAGAAAGAGAAAGATGGCAGGCAGCTTCACTGGTCAGTTGACTTGCAGAAGGTCATGGAGACCTGGTGAGTTGCTGTTTGCCTGGATTTGGCCAGCCGTGTCAGAGCAGCTTCACTGCATCCAACCAAGCCTGCCCATAAAGATGCCCTTCTGGCTGTAGGCTTGGAGACATATTTGAACAGTTGAATATGAAGTTTTGGGCAATTCCTAAGGCAAATGGCAAATGAATGGTGATCCGGCATGAAGCTTGCAACATTTTTGCAAACACTACTTAAATTGCCTTGTTCTAGGTTAGCCATCAGGCAGTCCGATGGGTCCCGCGACAGCATGTTTATGAAACACAAGTGGAAAATAAGCCTGTGTAAAAATTTTTAGGAAGCATGGTAAAGATTAGACATCTCTAAATATTCTTCCAGACAAGACATCATAACATTCTTGAAGAAGAAAACATACATAAAATCAGTCCAGCCTTTCTAAACGAGTGTTGGCTATTTATGGTTTCACAAGTATGCATTAGTAAGCGGGCTCTTTGCCCTTCTGTCATCGCTTACACACTATATCAAACTTTGACTTCCCATTCTTTTTCCCCACAAACTGCTATAAGAAATAACATTGTTAAAGAAAAAAAAAAAAAGAAATAACATTGTTTATCACAACCTAATGTTGTATAATACACACAACGGTAGCAAAACCTTGCAAGAATCACTTATCCTTAATTCATGGGATGAGCTCTGAAATACTCTCCAGAATGGAAACATGAATGCTTTGCGAACACCTGCTAAACGGTTTTAGGTCCTCCTCTTTGAAAGATACTTGAGCTGGGGTGAAGTGAAAGAAACAGGTGAGACCTCTTCTTGGGTGTTCCTCCTCCCTTACTGAAACTTGGATAGGTAGGCAATACTACTCTTGTCTAGAAATCAAGTAGGCAAGACTGTCAAAGAGCTCCTATAATTACCGCTGTTCCTGTAAGAGTCATGCAAGTCTGGGAGTTGTGCAGATGGTGAGAATAATGTGCTTTTTTCTAAGATGGACTGTAGCACATAGGTGCCCCTTCCCAAGGTGTGTTCTGAGCTTCTTGTCCCTTAGCACTGAGCGTGGCCTGCCGCTAGTGTGCTGTTGAGTGCTGATGAAAGAAGGGAGTGGAAGAATGAATGACTGAAACGAGCAAAGAGAGTCAGATGCACCTGAGTCAACATTTATTATAGAAACTCCCGTGTGCAATAGCTATGCTAAAGGCAATGAACACGGCAAAAGTAAGTTAGACAGGGCTCATAATTTCTGGTTACGGGTATAATAGCAGTGGGTAGGAGCAGGTGGCTATGGTATAATGAACCTTAGGTCTTTTATAACAGCGTCACTGGGTAACAGCTTCCCTCTCCACTCTCTCCCTGAGTCCTCGAATTGCGGCAACAGTCTGCGACTGAAAATTGCAAAACGTAGGACCATCACCTTGGTTCACCTTGCTGGGCGATAACCTTGCTTGTCGCTAGTGGGGACCTTTCCTTTAAGCACACAGGCTAGCCACGGTCCACACTGTCTGCCGTTCTTAAAATAACTGCTCTATTGCACTCCTCCTCAGCGCTCTCAGGGGAATTCTCACTGTACTTTGGCAGTCAGAAATGACTGTGAAGAACCAATTTCCCTTTGTGGCAAATGGACCCATAGATCTAAATGTAGGTAGAGGAAATGGCAGATTCTTTTGGTCTAGGGGCTTTTAAATTGGATTCAGGAACCCAGCTAATTGAAAGAAGCAGCCAATTAACAGTATACAGTACACTGAGCTTCAGGTAGTGGTGCATTAGCACATTCTACCCTATAAGAATGGATTATTACAGTTTTCAAGAATTCTGTGAGCCTGTGCTTAAGCACAGCCATTTATTTATTTATTTATTTATTTATTTATCTATTCTTTCATTCATTCATTCATTTCACACCTAGTGTGGAGCTTGACATGGGGCTTAAATTTAGGACCCTGAGATCAAGACCAGAGCTGAGATCAAGAGTCAGATGCTCAACAGACTAAGCCACCCAGGCGTCCCTTAGCACAGCGATTATTATTAAAATTTAAATTGTATAATTTACAGTTAAATAAATCATATTGAAAACCAACCTAATAAATACTTGAAACTCATCACTTTCTAATTATTTCATGATTGTTGTACTTTTGGGGTGTTTTCTAGTTATATGGAGGAAATGTTATGTGATGGTGTGCTCCTCCATGACTTTTTTTTTTAAATTAAGTTTTCAATTTCAATAAAGTTAACATAGAGTGTTATATTCATTTCAGGTGCACAATACAGTGATTCAACAATTTTATACATTACTCAGGGCTCATCATGATAAGTGTACTCTTTTTTTTTTTTTAAGATTTTTATTTATTTATTTGACAGAGGTCACAAGTAGGCAGAGAGGCAGGCAGAGAGAGAGGAGGAAGCAGGCTCCCTGCTGAACAGAGAACCTGATGTGGGGCTTGATCCCAGGACCCTGAGATCATGACCTGAGCCAAAGGCAGAGGCTTAACCCACTGAACCACCCAGGTACCCCGATAAGTGTACTCTTAATTCTCATCACCTGTTTCACCCAACACCCCCTCCCCTGCCCACCTCCTGTCTGGTAACCATCAGTTAAGAGTCTTTTTCTTGGCTAGTATATCTCTCTATCACCTTTTTTCTCCTGTGCTCATTTCTTTCTTTTTTTTTTTAATTCCACAGATGAGTGAAATCATACAGCATTTATCTCTTTCTGACTGACTTATTTTGCTTAGCATAATACTGTCTGACTCCTTCACACGTGTTGTTGCAGATGACAAGATTTCATTCTTTTTGATGGCTGAGTAATATTCCTCTCTGTGTTTGTGTGTGTGTGTGTGTGTGTGTGTGTGTGTGTGTGTGTGTGTATGAATGATAAATATGGCATTAACTGTGGGTTTTTCAGATCAGTCCTTTATTATGTTGAGGCATGTTGCCTCTAGACCTTCTTTATTGAGCATCTGTATAGCCTTTCAGAGCTCAGCATTTAGGAACATCATTTCAGTAGCTAGAAATCAGCCATGGTAGGTGTACTCATGCCATGAGAATTGGCAAACAGTACACATCACGCCTCCTCCTCATTTACCAACACAACCATTTACCAACACAACACTGTCTCCATCTATAATATCTCAGCTACTGGGATTGATAGGCAGTGAAAGTGGCAAAAAAAAAAAAAAGACTAAACAATGGTGCTAAGTTTTGGGTAAAAGAGATAACCATGGCAATTGTGATGAGTGTTGTTGTAGATGCTCTGGGAACTAGTATAGAAGTTCCCATACAGTCTCTCTTCATGGAGGCCTTTGTGTCAGGGTTCTTCAGAGAAGCAGAATCAATAAGACACACACACACATGCACGCATGCGCGCGCGCGCGCAGCTTTTTTTTAAGGAATTGACTTATGTAGTGGATTAGGGCTGGAAACTCAAGAGTTGATACTGTAGTCTTCAGGCAGAATTTCTTTTTCTCAAAGAAACATCAGGTTTTTTTTTTTTTTTTCCTCACAAGGGCTTTCAACTGATTGGATGAGGGCCACCCACATTACTGAGAGTATTTTATTTTTTTAGTTCAAGTCATACATCTTGACCACATCTAAAAAATACCCTCATAGCAGTATGGCAATAAGTGTTTCCTCTATGTTACTAGACAAAATTATTGCAAAAAATATTTTTCTACCATATCCCTAGGCAAGAAGAAGTACTAGCCATTTCTTCTTAAATCTGAACAATTAAGAATTTATCTCATAAGGAGATAGTAGCCAGTTATAAACATTGCATATACATTATAGGAACGTTCTGAAAATTTAATTCTTAAATAGTCACAACTATTTACTAATGGGCAGCACCCAGCTTTTCAAAGCCTACACTCAAATTAGACATCACCACTTTCATTTCCTGTTCCATACTGATTTTCACATCCTACCCATATGAACATTAAGGAAAATTAATAAAAAAGCCAACTTCATAAGGATATAACGTCATTGAAAGAATGTAGTAAAAATAATGATGTTGAAACGTCAGATACTTGAGTTTGTGCAGTTTCCTACACATGTAAAGTTTATCTGGAAATTTAAGATATTCTCTGATGTCTTTCAGTTCGCAGCTGTGGTCCAGTGAATCCTGTCACAAGTTAGAGGGGTTAAAATGATAAGCTTAGGAGACAGATCTTTTCTAGCTTAAAGATTAAGCTACTTAATCTTTCTACAATTCTGTTTCCTAGTTTGTGAAATAAAGACAATAAAAACACATAGTTCACTTTGCCTAACATACAGGGAGTGCTTATAACTCTGGGGCAGACAGAAGGTGTACCTTGCAATGGGAGGGGAGATGTCGAATTGGGGATTCTTATCTTTGGCTTGATGTTTTTCTTATCTTGTTCTCAGAGAGTGTAACTGAAGTTTTCTGTGCTTATGTATATTTTAGTTTGAGTCTGAAATACAGAAATAGTGAGAGCAGTATTTCTTTACTGATCTCAATTCTTGAAGAACTCTGTTGAGACCAACAAATTAACATTTTGAATGTTGAAGAGATTCTGTTTGACTACTTCCTCTACGAAAAGTTTATACTGAAATACAAACTTGGTGAGTCTTATTCTCAAGGAAGTAGGAAAGTAAAGATCTTCATGGCATGTTTGAAATCCTCTGCAACTGTTGGAACCGGTTTACACAATTAACTTATTGGTTCCCTCCAAAGGAATTTGGAAAATACTGAGTGAACATTCTGTAACTAAAAGAATTAGTATTTACAGTTTTTATTGGGAAATTGACATCAAAGGATGATACTAATATAAGTTATTTGAATGAAAGATCCACTGATACCGAACATACACTGAATTTTAAAAACTTGGCGCGAAAGTTTGAACATTCTGATTATAGTAGTGAACCATTCTGCTGAAGAGAAGCAGTACTTCAAGATATGAAAGGATCATTTATAATAATGCTTCATCCTGAGAAATGTTGAAGAAGTGTTATTTTGGAGGTTTGGGGAATGTGAACTTAGAGAAATGAACAAGAACATGTATTTAAAAACTACGGTTTTCCTATTTTCTGCCACTCCTGATTAGCTTGCAGAGAAGTTTTATGAGACTGAAAACTCCAGGACTGTTAACTCCAATTTAAATTATTTCAGCTATCAGAAAGTCTCTTTGAAAGTTTACTTCTTCTAGAGTGTTTCACTCCCCCAAGCCTGTTTCCTCAGATTATTTGCTCAGTCAGCTTCCTGGGCACCAGATGAACAAATAGGATGGTTATTTGAGGTGACATATCAAAAGAGGAGGAGACTTAGTTTGGTACCCGACACGGCTAATCGACGGTGGGGTTTTAAGAGTTCAAGGATGAGACCACTCTGGCGTAGACTGTACTGAAGAGGGCCCAGTCTAAAACAAATATCGCACTGTCATCGAGTGGAATTTGGAGGTTCAGAAATCAAAGGGCTCTGTTGTGTGAGATCGCGCCATCTTCTTTGGCCTTTTTAGTTTTTGATTTCCTACCAACCTTTTAGGAAATGTAAGATTAGTAATGGTTAGTAATCTCCCTCCACACTCCAAAGCTCTATAAAAGCCAAGCGTTTGGCTGGCTATAGTCTGTGAAATGTGACGCATTTGGGGAATTTCATCTTGGTGATTTGTTTGGAATGTGCATTCTGAGGTCCCCGTGTGTCACCTCCAAGGGCAGAGAGTCTGCCGCGGCAGACCCACAGAGGCTGGCTTCTGTGGTTAACGAGGTCCTCTTGTCTCCTGCTCGTGCCGCTCACTATGTCTCTTCCTGGCAGTTTTCAGACCCAGGGCCGTCCCCGGAGGGAGCAGGATATGGCAGAATCGCAATTCTCCTGTCACCTCTGTGTCTTTGAGTGAAAACAAACATCTGGACAGGCATTTAGGGAAAGATGTTGTGAAGAGTGACACACAGTTAAAAGAGGCATGTAAAGGGACGAATAAGCATTCTCTTCTTGCTTAGGAAACAGATGACAATTCATAGTCTGACCGTATGTCCCTGAGCCTTTGCTCCGTCTCTCACTTCCTGGTGGCACTCCCTCCTCTCACCTCTGTAATTTCCCTTATTGATGGTACAGCTAGGGAAGAGTTCTACAAAAATACAGGGACCTGGGAATTCACCCTCATGAACCACAGGTACCCCGAGAAAGCATGCACCTGTTTAAGTTGATGGCATGACCCTGCCCCTGATCTTGACGGACGTGAACCTATCATCGTGAGTTGCCCGTAGGTTTCAGTAAATGATTGATGAGTCAAGGTGCCGTCATCGTTTTCATCCCACACTTTCTGCATTTGTGATCTCTTATCCTGATCTCCCGGAATGAACTATTCTGTATGTTTAATATTAGTGATATTGGAGATATCTAGCGGCACTCCCATTGAGCTAAATGTCGTATCAAGTTATGTAATAAATAACCCAGAGAACCTCAGGGAATTTGAGAAAATGTGTGGGAAGCTCATAAAGGACAACACTTTTTTCTCCTTCGTAAGTTACCACTTTGGAAGCATCCCATTATTATATACTCATGTTAGGAAGCACAATGTACTAAGCTGAGAAAAGTTTCCTTTTCTTGTCAATTGGACAAATTGGAACAGGAAGGGCTTGAGCTAATTCTCTGTATGGGAGAGTAGTTGCCAGATAGGATTTCGGAATGTAAATATTCAAGTTGAAGGTCCCTGTGGTCTCTGTCCTGCCTGCTCTAGTCTTTGCCTACTAACACAGCCACAGGCAATGCATAAATGAAGAGGTGGAGCTGTCTTGTGATAAAACTTTATTTATGGGCAATTGAATTTGAATTTCATGAAACTTCCATATAGTACAAATATCATTCTTTTGATTTTTTTTTTTTCTCCAACCGTTTTATTCTCCGGGACTGCAAATACAGATGGTGGGCCAGATTTGGCCCAGAGGCCATGGTTTACATACCCCTGTACTAGGGCCAAAAATGAAATAAAGGAGCAAACCTAGTCAGAACAAATCATGCAGTTGCCCTAAGTCTTTCTGGCCATTTGAGGTTCCCAGGTTGTTTTGACCAGTATCAGTGACCTCAGACTGGGGGAGAAAGGAACTGTATGTACTTGGATGGGTAGATTCTTCCACAACCTTCTTATCTCTCATATGTTAGAAAGAAGATGAGGCTCAGTCTAGATTCGACCACACGTTTCACAACCCGGGATCCTGTATGCTCAGGGACATTAGCCTGGTCTCTCTGTAGAGACTCTAACAAGTACTTTGCATGGAAGATTTACTCTTCCTACAGCAGGTTTCTAAAACACTCTGGTGATCCCTCCGTCTCTTCTTTCTCCGTGCTTGTCTATGTCTGTCTATCCACATCTCTAGTTATCTCTCTGCCTGGGCCTGCATGAAGCTCTTGACTTCTTGAGGACACTTCCAGTTCTATAAATATCTGATACCGCCCCTTGTGTATAGGTTGTGCCTCAGGACCCTATACACACACACACACACACACACACACACACAGGCAGACACAATCAGTTTAGTTTAAAGTTGTCCCATGGGGGTGCCTGAGTGGCTCAGTTGGTTAAGTGTCTGCCTTCATCTCAGGCCATGATCCCTGGGTCCTGGGATTGAGCCCAAGCCCCACATCAGGCTCCCTGCTCAGCCGGGAGTCTGCATCTCCCTCCCTCTCTGCCCCTCCTCCCCCTGCTCCTACACACACACTCTCTCTCTTTCTTTCTCTCAAATAAATACATATATATTTTTTAAATATAAAGTTGTCCTGTGAAGAAGTAAGTGTCTTCTGTTTTTATTTATCACTCCACATTTACTGATTTTCTTGGAGTGATTGGAGATTACAGTGCTTCCAATCCAATCTAATTTCATGAATATAGATAGATCCATGGCTTTTCTTCCACAAATATCCCAAATACTGCTGTTTCCCTCAGGTCATAAAATGTTTTATTCTCTTTTGATCAGCTTGTCACCAAAAGTCCAATGCATTTTGCTGAAAACTCACTTGTAATGATTCAGAAGTGGAATGCAGCCCTGATGTACTAAATCTTGAGAAAGGGCCATTCCATTTGCAAAACAATAAGGTAGGAAATAGAGGAAGGAGATTTTGGGAATTGTTTTATAATGGGTCGGATAAAGGAACATTATGCAGAATTATTAATGCTAAATACCCATTCAGTTTGGATACAGAGTTTTGTCCTTATCAGATATATATTTCATAAAAAGTAAATTAGAGATTTGTAGGTCATTTGCTTTTGATCAAGCCACTTTTGTTCTTTGCCAATGTCTTAACTTCCAGAACTCTGCTTTTTACCAGGATGCGAAAATCAAAATAACTTGAAGAAAAGTCTCAAAATTCATCTTGGTCTACCCTCCCCATTTTGGTATAGTCGGTACCTTCCAGTGAGAACCTATTAGGAACATAGCTGTAATTGAATAAGATACTTCTTATCCTCAAGCAAGAAAACACCATGAAGAACCAGGAGTTTCTCAGTGAGAGGGACTTTGAAAGAATCAGTTAGAGGACTTAGAGATTAGTTGGGTGGGTTGGGGAGGGTTCGGAGAACCAGAGCTTCAGCCTCGATTGGATTCTTCCAGAAAGGAGAGGCCAACCTACAAAAAGGTCTCTCAATACATCTGATCAACAAGGAGGGAGAGTAGTATGGAGATCCATCTGTAAATGGTAAAGAAGTCCACTCATTTTGCCTCAGGGAGGAGATGTTCAGTACTTTTTGGATGACCTACGGCTTTGTTTTTGTGTGTGCTTAGACAAAATTTTGAAGTGGCTTTGCTTTGTCTCATTTATCATGGTCTCAGAGTAATTTTGTCTGGTGTTGGCCTTCTGTGAGATGGTTTAGGTGTAATAGACTCTCATGACCTAGCTGAGTTGCCAGGCTGGCTTCTGAATGTCAAGGGCAGCCTGTTTTTTTCTTTCTTAATACCTCCCCCCTGCTCCCTTCTCCAGCACAGCTGTCGGGCCTACTACCTTTTAATGACACGTCTCCAAGTTTTTATTACAAAATATTTTCTGGGTACAGAGAAAGCAAAGCTAATAGTATGATAAACATCAGGCATCCATCAAACAACTTAGGAAATAAAAGATTGTAGATGCAAGTATTTGAGCACTCTCTCAAATCCTAATTTCTCCTGGGAGGGAACTGCCATCTTGAAGTTGATAGTTATTGCTCTCAAGTACAAGGCATTTTCATTTTCTTTTTAAAAAAAATATACATATGATATTTTATGGTCTCCCTCCCTTCCAGGAGATATGGAAGATCTAACTTTAGTACACATTTGTTGTCATTTTTTTTTTTTTTTTAATTCTGAGGTTGTTTCAAGTAAGCACTAAAGCATCAAGTGACATAAACATGAAACAACCTCTACTTCATACAGGTCACAGGACATAACTTTATATAAGTACCGTTAAGCATTATAAATGAATTTTAATCATCACATCAAGTACTTTGTGCATTTGGAGTTCAGTGCCTTACAGTGACTTTGATCCCAGGGGCAATTTTTTGTTTCTACTTACCATGATTTTGGAGGATTTTTCTTCTTCCCTCCACAGGTTTCACCAAACATTTTAACACTAACAGAACTGCCTCAATTGGAAATTCACATTTTATGCATTAACAGTCTATTTTAATTTCATAAAGCAGAGGTTTGCTTCCTCCTTGCAAGTAAAAAAAAAAGGGGAGGGGGAAGAAAAGAGGAAAGCAGTATTGCCAAAAGAAGTGATCTGGTATATCCAGAGATAAAGATGTTGAATTAAACTTAACTTTCATTACCTTTTACTTTACATTTCCATAGAACTTAAGCATTAATTAAGTACACCAGGGTCTTCCTCCTTGCAGGGGAACATCTCCTCTCTGACAAGACTTGTCAACTGAGGGAATGTTTGGCACATTAGACCTGCCGTTGAAAACACACTCACTTTCCCCGAGAGCACAGCTGATGCGTTCTGACAGACGGACAGGCAGAGCCAGAACACAAGGAATTATCTCCATCTTGTCTCACCCTCGCTGTCAAACACACCTTGGTGATGGGACTGAGCGTCTTTTGAGTTACTGCAGGTTTCCAAAGATAAGCACACTTATAACTGTATTACATCTCTTGTCACCTGGTGCCACTTGGCACATCTCAAATAAAAGCAGGGACATTGTCATGGTCTTCTGGGTCCCCAATATATTTCCTCTTACATGGCAGGGACAGGAACCAAATATTGGTGTCTTAGTCTGTTTGGGCTTCTGTAACAGAAATTGCATAAGCTGGGGGGCTTATAAACAAAGGGCACTTATTTCTCCTACTTCTGGAGGGCTGGGAAGTCCAAGATCACGGTACAGGTGGATTCCGTGTGTGCTGAGCGCCCTTTCCCTTGTTCCCAGACACCATTTTCTTGCTGCGTCCTCATGGGCCCAAGGGACAAGCTAGCTCTCTGGGGTCTGTTTTATAAGAACACCAATTCCATTCATGACCTCATCACCTCCCCAATACCCCAGATCCAAATACCATCACCTTGAGTGTTAAGATTCGGCCGTACAAATTTGGGGGGGGGGGCGGCACAAACATTCAGACCATAACATCAGGTTCAACCGAAGTTGACGTTGAATGTTGAGTGCTTGGGATGTTAAGTCCACTGAGGCCCAGATACATTCTCGGGGCTGGTCCAAAAGGTTGCTGGACCAGGTGCCCCCGGATTGGAAGGGAATGTTGGAGAAGCAAATTCCCCCAACGTCCTTATCATCCCATCCTGACATGTACCTTCTCCTGACAGGGGAACACTTAAGAATCTGCCCTCAAGAGTATACATGCTGCACCACAGAAATGGAAGACAAGTTAAGCCAGCAAAGCAAACTCGAGTTTGAAAACCTCGTGGAGGAGACGAGCCATTTTGTACGCACCACATTCGTGTCCAGGCACAAGAAGTTCGACGGTAAGTGGGACGACTTCTGCTTCTCTCTGTTCTGGGGGTGCCTTCCTGAGACTCTCGGTCTTCTGGGAAAAACTTTATTATTATTTTTTTTTTAATGTAGGATCTTTTCTTTCCTTCTTAAACATTTCTATAACTTGGTCTATATTTAGAAAAAGCATCAGCGTTCTTGACAACTTTTGTAGTAATATCTTAGAACAACCCGAGTTAACAAAGAACTGTTTTGAATTTGTGCTTTGCCTGTGAGATTTATTCTGAAAGATTTAGCTTAATTTTTCATGATTAGAGTGATTCTAATTCAGGTTTTGTCACATCATAGCTTGTCTTAATTTTTCATCTGGGGATTTTCTTTTAAAATAATTAAATGTCATTTAAAATTATTTGAAATATAACAACACTTTCAAGAAGACAGACTTGTTTTCAGTGCTGCTGACATGGACTCCTTTATTTCAGAGTTTGCTCCTCCAAGAATCTAGCCACATTTTACATTGCGGTGACAGTACGTTCTGAGTAAGGTTTAAATCCTCTATTGATTTCCTGATTATAAGCCATCAAGTTCCTTTCTATATTCTATCTGTTAAATAAACATTCTGTAGGAGAGAGCACAAAGAGTGAAAGTAATCATTGCTGGGGTTTCAGCATTGAATAGTCTCATCCAAACTTCAGAAAAAAACTTTTTTCAAAAGCAATCTGATTTTTATAAACTGATTTAATAATGATAGTGATAAAGTTGATATTCTCAGGTGGTTGTGTATGTAGTCTTTAGAGCTTTAAGAAAGGGATGCAATTCCTGTCGTTCGTTGTGAAGCAGACTTGCCCATTGTGCTGACCTTTCCTTGCACCATAGGGTCACACTAAGTTGTCCTGGGCCAGGAGACCCGCCATCTTTTCCCTCATCCTTTCCAGTCAATGCACGGCAGAGCCCGTTAGAAAAGACTGGCTGAAGTTTGGATTTTCCTTTTTCTATTCTCTGCAGCAGGCAAAATGTTCTGCTTCATTGCTGCTTTAAACTATTACAGTAACACCAATTTCTTTCACATCAGTCCTCTGAGTTTTGAGAGACAGATCTACCCGGTAGTGTTTTTAGTGCTTAAGGTGCTGTGATGTTTTCCGTGGAAGTCAGAGGGACTTTATCTTTTCTGCCCAGTGTCCCAACATCTGCACCTTCGTCCTCTGCCCCTTACTCTGTGTTCAACTTTATCTGTGGATGTGCATGAAAATAATTCCTTACTTAGAGGTGAAGCTGTGAATGTTGTTCCCATGAATGAAACTAGGGAGTACTTAGTTGTTCCCCTTGATTGACAGATTACAAATCTGGTGACATCTAGGAGTCCCTGTAGGGGCTCTGTGTTGGAGGAAATGTAATGTATCACTTCAGATGGAGGCAAATTGAGACACCTTATGGTTTGTTACAGAAAGCAGGGAGAGTGATCTGGAGCGGTTGACTTTTACCTGTCTTTGGAAAATGATTCTCGTGCCTTTATTAAGTCATACTCCAAAGTTGCAGTGAAATAATTCTAGGCAGCATTCATGACACACGTGTATGTTTCCTTCTATAAAAATATTTCATGTAAGGTGGTTTTATGGGGAGTTGATTGATTTTTTTAAATGTGTAAAGCCATTTAAAAGGATGGAGCCAGATACTTGTATTCTCATCTCAATGGCTTTTAATATCTTTGAATTTAGAATCCTTGATCTCATCTAGATGGTCTTACTAAAGAAACCTCTCTCCATCTTTCTCTGACTCTCTGTCTCTCTCTCCAGATGTGTTTTAAATTGTTTAAATGTACTTTGGGGCATTATGTCAATTGATTTGACAGGACATTGATTTTGTTAAGATTAGATCTGACATGGGGGGGTGATGAATTCTTTTCCTCATACTGCATCTCACCGCATTAGGCCGGAATGGGAGAGAAGTTGAGTTTTAGTGTTTTGTTTGTTTTTGATTTTGTTTGTTTGTTTGTTTGTTTGTTTTTACCCAAGGAAACTTTCAGCCAGCCTTATTTGTAAAACTCAACATGTGATCCTGGTGAGCTCGGCTTTTGAAGGGTTCAGTCTTTTAATAAATAAATAAATAAATAAATAAATAAATAAATAAGAAACCATGTAAATAAACTAAAAGTTCCCATTATAAGTTCTTCTGTTTGTTTAGACAGTTTCTGGAAGGTCAGCCACACAGTTGTATGACTTACCGTCTTATCCCGTGAAGACAATCCTGCTGAGTCACCTTTTAGGAACAGGAGTGCATTCACATGGCAACTGTCCATTTTTTCCCTTAGCTTAAGAAACAAAAAAAAAAAAAAAAAGAAAGAAAGAAAGAAAAAGGAAAAAAGAAAAAAGAAAAGAAAAAGAAAATAACAACCACAACAACAAAAACCCAACAGACTTCCTCATTGATGAGTATCAGTTGGCATGAGCCCAGAACTATCTAGGATCAGTCGTGGAATGTTACCCTCTGAGTCTGATTTTCCCAGATACAATCAGTGGTGTTCTGAAAGACTTGGAGTTTATGTTTAGGAGCTTCCAGTCCATGAGTCATTTTGCATTCTTGCTGGGGTCTCTCGATCCAAAGTGTCCATTCTGCATTTCTGACTCTCGTCCCACTTTCTCAGGGATCTTGACTTATCATCTGGATTTTGCATGTTTTTGCTGGCGATATTATATATATGACTGTTTTCCATGAGAAGGTGACCACTCCCTTTCCTATTTTCATTAAGTACAAGAACAATTTTAATTGCATCTGATACATGTGATTCCGTCCAAACCATACCCAGAAGGCTACGTTCAGTCACTCTTAGCCATTAGTCTACAGTTGTCACTTTCCTTATTGTACTAGAAATGTTTTAATTCCATTTAGCTTTTCATTTTGTGGCAGAGGTGACTCTTAAAACTTGAAGCTCCAAAAATGTTAAGATAACATTCTGTGTATTGCCGTAATCTTTCCAGTTTTAATTAATATCTTTGGTAATATTTAGAAGAAACTCTATAAAATTATAACTATTCACTGGGTGCTCAGAAACTAAACCTGAGTTTGTATGAGTTCTTCTCCAGCTTTCCTAAAAGGACAAGTTTGGCTTCATCCTCCCATTAGCCCTAAAATTTGTAGTTGAGAGGCCAAAAATTGAAAAAATGTATGTCTAATCTCAATTGCAGACATTCTCATTCTTTGGCAGAGAATTTTCTTATACCTGAGTAGCTTTTTCTTTTTAAACATAGGATTGAAATGTTATATATGTATGTATGTATGTATGTAAAGTAATACTTTCTGCTCTTGTCACTGATACTTTTCTAAGTGTCTCACAAGGTTTTGGCTAGTTGGGTTGTTTTTGTTTTTTTGTTTTTTGTTTTCTTCCTCTCCTTTCTCTGGTCAAATTTCTGCCTCTGGCTCATATTATCTAGCCCTATAAGCCCATCCCCCTGCTGGCGGGGTCTTGCCTACAAGACCAGAACTGTACGGGTTGTACTCAATTTGCTCCATAGCAAAGCCCAGAATTTTGTCAAACCCCCAGGGTGACATCACAAGGACCATCCAGAAACACCTGGCCGAATGATCACAGCATTACACCTTTACTTCTCACGTGTCTCACCTCTGCCAAACACCCAGACAGCCAGACGTGTGCAAAACAAATAAGTAACTCATATACAAATATAAAAAAAGGGAGTGACATCTCTGTGCACCCACTCATTTCCCCAATACTCTTGTGTGTAGTGACCCTCTGACCCGGTCAAATTTGTGTGTAAAACTCAACCTCTCTCATGCTTCTAAATGGCTCATGTGTTAGGAATCTAGGAAAATACACAACAACCAAACACTCTGTTAATAGTAATAGTAATACTAGGGTAACACCTGGCCATGTTCCTCACCCCTTGCAGATGTTCAGCTATGGACCAAAGTGAACCACAGAGCAGAGTCGCAGAGCTACACAGTGGGAGACTCAGCATTATCCAGTCCTAGGCTGAGCCTTCCTGAATCGTCAGCCCCAGGACCCTTTGAACTATCCCGTGCTTTCCAGCCCCCAAATGTGCTAAGATTTCACCAAGGGCAGCATCTACTCATATGTTTCTTATGCCTGTCCAGTCCCAGTGCTCGTGGGGAGGATGTGATGCTGTCTTTCAGAGACAAGTGGAAAGGGACTTTTTTTTTTAAAGCTTAACAAAGAAAATTACCCACCTAAATATAGTCTTGCTCCCAAGGAACCTGGGGCCTAGAGAGGGTAAATCACTTGCCAAGTTTCCACCAAGAAGAATGAAACCAAGACTGTAGCCCAATACTCTTGACTTACGTCAGACTTATAAATAGTAATGTGATAGGAACTTGACATTTGCTTGAAATTCTAACTAAGCTTTTATTTGTTTCAAGTGGGTGCTGGCTCGGAATTATTGATATTCCTTTAACAAGGCAATGATGATATTGGTGGGTAAAGAATGTACCTATGTTTTTGGAAAAGGCAGGAATAGTATTCATTTGAGTGTTGACCCTTTGTTAAAGGGGAATGAACGTTTTGTGCAAAAATGTTATTGAATCAATTAAGCCACGTTATTTATTCTTATCTCTTATCTTATCTTTTAGCTTCTGTCTTAATATGGGTACCAGCACCCTATTCTCTAGGAATCTATATGGAATATGGATTTTTCAGAGACTGGAAAATTTAGTTGAAGGGATATTTTATTTTGCTTATTTTTTTTCTTCAGATTTATTTGAGCTGAAATTTATCACATTTGAAGCTCGATATGTTTTTTTATTTGTTTAGTTTGTTCTTCTTGGTCTTATTATTTTACTTTCCTTCCTGGTTTTTATTTATGCAATTTAATGATATACATTTGTCCAGAGATTTTTGGCAGCAAGTACATTTTTAAAAGCAAAAAAAAAAAAAAAAAAAAAAAAAATTGAGCAGTAATTTCCATCTTTCTGAAGAACTTATTCTGTAGTAACACTCAGAATTCTCATTTTACTGAATGTGGGAATAACATATACACAGCGACATAATATTTTTATGCTGAAAATCTGCTTATGTTTTCTTTTTAAATATCATTTCTTGTCTATATACTGTGGAGATGACAATAATATAGTGATATCTGTAAAATATGGTCTAATTTTCCTAGAGAAAACACTTACTCGAAAAGGATGAACCACTAAGTAGTTTTCCATATGGTAGTAGAATCTCCTGTATTTCCTATCACATGGGTGGGGTGTGTATGTGTATGTGTGTGTGTGTGTGTTTGATTTCCGTTTGGAAACATTTGTTCAGAATGTTCTATATAGAAGATACTTAACCAGGGGTGTAGTAGATAAAAGACAGCTAATAATGACAAAAACATGTTCACAGTCTGTCATGAAGTTTACCTTACCTTGTTGGGGGAGATGTGCCTCTAAAACCAACAGTAAAGAAGTCAGGATTGGCTCTATCATATGGTAGAAATCTATTGGAGACAGAAAGGAAGGAATAGAGTGTTGTATTTAGAGGCATCAGAAAAGACTTTTGGAAGAGGGGACGTCCAGGGCCCTAAAGAATGACTTGATTTGGGACGCCTGGGTGGCTCAGTTGGTTGAGCAGCTGCCTTCGGTTCAGGTCATGATCCCAGTGTCCTGGGATCGAGTCCCACATCGGGCTCCTTGCTCCGCAGGGAGCCTGCTTCTCCCTCTGACTCTGCCTGCCACTCTGCCTGTGCTCGCTCTTGCTCTCTCTCTCTCTCTGACAAATAAATAAATAAAACCTTAAAAAAAAAAAAAAGAATGACTTGATTGTATTAGTTAAAGAGAGGGCAGGAGGAGACAGATTCTGTGTGTATGTCCTCAGAGTCCTTGGGATATGTCTTAAACATATTTACTATTGATGTTTTACCACACTGTTCATTTACTGACATTTAGTGTGGATCTGTTATGTAGATATTCTATAGAAATGTACCAGTCCTGAATCAGTCTTCCATTGTTTTGTAAGAAACAACAACAAAATTTCAGGGCATAAACAAGAAGCACTTATTTTTCTGTAGCGTATCTTCGGATTGTCAGGAGTTTGGCTCTTCTTGTCTATGCCCTATTCAGGTTGGCTCTAAACTATGATTCGGTCTGGTCCATTCTAGATTTCCCTCTTTTTTTGGAGGCAGCTGTCCATCTTGGTCATCTTCTCCTCATCGTGGAGTTTAGACACTAAAGTTCGTAAGTGGAGGCACGATGCCCCTAACCTCCTAACCTAGAATGGGCACGCTCTCTTCCTAGGTTCTGTTGGCCAAAGCACATCTCCTGGTTATTCCCAGTATCAGTGGAGAAGGGAGGAGATGACTTCATGGAAGTGAAAATTGGGGAAGGAGTGAATACTTCTATGTCCTAATCACCATAGTTCTCAACTGACTCCTGCTATTCTTAAAACAATATTCTGTGTTCCACATTGGGTGGTTTGTTCCCTGTTGTTTTGGTGGATTCTCTAGGAATTCAAGAGGGATAAGTATTTTCTAAACAAAGCACACTCATATACCTCTTATACCACTAACTTCCATGTCCCAGCTCAGCAACAAATGCACACAAAACCACACACAGACTCACGTACCACTTCCATGATGTTATTCAACAATAAGCAGGTGTGATATATGTTTCTTAAGCTACTAGTACCCTTGTTCACTGTACAGAATAACAAGCTAACTATAATTCATAAGGGTTATCACATTAATTCTCTTGCAAAGTAATTAGCTGAGCACCTCCTTTAATTTTGCTAGGCCACCACCTCTATGACATGTATTTTATCCGAAGGACACACCTCTGGTAATCACAGTGTGCGAATTGGGTTTTAGAAATTGGAAACTGTCATACTATCACTGGAAAGTAATCTGCCAATTTTCCCAAAGGGCAGGCTTTTCCAAAAATAAGAATCAGCTCTCCAGGGATTTCATCTGAGGCAGAACTAGTGAACAGATTTACAAATCATAAATGCCTTGCTTCTGCACAATGTTGGAATAGATGGTCCATGCTAGGGGTCCTTTAAATGCAGTGCAAGAAGAACTCAAATCTTTGTACAAGTGAAATTTGTCTGCCTTTCTTTTCTTTCTCCCTCCTTCCCTTCCCTTTTCTCCCTTCCTTCCTTCTGGAATTCCCTTCATTTTTTTTTTTTTCTTTTTTGTATTCTGCTCTTTGGACAGACCATTCAAAGCTAATGAAGCACACTGCTGATACACAGCCTCGTGTCCTCTGTGATGGACTACCAATCTTTTTTTCTAATTCTTAGACCCCTACCACACCCCTCAAAGTAACTTAAAACACATTATGGTCCCAGTGTAGTTGTAATATTATCATCTTATTATCACCAATTCCCTTGCAGGGTGGCTTTGCCGAGCAGCTGTTTCACAGACAAGCCAATTTCTTTTAAGTATTGCTCTATCAGATGCTGAAACCAGCCCTACCAGAAGGGTTCTTGGTCATGAATGTTAATGAGCAGACAAGTATCTGCTCTCTGACAGGGGCTCACTAATCCTTTGAGTAAGTATGGGTAAATTATAGGAGAAATTTTATTTCACTTAAATTGATCTGCCACTGAATAGAGAAAACTGATTTTCTTATTTTAATGAAAATCAAGAAAAATATTTAATGGTGGTGTAAATTAGAGCTCGGTGGAAACATTTCTGTCTTCAAACCTGAGAGCACTCAGCTCAGTGTAGACGGTTGGACTGCATGGTGTGCGTAATGACAATGGAAAATTCATTATCTCTAGTTAAGGGTGATGTGCGGTGGGAAGCAGTATGAGTCACTCACTCTAACTGGGATTTTGTATCAAGATTCTTAACTTTCCTTCATCATAGGGAATTGAAATAAACGTGTGTGTTTCTCCTCTGCTGAGACAACACAGTTTGCCTTTTTCAGACAAATAGCAGGGTAAATGTATAAGAAGCATTTATGTGCTTTGAGAGTTCTAAGATTTAGAAGAAAATGATTCAGGTGAAAATCTGAAATGACATACCCTGGCCTGATGGGAGTCCCTGAGGTAGGCACATGGAGCAGGAAAAGTGAGAATGCTTGAAGTCGGTCGATGAGTCCATGAGGGTTTATTATAATATACCCATTTATGTATGGTTTCTACATTTCTATAACAAAAAGGTTTTTTAACAGGAGATAACTGATTTGAGCATATACAGGATGGAAGATGTTTAGTTTGTGAATCCATTCTGGATACACAACAATGTCAACAGATACTGTCTCTCTCATGCCTGGTGTATTTCATAATAGTAAATTGCACAGAATGTACCATTTTCAAATCACAAAGACGGACAGAACTTACGGGGATTTTAACTCAGACCGAGACTACTTACCTCCTGCTTCTACCCAGCATTTTATTGTTCATTGGCTAGAAATGGCATTTTTAGTTTACCCACACGAGTGGGCTTGTTAACAAACCTATTACGTGTGATTCAAAACGTTGAACTCTTGTTTAGAAGATACAGCGGCACCATGACAAGCAGGCTGTTCCTACACAAAATTTGGCAAGGTTCAGAAGAAAATGTAAAATGTAAAATTTTAAGTACATTATAAATAACATTTCTATATTGCTCAGTAGTTACCCGGTGATTTTTAGTTGAATGACAACACCTACGTGAGCTTGGCATTTTAGCAAATTAAAAGGGAAAGACAGCTTTGCCTAAGCAATTAATTCCACAGGGTTCCAAGTATTCCACTGGGTAGGAAGAGAACACTGAGCCAAATGTGGAGGTAGAGTCAGGAACCAACTAAGCCTGCAGAGTTCACAGCGCTCGGAGAAATTTTAAGAAATCACTCAATGCGGCTTCAGAATTTTCCATTTATTATTCTTTCAGAAGGTTTGTTATATTCATTAAATGGACAAATGTTATTTTGGGGATAACTATATATAGTAGTACATGATCTTCATGCTGTTTCCTCCTCACCTAGTGTTTTAATTGAATCCAAACAACTTGAAAATGAAAAGCAAACTTTGAAGTAAGATAACAGGGGATCTGGCCTCCAAGGCCTTGCCGTGTTTGAAGAAATTGTCGTTCTCCGCATATTTTTTTTTGATTTCTGAAGATTTCCTTGCGTATTTTTTCCTCTTTGAGGAACCACGCTGTGGTCATTACAGCCTTTGGTTTCCCCAACCCTTCTGTCTCCTTCTCAGTGCTAATGTAATTGACAACCTGGTCATTTTTACTTATTTAGTGTTTTTTTTTTTTTTTTTTTAAAGAAGTATGATCAATTGCCTGTTCCCTGTTGAAGTCTGAGCTCTCTAAGTATAGGGATTAGGTCTCCTATTTCTATTTTATCTTCCTTTGCTTGACTTACTATGGAACATATTTTACAGTGCTGCGGTGCTGTTGAACTACGGCACTGGCCCCCACAGACCCAAGGGCACACACTGGTCACGTGAATTACTTTGGTTTCAGTAATAAATACGACAGAAGAAAATGGGAAGCTTTGCATTCTAGTTGTCTATTAACTCTTAGGGTCCATAACCCTGAAAGTCATATTTGATTTCAGAAGCATTTATTTCAGTGGATTAAATGGACCTAATTTCAGATGCCTAGAGCAAAGATGGTCTTTATGTAGGGCACAGATGGAAATCCTTACTTCCGAAAGCAGGGTGAGTGTGTTCTTCTCTGTCACACACACACACCATACACACGTGGACAGAGAAGAATACACTCATCCTGCTTTTTGACGAGTGTGTGTGCACACGCATGAACATGGAGTGGTCTAGATGCACCTGAGTCACCCTGGATAGGTTCCTGGGTTTGCACACTGGAAGTTTTGATGCTTTGGTCTGGATGGGACTCAGAATTATTTAGCTTAAGGCCCCCCACGTTTCTGCAACAGTCTTTCAGTGTCCTGGTTTCAGTGGACTTGAGAGGTCAATTATCAGAATATAATATAGGGCGCCGAAAGATGACAGAGGTCTTTGCTCTATCACATTAAATATCGGGGTCAGTTTAAAATCCCCACTGTGTTAGACAGGATTAAAGTACCAATTACTCATCAAACTATGTGTTTTATACATTAAGCAAGCCTCTTTTTTCACTATGATTTTGACAGTGAATTAATGCTCAAGATCCAAAATTCATTTGATCTTTTGCAGATCAATATTAGACCTTGTTTGAATTTTTCACCAATCTGTTTTCTCTTTTATTTTCTAGTCCGTTGGATCTGAAATATTTATTTTTCACAATCTAGAAAATGCATTTTAATTTCTTCATGTCTTTTTTATTTTTATTTTTTTATTTTTTGCTTGGATGATGTTTTTGAAGTCACGTAGCTTTTTAAATAGCCTTTTTTAGTAGCATTTTCTGAATCTAAATTAATGTATGCTTTTTGTAGAAAAATTGAATAGCTTAACTTTAAAGTTTTAAAGGATTTAAAGTTTCTTTAAATTTATGTCTGTGAGGGTTGGGGGAAGGAGGAAACCGAACCTGGTATGTCAGGATACTGAAGTAAAAATGTAATAATAACCAGTATATGGCTTCTCATGAAAACCTATTCAAATAACTTATGAAAAATAAATTGAAATGTTTAATTTCTATATTTCATAGTTCATAAATACAAAATGAAAAGTAGAAACCACATCTCTGTAAGAGGAAGTGGATTTTCTATTATCTGGGGAGAGTACCCCCCTACCCCCATACTTCATAATATTTTGTCAATACAACTTTGGACTAATTTTCCTGTGATTGAGTTGATGGTCTTGATTTAGAGGTCAGTAGAAGCCCTTTCAAATTAGGACAACATAGAGCTAAAGATTTATGTGATGCAATAAACCATGGTTTATATTAAGGAATAGGTCAAGGGAGTACTTAAAATGAATCCTCTCACAAAGAGATTTATGGAAAATAGAGAATGAAGGAAAAACAGCATGAACAATTTTAACGCCCTTCTTGAACAATAGGTCACAGTTCTACCCATGGCCCAGTTATCATTAGGTCAGCCAGACATGCTCTCTCTCTCTCTCTCCGTTGTGCCTGAACATTTCAGGAAGAGAAATGGCCTCTGAGGCTATTGTCAGGTCTGGAACTTTCCAAGACTCCCTACAAACCAGGGACTAGCCCTCAGGCACAACCTGTCCTTAGTTTGAAGTTTTCACTAGTCTCTAGTGCGTAAAACTCGATTGTATTCTGCAGTTAGAAGAGTTGTGGAGCCAATTTTAATTAATATTAGAGTCTGTTTTTAAATTGCTAAATACATTCCCCCCAAATTCAGGCACTTTTAAAAAAACATTTAAGTTTGTTTTTCTCTTGGGTGTTTCTAAATCAAAAGCATCTCTTTTTTTTTCCCCCATGTAGATTCTAGATTCTAGGTGCCTAATGCAGTGAATGTATTGTCTCCATTCACTCACACATTCCCCATATTTGGGGAAAGGCCTACTTTGCTTATATATCATGCCAAGTTCTATTCAAAACAAACAAACAGAAAAGCCAGGTCAACAGCTCAGGCCTTGGAGTCAGAAACTAGGTTTCAAATGCAGAATTTAAAGTTTATTAACAAAGTGACCTGAGAAGGTTCTCGAACTCTTGGGGCTTCATGTTCTCTCTTTTTGAAATGAGTGTAATAATTGTAGTTTTAAAAATGTACAGAAGAACCCCAACACGTGTCCGACAAAAAAGTGAGGATTTCATTTAGGATGGTTGTGTCCATCCTTATCTGCAAGTGCTTCCGTGCTTGTCCCTAAGAAGGTGACAGCCCACAGAGTCACTCAGGTGAGAGCATAATGAACTGTAATACTGATTGGTGCCATGAGCGAAAACATAGATAAAATATTAGAGAAGGAATGAAATGATTTTATGATAAGAGGACCAGGAGTGACTTTGTAAAAAGACAGAATGAAAACTGTCTTCAAAGTTACGAAGGAATTGGACATTATTCGGGAAGGACGTGGACACGTGGCTAAAAGGCATAGCTGTGGGGAATCGAGAGCGACACAGTTGTGGAACGAAGGATGTATATGAATAAAAGAAGAGTAGAACCAGTAGTTGGTCCTTGAGAACCAGTAGTTAACAGTGTGGAAAATTCAGTCTGTTCTCTGAAAATCAGTGGGTGCTCTTATGTCTTTCATTTAAATAATTGAATTTACTCTTGATTTTGAAGTTACGTAGACAAAAGGTAGAATTTCTGTTGAACACCAACTAACAAAGATTGCTCTGTGGGGTTGGTTCCGTTTAATTGATGACTGACAGCAGGTGTGTGGATTAGAGGACAAAATGCAGTCAGTCGATTCCTTATTTTCTTTAACGTGTGTATCTGTATAATAATATTTTTAAATGGTAAACTTCCAGGCATCTGTGACTGAGTATTATTCATGTATGGTCTGTGTGTAAGAATTCTTTACCTTAAGGGCTACTAAATGTTATTTCCATGGTGATTTGTGAGGAATAGTATTTTAGGCATCAACTCATCTTATTGTGCTTTTCAGGTTACTCACTACAGTGAATATGTCTTACTCTTATCATCACAATAATTGTTAGATGGTTCATCTGATAAGGAAAAATGAACATTTGGAGCACCTGGGTGGCTCACTGGGTTTAAAGCCTCTGCCTTTGGCTCAGGTCATGGTCCCAGGGTCCTGGAATTGAGCCCCGCATCAGGCTTTCTGCTCAGCAGGGAGCCTGCTTCCCTTCCTCTCTCTGCCTGATTGTCATCTCTGTCTGTTAAATAAAAAGTCAATAAAATCTTAAAAAAAAAAAAGGAAATGAACATGAGTTTGATACCTTCCACGCGGTCCTGCCATACCCACGCCTCCTCATAGGAAGTTAGTTGTTTTGCTGAAATTTTTTCACGATAATGTTTGTTCACAGTTTCAAAATCAGATTTGTATTTGAAACTATTAAATTTCACATTACATTATATCTGATAAAATTCAGTTCCTTTCAAATACCTTGCATAAAGATTCCCCCAGTAAAACCACACACAAATATATAGGACAAGGACCCTGCTATAAATATTTCCATCCACAACCAAGGTGGACACGTAACTGTTGATCATTGCCCACTTCATGCAATGATCTGAATGTTCTCAGTAGCAATTTAGCACACAACGTACTGTGTAGATCTTTGGGGATGGGTGAATACAAACATTTTCATGGACTCCAAGTCTTCATGTCATTGAGGATTTCTGCCTCTAGAGCTCTGTTAAGAAGTCTACATTATGTAAAGATATGCATATTTACTTACTGTACATTTATGCAGTGTTTATTAAGTAGCTATTGATTTTTTTGTGGTTGCTTCTTAGCAGTCTTACACTCTCATTTTAAATGTGTAATTCTTTTTTTTTTTTTTTTAAGATTTTTTTTATTTATTTGACACAGAGAGAGAGATCACAAGTAGGCAGAGAGGCAGGTAGCGAGAGAAGCAAGCTCCCTGCTAAGCAGAGAGCTCGATGCGGGACTTGATCCCAGGACCCTGAGGTCATGACCTGAGCCATCCAGGCATCCCTAAAATGTGTAATTCTTAAGGCAGCTCACATCTCCAGTGTTCCAGTTACTGGGCAGGGAGCCCTCCACAGTAGCAACACCTTCTCTTAGCTTGTTGCCCGTGGTGAATGAAAGATGCATCCCTGGTGACTCATGGTATTTCTTCATGCTCAGGTTCACCAACTGTGGTTAATAGGAACCAAGTTCATTTATGTGAAGTATGAAGATGCCAAGACTTTAAGAGTCTTTAGAATAAACTTCACCTGGGCATCACCCGCATGCCTAAGTGGGTTTTTTGCTAATAAGTAATGTTCCCTTACTACCCAGTTTGCCCAGACAATGCGGGAGAGTAGAGCAGTCTTCCGACAAGGGGTCTTCATGAAGGGGGTCTTTGTTCCATGAATCCAGTTCTGCTCTGTTCCATTCCTCACCTAAAACAAACAAATGAAAACGCACAAACAAAAACAAAACAAACAAACAAACAAAAAACAACGTTTTGAGAGCCATCAGATTTAGGTGAAATTGAGCAATACAGTTAAAAAAAAGAAAAAAATCAACAGTGGATCTTCCTTCCTTGGGAAAACGTTCCTCATTACCCAGCATAGCATGGTGATTTTGTGGTGGCCTCATAAAAGCTACCTTAGTGACAAAGCAGAAAGGTCAGCTGTTTATCTTCTTGCTAATGTGAAACCATAAATGTGGCTTTGTTCTCTGCATCATCTTCATTTTAGAACCTCTTTCTTCTGTATTTGAACATCAATCGAGAAGCATGTCATTGCTGTCCAATATCTTAACCTTACATGCAATGTCTCTTTAAAATAAATAATATAATGAAAGAAATGAAGCCTCCGTCACCTTTCGAGAGGCTAATTAACTGAAGGCCTCTCATGATGACTAATGGCATTTTTTTTCTCCATAAAAATCGCTTGTCATCTAAACAAACATTAGTGCATGTAATAAACCATATTGCCAGATAGCTAGCATTTCGGATTAAATGAAAAAACCTTTATTTTAACAAGGTGATAAGAGACCAAGGTGAAAGACTATAATTAATTTCTTCCATGGGAAGAAGAGGGTCTGAGGCAATAAAGCATATTTTTTTTAAAAAAAGCATTGAGGAAAAAAAAGGGAAAGATGTGTCTTTGAAAAATATTTTTAAAGGAACCCAAACCACATGTATTTTAATAATCACACATTAGGGCATATCACAGACCACATCGTTACAGGGTTGCTGTTTTTGTTCTTTTGTTTGTTTGTTTTTTTAACTACAGTTCTTACGTTTCCAATATTGTTTTCTGTGTTCCCCAGGAAAAGAAAACCAGGCAGGATCCTGTATTCCGCTTTATAGTTGCCATTAGCTAATAGCGCCGGTATGGAGAAGCCGTGCCAAGTGCACAAGAGCTGAAAGGTTTTCGTTTGGAGTATTTGTTTGCAAAACAAGCGCAGGCTAATGGAGGATCATTTGTAGAAAGCTCAGCCATGCTGGGTGCTCATTAGATAACTTCGAGAGAGACTCTCTGGTTTGCTCTCGCCTACCCCCCTGTTGTAGACACTTGTATGTGTTTCAATTAAAAATCTCCATTTACTTCCAGCTGGTAGGGTTAGCATCCATTCTACCAGCAGAGAGCAAAGGTCACAGCCTCCTGTGTGAAGACACATTAAAAAAAAAAAAAAAAAAAAAGATGCCATTTGCCTTCCTTGGGTAGGTGCCTTTGAGCCACTCAGGGCAGGCTGGGGGAGAAGATTCCAAAGGGTCCCAGGGTCCGGGGTCTTGCACCTTGTTTACCGATGTCGCTTTGGTAGCTGTTGGTCCAGATGCTGTGACTGCTGTTGCTCTGTGGATTGGGACTCAGCAGCAGCTGTTGTTCTTTGCTGGAGCGTGTTTCTGAAATTCCAAATTTAATAGTCTGAGACCCAGTCATTGAAAGCTATGCTGAAAGTTAATTTGCTGAATCCAAGTTTATTTTCCTATCTCCACCGTGGTTGGTGATAGAGCCTTTCGCCTATGATGCACAATAAAATGAGGGAAGGGCGCCTTGGTTGCCCTTCCCCGGGCTGGTGAGGCAGAGCAGGGAGCGGTGGCAGCATCCGGGGCTGGGCATCCGGCTGTCCTCGAACTGTCGCACATCCAGATCCAGGCTCTGCCGCTCTCCACCCGCACAGGGTTTGGCGACGGGACAGACTTCAGTTTCTCATCCCCAGTGCTCAGAATAATACATCCTGCCTTGCGGCGTGTGCACATGAGATAAAGTGCATAGAACACCTCCTATAGAATGCCCGGCACATAGGTAGATTTTACTATTTTTAGCACGCTGGCCATATCCCTTTTATGAGGGTTTTTCTGATAAAGGAAAAGGTTCTGTGTTTCCTTGCCTCGTTTCTGAACATGGAATTAATTTTCTCGCTCCAAAAAGATGAAAATTCCTAGACATTCAAATAATTCTACCTCCTGTTTATTGTGTAGTACTCTTGGACGATCGTAAGCACTTTCGTAAGGATTTGGTACATGCTGTCCCATTTTTAGCCTTCACAACCATCCTGTGAGGTAGGGGATATTGTTAATCCTGCTGTTTTATAGTTGAGGACGTTCTTGCTTGAAGACGTAAGTAATTTGCTGAGTTCACGTTGCTAGTCAAAGACAGAGCTGGGCTTGAATCCAGCCTACACCCTGTACCAAGCTGTACTTTCTCCCACAAGGAGAGCAAATCGATTTACCTTGAAATGAAGTATTCAAGCTCTGCTTCTGACAGAAATTTTCTGTGTTAAGAATGGAAAGCTCTGGGGGCACCCGGGTGGCTCAATGGATTAAAGCTTCTGCCTTCGGCTCAGGTCATGATCTCAGGGTCTTGGGATCAAGCCCCAAATTGGGCTCTCTTCTCAGTGGGGAGCCTGCTTCCCCCTGTCTTTCTGCCTGCCTCTCTGCCTACTTGTGATCTCTGTCTGTAAAATAAAATCTTAAAAAAAAAAAAAAAAAAGGAATAGAAAGTTCTGGTAAACATTTTGTGAAAAACTCTACACTTTGACCTGCTCACTTGGACAAGCTTGGTTCTGGTATCCAATGGACCTAAGCTTGACGTGCCCAACCACGATAGACCAAGTTATAACTTTGCGTTTTTGCAAAGCTAACACGCATCTCTACAAACAGGGCAGTGCCCGCCCTGGGGTTTCAGGGCCACGTGATCTGTGAAGCTACCAGAGCCACAACTGACAGAGTGCAGAGGTAGGATCCCCGTTTAAAAGTGAGTCAGAGCTCACATGGGAAGTTTGGCATATGACAATCATTCTGAAGACAGGATCTCAGACACAAGAACAAGAAAGGGAGAACTGGTGCCAAAGATTCCAACCCAAACAGTAACAAGTACGATGTTAGAGTCTAGAAAGTCTGAGTCCTTCATTGCTCGTGTCAAAAAGCACCCCTGTCTTACAGCTGGAAGATGGGGAGCCATAAATAGATTCTGCTGGCGGCAAAGGCATGCTTTGTCTCTTAGGAAAGCATTAAAACCCCAATAGTGTGGACTGATTGGCGTTACCAGAGTTCTATTCAATAGCATACCACATGTTTTAATGCAAATTATGTTACATATTTTATACTTTAGCTCATGAAGAAAATGTCACGGTTCACGATAATGTCACTATTTAAAATAAAGATAAAATAGTTAAATGTTCTAAAGATTCTATAAAATGTAAAAAAAAAAATACCCTTGATTTCGCTAATACTTCTTTTTTTTCCCCCCTTATTCCTAGTAAATAGTCCTGTAAACTTTCTGTGAACTCTGATTTTGCTTTAAATGCAAACGTGCTGTATTGACAGCATGGGGACCCTGAGAAAGAGAGATGGAGGGAAACACACTCACACAGAGACGGACAGAGCAATTTGGTCATATGTGGTGGTAATAGTGTTTCATTTGGGGGAATGAAACTAGCCTCTGGGATCAGGGCTGGGAAGAAGACTTTTCAAAGTATATCCTTTTAGTGCCTTTTTAATGTTTGATCATATATATGTGCATTACCTATTCAAAACTGTTTTTAAGAACAACCCAGTGCAGCTCTGCTCAAGAAGAGCATTAATATTCAAATTTAGTTCTTAACAAGATGTTAGAGGCAGCCTGTGAATCTTTTGTTTTCCTACATCCTACTCTCGATTTAAAAGTAACCCTGTTCATGTCAGAGTCAATGATAAAACACTTCTAAGTTCAATGAAACATGTTTTTTCCTCTTCTGAAGAACACTTTTTACCTTCCTAGAAGTGAATGACTTTGACATTTGGATGTTGTACTGTTTCTTTTTTAAGCATGTTTTGTCATATGAATTAATTCCAGGAAAAGGCCAATTCAGTGTTTTAAGATTTTGCATAACCAAGTAAGGTGTTAACCAGGAGCTCTGTCTTGGGACTTGCTCATTCCCCACACTCCTTATTAATATCCTAAGTCTGTTTCTTAACTCTCTACTGTTGTTTTGAACATTTCAAATTGCCCTACTTTTCCTTTTCCTACTTTTCAAATGTGAACTTTCAAGATTTCCTTGATCTGAGACCTAGGAAAGGCACATGAGATAAACGTCACATCACAATGTAGCATTTTTGTCGGTTGATTTTCCTTTTTCAACTTGGCCAAAATGTTTAATTCATTGTCATTCTCTTGAATGTCTCTTTCCTTATATTTGTTTTTTGTTTTGTTTTGTTTTTCCTTCTCCCTCTCAAATGTCCCTAATCTCCAAGACCACGTGCAGGACCTCAGCGCCATTATCTTCCCTTGATCGGTGTCTCCATTTCTATTCTCCACCTTCCTTCTCTCTGTTGTCAGTGGGAAGGAGCGACACTCAGGGTAACATTCTGCAATTTGAGACTTCAATTATATACCTGCTCCACTCTGGCAGGCGTCGGTCCCTCTGCAATTTTGGAAATGAAAAGCGTGTGGGGAAAACTCTGAAAGGAATTATAATGGCTCCTGGTTCATTGCTTATGGGGTGGCATTTTAACAAGAAGCTTCCTCAGGGATCAAGGAATACAGATCCTTTGAATTAACAAATTTAAACTTCTCATTCAACTCTTTGCCTTTCTCCCATATTGGTGAGCATTTTGATCTTGTCTTCATGAGGAAATGTCTATTTTGTTGATTTTTTCAGGCCATCGCTACTCGATTGGGCTTTGAAAAGCAGACTGATGTTTCTTTTTATCTGGGGACCCTGAGAATATTTATAAATATAGACTCATTAAAAACACATCTGGTGAGGGTAGTTGTTTCAATGATTGGAGAGAAAAAGAGAAACAAACAAACAAATAATGAGAGTGAGTTCCCTTCTGAAGATAGATGGCCTCATGAGCTGACAGAAGCAGACCTCCCACCTGGCATAAAGCAGTGCCATCTGCATTTGAGAGATGGAGAGGCAGAGATGAGTTGGAAAGTTTTACCTCTCCAAGTAATAATGGAATCATGTTTTAGGCCACTGAGCTGCAAAAGCACTTACTGCCTGAATATTGTTCAGTAGCTTATGGGAGATATGTTTCTATGTCTTATTCTTTCAAAGTTAAGTCCTCCAACCTTGTATTAATTAAATGTGTTGTATATTCTTAATCCTTTTTATAAAAACTCAGCAATTTTCAGGATTAAGACAAATGAGTTTTGTCTCTATTAATAAAAGTGATAATGCCCGACTGGGGCATTTCTGGAAAGCTGTTATTAATTTATTGCACTTATGGACCCCCTCCTACCGATCGGATGCCCATTAAGATGAATTTCACAAAATAAATAAGCTAGTTGTCACATTGAAGAGAGTTTTGTTAACAGTTATCTACAATAACAGTACCATTTGCGCCGTAATAGACGTGTTAAGCAGGATTCGGAAGCAAGAAGATGGAGAGACTGCTTTCATTGGTTGAGTCAGAGAAATCGTTAGAAACGCTGATGGGGCTATGTGGAACTTAGCATAGAGACAGGAATTTATTAGATAAAGAAGGTGTTAACAACTATTCTAAGTAGAGAAAGATGAGAGAAAATATGCAATATTTCAAAAATATTTTTGACGTCCAGGACTTTTTGTGAGAAATACACTTAGACTGTTGTTGAGCTGAAAAATCAAAGTGGACAATATTGGACTATATAAGCCCTGAGATTTCTTTACTGATAAAAAAAAATTTCATGATTCCACATGATTTTACTGTTTCATAAACACCGGGGTTCTGTTTTCACCTAAAAATGCTGATCTGATTCATTTTCACTAAAGAACCTCTGTAGGGGTTCCTTGACTTTCCTACTTTGAGGGAAGACTGTACGGTCCAGTGATTGCAATTATATTTTTCTTTAATACTGTTTTATTGTCTATTACATAGTGACTAGAACATTCTTGAGGAAATTCTGTATCTACTATGATATGGCTTTCCTATACCTCTTTTAGATTAGAGATTTATATTCCAGCAAATTTCTTTTGAGATGAACTACAAATACTGGTTAAATTCTATCCTATTTATTGTCTGAAGAAACTTGTCATTTTAGCCTGGTTAATAGGTAGGTTTTCTTTAGAAGCACAAGCCTCAAGCTATTTAGACATAATTAAAGTCATTCTATAAAAATTGCTGGTTCAGCATGCTTAGAGGCTCAGCAGGGTCAGATATTCTAGGACTGAATGCCCCTTTAACCAGTTGATGAAGAAACCAGTAAACAGTATGTCTTGATAATGCTGCTTCTATCTGGTATGGTTTAGTCCATCATTATTAGAACAGACATTGGAAACTTCCTGCGAGTGAATAGGTCTTAGATGAGAAGACAGAGCTATTTGAAGGCATCTTTAGGGACACATCTTTATACTCTGAAGGAATTTAGAGGTTTCCTCTTCCAAAAATATACTAATTACCTCTACTTACCATCTAATAGTCTGCCTACACATTTTATTCCACTTTTAGAAATACTCGTTATGCTTTTTTGGGTAAGTGTTTGATTAATATGAATCTTGTTTTTTTAAAGATCTGTATTTATTTATTTATTTGACAGAAAGAGAGAGAGCACAAGCAGGGGGAGCAACAGGGAAAGGGAGAAGCAGGCGGGGCATAATCTCAGGACCCCAGGATCATGACCAGAGCTGAAGCCAGATGTTTAACTGAATGAGCCACCCAGGCAAGCTAACATGAATTTCATTAACTAGGGAAAGATAATCTCTTTCTTTGTAAGTATTGAGTTTGGGCATGAGCTTGACCCAACAAAAACTTTTGTGCTTAAGTGTAGACTAGTGGATAAATCTCTCCTTTGGAGATGTTGAATTCAAAAATCTGTTTTCTTAAATATATTATATTCTTTGCATGTTTTTTGAACACGGCAAAGATGGTAGAGTAGACAGGAAGGGCAGAATTCAGAGACTCTATGTCCTATACAGATGCCATGAGGTATAAAGAAAGAAGATAATTAATAGGGGCAGAAACCACAGAAGCCAAAGTGAGAGTAAAATACAAGATTTCCAGAGTTGAGAGGTAAGCTGTTCCTGAGATGAAAATCTAGCTCTGCATGAGACCGTGAACCTTCCAATGGCAAATCTCTACAACCTTATAGAACCTGAGTGTGTCTCTATTCTGCATTCTGAAGAGGTTCACCTGTTCACATATAATGATATACTGTTTTTCTTAAAAACATCTATTTCATTGGTATTTCTAGAAACTAACCTTTCTGTCCTTCATTAATTTGATTACTATCAACTTTGGGCTGGAATTGACGTGTTCCTTTGTTTCCTTGTCTTTTAAAATATTTTCTCCTTTTAATTTCAGAGATTTTTGAAAAAGAACAATTAAGTTACTGTTTTATGGGGACTAGTTTTTGGAAGTAAATGCAGGATTTGAGACTTGGAAGGATAAGGGAAGGATCTCATGCCAGGACTAGACACATTTTCCCCCACTTCCAATCCTGACATGTGCTTACTAAGTACAGTTTAGAATCTGGGGAGAGCCTCAGGCAAGACTCCTAAAATCCCAAAGTTAATTTTATTTTAAATATTTAGATACCGTCATTTACATAGGCTGGATTAGGAAGTTACCATAGTTATAGAGGTGAACATTATATAATGAATCTGTAATGCTAAAGGTGAATACGGTTGTAGTTAAATGTGGACTCATTAATGAAATAGAAAGCTCCCAAACGATGGAAAGGAGGGTTAGTGCAGGATTGTGGAATGAGCATCAGTTTTGATTTTAAATGATTTAGTTCCTGACCTTACATGTCAGATGACTCTGTGAACTCATTTAACTTCCCTCCAGCCTCAACTTCCTCATTTGTCCTACTGGGATAGTGATAATACAGATAAATTATTTTGTGTGTATAACATTAAATAGAGATTCTCTATCTTCTTCCATTCTTGGACCTGAGCATTGAGAAGTCATAAGTTTTATTTTATTTTATTTTATTTTATTTTTTATTTTTTTTAAAGATTTTATTTATTATTGGACAGAGAGAGATCACAAGGAGGCAGAGAGGCAGGCAGAGAGAGGACAAAGCAGGCTCCCCGCGGAGCAGAGAGCCCGATGCGGGGCTCGATCCATAAGTTTGATTTTAAAAGGAAAAGACACAAACCCTCATTCTCTAATCTCTGCTACTGGAAGCGTGGAAAGCAAGACTCAGAGTGACTGGGAGCTGTTGAATACTACGTTACCAAGAGTTGGAGGTCACTAGGATTACAAGTGTTTCCCTGGAATCATTATTTTCATATTATATTTTTGTAACTTAGTAGAATTATAAATTAAAGGTGAACATTCACTGCTTTACTAACTCTGGTATAAAATTTGACCCACAAAAAGAATAAAATGAGAAAAATCTGTTTTCTTAAGTATATTATATTCTTTGCATGTTTTTTGAACACGGCAATATGCCTCATAATTTAAAGAAAATATAGGGGTAGTATTGACTCTAAAAATCAGAAAAACTCTTACTCAGACTTTTAGGAAAATGAAGTAAGGTATCTAGTCTAGGTCCCAGTGTTTGAATTAGCTTTAAAAACTAAAACATCTGCGGATCCACTGAACATGATAAGGGTTTCAACTGATATTAATTGAATTAATTATTATATATTGTTGCTCTCTTGGCTATCTCTAGAAGATCTATTTCCTTAAACATACCACATTATTTAATGTCACTGAATATGTTGATGGTGCTGTTCAAATGTCAAAGAACTGCCAAAGTTCTAGGGAAAAGCTAGTTTTTCATGCATGTTTAAATTTCTAGTGCACTTCAACTCATCAAAAAGGAAAATCTAGCCTTTAAACCATGTCGTCTTGGACTTTACCTTACATTTGAAGGAAGGACTCTCCAGCAGAATATGTGACATACATAGTTATTTCTAAAGTGCACTTGTATATTAATTAAAACCTAATTAACATTGGATGTATACAAGTTAATGCTGGAATTCTTGGTTGTGGAGGGTTGCATTATAATTACTCAGATTATCATTATATTATTACCGTCAGTGAGTACCTACCTATTATTCTTTAAGTACATCTGTTTGCTGTCAACAGGTAGAAAGACTCCAGTGTTACAGTAGGGATGTTTCTAGATCATGTTAAATTACTATGTTGACTTAAAAAACATACTTGTGCAATGGGTGTATCATTTGATATCATATAAATAGTCCTTTCAGACTTGAAAATATGAAGAGAAGATCTGAGAGAGAGAGAGGGAGGGAGGAGAGAGTGAGAGAAAGAGAGAGAGAGAGAGAGACTGAGCACTAGAGAGATATACTAGGTACTAAGCATAGTATTAGGAAAATAGATTTTCTGTGTTGCTCGGTGGAATGGGTGAGGGAGAAACAGAGCTGAATGGGTAGATATTACAGGGAGTAAGATTTGTGCATATAACAAGGAGCTTTTTGATAGCTCTGCCTCATGAAATTGTGAATTTCCCAATACTGAATGCAATTACAAAGAAGCTCAATTTTCTTCTTCTTCTTCCTCTTCCTCTTCTTCTTCTCCTTCTCCTTCTCCTTCTCCTTCTCCTTCTCCTCCTTCTCCTTCTTCTTCTTCTTCCTCATATTGTAAAAGAGTAGCTTTCAAATTATTTACAATAAGAAATAATTCTTTCAAAGGAAACATTTGAAGTGAAACACAAAATCCTGGGCACCTGGGTGGCTCAGTCGGTTAAGCCTCTGCCTTCAGCTCGGGTCATGATCTCAGGGTCCTGGGATTGAGTCCCACGTTGGGCTCTCTACCCTGCTTCCTCCTCTCTCTCTTTCTGCTTGCCTCTCTGTCCACTTGTGATCTCTCTCTGTCAAATAAATAAAGTCTTTAAAAAAAAGAAGAAGAAGAAGAATTGGAACACAAAATCCCAATATATAAAACCGAGAGAAACAAAAGGCCATACATAAAAATTTATTTTATAATTAACAGGAATGATAATTACTGATTCATCTGTCAGTCCTTGGTTTCACGAGAATCCGGATGTTGGTCTCCAGTTTTGTGAAAATCTGGGGTTTAGGAGTTTTCAGTGTGTATAGCATTTGCTTCTTCACATACTTTTTTGTTTAATTGTGAAATCTGAATCAAACTGTTGAGTCCCTTCTGATGCCCTGGAGTATAGTCTTAATATTAGCCTTACAGAGAAAAATCCTACCCTGTATTGAGTAGGAGAGTGAACAGAGACACATGTGATTTGCCTCTGGTGTGTGTGAGGAGTGGCTATGGACTGAGAAGAGATGTTGGTTATCTTCCTGAGGTGATTCAAAGTTTCTCTACATGGATGAGATATCTCTATTTCTCTCTCTATATCCATTTAGTTATGACCTTGGTTGTGGCTATAGTTATAGCTTTCAGAGACTTGAGACTTTTCTTACTGAAGTATAGTTGACATTTGTTACATTCATCCTAGGTATACAACCTACTGACTGGCCAGGTCTGTACATACATTATGCTCCACTCACCACAAGTGTAGCTTCTATCTGTCACCATACAATTAGATACTTAAGATTTAAAAATAATCATAGCAAATACATTAAAAAAATTATTTTGACAATATAATACCATGCTTTTATGATCACCGCCCTGCCTAAAACTAAAAATAGCTAATCTAGTTTAGCCCATCACTGACAACTTTTTCCAGTTTCCTCCTGCCACACAGGGCTGTCTCCAACTCTAACATGCGCGCGCATGTGCGCGCGCACACACACACACACACACACACACTTACCGGTTCTCCAGTTTGAAAGCCCTTATTCTACTGGTCAGTTATGCATACATGAGAATTAAATTTAGAATGTTTTGATTTCTGGTAAATTTGCATGAAGGGAAATCTTGTTTCCATTATCTGAGTTGAAATTGGTTCACTTAAGATTTTAATATACCAGAAAATCAATATTAAGAATTTGTTTTATATAATTTTATGCCTCCTTCAAATTTATAACTTCCAGAAATCTATTGACTTTGCAATGAATGATTCAAGATGTGGTGTTGTAGTTGGTATTGGACCCTGCGCTGAGGAAATACACTTACAGAATGGCATTGAGCTCTTTTGATTTAATGAAATGATTTCAATTGATTTTTTTCAATCTAAAAAACATGATGTAAAATTTAGCCTATTTATGAAATCATTGTGTTTTTAGTCAAACCCATTGGGTGACATGAAATTTACAGGTTGCATGATAAATTTTCATCGATAGTTTTTCACTACTTTTGTTTTTCTTAGGTATTTCTTCACATATTCAATAGGGAGGTGAAAAAAGTTTTGGATGATGAGAACATTTCTGCGAAGTCAACCATCAAATGATCTATTTTATTCACAGATAAGATGAAAGTTTTTGATTCACTGGTCTCACCTTTATACTATTTTTGAAAAAAATATATGATCTAATACCTTTTGTTCCCCACTGTCTAATTTTACCTTCACTATAATCCTACAAAGTTAGCATCATCACCATCATATTAGAGTCAGGATAATTGAGACACCAACTCAGAGCTAAGGTAAAAACCTCAATCAAATCTACATCTAGAGGGCACCTGGGTGGCTCAGTGGGTTAAGCCACTGCCTTCGGCTCAGGTCATGATCTCAGGGTCCTGGGATCGAGCCCCACGTCGGGCTCTCTGCTCAGCAGGGAGCCTGCTTCCTCCTCTCTCTCTGCCTGCCTCTCTGCCTACTTGTGATCTCTGTCTGTCAAATAAATAAATAAAATCTTAAAAAAAAACAAAAAAAAAAAAAAATCTACATCTAGGACTCCTTTCACTGGGTCACAGCTGTCCAGGAAATTTGCTGTTTGTTCTTCATGCACATGGTACTGTTTTGATTGAAAGGAGGTGAGAAGATGCCTCTAGACTTTCAAGTCCCTTAAAGAGCATTCTGTGTACTCTAAAGGGATTTGGGTGGGAGACTGGTGATTCTTATGTATTTCTAGTGCTTTTTCTTTTGAACTTGCAGTGGGTTGCCTAACTCGTGATTCTGAACCATCATGGCTATGCTCATTCACATGAGAAATCTAGAAGATTATAGGAAGAAAAAAAAAAACATAAATGAGAACTTGAGAATGGCACCTCCTAGTAATTCTCAAAATAGGATTCTAGGATTATTACCATCAGCATTGTCAGGTAACAGAAATGCCAGTTTTGGGGACCCACCCCAGTCTTACTAAATCACATACTCTGAAATGTTTTTTGTTTGTTTGTTTTTGTTTTTGTTTTTTGTTTTTTGTTGTGTTTTGTTTTTTAATCAAGCCCTCTTGATGACTTTCATGCAGGTCTAGTTTGAGAACCCCTGCTGTGTGTTCTTGGGCTTCAGAATATTTAGAAACCCAACCATTATTTCGTAGAGAAATAAGAAGTATAGAAAGATATAAATTCCAAGAGGTAGTAAGTCTAATTGGTTTGTGAAGATTAGTGGAATAGAGTCTTTTGTATCTGGTCTTTCAGAAGGAACCTTTAGATCTCAATAAAAGCTTTGTTAAACCAGAGCTTTTTTATTTTAAGAACAGTTATGCTCTATGCTGAACTGAGACCTCAAAAAAGGTTTTTTTGCTCTTCCTTTTATGTTAAATTCCTTATATCTCATGACTGTAGAGGGAAAACTAAATTGTGCATAGAACCTCATAAAAGAAAGCTCACAATGTTAAAGAGATGGAAGGTCAGTTGAGAAGAAATTGTCCTGGGGACCCATCAGGTCAAAGTCAGATGTTACTTGAGGTGTTAGAGGAGGCAGAGGGAAAGGTTAGAGTATTTTGAGTCATAATAGGAAGACTATTGAATAAAGTCAATAGGTATTCCTTGAGTATTGTATTGAATGTTGTAAGCCATTGAATTTTCCACGCATTTCAGATATTTAGGAGTAAAAAAATAGACAAAGATCAGTGTTCTGGTAGGTTATGTTATATTCAGGGAGTCAGATTTAGGGAATAAATCTTATAAATAAGGAAATTTTAAATTATGTTAGAGATTGATGGTGTTGTGGAAGAAATTAAAAAAAAAAGAAGAAGAAGAAGAAGACGACAACGATGACAAAGACTCATTAAGAAAACCTTTTAGGGGGATAGAGTGCTACACTCCCAGCTAGACATGTTATGGGTCCTGTGCTAAGTCCCATGAATTAAGCCCTCCTTCAACAGAACATATTTATTTAGGAGTTGTTGGAAGTGAATGTATTTGTGGGAGGGTGTGGTGGCTCTCCCATTACCAGTCCTCTCCAATCCTGATGGAATTTCACATGTGAAAAAGGATGAAAGGAAACCCAAATTTAAATTTTCTTTTAATGCGAACGGAGCTGTTACAAAGGAGTTTTCTAAACCAACTAAACAGACAATAACATTAAAAACAAAAATTAAACAGATACCCAAGAAACCTTGCAAAGGGATGAAAAGAGAGAAGAAAGAGTCAGAGACTGGGTTAAATTGAGCAACCTAGACCTAATTCATTAACAGGTTACAGTTGGCTTCCCATTTTATGTAATTTCTGCTCCTGGTACCAAAAAAAAAAAAAAAAAAAAAAAAGTGGCTGTGTTTTAACAGGAACCTCCTTCCTTCTCCCAACACACCTACAAAAACTAAGAGATGCTGAACTGTGACTTTCAAAATGCCTTCCATTCTTGGTCATTCCTCCCTTTGCTTCTTCCTTTCTCTCACTGACCGTGGGAATTAAACTCGATCTACTGATGGGTGATCCATGGTTCTTTAAGTTGTAGGTGTCCTTATCTAGCAGGACTGATTTCAGCGGCACAGATCTCCATGGTATATCTTTAAGAAAAGGGTATTAACACATCACTTGCCAAAAATACTGTCTTTATAAGAGGTATTTTTAATGGCACCTGTTCAAGTATCATGTGAGCTTTTGTGTTAAGGTATTGTAAGGTTTTTTAAGATAGATTTTTGAGGTATGATTTTCATTCTGTTGCAGGTTGTATCGTGTCTCCCCAAAGGATGTTGAAGTCTTAATCCCCAGTACCTCAGAATGTGACCATAACTGACATGATGATGGTTAGTTGAGATGAGGGCACACTGGAGTAGGGTGGGCGGCCAATCCAATAGGATTGGTCCTTTTTATAAGAGATAGAGACACACAGGAAAAGGTGATCGTGTGACAATGGAAAACAGATTGCAGTGATCCATCTCTAAGCCAGGAATGGCAAGGATGCCAGCAGATGCCAGAAGCTGGAAGAGACATGGGAGGATGACCATCTATAGGGTCTAGAGGGACATGGTTCTGTGACAACTTCATTTTGGACTTCAAGCTTCTAGAAATGTGAGACCATAAATTGCTGTTGTTTTAAGGCACCCAGAGGGTGGTATGGCAACCCCAGGAAGCTCGTACACATACTATAAAGTTCAACAGTTGAAGGACACAATTCAGTGAGTTTAGTGATACACAGAGTTGTATAACCATCATCACAGTCCAGTTTTGGAACACTTGCATTAGCCCAGAAATGTTCCTTATATTGATTTGCTCCGTGTTCCTGTTCTACTTCACCTCCAGCCCCCGGTAACTACTGATCAGCTTTTGACCCCCATCGATTCGGTTATTATGAACATTTCATATAAGTGGAATCATAAAACATATAGATTTTTTGCATCTAGTTTCTTTCAATTGGAATAATGTTTGGGGAGTCCATTCATGTGCTATAGATTTTTGTTGTTGTTGTTGTTTTTGGTTTTTTTAATATTAAGTTAATTGTCCCCAAAGGCAATCTACATGCAATGACAAGACCTGGGATGTGTGTAATATATTTTTCTGACCATTAGAAAATTCTGGAAGGAAACGTGAATTGGCATTATGACGGGACTTCAAACTTAACAGGAGAAGGAGACATTTTTCCACACCTTTATTTATCTCAGTAGCTCTCAAACTTGAGCATCTATCAGAATTAACTGGAGGACTGGTTAAAATGGAAATCACAGAGTCCCTTCTCTAGTTTCTGATTCGGTGCGCCTGGGCCGGGCCTGAGAATGTGCATCTGGAGCCAGCTCCCAGAGGCAGCTGCTGGTCCATGGAGCATCCTGCGAGAATGACTGCTTGAACCAGAAGTCACATTTAGTGGTGGTAGGGCTCCTTTCTTTTTCGTTGCCATCAATTCCTGCCTTCTTCTCGGTGACTTATAATAAGTAGGAGAGATTACGGTTTCTTAACCCAGAGTGGCCTCAAGTCTACATACATCGCTGAAAGCTCCATTTAAGTTTTGATAACTATCATCCATGCCCACTGTGGAATATTGCATCTCCTGAGAGCTTTTGGTTTGCAGGATGAAATTTAAAAATCAATCAGCTTAATGTCATCTCTGTGCTGCATGCCTCCTTGAGATCATAGTCCCTTGCCCTAGTTTAAGGAAGTCTCAGATCCACAAGGCTGCTGAGAATTGCTAGCAATCTTTTTTTCTTCTTTTTTTCGACCAGCAAGCTAGATTGAGGCCCAGTTGCTTAAATGCACACAGATTGGTCAAACTCTCCAGTGAATCAGTAATAAATGGCATTTTCTTAGAATCAAAGGCATGCCATTAACTTCGTTTTGCTTGTGTGTTTTTTTCCCCTTTATCTCTAGTCTAACTGAAAAAACAATCTGAGTATTGTCTCTTCTATGTAGTGTGTGACCTAACCGCTGCTAGCGTAGATCTATTGTTATAGTGAGAGTAAATACTTCAACTAAATAATACTAATTAAAGGCATTTTACAGTGAAAGCAGAACATTTGTTCAGTGATAGATGCGAATTGTGTGGGGTCTGAAGCATATCTATAAGGAGAGGGAGGGCATCGTTCTTTAAAGAAAAGAATGCTTAAGAATTTTATATTTTATGAAATATAAAAATTTAGTATTAAGTAGATATTTAGAATGAATAGAGCAACCACAATGCATTAAAGACAATCAAAGCTCACACAGTCTGGAGAAATTACACTTACTTATTGACTGCCTAACATACCTGTATCCTTCTTTTTGTCTTTACAGTTTGGGGGTTTACACTCTTTGATGATAGCTACCTGTGCTGTGGATTTTGTCATATGTTTATACAGAGAATGGAAAGTAAATACTGCCCTTTCTCTAGCAGGGTTGATTGAAATTTTCCTTTTATTCCTGAAAGTTCGGGAAAGATGGTTTCAGCTCCAGACCTCTTCGTCAATAACATAATGCTAGGGACGCCTGGGTGGCTCAGTTGGTTAAGCAGCTGCCTTCGGCTCAGGTCATGATCCCAGCGTCCTGGGATCGAGTCCCACATCGGGCTCCTTGCTCCACAGGGAGCCTGCTTCTCCGTCTGACTCTGCCTTCCACTCTGTCTGCCTATGCTTGCTCTCGCTCACTCTCTCTCTGACAAATAAATAAATAAAATCTTAAAAAAAAAAAAAAAGATTAAAAAAAAAAAATAACATAATGCTAAGACACAACCCATCAGGGAGAAACAAAACACGCAGCTTCCCCCGCCAGCATTCACTTTTTAAAGAAGACTGCTACAGGTGTAGACCTAGATTCTGCTAAAGTTAGTTTCCTCAAATTTCCACTGAGGGGCGGGGGGCGGGGGGGAATGCACGATGTTTGATTATTACGTATACTGCATTACTGAGGACATTGCAGACAGGGGAGACTTTATTAGACTTTCTCAAGAACAAAAATCATTCATTTACGACTTTATACTTTATCTCACGATCGGACGAATTTCCTACAGAAGAACCTTTGCTTCTTGCATTTGGGTCATTGTTTCCCCTCCTCAGCTACCATGAGCTTCTTTGCTGGGCCACGAAGGACATGTTTATGCGGCGGCACTGTTTGCAGCCTGGTACCTCACGTGCGCGGACTCCAGTGGGCTGGCCGTTTTCCCAGAGGCCGTTCCTGCCCTTGCAAGAATTTCACTTGATTCAGAAATTATGGGAGCTTCGGCAACGTATCTTACCAAAGCCACATCACAAGTATTCCCAAGTCAACTCTCTCTTACTTACACTCCAAAAATGCCCATAGGCTCTCTAAGGTTATCTGACACAAAGGAGAACATTCTCATTTAATTGCAGAGAAATAAGCTCGCTTTTGGAAATTTTACAAAAGCACCTGGCTATGCAATCCAGTTGTCATGCCCTTGCCCCGTTCCTAAGGCTAAACCCTACCCAAATCCTGAGTCTCTAGGAAGGTTCAAGTCCATTGACTTCACAGGAATTCCCAGCTCCATTTCTGCTAAGAAAAATCGCTTAGGAGTATGTTGTCGAACAGAGAAAAACGAGAGAAGAAAAAGGATTTTTTCAGGTGGGAGAAGTAATGATTGTAAATGAGGCGAGGAGGCTTAGTTCTTATTTCTTGTATAAAGTAGTCCTGACTAGACCTGAAATGACAATCAGAGATATAGTGCTTTCTGTTATTTTTTTTTCCCCCGGGTATGTGTTTTGAGAATGATTAGGGAGGATAAGATAAGAAAAGAGACTTGATTAAGACCCTTGAGGCCTGTGATTATGTTTCATATTTTAAGAGGCAATTAAAATTGCGGAAAGCTCCTGTCTCAGTCAGCTTGGGCTGCCATAAAAAAATACCATAGGCTAGGTGGCTCAAAAACGAGAAATTTGTTTTCTCATAGTCCCTGGAGCCTGAGAAACCGGGCTGAAGTCCTGGCAAGATTCGGTTTCTGGGGAGAGCTCTCTTCCTGGCTTAGCAGGTGGTGGTTTTCGCTCTGTGTCCTCTCGTGGTGGAGAGAGGTACCCCTCCTCCTCTTCTCTTGAGGCCACAGTCCTGGGGCACCTGGGTGGCTCAGTCAGTTGGGCATATGCCTTTGGCTCAGGTCATGATCCTGGGGTCATGGGGTCTTGGGATTGAGCCCTGTGGTAGTCTGCCTGCTCAGCAGGGAGTCTGCTTTTCCCACTCCCTATACTCCTCCCCCTGCTCCTGCTCTCTCTCTGTCTCTCAAATAAACAAATAAAATCTTAAAAAAACAAAACAAAACAAAACAAAAAAACACAATCCTATTGAAATAGGGCCTTATCCTTAAAACCTCATTTAACCTTAACTACCTCCCAAAGACCTCATGTCCAACTACGATCACCTTAGGGGTTGGGACTTTAACATAAGTATTTCAGGGGACACATTCACTTCAGCTTATGAGAAGAGGTGCCGCATGATTAAAATGGTGACTTGGAAAAATTAGTGTCTGTGTGTCAGGAATTGAAAGTCAGTGTCAGAGCCCTTGTCCCATAGTTCTGCTCTTACACGCTTTCCATTTTTTCACTATCTATAAAGCACTACAAAGCTTTCTCAGATACTTAAAAAAAAAAAGTGCTTTTTTTTTTAAGGCTCTCTAAATATTTTAGAAAGTCTTAAAGTAAAAATTTTACCTTGCTTATTTTTGTCATTCCTTCTGTATTAGATGACCAACACATTTTTCTTCAAGAATCTGCCCCAGATGTATTCACCCACTCGAAAAGACGTGTGCAGCCCTCTGCAGAAAACATGAGACGTGTGGCAGAACTCACAATATTGTCATTATCTGTCGTTCTGTTTTTAAGCCTGTGTTCATTTGACAGATACTTAAGAGCCCCTTGTATGTGCCAGGCATTATGGGAGCAAAACAGACTAATATCTCTAGCTTTGTGGAGATTTACATGCTAGAATACTTTTTTTCTGAGAACAAACAAACATTGTCATTTTATTCTTGGTTAGCTAGCATTTATCTGGTTTATAAAATTACTTTAGCCCTAGAGTGAAATTTTTCCTTTATAATTACATGTAAGTTAGATTTTTGCTCCTATTCATAGTCAAGTCAGAGTAGTTTTAAGTTACAACAATAATCTGCATTTAAATAGAAATCCTTCCTGCCAGCATCTATGGCAGAGCGTGAAAATATCATTTTTACAAAGGGTATTGTTCAGAATATATAACTTACTTTATAATTAAATATAAAAGTGATTTAGATTTTTGTATCACTTAGAGAGGCAAGGGGATTGTTCACTTTAAAACGACTGAGCTTTGTGAATAAAAGAAACTAGGAATTCTGAGCCCTTACAATTGCTTTTTAAAGTTTTAATTTCTGAAAGATGGATCTTACAAGATAGGAGGGTCACACTATGTAATAACGACTGAATTCCAAGTCCTTATGTTGAAGTCCGACTTTGCTGATGTCCGTATTTAGGGTCTGCGTTTCCCAGAAGTGGACTGTGTTCTGTCTGTACACACTGGGGTGTTCCCTCCATTCTCCCCGAGATACGTTTTCTCTAAGTATTGCTATTGCTATGCTCTTCAACAGACCAGAGCACTGAGATCAGAAAAGTATGATTTCTGGGACGCCTGCCTGCAGGGCACAGTCTGTTGAGTGTCTGACTCTTGGTTTCGGCTCAGGTCACAATCTCAGGGCCCTGGGGCTGAGCCCACTGTTCGTCTCCCTACCAAGCTGCGAGTCTGCTTGAGGTATCTACCTCTCCTCCTGCCCTTCCCCCAACTCATGCACATGCTCTCTGGCTCTTTCTCTCTCCAATAAATAAAATTGGTTAAAAAAAAAAAAAAAGGAAGAGAAGCATGAATTCTGTCAATTTTATTCCTTGTCAGTGTCAAAGTCTGCATTAGAATTAGCTCCACAAATAATTTTAATTAACAAAAGCAAATTATTATTTAATAAAAACTGAAATCTCCATGGTAAAGCAGAAATAAAGAAAATAATTCTGTTCAAAATGTATGTCAGAAGAGAGCCATAGCAACTGGTTCCCTAACTTCCTGTGTGCTCCTAGAAGACTGGGAAAAGAATGATGGCTTGAGTTTCACATTTTTTTTTTTTCCCATTGTGGGCCATAGGCATATGGGTTCATGGGGAGAGGTCTGACTTTGCTAGGAAGTGTTATGAAATGAAATGAAGAAAGACCATTTTGATTAGCATTGTTTACCACCACCACCTGAATGACTGTTTTTTTTTTTAATATTTTATTTATTTATTTGACAGAAAGATCACAAGTAGGCAGAGAGGCAGGCAGAGAGAGAGAGAGGAGGAAGCAGGCTCCCTGCTGAGCAGAGAGCCCAAATGTGGGACTCGATCCCAGAACCCTGAGATCATGACCTGAGCCGAAGGCAGAGGCTTAACCCACTGAGCCACCCAGGTGCCCCTGAATGACAGTTTTTAATATCAGTGGAGCTCAGGGCATCTGGGTGGCACAGTTGGTTAGGTGTCCAACTCTTGGCTCAGGTTGTGATCTCGGAGTTGTGAGATAGAGCACCGGATTGGGCTCTGCATTCAGTACAGTCTACTTGAGACCTTCTCTCCCTCTCCATCTGCCCCTGGCCCTGCTTGCTCTCTCTCGTAAAAATTAAAAAAAAAAAAGAAAAAAAGATACCAATGGAAGTCAAGGGTTTAATATTACATTGATGTTAAAGTCATTTTTCTGAGTGTCCACAGAGTTCTGATATGTGTACCATTCTGATTATCTGTAGGTCAAGAATAATGATTAGTGTCATGTCTTAGAAGGGCTCTCATTGTTGCTTTGAGTTTTAAATAACAGAGTATGAATGAAAATCTTTTGCCTATAACAAGGGCAATGCAAATGCTAATTACTATTATTTTCCTCAGTGTCCTATTGGCTTAAGTCACTGCATTCTAAACTGAGGTTGTCAAATGGAACAGGCATGTAAGATGTCATAGACAAAAATAAAAAAGCAAACAGAGACACGAGCTGCGGGCCCTACAGCCATGCTCCCCAAATACTTCGACTTAAAGGATCATTAGGATTCGATATCAAAATCTGGAGAGTGGCACAGGGCCGTCCATTTTTGAAGTCTGTGAACAAAATACATTTTTGAAAAGGCTGCTACGTTGATTATCCACCCCCATTTCATAGGAAGGACATAATCGCAGCTAAAAAACAGACCTTGAAATTGAACGTATTTGGCTTGATAAGATGCCTGTTATATTTGTCTTTATTTTTCTCCATTTTCCTAAGGCAGCTGGGCACTCTGGTATGAGTTGATAGTACTGATATTTTGAAACTTATGCTGTAATCCATAGGTGCTCCTCAATCTCTCTCTCAATTTTTTTCTTAAGATTTATTTATTTATTGGAGAAAGAGAGAGAGACAGCATGAGAGAGGAGATCAGCGGAGAAGCAGACTCCCTGCAGAGCTGGATCTCTATGCGGGACTCAATCTTGGGACTCCGGGATCATGACCTAAGCCAAAGGCAGTCACTTAACCAACTAAGCCACCCTTGGAGCAGCTCCCCTTAGGTCATGTCTATCTTAGAACAGAGCTGCCTTATTGTGGCTTCTAGGCAGGTGGGGGCTTGGTCTGCTGGGCCAGGAACAGTGGAAGTCTAACCTGTTGTCAATCCTTCTAGAAAGGAAGCCCACACTTTCACAGAGACCCCAAGCATACACACTGGGACACTCCATTCTCCCTGAATGTAGAGAGGACCTTGCCTTTTTCCTTGGCAAATATTTGTGGATTTGTCCAGATGTTCAAAAAAGAGCCCAGAGAACATAAAACATGATGAAGTTTTAGGGTCTTTTAAACATGACACTGTACCTTAACAAGGACTTGACTTTACTGAACAGGGTTAACCAGGTTAACTAAATGAAATAAATACCTTAGTGTGCAGATTACGAGGGTCCCATCCATTCAGTATTTCTGCCCCCAAACAAACATTTTGCTGCTGGTATTGTTGATTTTCAGAACACGAGTGTTAATTATCTAAACAGCAAAGGTTCAGTTCTAATGCGGAGCCCTAAATCCTCTCTCTTCTCCTTCCTGAGACTCAGCCTTCTGTATCTCTTCCCTTCTGACTGGTTCAGAATTTGTTTTAAAGAGAATGCATATTGTGTGCATGTGTGTGAAATAAACCTATCCTGCAGGATACCTTTTTTCAATATTGTAGGAAGGCTTGTCTTGGATAGAGGCTAAGAGACAAGGAGCTAAAATAAAATAGGAACCAAACACCTTCTCACACTTGGGGCCCATAGGGAGCACTTAGGAGCTGATGGGGTGATTCTGACATCTGACAACTGTGATTATCTTTTGCTATCTCTCAACCAGGGGGAAGAGGGGGCAACAGGAAGAGCCCCCACCCCACCCCAAGTCCTTTGAAAGGTATAATGAGGGAACAATGGGCATTATTCACATTTCAGTCTTACAGATCTTCGCACATGCCCACCCCTGATTTGGCGAAGAGTTCTGGGCCATGCAGTCTTGTGCTGGGCGGGCATAGGCCTTGCTTAAATTCAGAAGCTGTAGTGTGAGAGGGGAGAATGAATATTGGTAGACAGTAAGTAGCCAGTTACCTGACTTACGAGTGGAATTTGCCATGGATTATTCTGAGATGACAACAGCATCAGCAGAGCAAAGATTTAATGGAATAGGGTGTGGTGGGAATATTTTTGAGTGGTGACATATTCATTTTTTAATGGTTTGATTTTAAATTGGAAATGACATTATATAGTAAAGCAGCTGTTCTCGAAGTCTTCTCCAGGGATCTTTGCAGGTTCCAGAGACCAGTTTCAGGGATTGTGCAAGATGAAAGCTATTTTCATACTAATTGCAAGAAATTGCTTGCTCCTTTTGATTCTCATTCTCACGAATGAGCCATGGAGTCTTCTAGAGACTTCACCATATGTGTGGTATCATTGCTCTGAAGGATAATGGAATGTGTGCTTGTCTGTTCATCTGCTTAAACACTTCTCAGTTGTAATTTCTAATACAATATAACTTACATTTAAAAAAAAAAGGCTTTTTGGGGTTTTTTTTGCAATTTTTAAAAGTATGAAGAAGTCCTATGACCAAAAATCTTAAGAATTACTGTCCCGAAGCATAATGCGTTTTATCTTTAGACTCTGAAGCCCAACCTAATTCTTTAATAAGGCATGTGGTTAAACAAATGAAAGGAAACTTTTTTACCTCAGAGTTTCGCATCACTCTGGAAGAATGTGAACATGCTTGTAGGAAAACTTTTTTGTGGTTTTTACCTCCTCTATATGATGTCATTTCTCAGCAGCACATTTTTCGCATGTTTAGGGGTGCTCAAAATCAAATCATGAATACAAAATGGCAGTTGAGGGCACCTGGTGGCTCAGTTGGTTAAGCGACTGCCTTTGGCTTGGGTCATGATCCTGGAGTCCAGGGATTGAGTCCCATGTCCGGTTTGCTGCTCGGCGGCAGGGAATCTGCTTCTCCTGCTGACCTCTCTCATATCATGCTCTGTCTCTCTCTCAAATAAATAAATAAAATCCTTTTTTAAAAAAAGAAAGAAAGAAAGAAAAAAGAAAATGGCAATTCCTTTTCAAATTTTCTTCCCTTAAGAAAAGAAAAATCTCTTTTTATCAGCAGTTAGAGGCTTAAAGAGAAGTTTAGGACATTAGTGTTCATTCATTCTACCTGGTGTGTGTTGTGGGGAAAAAAAGCACACACTTTTATGTTCTATAATGACAGTTAACTTGAGAATTTCTCAGGATTTGCTCAGTCTGACAAAAAGAAGCCATTCTGCTAGACATAAAGAGGCAGGTTTTTCATTTTGACCCTGCATTTCAGTATATCAGTGGTGTTTTTAAATGCTAAAATTACATTGCTAAGTACTTTCTGTGAGACTCGGGAATTGTTCCCCCTCTTAAAAACTGTATAATAAGTAAACTTTGCCATCGGCTTTGATATTCCTGACATTTCTGTACTTTCATATTTTTGGTTTCCTTCTCAAGAACATCATGAAACCTTTGATTAAGAGACACATATGCACCCATTACCATACAAGAGTTTGAGAGAGCACTTCCCAATTATTTTTGTACCTAAATTAAAGGACGGGAAAGAAATTTGGGCAGGCAGTGAGGATTAGTGAAGGGTAAATGCCAACCTGTGTGCAAGAGCAGTCTTAAGGCATTCTCTGGATTCGTTTTCAAATGGAGAGCTGAGAAACAGTATGTCATTTGTTCTAGGAAAAGAAATGCCTTTTTCTTGCTATTATACCAGATTCTTAGACACAACACGAACAGTATAGAATGAATATTTTTGTCTTCAGTTTCCCTTATTTCATCCTCTTGTCTCATCTAATTACAGTAATTGCCAATCCATAGGAACAAGAACATTTTGAAATTTGCAAGACCTTACCACAATAAAGCATGAATTTCATAATTTACATATTACGCTGAAATCTGTGCTACAATGTGACAGTTTCTCTGCATTCAGAAAAAATTCACTGGGAGTGAATATTGGGTATTTTGTGAAATAGACATATTGTTTGTGTGTACATGGGGAAATCTAGGGGGTTTGGACTCATAGATTTGGGAATTAATTGGGTTTTCATATGTGATCAGTAGATGACCCGAGGTACTGGAGACAGAATCAGACTCTGATTCTGGATCAGATCAAGACTCAATGTGGACCTGATCCCTAGAAAGAAGCTGAGTGGATTGGACAACAAAGTTCACCTGCCTGTGTCTCACTTTCTTTCTTGCTCTTTTTTTTTTTTTTTTCTTAATTTTCTAGATGTACAGTCATGGGCAAGTCACTTACCCTGTGTCTCAGTTTTGCCATCTATAAAATAGAGACTTGGAGGGCTGTTGGATGGATTGGGAGAACTCATTTACGTAAAGAGATAGAAAAATGCCTGGCTTGAAGCACCATAAACATGTTACTACTATTATTGTTATCTGTAAAGGGAGATGACCAAAATAAGCTCTGAGACTTCTTCCAGCCTTAATATTTTTATTTAATTGAAGGTGTAGAAAGACAGACTCATAGTGCCACATCTTTGTAGAAAACCTCATCCAAGTCCAGGCTTCGGTGCTTTACACAGCTTAACCCAAAGTAGGAGGGCACACATTTCCACAATTAAAATTAGAACAAAGTGTTAGTTCATGGGTTCTTCTTAGAAACTTACTTCTTAGGTCTCTCCAGAGCCTTCCACCCACCTTGCCCAGATGAAAATATAGCCCTCCTTAAAGGAATTGGTTTTAGCATCTTTTCCTATCAGGCTTTCAGGATCCCTTCCTCAAGGAAAGAGATAAGAAAACAGCAGGTGTACCTTAATAACCCCAGAAAGTTTAGCTCTAGGCAAGTCTCCACCCTCAGCCTAGAGGTTCTTTTGCATTTTGATGCAGAGCTATGTATTTCTTCTTTGTCTCCTTTGTGTGGATTCTAGAAAAGGATCTTGGCCTGGGTCTTGCATAACAAGAAGTTAATTAAAAGTGTGTTTTTGTTTGTGTGTTTTTGTCAATACAAATTGCTATCTAGGGAAAATTCAATTTTCCATCTACACACACACACACACAATGCTGGAAGCTTTTAAAAAGAAATGGCCATTGACATTGTGCGTGTGTGTGTTGTACATTTACTTAACACATTTCATTCAAAATTTTGCCCATAGTGATTGGCTTTTGCCCATACAAACCTACCTTCCAACAATGGATTTATGAATTTTTTTTAAACCTTATAACCAGAAGCCTATTGTGTGTCAATATGTGTTTGTGGAAAGGGGGCAGGGAAGGAGTATGGTGTGATGGAGAGACTGTGAGATCATAAACCTCAGGAAGATATTAAGATAATATAATTCCTTTAAAAAATAAAGACCCTTTACACAGTAACTTCTGCCAAGTATTTTTCTCCTTGTTAACTTATTACTTTGAAACAATTTCAAATTTACAGAAATGTTCTAAAAATAGTACAAAGAATTCCTTTATACCCTTCACCCAGATTCCCCAGTGCTTAACATTTTATTATAATTGCCCTTTTTCTGAATTTTTTGAGAATAGGTTAAAGACACAATGTCCATTATCTTTTTGTTTCTTCCCAACATTTTGTCAAGAACGTTTTCAAACATACAGAAAAATGGAAAGAATTTTCAGTGAATGCGTCTAGAGACAGTGCCTGATTATCCCATTCCATTTCACCAAACTCGATTCATTACACGTCTGTTTCCCATTTACGTGTCCGTCCTTCCATCCATTGCTTTTTGAACAACTTTACTGATGTATAGTGTACAAACCGTAAAATTCATTCATCAAAGAATTTTAATCCACAGTCACATCATAGGAAACCATAGCATAGTTTGGTAAACTCGTAACAAAGCAGCCCATTTCTCAAAGTAAGTTCCTCTTATCTTGTAAAAGGAAACTGATCTCCACTAGGGACCCTGACCTGTAATCCCAGACCTGCTTCTCCCTGACAGTTGGAGTCTCAGAAAATCAAATTAATCACTCGGAAGCTCTGTTTTAGGAAATCTGGAATGAGGCCATTTTGACCCGTTGATCAATCAATTTCTTGTGGCCACAAAATGCAGAAATTCTCAACGTGAGCATCCCTGTTTCTCCTTACTCTGCGCAGTGTACTGCATTACACCTTTTGTTTGCTTTCCTCAGAATTAATCCTGATGACATCATGGGGAGCAAGTTAGCCTGAACATTTAAGGGGATAAAACACTCATGCCTTGAGGACTCTTCGAGAGCGAATCATTTATACATAGCATTTGCGGCATTCTTCTGTGAAATGGAATCTTGCTGTTACTAATGCAGAAGCCTGCTGGTAAATGCTCAGACTGTACATATTAGCCAGCTGGTGGCTGAATTCTGACTATTGAGCTGCCTAGAATTGGAATAATTAATTTTCCTGAAGAAAGTACATTGTGTTGTAGCTTTTTGGATTTGTGACTGTAATCTGTAATCACCAGGGAATTTATTTAGATTTGCAATTATACTAGAGTTGGTAATTTATAGTAGAGATGGGAGTTTGCTAAATAGGGGAGGCATAGAGCTGTGAGTTCCCATTAATAGTTTTGTGAGCTTTGTAGAATACCCAAGCTGTTAGCAAAGAACTATTAGCTAAATAGTCAGTTCGTGTTCGTCTTATCTAATGAAAGCAGAACCTAACGTGTTTACCTCAGGAGTTTTCCGATTTATTTAAAATACGGTTTCTTTTGTATGAAAAGGGAGTGTTACTATAAAAGCTTATATTTTAAAGAGTGATTATGAATAATAGCTTCCTAGATATATAGCTTTGTGTTTTTTAATATATTCCAGTAATATGATTCTTCTTATTGTGCCTAAGAAGTAATATTCCATCCTCTATTAAATACTGGATCTTGAAGTAAAGAACATGTGCATTGACTGCTTTTTAAAATTATGCATTTTCTTTGGATAAAAATAAGGTTTTTGGAAAATAAAGAGTATTTTTACTAAAATGTACTAATTATTTTGAAAAGATGCTCATATCTAATTATGTAGATTACTCATAGATCAGCCAAGAAAGTAGACATGACTAATGGGAAATCATCAATGTTGCCAGGAAGCCTTTATCTTTTAGTTCAATGTAGCCTTTATTACACTTTGCAACCCTTCAACAATTTTTTGGTTATAATTCTACAGAATTGTGTCATTTATAAAATTGTGCATAAAATTGTTGCTCATGTGATGAAGAATGAATGTTTTTTTAAGAAAGAAACATAGCTTGTTCTGTATCAATATTGTAAGATGAAATATCCTATTTGATAATAAATATAATGTGGTGAGTTTGCATCCCAGGATAACAGAGGTTCTCAGCTACTCAACGAGGGCCCCAAGAATCTGAGATGTTTTAGAATTCAGAATTCTGTTTGAGAAGTTAATTCAATGCCTATGCAATATAGAATGGAACATCTCCAGTGGAATCAAGCAGTGTATTAATATTTCTGCCCTAAATCATAAGGATATTCCTTCTATATGAGATTGATAGACTTTGAGTACCATCATATCAGTGAGGCAGTTAATTTTCAGTTAACAAACACAGTTTAGATGAATGCAGGTATCTTTGGTTTTCACAGTTTTGGGATTTTAGAATTGCAGGTAAGAATTGAGGACTTACAGTAAAATACTCGCTACTTCCTGATGTATTTTTGGGTGTGTTCTGAGGAGCTTCTCCAAAGAATTCATTTAAGCTAAGTATTATATTCTGTGAACATCAAAAGTGAAATGTAAGGCAACAGTATTTTTTAAAAAAAATTTCATGTATGCTGTTTCTGTTGGAAGCATGGTCTGCTTTCGAACTGACAGAGTTAAAATAGGCATATCCCAATTACAGCTTTATTTGCTAATTTATTTGACTCCTTGTCCTAATTTTTGCCTGTCCTTACATTCAGTTCAGTTCAAAATATCTGGAAATTCCTACAACTTTTCTATAAACTCTAGCTGTTCATAATCTAGAAAGTAGCAATATTATAAATGAATATCATTATTATTTAAAATAAATATTTACTTCCTTTTTCTTATGGAGGATTTTACTTGAGATTATGTTGAACTAAATGTGTACTACTAAGTTAAAGAAATAAACACAAACAGATGTATAACAGCTTTGGGAACAGAAATCCATGGGTAGTTGTTATAAAATAGAAAAATTTGACAGTCTTGAGTGAATAGAACTATTGGTTATTTGAAAACAAATATTGTCCCAGGAGTTGTTGATAAGCAAGTAGCATAAAAATAATCTCTACAAGCTTTTCATTGAAGGGAATTAAAGTTTAAATACTGAGGTAATATAGACTTTCTGACATGTATTGATTTGAATATAGCTCATATAAGAGCAAATAAACAAAATTAAGAGATCATTCTGTCTAACCAAGAAGAATACAATTAATGCAGGCTTGGGTTCTATTCTTGGGCTTTTAAGAAAAAAAAAATGCAAACTTTGGGACACGGAACACAAATACCCTCATTTTTGAAGATAGTTGAAAAAGACAGTAATCACATCTATCTTAAAATCAAGAGGCTGAAATAGATCTTAGCTTTTATACGGGTGAATGGGGTGCTAATTTGACTGATTTAATTAATGTATATATCTTATGTATCACATATTATTTATAAATATATTAAAATTGAATTAATCTCAAATAACTATGATGAAAGTGCAAACAGAATACTTAGTAAACGTTTGTTGATGGATATATGAGTAAATACAGTTAAGTGACATTCTTTGTAACTCTGGAATGAAGAAATCACTATATAAACTTATTTTTATTTCATTCCATGTAAAACTAACAATTCAAGCTTTAATTATTTATTGAATGTAAATTATTTGTACTAAAATTGACAGAAGATAAAGGAATATTGAAATTCAAATTTTCAGATTTGTTTCTGGATAGTAACTTAGATCTAATATCGTGGGTATACATGTGCACCGAACACTCTAAAATAGTTGTATATGAATATTTATTTCTAGAAAAACTGAGCTGGAGGCTGCCAGGTAGAAAGAAAATACACTGATTATTTGGTGTATAGATAAAAATTACAAATATTCTAAAACTCTTTGAACCCAAAATTCCACTCCTTAGAATTTATCCTTCAGATATACTTGCATAAGTGTTTTTTTATAGCCATACTTATCAAAATATTTGAGATAGCCTTAATGACCACCTTTTGAGAGCTGGTTAAATTAATTATGCTTCATTTAAAAAGTGCAATTCAGTAGAGCAATAGCAATATAAAAACTTTCTACTGAAATATTAAATGTACAAAAGCTAAGTGCAGAACATCTGTACATTATGATACTATGCTTATAAAGAGAGAAAGTGGCAAATATCTACACTGGTGTATTTATATATGTCCATGTTTACATGAACTTTATATGAACAGAATTGCTGTGGGGAGGGAAAATAAGAAATTACACTGCTAATCTCTTGGAAAAGATGGGAACTGAGTATCAACATAGATATGTGAGGGACACTTTCACTGTCTACCATTACACTTCTTGATGCATACCATTGGATTGTATTATTATTACTTTTACAATGAGCATTTTTTAAAAAGTGCCATGCTTAAATTTTCCCACTTGTGCATTCAAGAAATGAAATCATTTGTAGCCTACCTGTAGTGTGTCTCTGTATAGAGTGGGGACTGTTAGAGAAGATACTGTAGAAGAATAGGTCTTGCCTTATGGACTGAAAATGGGAAAGATCAGCTTGGCTTTTTAATCTTTTAATAAAGCTAGACGTGGTGAATTAATAGTAGTCCATAGCTTAAACTTCTACTTAAATTCAGAATCTGCCTTAGAGAAAAATACTCTTTTGATTTGTATGACAGATTTTAAAACTGATGGTGAAGTTTATATTTCTACATGAATATGAAAAGATTTCATTAGGATAGATAAGCTAAGTACAAATCAAAACATGAAATTAAGAATATTAAAATATTATGTGAATTAGAAAACTGGCTTGTGTGCCCAATCCTATGTCGTGAATTGATCAAGTACTTGAAATACATAGTTTAATTTGCTCCCTTACTGAGTATTCGTAGCTCTGTGTTGGTACATTTCAATGCATAAACTTATTATGATTAAAAAATATCTTTATAACTGAGGGTCACCTGGTTAGCTCAGTCGGTAGAACATGTGACTCTTTGATCTCAGGGTTGTAAGTTCAAGCCCCATGTTGTGTGTAGGAATTACTTAATAATAAAATTTTAAATAGTCTCTATAACTGAAACCCAACCTTTATATGCATATTCTACATACAGAGTAACCAGAGTTCCAAAATTTTTATTAGTCTTTTAATCTGTTAACCAAAGGCAAGCACCACAAGGGCACTTACATATCTATGTATCTCTTGCAAATAAAACCAATGTTGGAACATCTGATGGAGAATTTATGTAGTTTGACAATTAAGAGTTTAGAGACCTAACCAAGATACAGCAAATTGAATATTCAAGGGACAGATTCCATTTTCTTTAAATGTCTTGCAGGCCTAGGACTATTTGACGTTTATCCTTTTAAATCAATGAAAGTATAATCTATTTTCTAATCCCAAATAACTTTTTGGAAACAATTCTGCCCAACAGTATTGCAAGGCTTGACTGATCTTTGATCTGGTAGCTTCTCTTTGATTTTCAGTAAAGTATAGGGTAGAGTGAAATTTGTATCAGATAACTGCTTCCACAGCATATAGGTTATAGTTTTTTTTCTTCCTGCCCATATGTAGAAGAATGTATAGTCATCTTTTTATGCCTTGTTCCATAAACTCTAATTTCTGCTAGTCGTACATACACAGGTGATGAGAAATCTAAATTGAACTATTTTCTTTCTCAGAATGGAAACATAATGTCCTATCGGTGCATTGTTTTGTTCTGCAGTATCACATAATTTTAAAATGTGGGATTGATTGGTACATTACAGAGAATGGTAAGTGTTTTCATATATCTATTTTATCATGATACAGCAGGATTATTGTGTCTTCCAACAAAATGCAAGCTCCAATCGATGACTTTGCCATTCTAACTCAATTCAGAAAACCATGTCTGTGTGCATTTAATAGAATTAAAGAGTTATTATATCTCTTCACTAATATGCACATTTGTTATATGGAGTCATCTTTTGGGGACACAGAGAATATAGGAGCACCATCTACCATCTAGTTTGAGGCATCCTAAAGTTTAAGGCTAAGAACTACTTACATCATGTAGGTATTGCGGGGTTCAACTGTCTAGCAAGGTCTTATGTTTGTGCCATTCTTCCTTGAATCCCCAACACAGGAAGGCAGGAGTGGGAGCAAGGGCCTGAGGCCTAGATATCATGGTCCTTATTAAGAGGAGCATTGGAGCAATTTGTGTGCTGACAGAACTCAGGAATGCCAGAGGCAGGCATGGATGTGGCATGAAGAGCAAAAGAACAGGGATCAGAGAGATTAGAGCAAGTGCTACCATGAGCACTGGCTGTGAATGAGTAAGTTAGGGAGGATCTTGAGTGATTGCCTGGTAACCACCAGTGTTTGGGTTGGCAAGGGTGTAATGCAAGAAATATACTTCCCTGGTTATTTAAGGGAGAGAGCAGATGGTCTTTGCCAACTTAATGTTGATTCTTAGGTCCTGGAGGCAAGTATTATTCATGGTTCTGTGGAGAAATAGAACCAACAGGATATGTATAAAAATGTATATATGTATATATATAAAGGAATATATATATCTATATATATATATATAAAGAGTTTTATTATAAGGAATTGGCTTCTGTGATTATAGAGCTGAGTAGTTCTAAGATCATAGTCACCAAGCTAGAAACCCAGGAGAGCTGGGTGTGAACTCCAGTCTGAGTCCAAAAGTCTGAGAACCAGGAGAGCTAATGGTCTGAGCTCCAGTCTGAACGTTGACATGCTGGATTCTCAAGAAGAGCTGATGTTTCAGTTTAAGTCCCGTGGCAGGAAAATGCTGATGTTTCAGCTCCTCAGTCAGGCAGGAGAACTTCCCTCTTACTTGTAGGAGGGTCAACAGTTTTGTTCTAATTAGTCCTTCAGCTGATTGGATGGGACCCACCCACCTTAGGGAGAGCAATCTGCTTTATGCAGTCTACTAACTCAGATGTTAGTCCTTTCCAGAAAGACCCTCACAGACACACCCAGACTAATGTTTGGCCAAATGTCTGGATACTCCATGGCCCAATGATCATAGGAAGAATGAAGCAGACCCACTAGTGAGTGCCATGGGAAGACTCTCCTGAGGAATGCCTTTACACATGGATTGTGTGACATTACAAGAGTTAGTCCTGTGAAGGCCCACATGGGCCTCTAGTTTTCTCTCTTTTTGATTAGATGAGATATCTGAAATAGCTCACAAAGTGGAGAAAGCCGTTTGGCTAGATCTGAGCCTTTTGTAATCTTCGTTTGCGAAGACATACACTTATGAATTATAACCTAATTTTTATGTTTCTAGAGGGTTCTTTCTATACATATCATGATAATCTCTGTTGTGAATATTCAGTATGTACTTTATCCTTAGATCATCTTTGCTTTAAAATTCCATCCTTTCCTTTGTTACCTCAAGCCCTCCTCAAGTTCCACTAATCAGAGATGAGATTCAATCATGTGATTAAGTACCACTTCACATTTCAAGAGCCTGACTTCACCTTACATTTCCATTAGGCTTTCCAATTAGTGAGCATTTTCACATACGTGTCTCGTTTGAATACCTGGTGGGACACAGGTTGAACCATATGAAATTGTTGACTTTGACCCCTGTGGATTCACAAAATCAATACAATTGACCCTTGAGCAAAGTTTGTTTGTGGGGGAGTAGGGGCACAAACCTGAGCACAGTCAAAAATCTGTGTATAACTTTAACTCCCTGGAAACTTTACTAGTAGGCTACTGTTAGCAGGAAGCCTTACCAATAACAAAAGCTGTTAATTGACACATATTTTCTATTTCATATATATATATATATATATATATATATATATATATATACTGTATTCTTACAATAAAGTAAGCTAGAGAAACTAAAATGTGATTAGTTATAGAAACCTAAATGTTTAGTTATTAGAAACTAAATTATTTAGTTATTAGAAGCTACAATGTTACTTGTGTAAAATGCTGTTAGGATATTATTAGGAAAAAAAATGCATTGACAGTACTGGGTTTCTTGAAAATCCACATAGAAGTGGACCCATGCAGTTCAAACCCACATTGTTCAAGAGTCAGCTGTAATTTCATATGGTTGGATATAGCATCGTTAAACCTGCTTTTGAGATACAAGAAAATGAGGCTGAAAGTAAAAGTGAGTTTTGTGTGTGTTTGCTTGCTTTACAGCTTTTAAGTGACAGAGCTAAACTAAGGTGTGTACCGGAAACATTTTATGATTTTTCTGCTCATTGCCTCCATCAAACTGGCAGCTAGCAAATCATTCATGTTTTACTCATACAAAGAAATGATAATTAAGATACGATGAAATTAAACGGGGGTTTTAATGGCTTCAAAGCCAGAGATGTCAAGTGTTTTCTATCTTTGTGTTTCTAGCATACTTCTTGATCGTTTTTTCCTCAGTAATAAAAATTAAATATTGGAAACTCTGCAATCACCCTTATTTCTGGTCATCCTTATGTTGGAGACATGTGGATTTGCAACAGCTCTACTTTTCATACTCCTCCTTGTACATTTCTAAAATGTTGAAAGCTTTAGAAATCTTTGATTACAGGAACTTATCACTGCAACATAGTAGGTAGCAAAAATGATTTCCTTGGGATCATATTAATAATTATTCACTTAAACTTATGCAGTAAACCTCTGGGATAACTGATGTGGAAAACAAAGGTAAAAGAAATACAGAAAAAAAATTAAATTTCCTTTCAACTTGAAGCCCATTGTCAAGTCCTTGGGACCTATCCTTAGAGTGACCTTCCTCTAGGAATTCAACTGCCTCCATGTTGAAATTTGCTCAGGGCAAAAGGTAATGTAGCCTGACATTAGCCAGACCTCCAGTCAGGAGACCTGTAAGTGTCCTTTAACATATAAAAATTCCCTTGGAAACTTCCTTCATCTTTACCCCCTTCCCGAGATATGTGTTAGCAATCATCCATCAGACATATGGCCCACTGATACCCATTTGAAAGGTCTCATTAGTAAGTATTTACTTGATAGTAGTAAATGACCCCTCAAGGTCCTAGAAACCTTGCTACCAAATTCCTTAGAGACTTATGCCATCCCTAAACATCTCCCAACCTGGAAGTATATAATCACTCAAGCTTCACACTCCAGTGCAGGTTTTTCTGCCCCCAAATTCTGTCCCCTGCTTTGTTAAAACTACCTTTTTATATTGAAGACACTTCAAGAACTCACTCTTGACCATTTGCTCCAAACCTCAACCTTTTCAAATTAATAATTTCCAGCAATCATTGCTGAATAGGAATTCATTTTAGAAAAACAAGCCCCTGAATTTTTTAAAGAAATACTTATTTTATTGATTTTTTTTAAGTTTTATTTTGAGATATCACTCATATTGCTCCCCAAATATTGGTTAAAAAATAGGGACATCAAAATTTTTATCAATGCTCAAAAATAAGATTGCTGAGATTTTTTTGGCAGATCAGGTCCACATATTTGCTCATAGAGATCTATTCTCCTACAAATAAAGCTGATCAAGGAAGCATGAAATTGAGAGCATTTTGAGGGTCCATTGAAATTGGAGACTACAATCTGCTTACTCTTGAAATCCTGCTCTTGTGATTTGTCTAAAAAAATGGGTAAAGTAATGAGTTCAAGAAGCCATGGTTACATGATGCTGCCTGAGTTGTTTGAAGGTTATAGTGACAGTTTGAGTGTAGGATCCAAGATGGTGTAGGGAGGGAGGAAGCGTGGAGTGGAAAGACACTCGTGCCCCGTGTGGTCAGAGATAATATATTCAGAAAGTGTTGTTGTGGTTGTTGTTGGACTTTAATTAGTAAAAATGAAAATGCCAGAATCAGTGGTGGCTTAATTTAAAATATCAGCATATTTGTCACTCCAGGTTGGGAGATGTTTAGGGATGGCATAAGTCTCTAAGGAATTTGGTAGCAAGGTTTCTAGGACCTTGAGGGGTCATTTACTACTATCAAGTAAATACTTAGTAATGAGACCTTTCAAATGGGTATCAGTGGGCCATATGTCTGATGGATGATTTTTTTTTTTTTAAAAATCACTTCTGTCTACTTAAAAATTAATAGCTATAAGAATGCCAGCAGACTAAGAGGAAACAGAAGATGGGATCAAGAGAAAGTTAACACTTCACAAAGGAGTTTCAATTCATCCACACAGTAGCTCATTTCATTTTTACCCAGTGTCAAGAATTCTTTTTTTTTTTTTTTTAAAGCATCTTTCAGCAAGAAATCACCTTAAAACTATGTTTACAAGATCGAGCTTCCTGGGACAGGTCATTTGAAAGAATCACTATAAGCCATTTCTTATAAATTCCTTAATTATTTTTTCTCCTTCTTAAAATTGTGGCATAGCCATTGTTTCTCCTCATATGCAATTAAAGATAGTAACTTAGGACAAATAACCAAAAATAACCAAGTATTAAATTAAAGAAAAGCTGTTATTTGGGGCACCTGAATGGCTCAGTCGGTTGGGGATCCAACTCTTGATCTCAGGTTCATGAGTTCGGGTCCTGTTTTGGGGCTCTGTACTGGGCAAGGAAACTACTTTTATTAAAAAAAAAAAAAAATGCTGTTATTTACCTGGCCCTAGATGGGGGAGAGAGAAGAAATGGAGTGAATTCTCCTGGCACCTGGGCTTGTAAGGGCTTTTAGTCCCTGGGGATTCCATCCTAGCAGAGAAACTTCCCAGGATGCTAGACAATGAATGCAAAGTGGCATGTTGTTAACATGATCACAGTTGAGATTTCTGAGAAAAGTAAATTCACCACAGGTCAAAGCATTTGCTGGAGTGTTTGTGGAGACAGGTGGGAGCTGTCTTGGGTTGTATCTTGGCTTACACCCTGTGAAACTGCACAGTCGTATTATTCAACAGGATTCTATGGTAAGCTCTTTAAAAGGGAAATGTCCATTTTATACACTCTAGAAAGAAGGTACAGAGGATTAGCAGAATCAGGTTGTGAAAAAAGCCTCCATCTGGGGAGAAAGTTGCATGAGTGAATGAATGAACTCAAAATGGCCTGTCTATTGCATGGGGCACTGGGTGTGTGGGGAAACAATGAATCTTGGAACACTGAAGCAATAAAAAAAAAAAAAAAAAAAAGTCTTGGTGCACCTGGGTGGCTCAGTGGGTTAAAGCCTCTGCCTTTGGCTCAGGTCATGATCTCAGGGTCTTGGGATTGAGTCCCACATCAGGCTCTCTGCTCAGCAGAGAGCCTGCTTCCTCCTTTCTCTCTCTCTCTCTCTCTGTCTGCCTCTCTGCCTACCTGTGATCTCTGCTCTCTGTCAAATAAAATAAATAAAATTTTAAAAAAATGTCCTGCCAGCAAGTTTGTCCAACTCTCTTTGTTTCTCTTTCTCCACTGGGGGATGTATATATATATAAAACTTCTACACCCACATATCCTACAGCAGGGGGAAACTTAGTGTCAAACCAAACCCTATCCAGGCTTCACTAAAAGGCAAGACTGGAGAAAAACAAGGAGCTTAAAATAAGTAAAAAATCTGGGCACAATGTATACATTGAATACTTAGTTCATACACCGGAATAGGTGAGCTGTCAATCTCATACGTAATAAATTCTCCACCATATGCTCTACCAGCAGGAAAATATCCATCTCTATCCTCCATCTCCTGCTCCTTCATCACAACTCTTACTGAATGTCTAACATAAACTCCTCCCACATGATCATTCATAGGCTAAAGATCTTTGCAGTTCTCATTTGGCTGCATGGAAATTTAGATACTTGTTTAATCGGCTGTTATTCGTTGAGAACCTACCATTTATAACTGGGTGCCCAGGTGTCAGAATGTTCCACCGGATGAAATAACTTGAGATAACTAGATGTGTGTGTATATATATATATCTGGCTTCTTGTCCTTTTGGGGAGGAAACTCCTCAGTCAGTGAACTGCTGTCAAAAGCTTTGTAATGGGGCAAACTTGCTACAGCGGATTTTAAAAAATTTAGTCCAGATCTCAGCTCCTTCTCTCCTTGGTTCCTGCACTCTTGTCTAAGATTCTATTCCCTTCATTTTTTTTTCTCTGGGCTTACTTATTAATAAAGACCCCTTGGTCATTTTGCTTTATATCCTGAGATTGTAAAGTTTGGAGAATTTAATAGCTCTTCCCTGAGTCATCCATAACAGACGTTCCATAGAATAAAATGTATCCTCATTTTTTAAAAAAATGTAACAGGAAGGGAAAAAGTACATTGTCAGGCCTTGTTCTGTCTATAGAAATCAATTCAAAATCATGATTATCCTACTAGTCTATTTGGGAAGAATAAAATATTCAAAACTAATGGCTTCAAACTCTCAGCAAAACTAGTCTCGTATTGTCAGAAAAACTCCACTGTGGTTCTGGGAAATAGTTTTAAACTTCTCCAACCAATACAAATAAGGTTTTTGATATAAACCGAGGAAACAGCATTTCCAGGGACCCTCTACTAAACATCCTTGAGATATTAAAATAAAGGTGACAGAATCACAATTTGATTATTCTTCATTGCTGTAACCACTGGAACGATAGTTTGGCATTCACCTTGAATGTGAAAAGACTCTAGGAAACTCAAATTCCTGGAAGAACTGTTATTTTCCAGAATATTCTTCAGCCACTTTCTGACATGCTATATAAGGAAAGCTTGCAAGCTTAAATGATTACTCACAGATAAATAATCTTGAGGGGCAAATGAAAGGATGGAATGAATGTGAAAAATTATATCAGTCTCTGTGTTAAACGTATTTTTGTGTTGTATTAATAAAATGCAAAGTATAAAATATGGAAACCATACATATACGTATGTGCCTAGTTCTTTCATATTTTTATTTTTAAACACTATTTAAATTCTGTAATTTAGTACATTATCTTACTTTCTCCCCCAAAATGCAAAGAATAACTGTTTAGGCACACAGTATTTGTCAATGAATGCAATTTCTCATAAAATTTGGAAATGCACCTAATGCTATGTAAATTAGTGCAAACTTGTAATCCTTTGTCAATGACTATCTTCCAGTGGCATAATAAAATCCTGAATCAGGATCATTTCTTATGAACTGCATTATGTCACTGACACAGAAAACATTTAGACATGCATACATGTACTAGTGTTATAGTGAATTGCTTGAAATATTTTATGTTTGGGACACTTCATCGTTCAGTCAGTTAAGCGTCATTTAATCTTATAACATTGAATTCAGTAGGTATTGTTGTCCCAGTTTTACAGATGAGGGAACCAAGGCATTGGGAAGATAAATAATTTTTCTGAAATCATACAATTTGTCTGAAGAACTTCTCCTCTTTAACCCACTGAGCCACCCAGGCACTCCCAGAACTTCTCTTTAAGCACCACACTACTATCTCTCAGTTGGATAAAACTAATTGTGAAATAGGATTAAGAATTTCAGAACTTATTTTCACACTTAAATATCGATTCAGACAACTTATATCTTAAGTGCCAACAGAAGGATGGTTACCGTACAAGGGAAACTATCTGGTCCTTCTGTATCTAGATACAAGAAACAGTTTTCTTAAAAAAATAAATGTCTTCTCAAAGATAGGTGAGGTGAGGGGCGCCTGGGTGGCTCAGTGGGTTAAGTCTCTGCCTTCAGCTCAGGTCATGGTCTCGGGGGCCTGGGATCGAGTCCCACATAGGGATTTCTGCTCAGCGGAGAGCCTGCTTCCCCCCTGTCTGTCTGCTTGTGATCTCTCCTTCTGTCAAGTGAATAAACAAAATCTTAAAACAAAACAAAACAAAAAAAAGGTGAGGTGAGAAGAAGAAAACAATGGTCTGTTTTAATATACTTATCTATGGGCTTATATAAAAATATACCTAAACCAATATGGTAGCAAAAGCGTGACTCATAATTCTTGCAAACATTTGGGGGTAAGAGAAATGCCAGGAAAATACAAACAGACTAAATTCGTGGTACTCAAACACAGGGTGTAGACTATGCTATGCAAGGCAGGTAAGTTTAGTGTCCATTCTTTGGAAGAAACTCAAATGAAATAATAAAAACTTTGAAAGAAAAGTGATGATATCTGGGGTTCTCTGTGAATTTTGCAAGAATAAGTTATACCAAATTAATCTCATTTGAGCTTTGATAGACTTTTTTAGTCCAATGGATCTGTTAATCATGATAAAGAATGAGTGGGTATATCAGAATCACCCAATGACATTTCAACTATCTCTACCTGACTTTCCCCAAAGTCACCTCACTTCCACCACCACCCCACCACCTCCCGCCCCATTACACACACACACATACACACACACACACACACACACGCACACACACATACACACATCTGAGGCTTACTGCCTGGCTCCCTCCATCCTGACCCACTTTTGGGAGAAGCACTCCTTAGAGTAAGAGGCCATGGACTGGGAGTGTGTTCTACATGTAAATGGTTTAAAATAAGAAAAAGTTGGAGAATTGGTGATTACAATGAAAGAAAAAAAGTTATTTTCTGCAGAGAATATATACCTATCTGTTCCAGATAAAAAATTTGGAATGCATTTTCTTATCATGCTTCCAGGTTTGAGCCAAGACTCTGGTCCTTAGTGAGTACTCAAGAATGTTTATGACTGAAACATGGAGGAGAGAAAGAGGGAGGAAGAGTGGGAGGGAGGGAGGAAGGGAGAGACAACTCTGTTTTTTTCTTCTGCCTTCCATATATACATAAATATGTGTGTCTATACATAGATAAACTGAGAGCTATAGAAATATAGATATATCTTAGGACAATGCCTGACATAAATAAGTACCCAATAAATATAAGCTATTATTAAGTAATAGCATTAGATCATAGGATGTCCAGTTCTACTTTATTCTGCACTCATAAGGCCGTAATGGGAACACTGTGTCTTGTTCCGGCCAGCATTTTTTTTTTTTAATGTAAATATAGTTGACACAAAATGTTGCATTAGTTTCAGATGGCCAACATAGTAATCCAACTTCTCAATACTATAAAAGCTAGGCTCACCACAAGTGTACCTACCATCTGTCACCATCAAAACTGTTACAATATCATGGCTATATTTTTCTGTGCTGTGCCTTTTATTCCCATGACTTATTTATTTTATAACTGGAAGCCTGTTTCTCCTACTCTCCTTCATCCATTTGCTGGTCTCCCCACGGACTCCCCTCTGGCAACCATCATTTTGTTCTCCGTTTTTATAGGTCTTATTCTCCTTTTTGTTTGTTTATTCATGTGTTTTGTTTTCTGGATTCCACATATGAGTGAAATCATATGGTATTTATGTTTCTCAATCTGACTTATTTCACTTTGCATAGTACCCTCTGGGTCCATCCGTGTTGTTACAAATGGTGCAATCACATCCTTTTCTTCGTGTGTGTGTGTGTGTATGTGTAGACATACTTCATCTTCCCTAAACATTTGTGTATTGATGGACACAAGAATTGCTTCCATATCTTGACTACTATTATTTTATCAGGAAGATCAATACAGTAGAATGTGACATGCTTGGCCAATGGAGTCCACCTGTTTCCACTACCCATCATACCATGTGCAAGGCTTTAGAGACCTTCATTATATTTTGTTGCGTGGATAGATTGAAAGGAGGCACATGGCCACTAAGCCTTCATGTATTTCAAGGTTGGTCATGTGGAAACTGGAAGTAAGCTGGTGTTTGATATTAAATTATAAAAGTGTTCCTTTTTGAATTTTTTTTCTAGATTTTATTTATTTATTTGACAGAGAGAGATCACAAGTAGGCAGAGAGGCAGGCAGAGAGAGAGGAAGGGAAGCAGGTTCCCCACTGAGCAGAGAGCCCGATGTGGGACTCCATCCCAGGGCCCTGAGATCATGACCTGAGCCGAAGGCAGTGGCTTAACACACTGAGCCACCCAGACGCTCAAAAGTGTTCCTTTTTGGATAAGAAATTATTTGGTTAACCCACATCTAGGTTAAACATGTTTAAAGCAGAATAGGGTACATTTAAGCTAACCATAGGGCAAATACACAAAGTATTTGAGTTCTTGAAGGGTGAAATAGGCTCCTTTTGAAATTATCAGTTGATGTTGCTGGCAATATTCAATTTGATACAGGACAGTGTTTCAGTGTAAAGGATGATTCGTTTACCGGATTTGAAGTTAGACTAGATGTATATTGTAAATCTATTTCATGTAATCTAACAGATCATAATTCCTAGTTTTTTGGTGATCTGTTTTTCACTTAAAAAAAAATAGTAATTCTGAAGTTACATTCTTCTTTAAGCCAATCATCAATTGGCTTTAAATGACCCATTTTACAAATAAATAATTCTCCAGCAGGGTTTGAACACATTGGAGATTTGTACTAATATTTTGACATAATTTTTATTTTTCATAATTCTTGAATGAAAGTAGAGTAATTTTTTTAAATAGGTACTCTAATATTTTATACTTGACTTTTTTTCATTTTCTAACATTTTCATAGAGAAAAAAAGCTATGATAGATTTATTATACCTCCTCAGAGGGAATGACCTGGAAATCCATGAAATAATCCAAATTAATTATTAAGTCATGTCTGATCCCCCTACCATATTGGAGATTGATATATCTAGTATATGTGTGCATGTTCTTTGTTGTTCAAAACTTGCATTTGAAACTAAAATAACTAAATGGAAATGTCTACAGAGGAGAATCAGCTGTCAGTAACTAGGAAAATAAGACTAAAGATTATATTTAATGAATTTAGTGATTGTTTAGAAATAACCTAGGTTTCATTTTAAAAAAAAAAGTGTGCTTTCTTTTCCACTTCTATTGATTTAGGCACCAATACTGTTCAGTTGGGGAAATTATGTGTCTGTAAGCTATTTATTGAGTGCCTACTATGTTCTAGTACTGTGAGCTAAGCTCCTTCATTCTGTGAATTGTAGAAGACTTGTGAAAGGCTGTGCCTCAAACCCTCTGCAGGTCCTCACCCAACGGGAAAGAGGATTTCATTTCTAGTATACCTGCGTCACGTGTTATACCCCATCCTCCACCCTCTCCCCCCCTCCCCGACCCCCCTTCAAGTAATGAGTATCTTTGTTTAACAGGCAGTGGATAAATCCCTAGGGAGAGGCATGCCAGAGTAGAGCCAAGGTTCATTGCCTGCTTCAGGAGGAAAATCCCTTTGGAACGAGTAATGGCTTGCCCTATAGAACCATGTCCATATTTTATAGCCCTAATCACCCACTTCTGTGTGGTCTCAAAGTCCTTTTAAACTTCATCTCCCATGACATCCCTGGCCTGTGCTTGATACTCCCATGCTTTCCAGACTGACGCTTTAGCTGCATTATTACTATCTAGAGGTCTTGCTGCTACCTCCCCACATCCCATTTTCCTTCCAAATCCAACTCAAGGTCTACCTTCTGCACAGAGCCTTATTGCATTTCCCCCAATGTACTTGCTATTTTTCTCTTTGAAGTATTCCTGTTGCACTTGTGGAATATTGTGAAATAGAAAATATATACATTTGAATGAATTTAAAATATAAGTAGATTTATGGCGATAAAACAACCGATTTTATTTTGTGGATTGTACTTAAGCACTTCTGTTCAAAGTTTATTGTTGTTGTTGTTGTCATCATTCTTCTTGTTCTTTGCTCATTGATTTGCCTTCTCATTCGACATCGCACTTTTAGGATGTTTTTGTTGTTTGTTGTTAGTAAGAGCAATATCGTTTTCCAAGTACTGAGACACGTGGTTGTAACTGGACTTTGTATTGTATTTTGAAAGCCTTCTCTGTCATTTGTTCTTAGCATAATATCACATGTCTATTGATAGATGTTTCAAGATTTTGCGAAATGTGTGTTTAAAACTCTGCATGACCATATAGACCATTATTGGGGCTACGATTTATATAATATAAAAATGAGAGTACTGCATTAGTAGACAAATGATACCAAATTGTCAACCAGTTGATGAAACCAACAAATTGTCAGGTTTTTTTGGTTTTTTGTTTTTGTTTTTGTTTTTTTTTAAGGCAGAAATGCTTTGCTGCCAGTTAGTTATTCAGGCTTGAATGCTTGTAGCAGAGATGCTTATGGTGAAACTACCTAGAAGCAATTTTGACTCTTGACTATTGGTAACGATGGACATATAAACAGACATGGAACTAGGTTCTCAGTCGCAAACTGCAGTGATCCTAGATCCTACCATTCACATCTACTTTTTTTCTTAACCTCACCTGGGTCCAATCACTCCCCAAATCCTTGCCATTTTCGTTTCTTGGTATCTCTCAGATGGACTCCTTTTTGCTATTTTCTTTGCCTCCTTTATTCATTTCTTGCGTAACTCGTCTATTTGCCAATAGGTGAAAAACCTCCCCCACTTAACCCTTGGTTTTGTTGTGAGATTGATCTTTAAAAAATTCCCAGCTGAGTCCCCTCTTAGATCCTCCAGTAGCTTCTTTCTGTTCTCCCTCTCCCCTGAGGAAGTCTAAGCTCCTTTTCTTCTTTTATTTGGCTATCCAGGATCTCATCTCTTTCTGCCTCACCCCCTGCTAATCTCCCTTTTGTCTATTCCTCCCTTTGTTCTTGGTGTACCTCAAACTGATTATGTCAACTTATATGTTGTCCCCACTCACAAGGCTGCCTTCTGATACAGTCACCGAAATACTATTTAAGTCTGGTTTTCATCTTTATTCCCTATGGTATAGTGATTCTACCCTGTATTCCATGCCTTTTACCTCTCCTCCCCTGAAGCCCATATCTCCTGCAGCTCTCTACTCTTAATCTGAAGCAATAATATGGCTATTGAATGAATGAGGGTGATTTATTTATATTTTGGTGGCCCTGCCAATCTCTTCTCTGTGGAGAGATCTCACTGGGTATTTCTTCACACTGCATAATTATTGATTTTATAGAAGAAACTTCGTAAATTTTTATTTTAGCGAGTTGGAAGGAAGACGGTGGTGATAAAGGGAGGGTAAAGGTCCATTTTAAACAAAACCGACTTTCTGAAGAGCAGAGTTTGGTTCGATGCCATTTCTACCTTTTGTTACCAATTTACGAAAGGAAATATATTTTACATCTGAACCTTGAGTGTATGTGTATGCATGTGTCTGTATAGTCATGAATTTGTTTATTCAATAAATACACACTGAGCATTTACTGTGACCCTTAATGATTTTAAGATCACTTATATTCTAGTTGGGGAAAACAAATAATAAACAAAGGAGATACATTTTATTACGAAAATTTTATGAAATCATGAATGATTTTGAGATAAATCATGAGTGGAATATGTGCTTATATATATATATATATATATATATATATATATATAAAATATCTATGCCTATATATGCGTGAGTATATTCTATATCTATAGGTTTATATGTCTACCCCCTGTATATATACACACATATGTACATACATGCATATATAATTGAAAAGAGCTTCATAAAATACCTAACTTTACTAAGTGTGATGCACTTGGATATTTTTTCTTTTATACTATTTTCTTTTTTATTTCATTTTTTTTTAAATGCTTGTTATAGCTCACTGGATTGATCTCATGTTACATCAGCACATTGAGACTCATGATCAGAAAAACACTGGTTTAGTAAGTGTAAACAGGAAACCAATAATATTATGTTATAATAATATTATATATTATATTATAATATTATGTTTGGGGTAGACAAGGATTTCAGAATATCATGATTACTTCCAATATAATTAACAGTAGATTGCTGTAGCATGAGAAGTTCATATTTCATTCAAGTTCTTTGGAACCATAAACTTAATTTTATTACCTTTATAATCTTTATCAGTTATTAATTGTTAAAAGAGTCTAAAATCTCACCATTTGCAAGTAAGGTGATGATAAGTAAAATTACATGGACATTATTCATCCAAGGTCTGTATAAACTTTGGGACACCTTCCCATAGGGTAAAATTCTGGCTCCATTTTTGAGATTAAGGTGATGGTTAAGAATCAGACAGTGACTTTGGCTTCTTCTTTTTTTTTTTTTTTTTTTTAAAGATTTTTATTTATTTATTTGAGAGAGAGACAGTGAGAGAGAGCATGTGTGAGGAGAAGGTCAGAGAGTGAAGTAGACTCCACATGGAGCTGGGAGCCTGATGTGGGACTCGATCCCGAGACTCCGGGATCATGACCTGAGCCGAAGGCAGTCGCCCAACCAACTGAGCCACCCAGGCGTCCCGTGACTTTGGCTTCTTATTGGAGATTGTGGCATATGAGGTAGTTATAACTTTGACAACTGATTTATAGCTACATTATAGCCTATTGAAACTAAGTAAAATTTAGCTCCTCCTGTCGATTATAAGACTAACCATTGAAGAATTTCATTAGGTGTATATAACCTAAAAATTCATAAGAAAATATGGTATTTGCTCTCCTATTTTCCATATTGAAGCTACAGATATATTTCATCTTTTGAAACACTCAGTACAGGGCCACAGATCATTCTAGCATGCTAGGGGAATGTTTAAAATGTTATTAAATGTTTTAAAAATTCTAAAGGACCATGGGTGTTCCAATTCAATCAACAATTCTCAAAATGGGGACAAGGCTTGTGTTTTTGCTGTTGAAATAAAAACCTATTATATAGAAAAAGTAGTTCTTTTACTTTAAAAGTTATTTTTAGATAATATATAACTTTGCTTGCATTTTTATTTTTGAGAATAATAAAGAACCCTCCCATACTCCCATATCCTACATGGCATTATTTTTAATTATTATAATAAAATAATTGTGTAAGGCTAACTATGAGCAGATTAATTTCTGACATGAATATTTAGATTTTATCCTTTATGAGGTCATAAAGCTAGGGTTATGAGGTTATAAGGCAGATTAAATTATTGATACACCAGATAGTTAATGAAATTAAATGTATACTTATCATCTTTAAGGATGACACAGAAATGCCAGATTAGCTGCAAACCCATAATCTTCAAAATTTTACAAAATATCCAAACTGCTCAGTAAGGATACCGAATGTCTCACTCTGATATTTTATAACCAATAAAGCTTCTTTTAGTTAGATTTTAAATATATAGTACCTCTCAAAAAAATGGCAATAGTTTAAAGCATAAAGTAAATCATGTTGCTTTGATTGCCTTATTATGGATTCAAACAGATTATAAAACACTGCATGTGACGTTTGTGAAGTTTAGGTTAGAATCCCACCATAATGAGAACTTGGCATTGGAGGTTAAAATAGAAGGATGTAACTACCCAAATTTCCTCTCCAGACTGGGAGTAATTTGGAAATTGCAAATATGCTTATGAATACAGGAAATGAAGGAAGGAAAGAAATTCTTTTGAAACTCCCATTCATTTTCAAGGACATACTAAGGAAAAAAAGTATTTTTCACCTCATTCGTCCAAAAAGTGCCTCAAGAAGAGGGGTGTGTGTAGGGTTGTCTGGGTGGCTCAGTGGGTTAAAGCCTCTGCCTTCAGCTCAGGTCATGATCCCGGGGTTCTGGGATTGAGCCCCACATCGGGCGCTCTGCTCAGTGGTGAGCCTGCTTCCCCCCTCTCACTCTCACTCTGCCTGCCTCTCTGCCTACTTGTGATCTCTCTGTCAAATAAATAAATAAAATCTTTAGAAAGAAAAAAAAAGAAGAAGAAGAAGAAGAAGAGAGGTGTGTGCATGTGTTGAACTTGATGGCTTGTGAGTTTAACAGCCTCTTTTTTGATGGTGATATTGGGAGAGGCTGAAGTCATGAGGGGTGAGGGAAACTGTTTCTAAATACCCACGTCTGGATAGACCCTTATCTGGGCTCAGTGTTGGAATTCATTCTTAGGACTTTGGCTTCCAGGTGTTAAATGTCGGTTGTGAAGAGTAGACTTGTTTGCCTTCATCTTGACCTTTTCATGGGTTTGTGCTGGAAGACCTTCCAAAGAGGCTGCCATTGACATGCGGAAAGAGTGGACAGGGAAAGGGGGCAGCCAAAATTCAGGCATACAATTGCATCTGTCCCTCTGTTCGCTCTTTCATGCTTTATAACCAGCCACCCTCCCTTCCTGGCCTCTACCGGCATTACTTGGTAACTCTACTTATTACATAGGGATACAAGTAAAACTCTACCAGTAATAGGTCTTCTGCATTAAATTCTTAGTCTATAACTGAAACTGGGCTGCGTGATATCTGATGATATTTCTCTGATGCAGTGACTTATTCATTCTAAAGTGGTCTATATGGAGTTTTGACATATTAATTACCCGTTTCTCTCAGTCCCTCTCTGTGACAGACAGCCAGACACACACATCCATACAAATGCCACTGATGTCACTTTTAGTTTTCAAATCTTTGGTCAACATTTCCCTAGAAAGACCACAGCCTTTTACGGTGATGGCTTTTTAATTATTATTCAAGAGGTTCACAGTATGAACTTGCTTTTTGCTCTACCTCAGAAGCCAGAGCTCAGAATATTTCCCTGCAGGAGACATTTAGGGGAGGGGATTGTTACTCATTCATTTCAAGAGTGGCTTCTCCACTCCAATGTTTTCGGTTTCCACACTCCTGGATCTGTCTTCACAGAGAACTGGTCCTCCCTTAAAATGTAGGCTTTGCTCCCCTGATCTAAATAGGATGCACAAATGATGTTTTCTGCTCATTGTGGCCTATAAAATGTAGAAATCATTTAAGGTTCTAGTCAATGTGGAATTGACTAGACAATTGACAATCGGTGGGCAATTGACCAGATCACACATCAATCTCATTCTGCAGTTACCGTGGCCCGAAACATCCAATGTAATAAAGCTGTCAATCTTATCATACATTTATGTTCAAGGTGTAATAGACTTTATTCATTCCTCAGATATTTTTTAATTAGATAGCAGATTCTCAACAGCTATGTCAGAACTTTAATATTCTCTACTACCATGTTAACATAAATGTTGTTTTCTGAGACACAGGGAATGACTGTGTATGATTTCTCAGAAAATATTTAAAACTAAACTACAGTGGAGCAACCCAGAAAATGTACTATGACATTGTCAGAGACTTTCAGTATACCTGTCCAAAAATTGACGTATGTATCCCAAAGTGATTCAAATTAAATGAATATGATAATTTTATTTTTTTTAAATGCCAAGTAGATGAGGACATGGTTTCAGAAGTCTGTACAGACTCTACCATTTCCTTGAGCAAATTGTCCAACTTCCATATAGCTATGCTTTCTCATCTGTAATCGAGCATAATCATAGTGAGTAGGTCCTTGGGCAGTGGCAAGAATTAAATGAGGGACAAAACAGTGGCTGGTGTACAGTAAGCACTTGAACAACGTGAGGCATCATTGTCAATAGGAGGTCATTGCAGCCAGAGTTTCCAAACAAGGAAATACAGCCACAATTTCTTTTTCAAAACAAGAGAACATAATTATTTGATTTTTATCCCTTATTTGTTTACCCCAAAGAAAAGTGTGCTATAGAATATCTTAGTAAAATACTAAAAGCAAATAAAAATGTGGTTTATTGAAACATGATATGTTTTGTTTTTAAAATTAAAATAGTTCTCAAGATAGCCTGTTCTCCGCAACAGTAAAGAATCCTGCCACGTTTATTTTGTTTTCTTTTGTGTCGTGCTCATCATTTTCTTCTTGCCTCTGAATATACTTGGCTTGATGATCTGTTTTCTATTCATACAATTGCTTCATTATTTACCATCTGCAATTTAATAATGTATTATCCATCATGATATCAGGGGCACCAGTAAGGTCAGTGAATCTCCATGCATTTCCATTTCCAGACTCTGGCTGGAAACAGAACATAGATTCAGATGTTTAATAATATTATAATTTTTGCTTACGTTAAAAAATGTTCTCAAAGGGATGCCTGGGTGGCTCAGTTCATTGAGCGGCTGACTTCGGCTCAGGTCATGATCCCAGGGTCCTGGGATTGAGTCCCATATCTGGCTCCTGGCTCGGCAGAGAGCTTGCTTCTCCCTCCCACTCTGCCTGCTGCTTGCCCTGCCTATACTCTCCCTTTCTGTTAAACAAATAAATTAAAAAACCCTTTAAAAAAATGTTCTCAAAATTCCATTTCCTAAGAAACGACACTGGCCAATAAAAGTTTCCCATGTTGGAATCTGGTTGGTATGCTTCTTAGAATTTAACCCCACCCAGATTTTCTTCCAAACTACCATGTCATTTTACTTACAAATAGCAAACATGTGAATTATCAAATAGGCTTACAATTGACATAACTGAATATTGTCCAAAGCTAGCATCTCATCTGGCTCAAAAAGTACTTGATCCTATTAAATTCTGAACTGTAGCATCTGTTGATTTCTATATTGTTCCCCTTTGTTGGGAAGATTAATGCCGTGATTTTTTATCACATTTTCCATAAGGCATTTAATGAAAAAGGTGACCGATATCACGTGGTTTATGTATCCAGGGGATCTTATGTGATTTTTTTTTCCTCTCTCCCTAACTATTGTGTTATTAAGAATCTGTTGGGACATCGGCCTCACAAAATCTCTTACATAGTACAAGCCCTCCACATAATTACCCTAAGAAAGAAAACTGTTATTGCTCAGAGCTTCCCCTGAAATTTCTAGAACAACATTTCATGTACAAGGACCTTCGGTCCACATATCTTCAGGATCTGCTGCATAACATGGAGTTATTCATATGGAGGTGTTTTGAGTAAAAATGGAGCCCTGGTTTTACAGGTGTCCTCTGACCTTCTCTCTAAGCCTATTATTTATCAAAGCTGATCCCAAATTTCTTCCTCCATAAAATGAGGGAAAGAGAATAAAAGTATACCATGTAACTTTTGCAGTGACCAGATGAACTAACCTTGATGGTGGGTTGTGGGGGGCAGTTGCCTAGTACATAGTAAGTGCTCAACAAATAGTAACTAAACTAAAGGAGATACAAATTGGAAATCCCCAAGATAAGGTTTGATTTTTGCCCAGGCTTACGTGACTGTTTGAAGAAGGACCATCTCAATATAAACATGTATGTATGTGTGGAAAATGCATCGTGTGTGTGTGTGTGTGTGTGTTTTCTTCATTTAAGTAATTCGTCTCATTAGTCTTTTAAGTTGCACTTTGTTTTGTGAAATAGGTAAGAGTTTGCATTAAAATCCCTGCCAGGAAAGTTTTTCTATTCCTTTTCAAAACACAAATGCAGCTAATTGGCCCATTTCATAAAAGAAGAAAAAAAAATTGAACTGTCATGTAATTCAGAATATAAATTCTTAAATAGGGAGAATATAATTAGTTTTAGGGCAGAAGAGGCTGTATTGAATATTTTAATGAAAATTTACTGGAGATGAACAATTGTGGAATTAATAGACTTTTAACCAAGCAAGGGGAAGTTGCTTGTATCTAACCCCATGTGTCATTAGATCCCTAAAAACAGTGTGTTTTTAAAATATAAACAATTGCCTAAAATGTTACATTGGGAAGGAATCACATCCAGAAAAATCGACTTTGTTGCAACATTGAAGGTCCTGATTAGATGAGTAGTATTTTCTCAAGTTGAAAGAGTCAAAGAAACAGATTACAAAGGGTGAGAAAAAGCGCTTTTGCTAATAATATACACTATTAGACGGATCCTTCAAGTATAACCAAGAAACTTACAGGCAAGAACCATACTAAATAATGTATCAGTCATTTCTTGAAATAACAAGTGTTCCCTTAAAATAGCATTTTATGAATACCCAGAGAATAAAGAAACATAAACCACAATTCCCACAACCAATCTGAGAACACATTTATGGGGTACGTAAGACTAGTCATGAACTTTCAACACCAATAACTTGCTCTCTCTCTCTCTTTCTCTTTGTTAAATCAAAAGTAATTATTAACTTTACTAGAATACCTATGATTGTTCTCTAGTGTGTGATCACTGAACCAAAAGGAAATAACACATCATTGTCAACTTCCATAGCTACGGCTTGTTTGTTTTGTTCTTTTTTTTTCCCCCCCTGAGATGGATTGAAAGTTTTAGCCTCCTTTAAATTACATTCACTTTAAACATTTTAAAATAATCTTGTGTTCAGAAGGGGAACTATTTAAAAGCCGTATTAGAATTAAAGTCCTATTTAGGCCGCCCCAGAAGAGCACAGGAGTTATTGAGGTAACATTGAGGATGGATGCAGAACGACATAAAGGTTAAATAAATAAATAAATAAATAAGCCTTTTGGAGGGCTTTGTAATGCAATTTGACTGTCATGGCTTGCCAAACAATAATCTCTTCCCAGTTTTTACTTAAGGACATTTTAGATTCAGAGGGGAAAATTGGATGTATAGTCCAGAGCTTTCAAATGCATTTATAGCTACGTAAACTTTTTTTTTTTTTTTAAAGATTCATTTATTTATTTGAAAGGAGAGGAGAGGCCGAGGGGGAGAGGGAAAGAGGGAGAGAGAGAGAATGTCAAACAGACTCCTGCTGAGCATAGAGACCCTTTGGGGCACTATCCCAGGACCCTGTAATCATGATCTGAGCTGAAATCAAGAGTTGGATGCTTAGCCAACTGAGCCACCCAGGGGCCCTGATATGTAATCCTTTTTAAAATTCAATTTTAAATTTAAATTTAAATTTTACATTTAAAATCCAAGAAGCGGGACGCCTGGGTGGCTCAGTTGGTTGAGCGGCTGCCTTCGGCTCAGGTCATGATCCCAGCGTCCTGGGATAGAGTCCCACATCGGGCTCCTTGCTCGGCAGGGAGCCTGCTTCTCCCTCTGCCTCTGCCTGCCTCTCTGTCTGCCTGTGCTCACTCACTCGCTCTCCCTCTATGCCTGACAAATAAATAAATAAAATCTTTTAAAAAAAATAAAAAATAAAAAATAAAAAATAAAAAATAAATAAATAAATAAATAAATAAAATCCAAGAAGGTCTGTGAGGGGGCTTTGGTCTGTGTTAATCATGTAGTGTCCTCAGCAGGTAGGGAAGTGTTTGGTACAAGGAAATGTTGGGTAAATAAGAGTCAAAAAAAATGAAAGGGGAGAGATAACCCAAGAAGCAGGTAAAAGCAACATTCTTGTTGTGAGAGCAGTGTTCCCAGGGGTCCATGTCGTAGGCTCAGTGAGCCTCTGTGGTCCCCTGCATGGCCTTGGGGCTCTGCAAAACCACCGGAAAAAGTCTATCTCCAGTCCTCTAGTGTTATATATCAGAAAATGGAGGTCAGGTCTTGTGGGATCCCTAAGCTCAATATATCTTTAGCACCCAAATAGCTCATATTTATAGGAATTGCCAAAGAACATTCTAGGATATTCTTATGAGTCATTTTGTTTTCAGGCAAATTCTAGAAAAGAAATCATAAAAGACAATGGACGATGATTTTTTGTGTAAATATGGTTCTTACACATGCCATGATAATTTATGTATTTAAAATTAACATATGTTCTTTCCAAAAATAAGCTATCCTATACTTGACATACATGTATTTTTCATGATATTGTAATTAAACATAGGAAATAGTTTGCTGCCCATTTATTGTTTAAAAGAGATTTCTATTTCACATAAAAATTTTAATCTTGTTCTGGTTTCTTAGGGGGAAAAAGTTAAAAGATTACGCACACACAAATGTATTGTGGACAAGTGTTAACATTTATCTTTTCTCCATCTAACCGTAAGCTAACTGATATTTATAAATTATCTATTTTGATTGATTTACTTTCATAGTCAGCATTTTTTTCATTTTATTGAGCACAGAATCTCATATTTTATATGTATGTACAAGTACATGTACATATGTATATATGCATATGTATAAATATATAGATAGATAAATCTATATGTAGACAAATATATGTGTATATGTTTTAGTAAAATAACTAAAAATGATGGTCATGGAGCTAGAGAAATCACAGGCTAATAATTTGATCATAAAAAATAACATAAATCAGGAATTGTACAACTAAATTCTTCCCTGGGAGGAATTTCTCAATGAAATCAATGAGACTTACATACTCATCTCAATCAGAATAGCCTCCATTGTACAAGGCTTAGGAAGGAATAGCAAAAGTACTTTGATAAAATGTGTAATTAGGGAGGCAAAGATCAAGGCTTTAAAGAGAGGGTTTAGCAAAACAGATGTCCAAGGAGCCTTAGCAAGCCCTGCGTCCCTAATTACGCTTTGGTTGGAAGAAGGTTGAGAATTCACGCCTGGCCCTACTTGCAGAGTCTGTTTTAATCTTAAAAGGACTTGACAAATTTATCATGCTTCAGATATTTTAATTAACTGTAGTGGGCTTTATTGAAAAGGTTTCAAGATTAGCACCACCAACCAGAAAACACCCGCATATGTTTAAAAATTAAGGTATACAAGGATTTATGTGTTTGAGTAGTAGCAAGTATGTTAATTAATTAAACATACTACATCCTTTTGAAAAGGGGCTGTTTTGTACAGTGTTTTGACAGAATACCGTGTAGATCTTGAATTGTAGATATATGAAGTCAGGTTGAGACATCCCATCATCAAAGACATTGCCTACTTGTACCAAATGTGTGGACAAGTCTTCCTACGTCCTGCTTTTCTTCTGTTGCTTCAAATGTTGACTGCATGGATTATTTTTTTGAGTTTTATTTATTTGAGAGAAAGAGAGAGAGTGTAGGAGCAGGGGGAGGGATGGAGTGGGGGGAAAGAGAATCCTTAAGCGAACTCCCACCTCCTCACCTCCCCCCTAACCCCATGATTATGGAGCCAGAAGAAAGGGTGGATCCCAGGACCCTGAGATCATGACCTGAGCCAAAATCAAGAGTCAGATGCTTAACTGACTGAGCAACCTGGGTGTCCCTCCATGGATTATTTGAAAGAAGAAGAAAATTTATGTTTCACAGATTAAAAGCCGAATATGCAGGGTAGATAAGTACAGAAGTGAGGAAAAGCCTGTCTTCCTTACAGATTTTTATAAAAATCCAACCCAGACTTTTGTAATGCTCATATTTTTTGTTTATAAATACAGATTGGTTTTGGTGTGTGTGCATATGTATGTATATGCTCTATTAAAGTTTATTTCACATATTTTATGTTTTTATAGCATAGCAGAGTATTTTTCCCTTTGAATATAGGGCTTGAATGTGAAATCGTTTTATAGGATTGCTCAGTTATGTAATAAATACATTGCAAATATTTTTACTATGTCTATGATATAGAACAGAAGACAAGTTTCCTTCCACAAAAGGGATGAATTTCACAGTTAAAGATTTCCTGAACTGCTGACTTCTCATGCCATTTAGAAGGACATTAAACCTTTTTTGAAGCATAAACACTCATGTTGAATCTCTTATGTAGCCAGACTTCATGTCTTTTTGCAACTTCCCAAATCAGCTAATGAGATTTTTGTCTATCAAAGTATATTACATTCTTATTCTTCTGTGTCTGAGATAGACTTTGTCCAGCAGGATAGAAATCAACTATTTTAATTGTCACCATTGAGTCAATGTTGACTGATTAACACATTGTTTTCCTTGCAACATATGGCCAGCTCATAATTAACTGAAAATAATTCAGTGGCCTTGTTTGGCATTAAATCAAGTCAAGTTCTACTTGAGGCAGCCGTGGCTGACATAATTTACGATGGTAATAATATCACACTTTAAATCATATCAGTTCATTTCCTCTTTGGTATTTTTCTTCCCCATCTAGTTCCATTTCTTTAGCTATAGAATGTCTCTAAGCCACATCTGTGTTAGTCTAAGTCATGAGTAAACTTTTTAAATAAAGTGTGCAAAATGTGTTTTTATTTATTGAAAAGATGTTTTCAATTACCATTAAGTTCATTGTTAGTCTAATGTTAGCAGCTTAAATATTTGAAGCTGTTGTCTGGAAACCAGACACCCATCCAAATTCTCAAAATCTAGTAGATTCTTCATTTTATTGTGGTTTTCCAAAACAACTGCTGATTACTCAAAGCAGAGGTCCCTTTGATGAGTAAAGTGTTGGTCAGAGCGCAGTGTGCCTTAGTAGCCATGTTCCTTGGAATTAACCAGCACCCCTCCCCTTGGGCTGCCGTCTTAGACCTTTTCTTCATGTGCTCCTGATAATTGCACACCCTTCAGCTCTTCGGATGAGTTAGTATTGGTTTTCTCCTCTCTGGCCTGTACTCCTCTGTGTTATCTTTTTTCCCCATAATGTCATCAATAAGTGTTTATCAAAGAGTTTCCCTGTGTCCATTCCTTTATTTTAGTCTCTGTTGATGAACAGAGAATTCTCCCCTTGTCATGGTTGGGGTGGGCATTTATTTCAACAAAGATGTATTTCTTGCTACTGCTACATGAATAGGATGGGTCCGGGGGGACGAGGGGAGCCTGGTGCTATGCTTTACATAATTACTTATGAACCAGGCTGCCCGAGGCTCCTGTCAGTGGTGTGGCATCACTGTTTTAACACATGCTCCCAAGTTCATCTCAAGATGGAAAGACAGCAGTGAAAGGACAATCATGACTTTAAGTTCAGTGGCCTAGAGCCATCCCTACCAACTTACTCACAGCCGCTGACTAGAAATACTCATATGGCCTTTATCCTAATATAACGGAGACTGGGAAAAAGAGGACACATGGAATATTCTGAACACTACTGTTTTAGCCACATTCCTTGGGTAGTTTATTATTAAAATGGACTCATAAAAATGGGATTATCCCCTATTAAATCTCGTGGTAGTCATGTTTCCCAAGCGTGATTGCTTTTAAGTATAACTTTGGTGTGTCCCCAAGAATGAGAATACTTGTGCATGCCCTAAACTCCCGAAGCCTACCGAATCAGAATCTTCTGGGTGGAGGACTAGGAATCTAAATGAACAAGTAACCACATGTGATTCCTATTAGACTTCAAATTTGAGAAAACACTGTAAGCATGCTCAAAGACGGTGCCAGATCTAATGAGAAGTAAATTCTTTTATAGCTGTGCCCGTAGGAGGGGAGAGCCTGTGAAACTCTAGAACTGAGCTGAACCCTTGCTCACACGTTTTGCTGGTGTCACACAGTTGTTCTTGTCACATCACAATGGGACTCGCACAGACAGTTAAGCCAATGCTAACTGCTATTAGTTGTTGAGAATGTACCACGTACCAGGCATTGTGGGATGATCCTTGATGTTGAACATCTCACAAAGTGGGTGCTATGATGACCTCCACTTGACAGGTGGGAGAACTCAAGCTTGAGGAAGGGTAAGGAAAATTTATTCAAGGGGGCAGGAAGAAGAGATTGATAACCTAGAGGTAAAAGAGATACAGAATCCACTTCTCACCGCTCTCTCTTTTCTCCCTCTCTCTCTCTCTCTCACACACACACACACACACACACAGATTTTTATCCTCAAATCAGAGTGTAGGGTGCAACATGACTTTCCTCTCCCAGTCCCAGTGGCTGAGGCTTTTTAATAATATTTATTAGAAGACATACATTCTCCCATTTAATATTTTTCTTGAAGTTAGTACCTGAGTACGAGAAATTTAACTTCTTTTTTTGTTCTCTTCTCCACTGTCTTTGAGATAGAGGTAGAGCTTCTCCGACTGGAAATGTGGGAAATTGCCAACATAGTGAATTTTTTCCCACTGGCCTCATATGATCCCAGAGCTGGCAGTGGACGAGCTAATGGGACACCCAATAACTTGCAACACAGCAAATATGAAGCGCTCTCTTAAAATAATACATCTCACGGGAAGAAACAGATTGCCTCATTTTAAAGTACATTTGAAACACGGTGGTTTTGAGAAGGCTGTAGTATTATTGGAGAATATTCTCATTTCGAAAGGAGGGCTTTGTATGTCTGGATTTCAATCTATGTTATCTTGAACTTGATTTCACACCAAAAGGACTAAGAGCTATTTCATTGTGAATGGAAATGTAAGATTAAGGAAGGAAGATAAAAACCAGCATCCTCCTGATTTTCCTCTAAAAGTACAAAAAGCAATCTTTCATAAAAAAAGCAAGATAAAACAGAATTGCAGGTGTGTAGCACTTAGAGAAAAACCCCATGTGTAAAGTCACACTCACATAAATAATAAATTATGGTAATTAGCCTCTTAATAGCACCTGAGAACCAGATGTGTAGATGTGCAGAAAGCCAGCCAAACTCCCCATGAATGGCTTAACAAAAGATGTAAATCAACACATCAGTAGCAGGCATCATCACAAAGTACTGCTTTTAAATAAACCAAGGGCTAAGAGCTCCCTGTATATAAGGGAAGATAAACCTATTCATAAGGAATCCGTAAAAGCTAGGGATTTCAAGAGAGAAAATTTAATCCTGGGACTGAGATTAAATGATAGAATTTAAGTAGCTAAGTAACACGTGGAGGGAGACGGAAGCTCAGAGGGAAAGTGGTTTTGGCAGAGTGTTTTCTATAACATTATTTGTCCTTTGTGGTTTATAGTTAAATAACTTAAACATTCAGCTCAGGATTTTCCTTATTCTGTAAAAAAATAAAATGCACCGGATGGAAACTTTAGAAGGACTATAAAAGATCTACCATTATTCAACTATACTTTTTTATTTCACTGGAAGCATATACGGTGAGAGACATTTAATAAAAAAGACTGCATATTCGTTCTTCCAGGCAAGTGAGACGCATGTTCATCTGTCGTCCTTCATTTCTTCCTTATTTTTTCTTAAATAATGGATATTTCAAAATAGAGATGTTATATTGCGACATCAGCCTGAAAATTTAAAAAAAAAAAAAAAAAGATTAAGAAACTGTCCATCTGTGGGAACTGGGGACCTTCCAGTGGTCTTTAATCCACCTGTTAGATGAGGAAGTCCTTTGCTGGGCTATGAGTCTTACCTCTGTTGTGTTCTCAGCCCCCCAAAGTATTCATTTCTTGCCTTATGGTCTTCTCCTTCAGTTTGGATGCTGTCCTGTCTCCTCGTTTCCAGGTGTCAGCTCGGAGAGGCTGGTTACCACCTACCTGGCATCTGGACGCCTCTGTAGTTGGCACATGCCTTCCCTCACTGCTCCACTGAATGCTCTAGCAATTTCAGTGAAAGGTTCAAAACAAAACAAAACAAAAACCCTCCTTCCACTTCTTTCCCCATAGCCTCATGCTCAAGTTCACTGGAGAAAGTAAGAAGAACAATCAGGGCAACCTGCAGTAAATAGAGGTCTTCTTTCTTAAAGCAGATTTGCTCTTTTCTTCTGGGGTCCAACATTGTTTTTGAAGGAGGTAGCGCATCCTCTCTCCACTCAGGACATGGGGTGAGAAGAGCCTGGATTGATAGAGAATGCATTCCTGCTTTCCTCCCTCTGGGATCTCTGTCTCCTTTGCTTCAGCTCAGATGATTAACAGTTTCCGAAAATTTAACTACAGTCCGTCCGACTCTAATACTTGTTTTGAAAACACATTTTTTTTTTTCCAACATGATGGATATATCAGGGGAAATTTTGAATATAATGAGAATTTTGAGGCTGCTTGTGCATAACTACATCTGCTGGAAACACCCTGACCTCAGTGCAGAAAATTACACCTGGCTGAACGGTGCTAAGAATACACAAAACGCATGTCTGCGTATGCGCACACCTACACACACAGAAACATGTACACGTGCATGTGTGCACGCATGCACACTGGACCGATCACATAATTTGCTGGTAAAAAAAAAAAATGTAAATGTCTGACTCCTCGTTCCCAAATTATTAAGAATTTCAAGATGGCAGATTTTCAAACGAGCAGAGCATGGTGCCCTTGTAAGCATGGGGTCCTGAGTGAGTAGCTCAGATCCCCCATCCAGGAGGCTGGTCCCACCTCCGACACCTGCCAGGTGTCTGCCAGTGCCACAGTGTCGTGAGCCACACCTCGTCTCTCCCTCGCGTTACAACATTCCCTCCGGTTTTCCGCCCTGTCACCGTTACTCACAAGCCACACCACTTCCGGTGACCACATGCACGAGCCAGCTTCCAGACTTCTGCAGTGTAAGGTGCTGTGTTCAATGTAGGATTCTGTGTTTCTTCACCATGTCACATGGGTAAGCGGTATTGCTGTTACTTGGTTCTTACCATTCTGTGTGTCACTGGTGGGAGTTTGGCTGTGTACACCTCTCCATCTTTCTCACAAACACTGCGTCTTTTGTCACACAGTTTTGCACAGAGTGGTGGTTTTTCTCCGGAAACACATATTTCACAGTTTTATAGCAGGATTAATGGTAATTATGATGAAAAGTCCCTACTTTTATTAAATATTCCTCAACACAGCAATTTTGTAGTTTAGTAAACAACAATAGTAGGGATGTTTGGACGTGTTTAAATTCTGGTGGACAGACATGGAGAATGGAGGGGTTTCCTTGTTGTTACATACGTTGATGTTGCCTCAAGTAACATTCTCTGCAGCCCCTCAGAATGTTCTTGGGCCATAAGGAGGTCTTGCTGCCTACAGCTGATTTTGAATTTCACTAAGGAATTATACATCAGTTGAAGAAAACTCAGACTCGGGCGCCTGGGTGGCTCAGTGGGTTAAGGCCTCTGCCTACGGCTCAGGTCATGGTCTCAGGGTCCTGGGATGGAGGCCCGCATCGGGCTCTCTGCTTAGTGGGGACCCTGCTTCCCCCTCTCTCTCTGCCTGCCTCTCTGCCTACTTGTGATCTCTCTCTGTCTGTTAAATAAATAGGTAAAATCTTTAAAAAAAAAAAAAAAAAAGAAAACTCAGACTATGCCAGGACTATGCTATTTGATCATGTGAATGTGACCAAGAAAATGAGAGTACATTTAATCAATTTATTGGTTGTTTGGGTTTAGATGGGAGTACATAGTTGGAAAGCACAGAAATAGATGTAGAAAACCAAACTGTTTTAAGGGCCCACAAATCAAAGTGAGAATTCATATTGTAAAACCATAAAATGAGAAGGAGCTTTGCTCTTTTCTTTAATCCTGGCTGTCATTGCAACTTCCATAAAAAGAATTTTGTAAAGCAGTAGGAAATAAATATTTTATTTTATTTTTAAGATGTCGTATAATTTTATTTAGAAAGAATTAGAGAACAGAGGAACTGGATGGCAACCTAGAGATTCAAGTACCTCTCTCTGTGAGTAGGAGAATGAAATAAGGTTAGTCAGTGAGTTATGGGTTCAATTGGAACCATAGCTCAGCTTGACTTCCTGTTCATGCATTGGTAACACAGCCATGCTACCTCTCTAAACTTTTCTTAGGACAGCTAAGACAGGTAAATTAATGCAGAATATTTTCCATATAAATTTATATGATTCAGGCAAACATGATGCTACTTAACATTTAGGACTTGAACTGCAGCTATGATGCTCACATACATGTAGAACTTGCCACCCAATGTTGGTGCAAAATAAAAATGTGGGCTCCTTGTTGAAAAATGGTTAAAAGTTTTAAGATAGTGACAACTGAGCACTAAAGAAAGCACAGCAAGAGCGTGAGTGTGCAATCTTACACCTCCTCAGTGATCAAACACCATTAAGGTGGCCCCATGAACCTGTACAAATATAGACAGAAGTATCTTTTTGGAAACCCATTTTTATTCTGTTAGGCCTCTGATAATGAATGTTTGATCATAAATAGTCCATGGTGTTTTGGCTTCAAGTTTATGTATTAATTAGAAAAACAGGTACTGCCTACAATGGGCAAGGAAATAGAAATATGGCCAGGAATGAAATAGACAAGGGTCTCAGCCTTCCACAGGCTCACAGCGTGGTTTAAAAACTAAATATAAAAATAATGAAAATATGGAAACTATATGTAAAATAGTAGGTGGTGATACATGCTACAGAGAAGACAAAAGTAGAGAAGGTAAAATGTATGAGGTGGGAAGCGAGATTTTAGATAGGATTATCAGGGGAGGCCCCATGGAGCTAATGCCATTGGAGTAAATTCCTGAAGGAGGTAGGGAAGCGAGCCACTGGGGATCTGGGAATGAGTCTTTACAGAGACATGGAAGAGAACATGTGAAGGAACTGAGCCATGAGATCAGCTGGCATTCTCGGGGACAAGTGTGGAGAAAGAGCCTTAGAACTCCTGAGTGGAACTCCTGAGTGGTCCTGAGGACCCTTACCAGAGGCAGCCACATCCTCACTCAAATGCTCAACCACAGCCATGGCCTACTGCTTTGCAGATGTGTTTCTTCCTGCATCAGCCAGCTTGCCTGACTCCTCATATATACATGTATACACAGTGCTGCTCATTTGTCTCTCTAGGTTCAGTTCTCCCAGGTGACGATGTCACTTCCAATTCTGATTCAGGGAGGAGAAATTGGCTCCTCCTTCTTTTTGTCTCAGCCATGAGCATGGCCTATTTCATGGTAATGGGGGCAAGAGTAATATGGTCCAATGGACGTCTTTCATAGGAGCCGTAGGTGTCACTATGTAAATATCTTTCACCTATTTTTACAATGTTGGAGGTTCTGGGGTGGGTGCTCAGTCTTTCCAGTGCTTTGAGATAGGGTTGTGCATTCAGGACCAGCTATAAGTGGCCCATTAGGTGTACCTGCATTGTACTGGCTTCTGTAAATGGTCAAGTAGAATATGTTCTGGGCAGTGAGTCTGGATTTTGAGTTTGGATTTTGAGCTGGGCTGAATTTTGCCCCTGTGCCTTTCCCATGACTAAAGGAAGGAGAGTCAGAATTTTAGATAAAGATATTTAAATGAGGATATCAGTGTAGGATATATACATTATATATATATAATGTATATATAATGTATATATCCTACACTATAATATATAATATATAATATAATATATAATATAATATATAATATAATATATCCTACACTATAATATATAATATATATATATATTTTAAATATTTAGATAGGACCCAGATTTCTAAAGTATTTTCCTGCCTCTTATTGAGTTAGTTTTGTGATGTAATTTTTAAAATAAAAGTATTCAAAAGTATTCAAACAACTTTTATTAAAAGGCATGAAAGATGAAGATCATATTAAAAATAAAAAGAACAGGACTCAAAGTAGAGACAACTGACACAATCCCAGGATGGGAGCAGAGACAGAAGGACCAAGTGGGTTAAGCCCAATTTGGGGAAGTTTTTCCTTGTATATAGGAAAGCTTCACTGGACTTAAAATGAGATACAAAACTGTACTTCTGGACAGAAAAAAAGAAGCCTACTTTAAAAAGTCATCATTATTTATCATGAAGAATTCATTGACTTCAAATGACTTTTTAAGACTGGCTAGACAGTCTTTGAGTTCTTCTTAGCAGAGTTGAAAGCCTCCAGGAAAAGGGTTTTTTTTTTTTTTTTTTAGGAAAAAGTTAAACACGCAGTCTGTTGATATAGATAGTAAGCCTGGCTAATATATGAGCAGCAGCACTTGCTACACTTGGACATTTTGAGATCACTCACAGCATCTGGAAATTCTTTTTTCCTTCTACTGTAACCCATATGTCTATTTAAAAAAAAACACATATGCAACATTTTTAAATAATCAGACTTATAAACAACACCGTTAAATGAAAATGGCAAAAAAATAGCATATCTTTATTCAAAAAATAGAGAGGCTATGCCTACGTGAGTCCCTGAAATCAAATCTAATTCAGTGAAATCTGTTTTATTTTTTTAATTTTTATGACTCATAGATCTTACAGTTGATCCAATTCAGTTAATAGAAAGTTAGAAAAGATTCAATTAACTTGAAAATTATATATTATCTTAGCCGTATAGCAGACTGTCAGGACATTGGGTTAAGATGTAACAAAACATGCTTTATATTTATATCTAAAAACCTCAATTGGTAAAATTCAATCAATTCCATTATTAAATATAACAATAAACGAGACTACTTTGCTGAATCACATACATATGGAAAGTCTGTGCCCTTCATATGTGTGTGAAGAAAAAAAACAAGAATAATCAACTACTAATTCATGGCACTGCTTTCCCCAACCCCTTTCTCCTTTTTCTCTCTTGAGAAGAGGAGAACATACAACTTTATCTCTGCAACATGTGCCGTCTCTTGCATTTGGTAATAGGGGACCTGAAGCATTAGTATCTGCTACTATGGCCTTGGGTATCTTTCCCTAAACTCTATAGGCCTCATTGTTCTTATCTATAAAAATGTCAATGAAAATTGTTCCTAACCCATAGGCTAATTGTGAGCAATAAATAAAATGATGGATATAAAGGAGACAGTATTAAGTTTGGCCACAGGCAGCATGGACTAAAAGTTTGCTGTTATTATCATTAGGATATGTCCACAATTTACTGGGTTCTTCTGAGTGACTGGACTGGCCATTAGCCTCCTTGATTGAACATGGAGCACAAGGTTAGTTATGCGTGATGCGTATTCACTCTGTCTTCTCAGTTCCATAATTCTCAAAATCCCCACATGGAAAACCAATTGCACAGGGTCCATATTACATAATAAGGCATGCTGTGGGCCAAGACTGCCGATCTGCTTGTTAGATCATGCCTTGATCACATTGTCTGGATACAAGTATCCACATCTATATAAGGAGTCAAGAATCACATGTTAGTTGTAGTTTAATTCATTTAATGCAGGACATTGCTGATGACACAAGTAGGTGTTTAATAAATGTTTGTTGAATGAATAAAATGTTGGACCCTCCCATCAGTGAAGTCACTTCTAACTCCAAAACCTCACTTTCCTACCTGCAAAAAAAATGTGCGAGAGCTGTTTCAGGAGATAGTATTCATTTGTACACTGAAGAGACTTTCATTTATTTGGTGCTAAATGTTCATGCTTTTTGGTTTGGTTCATATATTTGGAAAGACTATGTGACTGGCAGTGAATATTTTATTCAGTAACTAAAAATGAAAAATCTTATGAATAAAATCCAATATACTTTCATTTTGTTATTTTTTTTCTAAAATTGTATACTTGGATTTAGCAGAAATTCCTTCTTATTTTCTGACTTTTCATCCTGTTATGCACTGAGTGGTATCCTTCTATAGATGGACTCCTCAGAATGGGATTGTTTTTGGAGATCAGATTTTTAAAGAGGAAATTAAAATAGAAATGATATCATTAGTGTGGGGCCTAATCCAGTATGACTGGTGTCTTTCTATAAGAAGAGGAAATTTGGACCCAGCGGGTGTAAAGACACAAAGAAAAGATGACTGGCTATCTACAACCCAAGGGGAGAGGTTCTGGGAAGGAACCAACCCAGCCAGCACCTTGCTGTTGGACTTCTAGCTCCACAACTGTGACAGAATGGATTTGTGTCACTGAAGTGGCCAACTGTGCTACTTTTGTAGAGCATCCCTAGCAAACTAATACACTAATACACTTCCCATCTAAACAGTCCAAATCCAGGGCGCCTGGGTGGCTCAGTCGATAAAGCATCTGCCTTCAGCTCAGGTCATGATTCCGGAGTTTTGGGATTGAACCCCATGTTGGACTCCCTGCCCAGTGGGGAGTCTGCTTCTCCCCACTCATGTTCACTCTCTCACGTGTGTGCTCTCTCTTGCTATCTCTGTCTGTCTCTCTCTCTCTCTCTCTCAAATAAATAAACAAAACCTTAAAAAAATAAACAGTCCAAATCCAATATTTTCTAAGAAGGCTTTCCTGGTAACTCGAGTTTGTTGGGTTCCCCATAGTCATCTTGTATCTTTATTTCTTTTTATAAAACTTTTCATGAATTTATCTCTTCAAACTAAGCACCAGCCCCAAAGGGACCCAAGTCATTCCTTGCCTTCTTGTGTATATACTTGTGTGCGTTCCCTGTTTATCTAGCATACTTATTTAAAAATATAAGCTGGTAGATGTGGAATAAATATTCCAATTGATTTTAAGTACTGATATACAGACACATATTCAAGATACAAAAGACTGTCAGTTTTAGGGAACAGTGCCTGTTAGCAAGGTCCTTTGGGATTTCCCAAGGTAAAAATCATCAGCAATTCTGTTTCTTGACCATGTTATGCCTCGTTATCAGAGCTCTGCTCTGGTTGATGATGGTTGTGTGAAATGAGAGGTGGCGAGGCATGCGATTCAGAAATGTGATTTGGGGGGCACCTGGGTGGCTCAGTGGGTTAAGCCACTGCCTTCAGCTCAGGTCATGATCTCAGGGTCCTGGGATCGAGTCCCGCATCGGGCTCTCTGCTCAGCAGGGAGCCTGCTTCCCTCTCTGCCTGCCTCTCCATCTACTTGTGATTTCTCTCTGTCAAATAAATAAATAAAATCTTAAAAAAAAAAGAAAAGAAAAAGAAAAGAAATGTGATTTGGAGAACCTGCTGAAGACCAGCTCCAGCATCTCTGATGCCAACAGAGTTGTCTTGTGTACCTTCCTGGGACATGCGCATAAAAAGAGAGAAGCTCCCCTAAGATCTAAAACATTTGATGGCCTCAAATCTGATTGAGCGGTATCAGTTGAGAAGCTTATCATGTCTCTGAAAACCTTTTATCTAAGTGTCCAGGTTTTTTAAAGTTGGGGCCACTGGATATCATTAGTGTTGAGAGTGGGGATGGGAGATTTGCAATGTCTTTGTCCACATTAAGAAGAAAGGGGGAAAGGAGTGCTAAGTGACCAAGTTTTGTGTGTCTGTGCGCGTGTGCCTATGTGCACATACTCGTGTGCTCTATACAGTGCTGTGCACACAACCAAACCACCTGACTCGGGCTGCCTGGCCTGGCCTGCTGCTCCAGGAGTCTGGTGGGGCCTTGGGTGAAGCATGGCCCGAGACTCCTGAGACCCCGGTGCTGAGGGGCAGGAAAAGGGTCTAGTGAGGCAGGGAGAGAGAAGGCCAGTGTACCCGGATGTTTCCCAGCAGGGGGGCCCATGGCTCTGAAACCACCTGCAGCGAAGGTCAGCCCAGGGGTGAGTGTGAGCTGGCCAGGCACGGGGATCCCCCGACTGGTTCTGGCACAGCTGCTCATCTGGAGCTTCCCTTTTGGCACCGTCTCTCTGGTTAAAAGTGAAGCCTTACAATGCGGGGAGACGCGGTGCCCCGCTCCTGGCGTTGGAACAGGCGCCTGGGTTGGCTTCTGCGAGTCTCCAGTGTCAAGGGCAGAGCTTTGTTCAGATGTGTGGGCCTCTGCGCATGCAGGTGCCCCCGCAGGCTGCTGCTTCCCCGAGCTGGCGTCCCCGCAGCCTTAGGTTGTCCCAGCATGGTCCCCGTGTGTCTAAGCCCACGTTCGGCTGCACAGCCCTCAGGCGCCCGGGGCCGGGCCCGCGCGCGGTGCACCTGCTGCCGGGCGCGGAAACCCGAGATGCTTCGCCCCAGAGCTGGCACAAGCAGCGTGGACGTCCGCAGCTTCAGTCCTCAGTGGCCACTTTGAAGGGACAGCGAAGCCCCTTCATTGAGGATTGAGTGCTCCTCATTGAAAACTTGGCCTACACTGACATTTCTCTTCTTACCTGGCTTCCTCTGCGAGCCTCAGTGCTGCGCGGGGAGAGGATGAGGGCAGGGGGCTCCCGGGGGCGCTGAGGGCCGCGCTCTCCAGCGCCTCCGCATAAGCTCTTCCCCTAAACTGAAAAATCTTCTCACATTCTTCTGACCCACTTTTGTAAATACTAAACCTGTATTTAAAGCTTTTATAGGGGCCCCTGGGTGGCTCCGTGGATTAAGCAGCTGCCTTTGGCTCAGGTCATGATCTCAGGGTCCCCGCATCGGGCTCTCTGCTCAGCGGGGAGCCTGCTTCCTCCTCTCTCTCTCTGGCTGCCTCTCTGCCTACTTGTGATCTCTCTCTGTCAAATAAATAAAATCTTAAAAAAAAATAAATCTTTTATGTACTCTGGGCAAATTTACTGCCCCTTGGATTTGAACATTCTGGTTTTTGTATTGTCTTTTGTAATGGCACTGAAACATTTTTACTAGTGGTCTTAGGTCTTATATTGATTCATTGATTGATTGATTGGTAATTGATACCAACGTAAAACTCTTACTACTTTTTTTTGTTGGTCTTGTGAAAAATCAAAAGTCCTTTGAAACCGAATGAACGGCCCGTGGGTTGGCTTCAAGAGGCCACAAACAGATGTGCTGGTGAAATGTGGGAATGTTCCACGCTCTTAAATTCCAAGACAGTAAATATCATCCTGTGACTTTTATTTAAATTACTTAAAGTATTTTTTTTCCTTAAAGACTGGGAGATGATGCCAGGACCATAGATGCGTTGAACTTAAATCATGCCGCGTTCTCTGGCATAATGCATCCTCTTTACGAGTGTGGTTTTGTTTTGTTGCTGTTTTATATATACATATGTGTAGTATTTCTGTACCTTAATGCTTATTCTTGATGGCATCTGTCAGATATTAGGCGAGATCAGACATGGCCATTTTTCCAAAAGCCCTTTTAATTTACCTGAGGACCTCACCAGATACTTACGACATCCAAGTGGTTTTAATATCTAGAAAACTAATTTAAAAGTTCTAAAATGACCTACAGAAATATAAACCCTCCTTGTCAAAGGCTCTTGGGTGGCTCTGCAGCCCAGGCTGGCCTGGCCATGCTTTGTGTCGGTTTTGTGTGGCCCCTGGTCACAGCTTTGAAGGATGGACAGGCGGACAGCAGCTGGAAGGTTTGCCCCTTGGAGCAGGACTGCCAAGCTCATGTGCACAAGCCTCCTTCAGCCTCCGTGTCCAGCCCTCTGTCCTCTGTGTCTGTGTGAGTTTGAAAAATAAAGCTTCCACTGACCAAAAAAAAAAGTGACATAAGTTTACCTCTCTGGGAAATAGCATCCTTTTCCTAAACAAGTCTAATTAGCCTTGGCTAAATGCAAAAGCATTTACATATTCAAGCAGCCAAACATCAAAGGACTGTTTATAAAAATAAACATTATTAACACTGAAAATATTTAGATCTGAGTTAGATAAGTCAGAAAACAAAAATATACTAAGCCCTTCAGGTCACATCAAGTGTGGGGACACAGTTGATGGCTTAAGTAAAATGCGTGTTGACAGTTTTCCATAGGAATTTGATTTTCTAGAACGGATGCCTGCCAAGTTCTTTTCCTTTGCCAATTTATAATTTGGCAAGTAGTTTTGCTTATGTTTTTGTTGAACTCTGCATTTAGTGTGTTCTCATGGGTCAAACTTGCGAGAACTGATTATTTAGTGAATTTACACGGGGAAGTAAACAAGAATGTTACTCGGAGGTAATTGAGTTTCCTAGATGAAAGGCAGCCCTTTTAGGCTCAACATTATGGAACATGGTGACTGTGGCGGACATCACATTTCTCCCTGACCCAACTTTTATAGCTTTTCCAGAGCACTCTTTTGTCATTGAAGAGACGAGAGTTTTCGGCTATCACCAAGATCCAGAGCTTTTTCCACAAAACTAAAAAGAAATTTTTAAAAAGAGGAATAGAAATGTCAGAGAGTAGATGAAAGAACAGCAAATCGGGTTATGATCCCCATTCCTTTGAGGATTTTAAATTCGTGTTTTGAAATTTTTTGGCCAATGCTGCCTCTGATTTCTAGAGTATTAGCGAGGAATTGCTTCCCGGGAAGCCTTTAATCAAGAGTTAGGACTATGCAGTTGAAAGAACCCATAATTTCAAATTACTGAACATATGCTTCCCTTCTCCCCCTCCCACTTCCTCTGTACGTAAAAGCTTAGTTTTGTAAATGAAGATGCAGATTACTCTTTGTTTGTGATAACTTTAACCTACATGGGTGTTTGATAATATGACATAATATCTCTAACATGATTATATCTGATCTAGGAAACATACTTTATGTTACCCTTTCTCACTCAGGGATACAATAACTGCTTTCCTGTTTTAATATAATTTTTGAATTAATAAGTGTTATCTTAGATGTGTACTTTCTATTTTCAGATCTGAAAGGCCTTAGGATATGGAGTGGGTTTTGATATGTTTGTAACTGAATCAGGGTTTCCAAAAGCCTCAGGACACTCCTCTTCCCCAAGAGACCTTATCTGTCCCTTTATCGTTCTTTCTCCTGTTTCAGTGAAGATCCAGTCTTCACTGATGTGGTGAGACAAATGAACCATTTAAAAGTTGAGAATGAGGGGCGCCTGGGTGGCTCAGTGGGTTAAGCCGCTGCCTTCGGCTCAGGTCATGATCTCAGGGTCCTGGGATCGAGTCCCGCATCGGGTTCTCTGCTCAGCAGGGAGCCTGCTTCCCTCTGTCTCTCTCTCTCTCTCTTTCTCTGCCTCCTTGTGACCTCTGCCTTTCAAATAAATAAATAAAAATCTTAAAAAAAAAAAAAAAGTTGAGAATGACCATGGGTCCCAGTAATAGGTGTCAGCCTAGGTTTTTTACCACAAATCACTTATATTTGTAAGCAGTTCAAGATTGTATTCATATACAAATTATAGAAAAACCTAGTAAGCAATGGCTTAAAATAAATTTGCCCTTTATTTTTCTTCCCTAACAATCGATCGGATTGTTTCTAGTCCCGCAGTTGTTTTGTGGCTCATCAAAGATGGTTGGTGGATGCATCTATAATTTTCCTGGTTTTTTATTTCATGGATACAATATGGCTGTCAAACATCTGGCACCCCAACTGAATTCCTAGAGTATGAAGGAGGTGGAAGACATAGTAGGAAAGGGAGAAGGAAGAACCAAGACCTGCATCAAAAACAAAACAAAACAAAACAAAGACTTTCCCTCAAATTCTTGGCAAACTTTCACCTGTACCTCATTGGTCAGAATAGTATCACGTGGCCACTGTTAGGCAAATGGGAAAGCAGGTTTTTAGCTTTCTATAGTTAAAGGCAAAGAAAAAGGGAATGGAACAATCTTAAGTGAGTAAAACTATAAAATTTGCCACAGAGCAACAAAGTATTTATCCTTCTGGGGCACAAGAAAGCATAGAGACTAAGGAAGGCTTCTTGACATGACAGCTGGTTTCTATCATGACCAGTGATGCTTGTCCAAAGAGAAACGCTTGTCTGCATAGGTATTCAGGGAAGAATGTTGAGTTTTCTCATAAGTCCAAATCTCGATAAACTTAGAATAATTGTATTTTTTTTTTAGTTCTATCTGAAGTCCCATCTTATTACCCCTAAATTGCATACAAAACTCAAAGCCATTTTTAATCATCTATTTGTAGAAACATCTTATTTTATGAAAAATTCATCATTTTATATTTCTATAGGTTCATAAACTGAGGACTTCTCATTTGTAGACACATTATATCCAAAGTCATGCCACGGTAGAAAGGATTTCATCATAAAATAATAAGCCTCGTAATAATGGGTCATTTCAAATATCCCAACAAAACCAAGAGGCCAGAATTGATATGGTAGAAATTCTTAAAGTGGAGGGCAGATCTCTGACATTCATCAAAAGTAAAGAAAACCTGGAGAAAAATGTAATTTCAAACATAGGCTCAGATCCATACCCTGAAAAAAAAAAAAATACAAAACAACAAAAAGAACAACAATAACAAAAAAAAACCTTGAGAAATTTTAGTGCCACTGTGTGATATTTCAAATGTGCCACTTCTGTTCATTAAAGACAGCCTCAGAGTAATACCAAGAACTCTAGTAATCTGTCTTGCATCAAAGAAATCCCACAGTGAGATCTGCCCAGCATATATTTTCCCGGCATGGTGTGTTGAGATTCACTTTAATTACTTCACTATGATATCACATTACTTCAGCTATGATATCACTGGGAAAGAACAGAACATATCTTTTCACAGTACCACAGTTTTTGCTCCATCCTGCAAATGACACATGTTACCACTTTTCTGTGGGTGAGCTCCAGGGCTGACAGGGCCTGTGTTTTGTAGTGTTCATGGTTCAGAAAAGAGCTACTTGCCCTTTCTCTAACCCCCCTCCCACCCTGGCCCCATTCCTCCACACTGACTAACCCTAGCTACTCAGTCATGTATGGATTTTCTTCAACAAGAGGACGTACTTTAAGCTCCACGGTTCCTAGTTCTGTCAGCCCTGAGAGAGCAAGAGGGAGCACATATGTTGACATAATCCCAGGATGGGCTAATGAGTAATGTTTTGAGGAAGTGAGGCTATGATGAGGGTCAGAGCAGAACGCTAGGATAGTGTCATAAAGGTTGTTTTATGCAAAAAAAAAAAAAAAAAAAAATGATGGAGGCTGCTTACAAATCATAACAAACTAATAATATGAGTTTTCATGAAGATGCTAGAAGTCATAGATGTACATCAGTGTTGGCTTTTGAGGTCAGTGTGGTATCTGTCCTGCCAATGGCCAAAGCATTGTTAGGATGAGATAAAGAGTGGGAAGCAAAACAATTCCAAATGTTTGTTCCATTGAAATTCTTGATTGATATTCCTTTTATGGTCCTGCTTTTCAAGTGGAATTTGCAAGAAAACCAGTATTTATAGTGGCAGAATTAATTATGATGAAATGTACTAGGATATATTATCACATGTTCCTGCTGTAACCATGTGAGGGGCAATGTTTCTCTGGAGCCTTATACATCCCCACCCTTGTTGACTTTGGACTTGGCCTGATTCTCTATCCCCACCCCCCACCCCGCCAATGTGAGAAGACAGTATATAGACCATGTCTCATCGGTACCTTTAAGAAGTACTGGGTGCTTGCACATTTTTGCTCTTTATTTTGGTCATAAGAATGACTTGTCATCAATAAGAATAGCTTATTCACCCTTCTCCACATGAGAAGAGGGTAGAGCAGAGGTGAATTTATTAATTCTCAATAGTCAGCCTGAAACATTGGTAAGAAATAAGTTCACTAGTGAGAAATACATTTTTATTGTTTTAAGTCCCTGGGATGTTAGGGTTATTGCAACAAAGCTGTCTCATGGAACTTTATGCTTTCCTAGTTTGAACACAGGTACCATTCTCTACTGGACTGCTTCAAGAAGCCCAGAATAATGATATAATTTTTCTGTCTCCCGTCTTGGTGGATCCTATCCCCACCAGCCCGAACAGATACATTTTAGGTTATAACTTAAAGAAGACTAAAGAAAGGCAAAATGCTGAGAGCCATTTCCTCCATGTGATGGATATGTGGTTCCTCTTGTCTCGTTGGAGGGGCGTGGCATGCAGGACTAGCATTCATTGAAACAAAGACCACGTGCTTTATGGTAACACTTTACAATACGAGAAAGGATGATATCTACAGAATAGATTATATACAGTTTATTCACTTTCGGGATATAAGAAGCCATTATTGACTCTTTGGACTTGAGTGTTCTTTTGTGAGCCACATTTTATAATTGCGTGTGCTCTTTGGCAGACAATTCGAGCCCCTCGTTCCCCAAAATCTTTTAAAGTAATTGCTGACTGCGGGAAAACTGATTAGTAAAGCAGAGTTGAGTAACTGGAGGTCTCTTGCCATGATGTTTTGCCAGAACGATTCACACAGGCGCTGTGATGCAGGCCCTTTGCAGCTTCTCTTACTTTGCTTTCCCTTCATACTTTTCTGCAGAAGATTGATCACTTCAGGTTACAAAGGTGAAATAGAATACAGATTCTTTTCGGATAGTGTCCCAAACGCAAAAGCCCCAGGTGAAGTTCTATAGGAGATGTGCTTCCCGGAGAAATGCTGACATGAAGCCTTCGCATCTATACATCTATACAGTTCTAATTAAACAATCGGGTCCTCGTAGGCAGTATATTTATGAGTGAATCTTTGTGCTGTTTTAGTGCAGACTGCTGAAAACCAACACATGTTGCACCCCGAAAGTGAAACTCTCAACTTGAAATGAATTACTAGAACAGGTTGATTGTGACCGGAGAACATTCTCTTGAAATAAGAATCATTTTCAGGGAACATGAACTCCACACGTGGCTGTCATATTAGATATGACAAGTGGGGACATTCCAGTGGTGTCCAGATTGTGCAAATCATGTTGTGTTATGCGAGACAGGGTACTCAGCTTTAAAAAAAACAGTCCTTTCAAAGCTCACCCATTGCTGAGCTTTCAAAAATTTCTAATAATGAAGTCAACATGTAACCTTCATCTACACTGTAGAAATTTAATGCCCTCTTTTAGCTTGCAGTTCAAACGCATCTGAATTCAATTTTTATGAGAATGTCCTTATCACACTACTGTAAAATTGCACGGAAGTTGTCAAGTAGGTCAGCAAAGTGCACATAACATTTGTTGATATGACAATCGGTGATATGTAACTCCCAGGGGACTAGCATACTGTTGAGACATGACCCTTTTACTAGTTTCCAAATATTCACAACAGTTAAGGTAGGTTAGTTGATGAGCAATGTTTCAAAGATATAAACAATCAAAAACCAGATTGCTAGATTTATATATTATACTATATAGGTATATATATTACATAAAATGAGAAAATATGTGTATATTCAAAATCCAACAAATTGACAAGAATAAAAATTTGCCAGTGTGACTTTTTCCTCCAAAACTGGGTTTTCATAGTTACTTGAGACTTTCCCCCCCCCCTTTGGAAAATGCGTCCCAAATGTAAAAACTATTGAAATGTTTGAATCTCATTAAAAAAAAATAGCATCAGCTGTCTTTGGATATAAAGTAATAACTTTCTCTCAGTAGCACCTGTACTTGCTTTCCAAGATACACTTGTCATTTTAGCTTAACAACTCCAACAAGAGCTTTTTATTGCCATCTGTGTCTCAGGCAGCAGGAATTTCTCGCTTTAGAGTTGGAAACAAGAGTCAAAGTTACAGTTGAAGTTGATTAAAGATGACAACAAATTATAACCCTATATAGAAACCAACAATGACACATTTTACCTTGAGAATGGACTGGTTAAATATGAAACACTGAAAGATGGTGTAAAGTTCCTTTATTGTACTGAATAATGTAACCAAGTAAATGGTTAATAATGAGCTTGGCTTTATTTCCCTAGGCTAATATTTAATTACTTATTCCAAAAATATTTGTAAAAGTTCATAGCAAAGTAGCATATGTGTTTATATCAAAATACTCACTTACTCAACCAGTGTTTATTTAGCTCCTCTTGGGTTAAATACTAGATCCTAAGGATTACAGCAGGAGAGGGGGAAAATAAAGAGCAAAATGATCTGCTATTGTGTTAGATTCTAGTGGCGTCAGTATAAATAATAAAGACTCCAGAAAAAATGGAATAGGTGATCAGTCAGATACTGGTACTTATGCAGAGGAACATAAAGCAAGGATGGAATAGTGAATTAAATGGGGCAGGGGAGTATTTTCAGTTGGGCTCTTAGGGAAGGTCTCAAGGCAAGTGACATTGAGCTCATCATCCCAGGCTGAGAGAAGCACCAAGGGCAAGAGCCCCCAGGCCAGAACATACATGGACTATGCTTGAGCTTTAAGAACACCTTTGTGGTGGGGGCACCTGGGTGGCTCAGTGGGTTAAGCCTCTGCCTTCGGCTCAAGTCATGATCTCAGGGTCCTGGGATTGAGCCCTCCATCGGGGGTCCCTGCTCAGCAGGGAGCCTGCTTCCTCCACTCTCTCTGCCTGCCTCTCTGCTTACTTGTGATGTCTCTGTCAAATAAATAAATAAAATCTTTAAAAAAAAAAAAAAAAAAAACTTTGAGGCTACGGTGGGTGTTGTGACATGTAGTAGGAAACAAGGCCCCAGGAGATTATGGGGCCAGGGTGAAGAGTAATAGGCAGGAAAAGCAACCAGCAGGCTATTTAAATAATCCAGGGAGAGGAATAAAGTGGTCTGGACCACAGTGCATCACCAAGGTAGTGACCGTACTCAGATTCTACATATGCTTGGCATTAAAGGATGGATACAAGGTTTGTTGACGCTTTGGTTTCTGAGTGTGAAAAAGCGAAGGAGTCAGGGATGATGCCAAGTTTGGAATTGTTGCTCTTTTTTTTTTTTTTGCCTGGCAAAGCTAAAATGAAGGATCTCTTTCAGAAGGTAAACTTATGTCCTAGAGGTTCTTGAGCTGAGCGGGTTTGTAGACAACTCACAGATTCTGCAGTCTGGAGTGGGACGTTTCATCTTCTTCTTATTATGATTATTTTAGAAGCTTAGCATCTTCTTTCATGAGTATCGTAGACAAGAAACAACAGCGGAATTAGCAATATCTGTAGCATCATCACCAGTAGAATTCACATATATATGCGCATTGCATTACAACTGGAACAGATATCTCAGAATGTCATTTACATTCATTGTTACTTCCCAATCATTATTAGCAATTAGATCTGCTGCCAGGTCTTATTATTTAATATGTGAATAAGGCAACGCGTCTATCACAATTAAAAATATCTTGGTAACTTCAATTCAGCATAATTGTTTCTTTTGTAATTCTGTGTGTTTTATTTTAGGGGCACGTTTTAGGCATTATTCTGAGAAGATTTCCATGGGCTTTGGGAAAATACCAAAGGGGTCCATGGCACAAAAAAAGTTAAAAGCACTTCTTTTAACTATGTGCAGTAGTACATACAGTGGAGAGAATGCCAGTGTGCTCTCTTAAAGGTAATAGGGATAGTAATAAAATGATAAATGAGTGTGTACTTACTATGTGCCAAGTACACTGTCTAAATTATTTCCTATAGCAAACCTGAGGCAGAAGCTACCTCCATTTTTTAAAAAGATTTTATTTATTTATTTGATAGAGATACAGCCAAAGAGGGAATGTAAGCATGGGGAGTGGGAGAGGGAGAAACTGGCTTCGTGCTGAACAGGGAGCCCGATGCAGGGGTTGATCCCAGGACCCTGGGATCATGACCTGAGCCGAAGGCAGATGCTTAGTGACTGAGCCACCCAGGCACCCCACCCCCATTTTTTAATAGAAGAAAATTGAGGCTTAGAAAGGGTAAGTAACTTTCCCTAGGCCATACTCCTTATAAGTGAAAATTCAAGTCCATGTCTAGGTGTATGCTCTTAACCACCAAAATATACTGCTATCCACTATAGAAGGATCAAAATTAATGATATAAAATGGCCCATAGGAATTCTGTTTAAAGAAGTCCAAACTGAAGCGTACTCTAGCCATTTGTTGGGAAGAAGGAATAGAATAAAAGAGGCAAAGGAAACGTTTTTCCTACTGCCATGAAAATATTTCCTTTCTTTTTCTGTGTGTGCGAGGGGGCAGTGAAAATAGCATGACTTTTTTTCTGATTCTTTTAAATCATGCACATTCATTGTAATGTATTTGCACTGTTCATAAATTTGTAAGAAAGAAGGAAAAGGTCCACTGAAATGCAAGTCTGTGAGCCAACCACCGTTAACAATTTGGACACCAACCAACATTTCATACATCTCTTTATATATGTACATATATATGTTTTGCAGTCAAATAGCACGTAGCTTTTTTAGAACGAATATTACCCCTCCCTCCTATCCTGTCTTCACACTTCTCTACCACTTCTTCTGCTTCTCTACCCCACACCCCCCAATCATCAGAAGAGCCACGTTATTCACCTAACACATGTCCTCCCCTAGGTAGAGAAGCCTTGAAAGGACACAGAATTGTGGCAACCATCGAGTAAGAGCATGTGTGGGGTCAGCAGATAAGGGTGTGTGTCAGCTGTGCTCCATCCAGACTCTCTGGGTTTGGCTCACTTACCAGTGCTCGCTATCCAACTTTGCACAACATGCTTAATTATTCCTGGTCTTCTTCATCCAATGGGGATCGCAATACTATTTACGTGACTGAGTGTTGGTGAAGCTTCAGTGAGTCATTGCATGAAAACTTTCGGCAAAAGGATGCGGTGAGAGTCCGAAGCTGTGGCTGTTGTGTTGCTGTCTGTCAGTCCTGTCAGGCACCCTGCATCTCAGCGGGTAGGTCCAAGTCATTTGTAAGTGGTTCTCGGTTGGCTGGAGACCACCAGCAGCAGAACCCAAGGCCCTCCTTCAACCCCAGAATATTACTTATAAAGGACATTGTTCCAATTTCAGACTATGTGAATATACAGGGGATATGAGTCGTATGACTTACACGGATTTGGTTTTGAGAACAAAATAATGCATATTCACGTGAACAATCAATTCTATAGAAAGGGAGTAAAAGACATCTTGTTGGCTATTTTGATAAACTAATTTTATCAAGTATTTCATTTCTATTTCTCTGACTAGAAACTTGTTAAGAAAATTAGTATTTTACGCCAGCCCTACCTCTCACTCTTAGATTTTTGTGAGCTTCAGGGCTTGCCAGGGGCTATAGGGACTGATGCTTTTTACTAATTGCTGTCAGATTGTAGTCGAGTGATTAAACCACAAAAGAGGAAGAAAAAGTAAAGGAAAGAAGGCATAATTTGTTAGATAAGACTATTGTGCAGCATCCTACCATTTTGCTAAGAATTTCGGCACTGGCGGTGGTTTGATCAGCTTTAGTATATTATGAGAAAAGCATGAAAGGAGAGATGTTACAGAATTCTAAGGAAAATATTTACTCGCTAAGTAAAAGAGGTTCACACCTGTTTTCACTTGATCTGTGAGCCTCACTTAAAACGTGTTTTCATTACAAATCTGGGAAATGTCAGAGAATGAACTTGGAAGGTAAGTAGGTTGGAAACTATTCTTTTCATTCAAATAGAAATGGATGTTGTACTCATGGTTGTTTTGTTTTGTTTTGTTTTTAGTGACAATTATATTTTTGGCCCCCACAAGTTCATAGGCGACAAATGCCTTGAATTTAGTGTTCATTGTTTAGTATACTTATTTTTATTCATCCATGATGTCTCTTCATTGAGCATTTAGTGTGAAAGCATATTCCTGATTTAATAGACTTCACACAAATCTCTCCTCAGCCTCCAAATGTTAGATGCCGCCTCATGTAGCACATTACATCCCCAGGAGCATGCTGGCTGGGCTGTTTCACTTCAAAGCCATAAGCCTTTTCAGACGTTCAGTATTCCTGAGTTGAGTAGTCCTCGATACATCAGCATCCACTGCTCTCAGCGGCACATTGAACTTCTGTCTTCAGAAAACAGGCATTAACGATTCCCGTGTCCTTGTTGTGAGTGATCATTGATCACTTTAAACTATGCCATCCCATCAGCTTGTAAATATGGAATACATTACTTTTCACTAAATACATTATCCTGTCCATTTCCCCACTGAAACTGACCTCCTGCATTTCAACCTGCTAGCCTTTGGAAATTGGTCTGTACTTTATGTCCCTTAGATTTAGCTAGTCTGTGGCTTTAAAAAGTTTATATTTTCTGTACGTTTGGAAGTTTCGCTTCTTCTGGATCCTTTTTTAAAATACCAAACAAGGTCATTCTTGAGAGTTATCACTAGAGGATTTGTGTGTATATATATGTGTATGTGTGGGTGTGTGTGTGTGTATAACCATATATGTATATACTACATTTATATATACTTACATGCATATACATATATATACATGGTATATATGGTAACAGACATATCTTTTCTGTTCTTGAGAGTGTCTGTACATGGCAGTTCTTCATGTAATACTTATATACATATACATATATATGTGTATATTATGTGTGTATTATTATTGCTCTACTTACCTTAATATTCTATTTCCACTGAAAGCCACTTCTTAGTCATCTTAAGAAATTAGGTATGCGTCCATGTCCTAGAGTTGCAGCTTTATTTACAACAATGATCATTTAGAAACAGCCAAAATATCTAATAATAAGAAGTACTCACATACATTATGGTATTTTCATATTGTGTGTGATAGTCATGTCGCTCATACCAAAGTTTATATTTTAAGGAAAATTAATGGAATGGGAAAATATTCACTATATTTTATCAAAATAAATAAGCAGATTATAATTTATATCGACAGTAGGATTACGGGATAATTTTTAAGATTCTTTAGGTCGGCAGAGGAATTAAAGGGAAAGAAGTATATTAAAATAGTAATAATTGTTAACGATCTGTGGGGTGAGGCTGTGGCTGAGTCTGTTTCTCTGTTGTTTTATTTTTCTTCTGTATTGTCCACATGTATTGCTGTTGTAATCAGGAACACCTAAATGAATAAATAAATGGTGATCCAGAAGCAGACATTTCTTCCCTGCATTCTTTCCCCAAATTAAGGAGTTTGGTGGAATCTAGTCAAATGGAGTCATATTCAGTGAACCCTCTGATTAAACACACGCCAAAATTCTTTCAGAATTCCAGAGAATTTTCCCTTGAGAACATGTCAAAGCAAGAGAACAAAGGCAGGGCTTGCAGTATTGGGTTGTAGAAGAACAAGAACTGGAAAGGTACAGAGGGGTTGGGGGTGGAGAGGGTAAGAATGAAGGGCCAGGCTGGGGGGCAGGGAGTGTGTAGCCACAGAGCCCGGCCTACGGCAAGAGCCAAAGGAAAGAATCTCACCTTGGAACAGAGCTCTAGTTCTGTTTTTGAAAATATCCTGACCTGAATCATTCATGATCACTTCCAAGTTAAAATAATGGTGTGAGTCTGCTGCATTCTTTTGCTGGGAGTTTTGCGAAGGACTAATGTTTTCAGCACACATGAAAGCATGAAAAATGATTTTAAAGATTTGTATTGGAAATGCAGTATGTGGATCTGAACCAAAGGTTAAATAGTTGGTTATGTACCAGACTGACTTCCCCCTAACAGAGAAGAAATAAGAACCATTTCTAAACCGAGAAAAGAGCCCCATGCTTTTGGCAAAGGGGAGATACCCTTGGAGATGTTTTTGGCTTTTTTAATAACCCAAGAATTGATCATTTCTTACTGAACAAGCCCTTGCCTGGCTTGCCAACGAGTAACAAAGGAGGCTCAGTGGACCTTTGATCAAAATCCCATCTTGCTCGGTAGTATTTTAGAACATCCTTGTGTTTTATCTCACCCTTCACTGTCTGGGGAAAATAACGTGCTTCTCATGGGTATATGTTTACAAGTAGGAGACATGGTTTATTTCTCAATTTACAGCACTTCTGGATTTATAATTAGTTGCCGGGAAGTAAATAATAGAATGCTTTATTTTGCATTAGCATGGGTTGATGGTAACAGATCTATCTTTTCTATTCTTGAGGGTGTCTGTACACGACAGTTCTTCATCTTCCCACTAAAGCACACATCTGCAGGCCATTTCAAGGACAAACAATACACTATTAAAAGACAAATCTAGCTCCCACTTCACCAGTCCTCACAGTTTGCGGAAGGGAAGAAACTAGGTCCTTGCTAGTTTCCACCCAAAATAGGATGGAAATTATTTCCATTGGAATGATAGTCTTATTGGATATTTTAACATGATTTTTAGTTTTAAGAGTCTATAAATTTATAAGCAGACAACAACAACAAAACCCAAAACCATTTGCAAAAGACACCCTCCCTCTGTTAGTAGTGTAGAATTCAGGGGTAAAAAGAGGATTAAATTATAAATTAGATGTATGCTTCTTGTCATGTCGCATAATATGACCACATAAAATAGCTTATGAATTTACTAAAGTTCATTAATCACATTGATTAATGACCTGAATTAACGTGCTAGGGTTTAGTAAAATTTGTTGAAATGGTCCCAATCTAGGTTTGTAGTTTATATTCTGTTTTTTCATTAATAAGTATAAACTGAAGACACTTTCCATATTGGATGAGTGAAAATTGTGGATTGTTTGTAAACTAGCCAACAATGTACTTTAGTCAGTTTTTCTTGGCAAATTCACATTTAATGTCGTCCATTGCCAGAAATCTGTTCCATAATGATGTCATCAACAGTTTGGGATGAGAAAAAGCTATGAAAAAAGCTGAAAGAATGCAGATGGGAAAGTAATTCCTGCATATTTCATTGACCATATGGTCCCCCCTCCCTGACTTTACGTATTGGGCTAGCAAACTAAAATCCTCCTTTGAATCTTGTAGTCTTCTAACTTTATTTTAATTTTCCCCCTATAATGAATTATAATGGTAATGTTTTCTTGTTAGGCCATTTTATGAAAATATTAATTTGGTCGTATAACTTGTGAGAAACTTAAGATTTTCGGTAGAAGTGCCAGTAAGTTTAACTTGCATCCCTGGCACCCTGTATCCTGATGTTTGATGGAATAGGAGATAACAGGCTTTTTGTCTACCTACTAGAATGACATGAAGAAAACCAAACAACAGACAAACTTAGGCTTGGAAAGCAAAGTAACAGTGAAAACCCTCCTTGACCTTGTAATGGCATTTATGCTAAAACACAGAGCTAATGCCATGTCAATGTAAGTGTATGTGACACTCCCATTAAAAAGTATTCAATTACCCTAGAGACCCACTGACTCATAGATTCTCTGTGACATTAATGTGGTTATCAAGATATGGTCTTTGAATTTCTTTGGCTGTCCATCTAAATTTCATAAGCTGAACTATGTTTAAATACCATGTGTGGGAGCTAAACAACTAGGTTAATTATGTGTCCAAATACATGCAAAATTATATTTTATATGTCATTCAGGCACTTATTTCTTTAAGGTTGAGAAACATTCCTATGTGGATACATGTGTAAATGCATTTTTTATATTATGGATGTTCCTTTAGTAAATCATTATTATATACCTATTGTGTACAAGGATGAGCGCCCCCTCCCCTTGTAGGGGATATGAAACATGGGCTGAAATGTCTACAGTAGAATGTACAAAATGCCAGCTTTGTGAGAAATTTAAAGAAAAAAAAAAAAAAAGAGCTGTTGGTATTCCGAAGGAGATGAGACTTAACTGGAGAAGATTATTACAGGGAACTTATGAGAACTTGGGAATAGCCTTGATCTGAGGCCTGCTGAGACTAGGTATAGTTTAGGATGTGGACAAGCTGAGAGTTTTCTCCTACTTGGGCCATCTCACTGTGCTCGGAGTCATGAGTGTCATGGGGTCCTCCTCATCATGATTACTAAAGTTTCATCTGTGATTCTTCCATTAATTCACTGTAATTTATTTACTTCAAGTCGTAAGTCTTCTGCTTACTCAAACTTTAGTTTATACATTATTTTAGTTCACTCATGGATTTTTCATGCTCACCTTTCGGCTTCAGCTCCTAGGACCAATAACTGATCTCTGTCTTTCTTTGTTCAATGTCCTGAGAAAAAATTGCATGGGCCAACTGGTCACCACCCAAAAGGGCAACCTATCAGTTGGTGTCCTGGGTCAGAGCCCCATCTCAGGTGCTCTCACCTTCAGACAGCGATATGAAAGCAAATATCTTTCTGCAAAAACATGGGCCTCGTTCCTTGGGCAGGGAGCGTGAGGAGGAACTCCTTCCCAAAGCTCCTATGGGTATGTTGGCCCCTATGTGGAACGTAGTTCAGGGAAGGAATTATGGAGGAAAGTATGTATCACTATGCTCATTGACACTCTTGCCTTCTTTCTTTCTTTTTGCTGAAATGGTGGAGGTTCCTCTTATATACTTCAAGACCAACCCATTCACCCGTGCCCATTCCTTCCTACCTGATAAGAGACCCTGCTCTTTGGATTGTTGTGAATTTGTCTTTTGTTTTGTTTTGGTGCTTTGTTTTGTGTTTTTCCTCTCTCTTGAATTCCTGATAGGATCTAAGAGCAGAACAGAATGGAGATAGACCATGATCTTTAAACAGTCTACAGCTTCACATGCTAAAAGAGTTCATGGAGCTCACTTGTAATCTTATATGGTAAAGGCATAACACTTCTCATGTATCTTGTTGAAATTAAGTTATTGAAGAGAAAAAGAAATCAACTTTTGAGTGTTGAAGTTACCAATGTATAAGAATGAAGGGACGTCAGTATTTAATATAGTCATAGAGGAAATAAGGACTAATTCTCATTATTGAGCTTATCACATAAAATTAACAATATATCCTGGAGTGGTAGTGATGTGTTATGATCATCTGTGATTACCTTTGGCCTTGTTTAGCGGACACTTTGTTATCTCTAAACCAAGCCACAGATAGTAAATGGTGTCTACCCTTATGATCTGATATAAACAGTATTCTACATAGACTAATAAAAAATGTTTGTACCACCACAGCCTAGCAGATAGGATCAATGGATAAGCTACTAACCATGATATTTTATATTAGAGCAGGTCTGGGTTCCCTTTACTCTACTTTAAGCATTAATGTTCATTAAATAAATACTCTTGTGTTACTCTGTAGTGTGCACCCAGATAATACAGAGTCCCATCATTGGAAGGTAACTAAAAATTGTGTAGTGACATCTAGTATCAGACTTCCTTCTGCCTCTTGCTGTCTGTCTAGCTTCTTCTGAATCGCTTTATTATTGGAAAATAGAGCACATAAAAGCTTGGTCCCTGTTAATGGCAAGATAAATTCAGTAAATGGTTTTATTGTTGATTCAGGTATCATTATTTATTCTTTGAAAAATTTTAGAGACCCCTACTTGTATATAATAAGATCAATTGTTGATGAGTGGCTTTCAGTTGTCTCTTTCTACAAAATCACATGACCAAGCAATATCAAGTTAAACCATATGATTCTACTGTTTTTGCGGGTTGAAGATCATCATATGTCAGCAATTTCGTGCAGTCTAACATAGTATATTTTAAAAGCTATTTTGTCCAGCTCTTTGCCTTAACTTCTTCTTCTTCTTTTTCTTTTTTTTTTTTTTTTTAATGAACACTATTATTTAACAGGGTTTTAGTTCATTTTCTGAAACAGACTCTAAATCAAACTGAACTCATGGTATTTTTTCATTTGAATATAGACAAACTATAGATTGTATTTTCAGATGTAATGAAAAAGTCTGTGAAAGAATCGTGAGATTTTTGATTCCCTGCTGTTTATGACAATGGTTAGACTCTTAGGCTGGTTTAGCTTCTGTTAAGTTTTATGAAATTTCTCTTTGGCTTTTTTCCTTAAGAACTCCAGAATTATTCTGGAATGCAGATGAATTACCACATATGTATATAGTTAAAGGCAGCTGTCTGCTTCAGTTAAAGAATCCTGGCTCATTATGTTTATGTACATCAGAAATCTATTATTGTAGGAAGAAAGAGAAGCAACTCCTGTCATGTGGTTGAAATGCAATATTTTAAATATCCTGGGTCTTTTGTAACTTCATTTCACAGTACATTATGGGCTTCAATATCTACATATAGTTCAGTGACTAGACTCCCATATTTTAAGAATTGCATAATGTTATCTTCCTTTAAAGACAGTAATGAACTTTTCAGAAATAGATATTACAGTGACATTATTGCCGTAGAGAAGCAAAAAAGGAAATAAAAATACTTTATGGGAAATTCTTATTTTGGATAATTTTCAAAGGTCAGATTATCAAATAATTGGATCCCAAAACTTTTGCTGCTATGCTTCAAATTAGTATTCTTCACACTACATCTTTATTTTTTGCTAAAATCTAAAGAATCTAAATTGAAGTATGGAAGTATCTTGTCCCAAACCTATCTATATGGTTTGATTGTCCCAAGTAGATTTTTAATAAGGCAATGTGAGAAATGCTATAGATTTATCTACATACTTGGGTTTCCAAAATAAAGACCCTTACCATCAGGCTCTTTGCTCAGAAGGGAACTGAGTTTCAGTAAATTCTATTATAGACTTCTTAGGAAATACTTGTGACTTATGAAGTGTCAAAATTATCTCATTCTGATATAGCCAGACCTTAGAATAAGCCTTCCCTATAATCATGCTCCCCAAAGAAATGGAAAAAAAAAAAAAATCCAGAGCTGTGAATTTAAATATGTAATACATACTTTATTTGTAAGTATACATACTATATATAAATCTGAAATCCCATATATGTGTGTGTATACATATGTGTGTGTGTGTGTATGTGTGTGTGTGTGTATGAATACTTTGTAACACACTGGGAAGACAGGGAAAAAACATAGAAAATTCAGTTTAATGGTAGAAAAGAATAATGTCAAGGGTTATATACATAACAAAATTCTGACCATAATTTCTGGAAGCAAGTCTTTGATCAAATCCATTTTCCAAGACTGTCCGTAGCCACTGACTACTCAGATGAAAGTCCACATATGCTTGATTTTTTTTTTTTTTTTTAACATTCCTAGTCAATTCAGTAATTGGTTAGGGTTAATACCCATCTTAAGTATCTTAAGTTCAGTCCAAGCACTTGAGCACATAAAAGATTCATGAGCATACTTTTGGGTGATTGCATTCTGTTCTCAGGCTTGCCGTCATTTCTTTCAAAATCACATTGTTTTGAGCCTGCTTCTGTGTACTCCGCTGATACACTGTCCACACTCGTAAGTGCAGGTTAGCAGATGTTCCTGCTTTGAGACTTCCTTGGAAGACGTGCATTCATAAAGAAGTGTTAAGTATATGTGAAAAAAACGAAAGAAGTCTGCAAATATTAGGGCTTTCCTCAGTGTCTGTGTCTCAAGAGCATGTACAAACTCAAGAAAGGCTACTAACAAACTATTTTTAAGTCCATGCTGTGGCATGTTTTCTGTTTGGTTAAATAAGGCCCAGGACATTTGCATGTGGTATTTAAAATGCAGAAAACGATTAAAATTGCCTCATTAGAAAGTCCAAAACACCCCAAACATTCCAAAAGCTATCGGTAGGGTTCCCTAGAATTTTTTTTCATCTAGTTATTTTAGGAAATAAAGACGTGCTTTGTAGATTCTGAAAATTTTGCTTTGTAGGGTCTTTTTTTTTCTTTAAAGAAAACCAGAGAATGTATTGAAAAGAAAAGAATCCTGTCTGTTTCAAGAAACTGCTAAGCTTCAGGAAGGGCAGTGGCGTAGATAGGCCTTGGAGGCAACTGTACCCGGGAACTTAAATGTCACTTTTCTGCTACAAACTCACTTTCCTTACATCATGTAAATCTTGGCTGCAAAGTCCTTTTGACTTATACAGGTTCAGCTAACAGGGAGAGGCAAAAGACTGTTTCAGACCCTCATTCAGGGTTCCCTTAATATAATCCGTGCAGCCACAGCACTAGGCTCCTTCCCAAAGGGGCAACAGCCAGACTAGGTAGGTCTTGCATGTGAAGAGGAGGAGGAAAGCCAGTCTTTAATCAATCTAGGTGCTGTCCTTCCCCCGCCCTTTCAGGCCAGACATATCACCATCCTGCAAACTAAGGGCTAAATCAATGGTTCTCAAATCTGGCAGCCCATTAGAATCACCCTGGGAGCCATTAACAAATACCAATGCCTGTACTCCATTCCAGACCAATTAAGTCACAATCCTTGGGCGTGGGGCCTGGACATCAGTGTTTCTTAAATGCTCCCCAGATGATTCCAGTCTGCAGCCTGGATTGAGAACCAGTGAGCTATATGATAAATCTCAACCTAATGGAGGAAAATCAGTATAACCACCATAACCACCATTAAAACCCCCATTTAAGAAAAGGAAAACCATAGAGAGGTCCTAATTGATCTCAGACATTTTAAATCTGTTAGAGTTGACTTTTTCCAATAACTGGTTCACAAGAAACAAATTAACAATACATTTTGCCTCTTCCTGTTTGTCTAATTTAAAGATTTTATAGAAACACCTTGATATATTTCCCTGTCTTGTTTCTGGTTCATGCATATTGATCAGTGGTGAATTTCTCTGTCAGATTTCAATATTTGGTTGATCTCTTTTATAGGGTCACGTTAATACATCGAACTCCACAGTGATCCCACTCTAGTCTCTACAACAGATTTGTCTTACGTCTTACATCTTTCCCACTCCCTCGCTTCTGCCAACACAACAGCCATAACTTCATTACCATCCCTGAACTCAAATAACAGAATAAGAACTTGTCGCTAAACTCAGCCAATATATTTGGGTATGTTAGGTATCAAGGGATGTTTTGTAACACACTTGTGGGAAATTTGACTTCCATAGAGTGTAAGGAGAAAACGTGGTTTTGAGTTTGCAACTTTCCCTGACCTTCTATCCTTGACGGAGCTCCCTGTAGGGAAGATGGTCCCTGTATTGTCTCCACCAAGTTCTATAGGAAACTTCCAGACCTGATTTGCACTCCCTTGCCCTTCAAGCATTTAAACTAATATTTTTCAAATGACATCTCTTATGTCTCAGTCAGATATGTTGGCATTAAATATATGTGCAACAATATAGATATTTTTTGTTTATTTCAGGAGATATTTGCTAAGACCCCGTAAGTCACATTTTGTGTCTATGTTAGAACCCTTTATTTGACTTTCAGTTTAAAAATACAACTGCCAAAGGGAATGATTCTACTTGGAATAGTTAAGCTCTTTTTAAATTTAGGTTAGAATAGCCTACTTTCAAAAGTATAACATTTATATTCCTTTATATGAACTTGTAATATTCAAGTACGTAAGGGGAAATGCTAGAATACTGACTCAAGAAGACGTAGTGATCTCTAGAAATTGTGTACATTCGTCTGGCACATTTATACATAAAGCTTCAGCTTTTAGAGAAAGAAGCAGACGCTCTACTTAGGCAGTTGTCAAGACATGATGAATGAGGTCAGTGGTCTGCTAACCTCAATTGCTCTCCCTTGGGCATCTCACGCCTCTCTGAAAGTATCCTATAGGTATCCACATCATATGGGAATTTGTCTGCTCCATGTTTGTGACATCCTAGAAAGTAATAGGCCTCCAGAAGAGATCTTTTAAAATAGAAGAAATTGTATGTGCAATTATATTCTTCCCTAAATGAGGAGATGCAGAGGTCATGATGAAAAGAAACAGATAGCAGAAAGATAATCAAACTCTAAAAAACAAGTATGCAAATGAATCTTTGATCCTGGTAGCTCATCGTGTCATTCCTTCTGCATGTTTTCATTTTCTTCGTACTGAGTAACATAGGTATTGCAGCGAGTACTTTATGTGGATTTTTTTTTTTTTTTTTTTTTTTTTTTTTTTTTTTTTAAATTTATTTTTTATTTTCAGCATAACAGTATTCATTATTTTTTTTTTAAAGGTAATGTTCTCAAGTCTATAAGGTATATACTTAGATATGTTATATATCCAATATACATGTCTAATGCATGTATATTACATATGAATAAATATGCGAATTATATATGTAAGCATGTAATACATTATTCATATACACACACAAACATTTTTCTGATACAGAAATAGATTCAAGGAGGTTAAGGAAATGAGCGTTTATGGTCAAGTGATATTAAGTAGATTTAAACACAAAGCACCAACTTAACTTCTTTTCAGCCTTAGGATATCCAAATCCTCAAGAAACCATTAGAGGATCAGAAGTTGGTAAGCAATAAAAATAGTTGTAGTTACTTGTAATTTTATCTCAAAGACCTTCACAAAGCTAAGGCATTTTACATTTGAACCGGCCATGGAAAGATGGTTTTCTATTCATGCAACATCACATTTTTACTTGTCTAGAGGAATGAAATTTTACTTTACCCTGACCCCCATCCCCGTGTTTAACTACTCTCATGGGCTAGAAAGACTGTATTACTAAAGCAAAATTTGCATTTCACGTGTTGTTTCAGTTCATTTATCCTTTTATATGTTCAGAGGAAATAAAGGTCAGAGAGCATCATTCTTTGTATTTTATATGTAGGACCCCCCTTTTATGATTTTTTCTCTCTCTCTCTCTCTCTTTTTTTTTTTTTTTTTTTTTTTGCTCAGATGTACTGTTTTCTTTTCTCCTGACAGTTCTCTGATTTCCTCTTAGCTCTGATGCCCCAGTGATTATTTCTGTACTTTAAGCAATTATATTTTAAAGGAAAGGAGATCAGGCTAGAGCTCTAGAGTTGGAACACCTCTGATGCCTAAACATGGCAAATGTGTTAGATTAGGTAACTCTCCATTTTGCTCTCCCAGATAAATCTCATCAATGAACAGACATGCATTTGTTGTACAATAAAGTCTGGGATATTTCCTTGAAAAGCAAACTGCCAAAATGAACTTTGAGCCACACTCACAACCAGATAGTTTATCAGCTAGTGTGATGTAGAAATCTCATGCCTCTCTGATTGAATAACAAGCAACTGTTGCCTTTTTTACCCAAATATATGAACACAAGTGCTTCCGTCTGCCATGTATACCCTTGGCCACAGTTAGAGGACTGAATTATAACTGAGTCATGCATGTGCTGAGTTTTAGCAGAGTATTCCTGCAGGATCCAACAAGGATAAAAATTGATGTCCTTCTTGAAACAGAGTGCTACAGATGGTGCAGGTTTATAGCTGTCTCCAAATACCAAATGCTAAACCGCTCCTTTGATAAGGCAAGGCAGTGTAAAGGTTTAAATATAGCCTCATGGTGGAATGTCAGTGAATGATGGGTCCCAGGTACAAACATACCAAAATGTTCTCTGTTTAAACATTTTTTACAACCATGGTTGTGGAAATTCTATAACAAAGAAATTATGCACAGGGGAGGGAACACAAGACCTACCTTGAAAATCTATGTGTGTACTAACAAATCAACTAAATTTGAAGGGAGGAAATGACACACTGGCAGCTCGTGAAGTCGGTATTTTGCAAACACCTGCATAAGTGGAATCTGAAAACGTTATGTTAAACTTAGAAGACTGGCCTTTATGTAACAGCAACAAGGGGAGCTTGCTTTCCTTATTTTTTTTTTTTTTAAGATTTTTATTTATTTATTTGCAAGAGAAAGAGAATGAGAGCCAGCGGGTACAAGCGGGTGGAGGGTCAGGCAGAGGGAGAAGCAGGCTCTCCCCAGAGCAGGAAGGCGGATGTGGAACTTGATCCCAGGACCCTGGGATCATGAGCTGAGCTGAAGGCAAACACTTAACTTACTGATTGACCCAGGCGTCCTGGGGAACTTGCTGTCTTAAATGAGGCTAGTTATCTTTTTATGGTAGAGCTTCCATATGAATGTTTAATGTTGGCCTTCTAGTATGAGACTTGGTTTTGTGTTATGGAATGGTTAATTTGATAATTTTACCTTATTGTGTGTGCACGTGCGCGCGCGCGTGCATGTGCGTGAGAGAGAGAAACTGAATATATATATATGTATAGGTATGTATATGCATGTATATGTACATGTATATGTATGTAAATGTACATTTATGTATATGTATATACACACAAGCATTTGAATTGATTTAATTTTATTTATTTATTTTTTAAAGATTTTATTTATTTATTTTACAGAGAGAAATCACAAGTAGATGGAGAGGCAGGCAGAGTGAGAGAGAGGGAAGCAGGCTCCCTGCTGAGCAGAGAGCCCGATGCGGGGCTCGATCCCAGGACCCTGAGATCATGACCTGAGCCGAAGGCAGCGGCTTAACCCACTGAGCCACCCAGGCGCCCCAAATTGATTTATTTTTAATACAACTATATCATATTTCTTTAAAAAATAAAATAAAAGGGCTGTTTGTAGTGGTATCATCTTCATTATTTATACTAGAGAAATGAATAGTAAGAAGTAGAATTTTAAAGTATCTGATACCTTGGGTTTTTTGGTTGTATTAATAAGACTGGCCATGGGGCTATAAGGAAGAGTAGGGTTATATAGAACAGTAGACTCATATAATAGTTTAGAACCCTCCCAGAATTCACTAGTGAATTAAAATTAGATAAAATTAGATAAAATTATTTTATCTAATTTTGAAATAATTTTGCAGTGAATATATTAAAAAGAAATCTTTTAATATATACAGTGTCAGCAAGTAAATCAATACAAGGAAGTTATCAAATAATTTTGAAAGTTATATGCAGCTATTTTTTATTTTAATAGCTAAAATAAATGTTTACCAAATTTTAATGTTCTTTTATAGTAGACTTTTGGGTACTCCAATGAGAATAAGGTAAAGAAAGGAATATCCCTTTCATTATTATTATAATACTGTCTCTCCCATATCTGGACCACAGAAACAGGAAACTTATCAGAATGTTCCAGGAGAAGATGATGCTATATTTCCATATATAATCTATATTCTATTCTCTATTATTTTCTATAATTTTTACTTCTTAGAAGTTCAGTAACCTAATTTGTCACAGTTTTGACTCAACTCTGCTTTGTAAATCACGTTGGCTTTTTGATTCCAGTAGATACAGACATCAGGGTGGACTAGGGAGCATGTATTTAATACTTGCACTAAGTCCAGCCAAGTAACCCCCAAGTGAGTGGGGTTTTAAAAAAATTACTTTATTGTAGTTTAATATATGTAAAAATACTTTTTAAACACAACATTGGTTGAGTTTGGATAACTAGTATCACTGGTGATGTCCCCATAATCCAAATCAATATTTAGAATATTTCCATCACCCCTAAAATTCTTTCCTGCCTCAATTTTAGTCCTACCTCTCTGCCTTCACTTCAGCAAACCACTGGTCTGACTTCTCTCCCAATAGTTGTTTCCACCTGTTTGTATAATGGGTAGCGTGTTGTATGTGGTATTTTGAGTCTGGCCCCTCTCATTTAGCATACTGGTTTTGAGATTCATCTGCACTATTGCATAAAACAGTGGTTTGTTCTTTTTAAATATTTGAGTAACATTCTACTATAGCGACATATCCTGGTAAGTTCATTGACTCATGGTGAGTGCTGGTGATATCATAAGCATGTTTAACTTTACAAGAAAAGGCCAAACTTTTCTTAGAGTTTGAAGTGTTTACACTTGTACCAGCAATGCATGTTTTCAGTTATTCCACATCTTCACCCATGTTTGGCAATGTAAGTTTTTGTCAAGTCTTGTTTTCACAGTTACCGAGATGGCCATATGGTTTTTCGCTTTTACTTTGGTAATATGATGGGTTACATTGAGTGACTTTTAAATATTGAAGAAATCTGTCCTTTTTGGATACACTCTACTTTGTCATGACATATTATCATGTTGGTATATTTTGCAAATATTTTATTGAGGATTTTTGTGTTTCTGCTCATGAAAGAGACAGACCTGCAGTTTTCTCTTCATAGGATATGGTTTTCAGGTTCCTGCATCAGGATTAGGCAAACCTCATAAAATAAGTTGGAAGGTTTTTCTGTTGTTTTTTTTTTTTTTTCTCCTGTGTTTTCTGGAATATATGTATAATATCAGATCAATATTATTTGTTACTTAAATATTTTATAGACCTAAACTGGAAGCATATGGATCAAGTTTCTCTGTGGGAAGACTTTTCTTTTTATTGTAATTACAGTTTCTTTGATAGACATAGACTTTTCAGATTTATTGCTTTCTTGCTTCAGTTTTGACAAGTTGTATGTTTTCAAACTTGTTAGCATAAAAGTGGCCTTAATAGCCCCTTATTTTTCTTTGAAAATCTGTAAGGTCCATAATAATGACTTCCCTTGCATTCTTCACACTGATAATTTATGTTTTTTTTTTTCCCTTTTCCTTGACTACTTTTCCTGTCTTTGTTATTTTATTTGATGCTGTCCCACAGTTTTTTAAGTATCAGTTTATTTTACTTGCCTTTATTGCATCATTTCAGAGACTGAATTCATTTTGTTGGCCTGTCTTCAAGTTCACTGGTTTTCCTCTATTATCCCTGACCTGCTGTTAAGCTTATAGTTTTGCTTTTCAGAAACTTTTTTATTTTTTTTCATTTTTAGAATTTCCATTTGCTCCATTTCTCTCCTGAAATTCCCTGTTTACTTAAAAACTGTTCAGGAATATTTATGCAATATTAAATACTAGAGTAGTAACTACAACCAACAAGAAACGTGAAGTTGAAGCAGTTTTCACACAGCAGTCTTTCCAGGAAAGATGGAGCTTAGTAAGAGTGATTGCTCTTAGGGACTAGAGAAATTGAGAATGATGTTATTTTTAGTTCATGACCATGTAACAATAGTCAAAGAACACACTAGCAACCAGATTATTTTTATTTCCTGTGCTTCTCTCCACAGTGCTACTATTATCCTCTCTTAGTTAGGGCCCAACTCCTGGCTTGTCAGGGAGTTATAGCACCAGCAGTTTCAGTACTGAAAGTACCGAGTCGCAGAAACTCAGTTCCTTAGCTCACAGTGAACCGGATGATTGGTCATCTGATTTATATGTGACCTGAACTGAGTCATTCAGTAGTCAAATTATTAGTCTATAATTCTCTTAGTTGATAGAATATTTTTTAAAGTACCAGTGAGGGTTAATAATAATAACTATATATAGCCATTTATTGTTTTTAAATTCTCACACAAACTTAACCTCCCTTAATCAATGAGTTCATTGAAGTGCCTACATAGTAAATAATTTGACCATGGTCTTTGATTTGTGAAGTAACAAAGCCAGAATCTCTTTAGGTGATTGATTACATTACCTATTTCATTACCTGTCCTTTGCTGTGCTGTCTCAGGAAGTACCTTAGAATAAGCATCTTTTCTTTTTTTTTGAACTTCAAATAAATTGTGCAAGGATATGTGTGTGTCTATAAAATACAAAATCTATAAAGTTAACAGTGCACATTAGTACTGAGGGTATGGGATTGTGTTGGAATAGAGACAGGGTTATCCATTCATTGCATTTTAGAAACTTTAAACAGTTCTCTTTGAATTCCTACTGTTAGCCTGGCATTGCTTTTGCAATTCAAAGAACAGAAATACGGAAAATAATGATTTTCCCTCTTGAATATAAAGTATGTACCTATTTTTATTATTCTAAATAAAGTTTCCTATGCTGGAAAAAAATATGCAATCAAACATTTTCAAAAACACGGAGTTAAAAATTCTCATTTCCAAGACAATTTAGGAGGTAAAATAGAGCTTTTAAATTTCTTATAAGCCAATTCACCATGCTGTCAGAGTTATTTTTCAATTCTTGACTTTCTCCCATATGTATGCATTAAAGGCCTGTTGAGTTAGGAATTTAAAAATTTAACTCCTTGGTGAAGACAAGTAAATCAGGGATTAACATGTTTGTGGCACTTCACTTACATGTCAGTTATTAAAGTGTTAAACTGCTTAATATCCCCTCTAACTGTAGTAAGACATGACATAGAAACACTTGCAGAAAATTAAGATTTAGTTAACATAGTTTTACAAAACCATGGTTCTATGAATCTGGAAGGATATATAAATTCATGCTTTGTCCTTGAGACTCAATCTGTTTGTTCAATCTGTTCACATTTTGTAGTCTTTGCATATAATTTACATCTTAGGATTCACCTCTAGGAAACTTCTGCTCCTCTTTAGAACTGTCTCTAGACCTGGGATTGCAGTGAGAGATGCTAAGGAAGAATGTGAATTTGAAGATCATTGCAAAACTCTTTGAACTCCTTAAAGACAGTCTTCCAAGAGATCACCTTCATTTACATTGGGACCTTTGGAGGGAACTTGGCAGGTGCCACTTCTATTTATTCTTTTTCTTTAAAATGAAGCACTGGCAGCATGCTATTAGGTTCTGTGACAGCTCAAGACCCACCTGAGATGAGTAAAATGGAAACCACCCTTTCTTCTATGAGAGCAAGTGTTAGGTTTCAGCGGTAGAAACACAGAGCATAGGGTCTACACTGAAAGGACTATGATTTGATCTGAATTCTGCATATACCAGCTCAAAAGTAATATTGAATTTCTCTGACTTTTGTTCATGGTCGAACAAAAATACCACATGAGAGAATAGTGGTTAAAGATGATATGAGATAAAGCTCAGGACAAATTTTTGTAATGGTAATGTGCTGCGTTAACTAACTCTTCATCACTTCCATTTGAAACAGAGGAAAATGGGACACACTAAGGCTATATAACTTATCCAAAGAAAGTAGCTTTGTGGGGACTGGGACCTTGATCTTGCTACAAGGCTTCTTGGAAGGCTAGGTGAAAGAAACTCATTTTTTCTCAATTACTCAACAATAAATAAGCCCAGGTTTCATGTTGTCTTCGAGTAGAATTGTGTTGAACTGTGCTTTGGAGTAAGCAAATTTTGTGAATGGCCTAAGGGGATTCTGTTCAAGGATTTATAGGAGAGGGGTTGAAAATCATCACTATGAATTGATCCCCTCACAAATGTTACACATGGCCATGAAGGAGTATGTCTTATAGTGAGTTGCTTTAGAATAGGCGGGCATGGAGGGCAAGAGTGAGGGACCCTATATTGTTCAGAATAACCCCAGAAGCTTTTCAGGTCCGACTAGACATTTTTCACTGACAATGAGACACATGATAATGGCCATGGTTAGTTACTAATTTTGAACTTCGTTTTGCCTACCAAAATGGCTTGGGATGCTGCCAGTCCTCAAAGCTATTCAGAAAGCCATCCCTCTATCTTCTCCTTATTGGCCTGAAGCACATATGAGGCAGAAATCATCAAACCACTTGTGAGTCTGCTCTTGGGCCCCAGGCTTATGCTCAGTTCTTTTGAATTCAGTGTATGTTCCTTTTCCTTAACCCCTTCTCAGATTTTTGGTAATCCATAAACACTTAATCATTCTAAATGACTCAGACTAATGAAATTATCACTGAAAGCCAATGGTATCCTATTGTGGGGAGTAGGGAGGGGTGGAGCTAAAAAAAATATTAAAATACTTCTACATACATGGGGCGCCTGAGTGGCACAGTGGGTTAAGCCTGCCTTTGGCTCAGGTCATGATCCCAGGGTTCTAGGATCAAGCCCCACGTTGGGCTCTCTGCTCAGCAGGGAGCCTGCTTCCTCCTCTCTCTCTGCCTGCCTCTCTGCCTACTTGTGATCTTTGTCTGTCAAATAAATAAAATCTTTAAAAAAGAAAGACTTTAAAAAAATACTTCTACCTCTAAATAACTTTAATTTGAGAAGTCATTCTGAGTATATTTACTATCAGAGCTCTGTCTTCCAGTAACAGTTACTGATTTGCTTGTGTCTTCTTGTATCTTCAAATTGACATGTGTATAGAAATATCTCTTTAAGAGACACCGAGATAATAAAGAAATAGAATCAAAAGGAAATTAAAAATAAACTGATAAACATACATGAAAAACCCCCAAGGCACACGCCCTGACGAATCAAATGCACTTAGTGGGAATTTCTGTGGAACCCGCTGAAGGGGTCATGATTTTTAACATTAAGCAGATGATTCTAATGAACAACCAGCAATGAGAACACTGGAAAAGAACAATATCAGTTAGGAACTATTTATTCATGGAAGCATTAACAAAAGTTTGCTTAGAAAAGACTCCATGCCAGGAGTGGTTACAAAAAAAATATTGTATCTTTAAGGAGCTCAGAGACTGGGGCACCTGGGTGGCTCAGTGGTTTGGGCCTCTGCCTTCTGCTCGGGTGGTGGCCTCAGGGTCCTGGGATTGAGCCCCTCATCGGACCCTCTGCTCAGCGGAGAGCCTGCTTTCCCCCTCTCTGCCTGTTTCTCTACCTACTTGTGATCTCTCTCTCTCTCTGTGTCAAATAAATAAATAAAATCTTTTTATAAATAAATAAATAAATAAATAAATAAGGAGCTCAGAGACTGACCGTATTGGCAGGACAGCGTAGAAAGGAAATACATGAATAGGCTTTCGAGATTTGCAATAATGTTTTTCCTGGTGAGTTTTATGAAGCCATACAAATTATAATAGGGAGCTGTTTGACTCACTCTGATGAGATGACTGATCTCATCACTCCTTTGCAGTGAGGTCTTTGCTTTGAATTGGAATCCCATATAGTTCCCAGCATTGCAATTGGGGCACAAGAATAATTTACAAAAGATTTGCCAAGGGAATGTCCATATGAGAAGTGATTTTCTTCACACCACATTAAAATGAAAATATTTTTAGTATCTGACAGATACTGAGATACATTTAATAAAGACTTATTAAACACATGAACTTAATTTTTGTGGAGTCTTTCCACTCTCTGCCTGATTTGATATATCTGCTTCTAAGACAGATCTTCCTCTAAATAATATTGGACTTCAAAGTTAACGTAAATCATTCCTATGTTTGAGAATTCAAATGCAATGACAGATGTTTCTTTGGTCATTGTAAAATTGTGTTGTACCTTCTTCTTCTCAAGTGGTGAACAAGAAACACTGGTTTCATGGTCATGGAACATGGTCTAGTATCTGCTCTGCTGTAAGTTGGGTAGAAATGGACAAGTCACTTCATCTTATAATTAAGTAGTATTATCCACTAGTGGCAAGGACTATGCTAGATGTATAGAGAAAAATACTTCAGATGAGGTGTTTTGCACCTATAGAAAAAGGACTTGTAGTAAAGGACTTTCTGCATTTCTTCATATTTGTTTTGTAGTTTTTCTAGTACTAATGAAAGAGACAAAGAATTAAGATAGGACATAGCATGTCAATAAAGAAATAGTGGCTTGAGGTAAGGAATGTCATTTCATAGAAGATGTGATGAGAAAAAAAAAGTAAGTTCCAGAAGAACTAGAAGAAGAAAAAAACAGGTGGGGAAAGGTAGTTCTTTCCATCTTGGATTGCTAGAGATGACATGATATGCTTCTGGTGATATAATGATTTAAATCTTGTCATATGTGTAAGCTAATAACTTAAGAGGCAAAGATGTTTGGTTTTCTCACTCCTGAGTCCCTTTAATGTTCTGTAACATAAGTCAGGTCTGCTGCACAATGTGGCTAAAAATGAATCATTTATTCCATCAGACAGCATTGAAAACCTATTACATGCTTGGTACCGTGTCCTTAAATCATGCAGTGCCTAATATTTAGGCAGGAGGCTTACATTTTAAGTGTAAAGATTAATTAATTTAAAAAGGAGAGAGAAAAAGAGCAGAGCACTATGTTCAGTGTATGTGTGTTGAATAAGTTGTAGCTATTACTGTTTGGGGCTTTTGCACATGGCTTTCCTTGCTGAGGATCTCTGGCTTTGGAGTTTGGGGATCAAGTGCTAAAGATGTTCTTTCTTCCTTCCTTTTTTTTCTTCCTTCTTTCCTTCCTTCCTTCCTTTCTTTTTCTTTCTTTCAAGAGAATGGGGAGATGGAGAGGGTGAGGGTATGTGAGGGAGAGAGAAAATCCCGAGCAAGTCTGATGCCAAGCACAGAGTCCCTGTGCTGGCCTTGATCCCCTGACCCTGAGATCATGACCTGAGGCAAAATCAAGAGTCGGATGCCCAACCAACTGAGCCACCCCGTAACTCCGAGAACATATTTTCTTGAGTGCACTTCTTGAAAAACTCTCAAGTGCTTTATATAAATGGATCCTCGATGATGTTATAAGTTGAAACTATTCATGAACCTAGAGATTCTTGCCACCAGGTTTTCCCAAGTATTTTTTATACCTAACAGTTTTGATTTTCTGAGCCTTTAAATCCGGTTTTAAACTTATATCATGTTCTTTTAGCATTGAATACAGAGTCGGTATGTAAGCAAGATTTTTATGGCTGTAGCTGCTAATGTTTTTTTAGATCAAGTGAATTCCCAAGTGGAAAGTGGAAAAACTGGATCTGTGAAAGTTTAAATCCTCTCTGAGCATTCATTTTATCAATGGAGATAAAAATGCCTTTTTTTCCTGTGTTGTCATAGGGCAATGTCCTTCTGTGGTGTCATGTATATAAATAATCTAGGAAAATGCCTCACAGAAGAAATATTTAAAACTGATAGGTATTCTTAATGACATAATAATGATTTCTGATATAAATATATTTTGATTTCTGAAAAAAACACAGTATCTTCTATTCTTTTAATGTGTTATTTTCATTCAAAACCAAGTAAGAAACTAGGTAATTCTCTCCCCTGAAATTAGCCTTATGTTAAAGGGATATACACTATCAACACTGGACACATTGTAAATCATTTTTAGAGGAACTCTAACCCAGTAGAAAGTACCGGCGCGTTGTGGGTTTATTCTATCTGCTGACCTTTAACTCTGTAAATTTAACTGTGGAAATCTGGCTTAAATTATTCATATTCATTTCTTTTAATAACCTATAATAACATAACTTCCTTTCAAAGACGTTAGAAATGTAGAATGATGTAGTCACAATATTTAAAGTAACTTTTTTGGAGTAGTGCTACATGTAAAAAAAAAAAAAAAACCATGGAAACAGTTTATATGCACTCAATTTTCCATTCTTGGCTTCTATTTTATGTATACAGCAAGCATAAAAACCAGCTGAAAGACATTTTTGGTCAAAATACCATGCCTATTTTAGTATATCCCCTAGAACAGCTTAAATAAAAGCTACTTTTGTAGCGATAGCTAAACATTTCTTATCTCCTTGAGGGTTATTGAAATATATAATGGGTATAAATACAAAGAAAATGTAGAATTTTTGCCCAAAAATCATGTTATGTAAAATTACTGCTAAAATACCTCGAATTCTTAAGGATAAAGCCCAGAGTATTTCAAGTAGCCTAAATCAAAGAGAGGGGGGAAAAATAAATCATGTAAGAAAATCTCTATTATGGAGAGCAGTACCTGCTTATATGAGCATCAAGTTCCATTTGCTAGAAGTTCTGAATTTTTTTATCATAGAATTTTTATTTTGACCATTTTCTGAGCATTGCTGCCTATTTATATATATATAGATTAAGTTATACAAGGAGTCACCTTATTGCAGTATCAGGGGAAACTCAACAGCTGGTGTTAAGACCTTGACCAATTAAGAAATTAAAAGAATTAGGGGCACCTGGGTTGCTCAGTGGTTTAAGCCTCTGCCTTCGGGTCAGGTCATGATCTCAGGGTCCTGGAATCGAGCCCCGAATCAGGCTTTCTGCTCAGCGGGGAGCCTGCTTCTTCCTCTCTCTCTGCCTGGCTCTCTGCCTGCTTGTGATCTCAAATAAATAAATAAGATCTTTAAAAAAAAAAAAAGAAATTAAAAGAGTCATAGAAAATTGAGTCTTCTCACTTTTAACATTAAAAACAAATTCCTTCCAGTTCAAAATCATCTAGAGTCTCTGATTCTAGAATGAATAGAACTCTTGCCCAGTTGACTACATATGCGATGTGGACCTTCAAGAGAGAGAACATAAGGAGTTAGAAGACAGCAGTCTCTCAATTAGCAATTCATGTTTACTAGTACCGGTATGCACCAGGCACTGTGAAGACAAGTATTCAGCAAATCGCTGACAATAGCCATTTAATAACGTTAGGTGTGAGCATGGAGGAGGACAGGATGCTCGGGAAACATAGGGTAGGGGTTGGCAAGACGCCAGTGTCCAGAGCAGAACTTCCCTAAGGGAGTCGTGATGAAGCTGCGCCTGTGGAGTGGATTGGAAATGGAAGGACATTGTCTGAAATCCAAGGAGGGGGTCCTTCAATCAAGGGGTCCTCAAGACTGGTGGTCGACATTTGTTCAGAGCTGTGGCGTCACCCATTCCAGTCTATTCCCATTAAAGCAAGATTAAGGACTGAACTTAAGCAAAAAAAAAAAAAAGACATATTGATTAGTTTATTTGGGGGCTGGTTCAGACGTTAATTCACAATTAGCAAGAGCTGTCTACCTACTCAAAAGTATTTAGCAACATATTTGCCTGCTGGACTGTTTTTAATTTCCGAGTGGAAAGGCTGTGGTTACCTGATTTGTTGCTCTCAGCTTCCGTAGTTTGAGCGCTGCTACAGTTCACACGATGAGACTGAATTGGAAATGGAACCAACAGGTGATCCATTAAGAACCTGAGTGAGTTAAGTCTTCCTTGGGGATGTATACTTTTACAGCCAATAAACCTGGCCTTACCAGCTCCAAGTCAGTTTGCCTGCCAATAACATAGCCTCGTAATGTAACAAAGTGACACCCAGAAGAGCCACTCCTCTTAGATTTCCACCCTGAATATTGACTCCGGAAAGCCTCTCAAAAAGGCATGGTGTTGGGGCGCCTGGGTGGCTCAGTGGGTTAAGCCGCTGCCTTCGGCTCAGGTCATGATCTCAGGGTCCTGGGATCGAGTCCCGCATCGGGCTCTCTGCTCAGCAGGGAGCCTGCTTCCTCCTCTCTCTCTCTGCCTGCCTCTCTGCCTACTTGTGATCTCTCTCTGTCGAATAAATAAATAAAATCTAAAAAAAAAAAAAAAAAAAAAAAAAAAAAAAAAAAAAGGCATGGTGTTCAGTATGCCCCTGGATGCCCTTATGGGACTCGGGAAGAAGGTGATTGGGGATATGATACGCCTGCCATGTTTTGGGGGGTTTAGGGCTGGTTCTTGCCTAGAACATTAATTTAAAAAAATATATTTCGATCATGATCTGAGATGAAAGAGAGTGACTAAATACTTTAAAATCTGTTTTCAAAAGCATGAATGGTCTCACATGATGATATGTGCGCTGCTAGGAGATATAGCTGTGACTTAGGCCCTAACCAATGGATTGCGAGGTCCCAAAAATTATGTCTAGGAGTGAGGGTGACATTTAGCCACAAGATATACTGTTACATAATAGGCTCAGACAGCTAACATGGAAGAACAGTGATAGTAATCGGTATGAGAGGTAATTCCACATTAATATTTTAAGTACATTGTAATTTTTAGGGAAGCATCCCCAAATGTAATAAATGCTTCAAAGTGCCGTATCTCGGTAATGGTTGTATAATCTCAGCTTTATTAGTCGAATAGCTCAATGTAAGGGATGCCTTTAAAAGGACTAAATGGACTCAAAAGACCAAAATATTCCTCATTTGTGGCAGTAGTTTCTAATGATTATGAAACCAGTCTTTAAAGGATTTACTTTTTAGTATCGTGGGATGCTGACCTTGGAAAGGTCTTCGAAGCCCTCCTTCTGGGCTCCCTAATTTAAAAAAGCAAAACCTTTGGCTCCCTTCCTTACCTATGGTCTTGTCCCATTCCCCTTCCCGTTCATGCTGTTGCAAAGCGAGGGATCATTTAAAGGCCTCCGCCTCAAGTCTTTCGATCGGTTCTCGTCACCTGCCACAGCATTTGTCCAAGGGTTGCAGGATTTTTGTCCCCTTCGTGCCCTGGTCCTTGGTTGCACCACCTCAAAGAATGAAGAGGTAGACTAGACGAAGGGTGGTGTTTATTGAGCAAGATTATAAAGCTCCGGGGGGCGGGGGCCCCGAGTGGGCTGCCCCCAGAGTTTCTACATTTAGGGGTTTTTAGGAGCTCTTTTGCAGAACTTTCTTAAGCAATCAGGCTTTGCTAAGTCATGCCAATCTGGGCTTTCATCATGAATCTGTCTACCTACTAGGTTAATGCCCATGTGCTGATGATCCTTTTTTTTTTTTTTTTTTTTTTTTGCAGATGTCTGGGGGCTCAGGTCTTTACTGCCCCTTGAGCGTGATATTGACAAGGGCCTTTGTGAATTGTCTTATTTTAGGATCTTTTGCAGAAGCCATTTCCGCAAAGGCTGCAAAGCAGAATGTCAGTGCAGTCCTATCTCAGCTGCAAAACAGGGCATCAGTACTGTTTATTCTAGCTGTCCTGACTTCATATTTTCTTGACTCTGACTCCCTCACTGTCCAACTCACTCCTAACATAAGTGTGTACCGTGAAGAACTAGCTCAGCTTGTGGTAATGTGCAGCACGTGAAACATAGTCCTATGTGTTTGCCAAGCTGGGTTAAGCATCATCAAGCCGCTCTCTGTTTTGCAAGACCTCTCAATTCCTTTAATAGACAGTGATGACCAAACTTGTTTAGTCATAGAAGCTTTTTTTTCCCCCCTTAACGCATCTCAGAAAACTTGCAAGCAAGGAAAACTTTACCCTCTGACCAACAGTGGCCTGAAGAATATGCGTAAAACACTATTCCTTCAAAATTTGACTCCTGCCTGGGCTGCCTGGGTGGCTCAGTGGGTAGAGCCTCTGCCTTCAGCTCAGGTTATGATCTTGGGGCCTGAGATCAAGCCTAGAGTAGGCTCCTTGCTCAGCCGTGGAGTCCACTTCTCCTTCTTGCTCTGCACACCCCCATTCATGCTTGCTCTCTCTCTCTCTCTCTCTCAAATAAATAAATAAAATTTAAAAAATAACTCCTGCCTTTTTGTTCAACTTCATATCTCAGTATTCCACATTTAGGCCCTAGGTTATAGTATGCAACTAAACTAAACTTTTCTGAAAACCTGTTTTGCCCTGTCCTGTCTCTGGGGGACTTCTCCTCCCTTTGCCAAGTTATCTCCTATGTGGCCTTCCCAGATTTAGCTCAAGTGTCACCAAGAGGAAGCCTGTGTTCCTTTCCTGCCCTCTGTTCTGTGACACACATGACGGCCCATAGGATTCTACGATCAGCTCTTACCGTAACTGTTATCAAACTAGGCTGACATCCTATTAACTTAAAAGTCTTCCCTACAAAATCCCCAGGTCCTTTGAGTCAGACTACGTGACATCGTTTTTCCTACAACTCACTTTCTGGCATGCGGGTGATGCTCAAGAAAGAACCGTAGACATACCAGACAGATGGAAGTTTGACACCCTGGGTGGTTGTATGGCTGCATAACATGCTTCTTTCGCCAACATGGTGTCCTCACTGACCTATGGACATTCCATCCACAGCTTACCATATCGAGATCCAGTAAAATGGCAGGGTGGTTAACTCGATTAGTTTAATTAACACTATGATTAATTTAGCAAGGCCCTTAAGGCACTGGTAAAAATATATTTTGAAGAGAAGGACAAGGGACAAACAATACACAAGATGAAATGTCAGAGATGATTTTTGCATTTAGCTAACAGATGTGGGTGGTTGGTGTCTTTATTTTAAAGGAGCTGATGGTGTGCACACACTTTTAAGCAACCACATATGAGCTTAAGGGAAGCTTCAAATATATTCCAGCTAATATTTGATTATAACTATTCAGTCTTTAGTGTCTGAGACTGCTTTTTCATGAGTCCAAGAAACATGGGAAATGATTTTAGCATGGATATTAGTTATCTGGCCTCTGCTGGTGAAGCTGCTATTCAGTTAAAGCAAGCATGTCAGTTCGGTGAGAGACAAATTAAGGTATGTTTTTTTGATGATATGGGGGAAAAGAAAGTAAAATAAGGAGAGCGAAAATTGGATTTCTCCTCTAAAAATTGTATAATGTTCCCTGCGTTATCTGCCTCTTTTATATGGCACATTAAAATTAGAAATAAAAATGGAATTGGACCTCTCTCAAATAGAACATTCTTAGTGTTGATATATAGAAAGTCAGAGAGATAGAAAATCAAATATATATATTTATATAAACATAATATTTTATATATATACGCATATATATGAATATATACATATATATTCTCAATAGATGGTGGCGAAATGATACATCACCTCCTGATGTTAATTAATGTACTGTAGTAGAGATTCATCATATAGGCTCATGACTAATGCTCTGCTTCTGCTAAAATGTCGACCCCAAGATCTTTTCAGTGAGGTAAATTCATCAGATATCTCCTCAACTTCTCTGCATTGTCATCCCAGCCAGATATTCCCAGAAAGCTGTGTTGGGGAAAATGGGAAAAAAAAAAAAAAAATCTGTCAGTAGTTACTTATTAATTGCTTCCTAAAATTATATACTCTTGGAAAATATGAAAATATTTTTGAAAATTCAATATAGAAAAGGTTTACCAACATCAATGTAGAAATGTGGCACGTGGACTGGAGAGCTAGCAGTGAGTGCGAGGAGTAGAGATGGAGTGAGCTGGGGGAAGCCCAACCAACAGGGAGACATGTCCAGTGTCAGGGGCTCATTACGTGAGGGCGGAGGGGTCAGAGACTCCACTTCTTTAAGGGAAAATGCAAGGAGAGTAGAAGAGTCTGAATTCTAGTTCATTTCTCCCCTGAGTTGTAGACAGTTGTTTTATTTCCTGAAACCACATTGTCCTAGACCTTTTAGTTTTTCAGCTTGAGATAATAGAGAATGAGGGATACACGAAAGGTTTTAAAAGGAGGACACGTTCATATTTCCTCAGTACTATTTAACATTGCCTTGTCCCCAGACTAGGGTGTGTCTTACTGACCTCTTAAAGTTTCTTCCCTATCACATACCTCCCATTTTTACTCTTCTAGCCCAACATAAAGCAAATTTCACTGATTATATATATGCAATGCACATATATGTGCATACATACACACATATATATACATATATAATTTTAAAATTATTTACCTTTTTACTTTTTTTTAATTTTTTAATTACTATTTTACTCTCTACTATTTTACTATTTTTACTATTCTAGCCCAACATAAAGCAAATTTTCACTGAATATGTATTATATATAATATATATATAAATAATTTTAAAATTCAAACATGGTGGTTATGGTCATAAAAGAGGAAGTTTCACCCATATTCTCTATGAACTGAATATGAAATATGAAAAGAATTAATGAAGCATGTCATAGTTTCTCTTAACTTTTTCTCAATGATACACAGTTGACTTTTTACTTTTAAATTTTATGAGAACCCACAACAGGGGAGCAGTTTGATTACAGCTTGGACTTGGCAAACAGTACTGACATATGCCAAATCCCAAAAATGTTACATGGAAGCACGTACGATCTGCTTTTCAACTGTCGTTCTGCCTATGCAGGTGCAGGGTTTCAGGTCAGAGGATGGGGTTTGTCGGCAGGTGAATTGCAGAATAGTTGGAACGGGGGTTGGACTGAGGCAAGAAGCTGGAAGGTGACCAGCGTTAGCAATAGCCCAGTGAGGGGTGGGGAATGGAAGGAATGAAACATTGTGGCTGCCTCTAAATTAATCAGGATTTAGGTCATCAGGCTGAATGTGGTAGAAAAAAGGTTTCACATTTACATAGCGAACACCAATTTGTGTGAAGGGGGTGAAGATCATCTTTAAACAATGCCATACTGTGATGTCTGTAATGGAGCCGTCTCACAGAGGACTCCTCATAGGACTCCTCATAGGACTATATGTTACTGTATTATTACTAAAATCGATCGCTTCTCACCAGCTCAAGATGGACCTACTTTTATGTAAGATCTTCGGATTTAGTTTTTGGTAAGTGTATTAAACATCAGTGTTTCTGACAAAATAAGCAATCAAGTAAATGTCGTCTCTTATCTGGTGCTTATTAACTACGAACCACGCTGGGTTAACGTATGAAGTGGTTTATGGGACAGTAAATTGAAACCATCTTGGCTAAAATACATTTGAAAGACACAACACAGGCGTGTATCACTTTATTTCCATTTCCGACTGTCAGCAGAAATTGGAGGCAACACTGTTCCTTTCTGTTTGATTATTCTATTATCGACAGAATGAGAGTGTTGGAGACATACATGCTGATTTAGTGTTGCGCTGATGAACCCATTCAGGTAGCATGATGTGTCATTTTTCACTGCTGCCTTATCAAGGTGTTTCAGCTGTGCCCAAACCAGCCCTGGTAATTGCTTTAGTTGCTTGTGGCAAAGTTATGTCAATGTCAGTCACTAAATGACTTTTGACTGCTTCATGTCAGATGTTGCCTCCAAAGAAAGACAGGGTAGGGGAGTTTTTATACCCGGGTAGGGGTGTTAATCCAGTGTCTAAATAGGCAGGTTCATTATTTTCCTAATCAGAACTTTAATGCAAATGCTGACATTTTATGTTTTAAAATGAAGGGAATACAATTAAGTTTATGATTCAGTTCAAGTATAATCTTCTCTTGTATTGATAGCTTTCTTTCCTTGGTCTTCAGCATAAATTCAAGTTAAGTACAGCTGTGAACATGTGCAGTGGAATAATGGTTAGCACACAAGGTGCACAATATCTGCATAAAACATCCTTCTACTTAATGCACCTCAAGTGCCTTCTCCAAAATTTAGGGGTTTTTTTTTCTTTTTTTTTTTCTTTTGTTTATAATTATGGAGTTCGGATTCAAGGGAGCTATACAATTAAGATTGACGAAGAGCTGGATTATGAACACTAAGCATCTACCACTCTAGCAGTTGGCTTACAAGTTTATGTTGACTAAGATTCAGAAGCATTTAAATATGTATCCATATACTCCACACGTCACATATACGGCCTGTGCACTGATCTCTACACCAGTCCTCACAATACGGTGTGATCTTTTTATATTGCTATATTTTAATAAGTATAAGGTAGATTGTTGTGTGTCTGTGTCATAATTTAGCCAGTTCCTGTCATTGGACATTTAATTTGTTTCTGGTCTGTGCTATTAAGAAGGGTGCTGTGATCATCCTTGTACATACATGTCAGTTCACGTGTGGAACGATTTCTCTTAAAATCTATTTCTAGAAATAGATTTATTGCATCAAAAGTTGCATCCATTTAAAAATGTTTAAATATCTTTGTAATATACCCCCCAGGATATTTCTGCTGATTTATAGCATCACTTAGTTGATTCTCCGCTAGAGCCAGAACTGGAAGTTGGACTGCTTTCAAAAATCTTACAATAAGTGAATTAACTGCATCTAATAACTTTTTCTTTGGATACAAACGAGATTGAATATTTTTTGGTAAATATTGTGTCTATTTATAGTACTATAAGATTTGAAAGGATATTAATGCAGGACAAAACAACAAAGATTTAAACTAGGCTTTAAAGAATGGTGCCAGGATTTGGGGTAGCGATAGAAAATTCAAATGCCTACATGGGCTCTCAAAAGATCACTGAGAACTTGGAAGCGCATGTAGGATACAGCTGGGGTAGCTTCATAGCCCAGTGTTATCAGATCTGTCCAATTTAAAAAAACAAAACAAAATAAAAAACAAAACAATAAAAACCAACCTTGAAATCTTGAAGCTTGGGATCTATATACTAAACATCCTCTTAGGAAGTATAATGCTCATGTTTTGTCAAAATCATCTGTTGCCTAGATTTAGCTCACAGGCCAACTCTGTTCAACCCTTGATTTGGAAAACTCTGTCTGGCATTTCAGATCAAGAAGACAAGAAACCAAACCTGAGAACCCTGGGAACAGTTGGATATAGAATGGGACATCCGGAAATCTAGACTGGACAAGAGAAGGAGCAGATGGGAGGGGTTGTAGGGAAATCAGGATAGAGGAGTGGGTTTGTGGGAGGTTTTAGGGTATAAACAGAGAAGTTTCAGTGGAAACTAGTTTAAAATAAAGATATGGTTTTTCCTTCAAGTGTGTTTTATTTGGTTTTGTTTATAGAGGAGTAACATCAATATTAAGGTGTTAGATGCAAGGAAGAGAAATCCAGAGAAGTTGTTCCAATATTCTAAGGAAGCGGTGGTGAAGTGCTGGGAGGAGGTGGTGGTCTTAGTACTTGGGGAATGGGGATAAAATAAAGATTCCAAGGACAGTCAATAATGTGCGCCAAGTCATTGCATAAAACATGTCCTTCGTTCTCGCCTCCTGTGTTTCTACATTGTACAATTCATATAATTGTACAAACTTTATATATATATATTTTTTAATCTTAAAAGTATTAGTATCCCTGTAGGGGCCAATCTCTCTGGGTGATGGCAGACATTGATAAATGCATCATACATTTTCAGCCATTTATAAGTAGATTATGGGGGTAGAACAGTTATTCAGGTTATATATGAATATTAATGACTGAAGAAGATCATAATTGGTACTACTAAGCCTTTATAAAGTTACTAATAATACATAATAATTATTCAAGGGTTCTCCAAATAACTCAAGATATTGGTAATCTGGGAACCGTAGAACACTGGTTAAGCATGAAATAATCAGGTGAGACTTACCTATGCTTAAACTGTATAAACAAAGTCATTAGCAGAACTAAAGAGGGCCAGGGGGGGTCACATAAATTACTTCTAGTCTCTCAAATAAAGCCTCTGTGATTAATTGCAGAACACAGGGCTGCTCATAAGAACTAAACAGAAAAAAGTACAACACTATCTGGTTTTAAAACTTCTGGAGCCTAGAATAACATATTTTTTGTGGTGAAATAATGTGTTTAAAATATATCAATTTGTTAAAAGTTCTCTGAACTGTGGGAGTCTCATAGAAGAAAATGGATAATTCTCATACAACCAAATACATGAGTTTTAGTTTTTCAATTCAAATTAAATTTTATATTATTTTTACTAGATAACTTATCTACTTAGATCAAAAGTTAAAAATAACTATAGTAGGTATAAAGGGAAAAGTCTTTTCTACTTCTGACCCCAAATTACCCTGTATCCACACTGCCTCCTGCTACTGTCTCCAAAAAAAGGTGACCATACTGCTCATGTGTCCTTTTGAGTTTCTTTTGTGTAGATAAACAAATATAAAAAAGATACATGCTTGCTTTCTGCCTTTTTTCTAGTTTTGCAAAAAAAAAAAAGCATAATATACATATGCTTTCACTACCTGGTTGTTTTGTTTGCTCATCGGTTTTAACATGACCATGCAATAGTACATCGTAAGCTTTCGTATGCCTATTTACACAAGCATGCTATAAATATATCATACCACTGCTGGTGCAGACTGGGTTGTTTCCAGCACTGTGCTGTTACAAACAGTGATGCGTGTGTGTGACCATAGCGGCAGGATAAATGCCCAGTGTATTTTGAGTCGCTGTAACACCTGCCGTGTGTGAAGGAATCTTAACATGTCTGACTTGGTCTAAATCGGGGTCGCATTTAACGTTGGTCCTTTAACGGAGGTCTAACGTGTGGAGCTGTGATTAGTACTGGTCTGTTCCGTGACAGTTACACCCAGACAACTAGGCAGTACCTGCACAGAGATCTCCCGGCAGTCAGAGCTCAGAAGCCTTTTCCTCTTGCAGACTTCCTGGTCATCGGGTCCCTGTCATTGGCCCCATCCTTCCCACTCACCTGCACACTTTTGTGAAGCTCTGCCAGCATTGTGACATGACAGTTCTCTAGTTATATGTACCAGATGTCCCACACACCAGACTTGAGGTGGAACAGAGCTCAGTGGTACAGCTTCTGATACATGTGTTAGCAGCATTTTGATCTGCTGAGCATATCAGATCCAGAAGAGAATGAGTGACCTGGGTCCACCAAGGGCCCCTGGGGGCCCCTCTCTGTCTCCAGATGAAGAGGGCCTTGACTGGGCAGTTCCAGTAATGTTATCTATCCCCTGTCTTCCGACTCTTGCTTCATTCCCGCAGGAAGCTGCATTGGAGTTCAGACCTGGCAAAACTCCTTTATGCAGCTCCCGGAGGGCTCTATTTTCATTTCTGTGTTTGATTCATAGAAAATTCAGTGTGTTTGTTGGGAAGAAATTGAGAACACCATTTTGTAGCTAGTGTTTCGTGGCATGCAGATGGAGTGGGCAGTATCTGTGTGGATAGATATTAATAAGAAGAATTTGAAAATGTTATATGTTATGAGGCTCCTTTTTGTTAAATGGAGCCAGGAGAAAATTCCTCTTTAATGGTAGATAAATACTCGATTCAGCCTAGTGACCTGTGGGCCAGTAATGGGAAATGCAGAAGTTTAGATCCATCAAGAGAAATGATAGCCAATAGACCATGGAGTGATGGCCACCGTTAAGCTGATTTATAGGGAACTGAATGTAACTAAATGTGTACTATTCTGAAAGAGTGAAAAATTTGCTGCTGAGTCCACACCAAGATATGCCATAAGAAGAGACTGTTTATTTTTATAATGATGTAACTATCTTGTTTGTTCATGTTGGTTTTGCCCTGGATTATCTCCAAAGGTCATCTTGTTATCTAGACATATTGGAGTCTAAAGAGAGCAGATAGTAGATACGTTCTTGCAATTATGGAACAACCATCGTGTTTTCCTCAGTAAAGGTATGTACAATCACAAACACTGAAATCTAAAGGTTTATGGTCGTTCTGGATATTTGACATTACCTTTACCTCAAAAGTCTGTTTTGTGATCAAAGCCATTACTAAGGTGGGTGGTGATTTATTAATTACATGGATACTGAGTATGCATTGTATACTCCTTATTGTGCTAGGTGTTGTGGTAGAAAAAAAATTGCACAAAATAGTCTTTAAAGATAATGCACATGGATAATTATTACTAGAGGTCAAAAGGTGATTCACGCCCACAGTGCAGACATCTCAAGGAATAGAAAGTAGCTTCCAGATGAAGTGTCGAGAAAAGTGTGATGGAAAAGATGCCCTCTAATTGGCCCTGGAAGGATGTGTGGGATGCGGGTGTGAAACCATGGATGTAAGGGCTGTTGTGGGTTGAATTTTGCCTCCCATCCCCCCTCCAAGGCCAGTGTCGAAGAACTCTTCTCTCCAGTACCTCCAAATGTGACCGTGGTTTGGAGATGGGGCATTTACTGAGATAATCGTGTGAAAAGTCAGGTTAGGGTGGGCATTCATGCACAATGGTGTTTTTATAAAAAGGGGAAATGTGGACAAAGAGACACACGTAAGGACGATGAAAAGACACAAGAAGATAACCGTTTATAAGCCACGGAGAGGGGCTTGGAACAGATTTTTCCCTCACAGCCCTTACAGCAAATCTGCTGAAACCTTGATTTTGAACTTCTAGCCTAAAGACAGGGAGGAAATACATTTTCTGTTGTTTAAGGCAATCTGTCTCCAGTGCTTTGTTACAGCAACCCTGCACACTAATGCAGAGGCATTTTGAACAAAGGGAAGAGAGTCAAGGAAATCTGAAGAGGGTAAGAGTAGAGGACCTTGGCTGGCATGGGGCGTGCCTGAAGGGAACTAATGTACAAGTGACTAAAAGGGGTGTTGAGTGAGATTGTGGATGCTCTTGCAAGCCAGTGCCGTAGCGTGGAGGAAGCCGCAGAGTCGCCAAGCGATACATCACAAATGACAATGATAATGTTTATGGGGTTCTCTGAGGTCATTGAACGAGGTTGTTCCCAAACGAAGACAACTGACCTAAGCCCTTCCCTGGATTCCCCAGCGCTACCCTATAGGGACAAGAACTGAGGAGATCAATATCTCCCAGTACGTGTTTTCCATTTGCGGTCACCTTTTCAGAAATTTCGCTGTAGGCAGCAGGGAGCCATTGAGTGTCTTTGACCAGTAGTATGATATAGGAAGAGCTATGCTTAAGGGTGATTGACCTGAATGGATTGAAAGGGTGCCAGACTGGGCAAGTGACTGGGAGGCAATCACAATAATCTAGGTAAGAAATAATGAGGTTTTGAATTTGGGCATGGCCGTGGTAGGAGAGAGGGGGCAGGGCTGTGTCTTACCCCCACCTTATTTCATTCACTGATGTTTGATAACTTTGTTTCTGGGATTGTTAAGGTGTTTCTTTGTATCTTTTCCTTTCTGTTGAGTGTGGGATGAGATGATGGAGAAGAAAGCTAACTTCGTTTTTTCATGGCACAGCCTTATAGTTGATTTTGAAACCCCAGAAGTGGAGGTTCTTATAAAAACCAAAGCTAATTTTGTTGTAGACATTTAATAGATGGTTGACAACTTACAGAACTTCTGTGAATAGATGCATGACATTTGGTAACTTTTGATATTTCTGCTATTTGAAAAGTATTTACTGATGATATAGGCAACTTAATTGCATAACATGGGATTCTTCTGTATAAGTTTGTGAACACTTGTCGAACTGATTAAGGAAGATATGGGCAGAGCCATCAATAAAAACTGGAGGCAATAATATAAAGAAATCAATTGGGACGTCCTGCGGTAGTAAATAAAACTTCATTATATTACGTGACTGGGAGAACTAAATTCATATATCTATATATGTTACCTAGAGTGGTAAAACATGCCCATGGAATCAATGAGAAATCAGTATTTGGTAATTTATCATAGCAATTTCAATGTTCCTTCAAGGGATGTTATGAAAGCAGCAATGTTTTAAAAATATTTCGTAAGACAAGAAATGTTGAAAGTGTGAGCTGACTTATTGGAAATTATAGAGAATGCTTAATTTTCTTGAACTTTTAACTTACTGTTACCTAAAGATATCATGATGCCTTGTGCTGCTAACCAGATTATTTTATTGCCTTTATTTGTTGATATATGCTATAAGTTTCATTGATTTCTAGCTGAACTATCCCTGCTCAAGGCGGTTTTCTATTTTCTTTTGACTTTAACTTTTAGTACCCATTTTGACAGCCACTTAATTGTATTGATTTTTTTTTCTAAATTGGTTATAATTTAGAGGAGAACATTTTAGTGTATTTTGTTTAGAAAATATTGGCCTTATTGGTTTATAACTGGGAATACTCTGAAAAGTTTAGCTACAAATATTGCTAATTAAGTGAGCAGACACCCCAAGTAATGGGCAGAAAGGATTAAAACGATTACTCCAAACTTACTGTCTTAGGAGGGTATGCCCAGATAAAAGAATAAGGCAAAAACACGTTTGCAGTAAATGTAATGGGCTGGGTCCTCGGAATCAGTGTAGATGTTGAGCTGTGTGTAGTTGGCGTTGGGTGATCTCACTGAGGTCTCTGAAGCCCAGATCGCCCTTCCAGCCCTGAGGGGAGGGGGCTGAGCATTTCTACCTGCACAGTCATTGTGCATCTGCTGCTCCTAGGGTGGGGGCCTGGCCTTGAACATGCTGCCAGCCTTCCCAGCAATGGGGAGAAATAAATACCCCCATTTCGAAAGATGAGTGTGGGTGGCATACCACAGCACCCCCGACATTCTGAGTTAGTCATGGCTGAAAAACAACTCCTTTCAGAAAATGAATTCATGAATGGATCAAGAAGATGTGGTATATATACACAATGGAATACTATGCAGCCATCAAAAGAAATGAAATCTTGCCATTTGCGACAACATGGATGGAACTAGAGCGTATCATGCTTAGCGAAATAAGTCAAGCGGAGAAAGACAACTATCATATGATCTCCCTGATATGAGGAAGTGGTGATGCAACATGGGGGCTTAAGTGGGTACGAGAAGAATAAATGAAAGAAGATGGGATTGGGAGGGAGACAAACCATAAGTGACTCTTAATCTCACAAAACAAACTGAGGGTTGCTGGGGGGAGGGGGTTTGGGAGAAGGGGGTGGTATTATGGACATTGGGGAGGGTATGTGTTTTGGTGAGTGCTGTGAAGTGTGTAAACCTGGTGATTCACAGACCTGTACCCCTGGGGATAAAAATATATGTTTATAAAAAATAAAAAATTATATTAAAAAAAAATGACAAAAAAGAAAAAAAAAAAGAAAATGAATTCAATTTTCAGTATTAAAAATTCCTTCTGATTTGAAATAATTTGCTATTTAGATACCTATTTGCTGGCAGAATTTGCAGGTTTTCTTTGTGGAAACTTACCTTCGAAAATGAGAAGAAAAGGCATCGTCTGTATATTAAGCTTTTAATTGCCCTATAACTTGGAAGCATCACACTTAATATTATTAAGTGGACCACAGCAGTACATCTGGGTAAATATCTGTGGGAGTTAGTTTTCCTACTGGTAGCCAAGAAAGAGGTATCTAATTCTGCTCGTTACCAACTATGTAAAGACGACTGGTAATTAAGAAAGTAAAGATAGGAAACATGCAGTATAATTCCAATTTTGGGTATTTCCTCTTTAAGATTAAACACGTAACTTCTCTTTCCAAATTTTTTTTTTTGCATTTTAATTTTTTATTTTTTATAACATATATTTTTATCCCCAGGGGTACAGGTCTGTGAATCACCAGGTTTCAAAATTTTTCTTTTAAAATTAGTCTTGTCAAGGAGGTTCTTTATGTACCTCAAAATGACACGGGATTTATATTTTAGGTATATGAATATTTAAAAGGATGAATCACTTTAATTGGGATTTCATCTGTATTTAAGAATTACCTTTGGTATGTAGCAAGGCTAACGTATCTATCCTTGGGGTTCTCTGGTGTGGTACTAAAAACATTAGTCATCAAAGACTTAGCTTGAGTTCTGTGCATAGTCTCTTCTCCATTTCCTCAACTATCAGAACACTATTTATATTTTGCCTTGAAGTGTTATTTATTTTTTTTAAACATGCATGTTTTATTTACCTGGTTAGGTGGTATATCCCTTTTGAGTAAAACTGGTTTTTTTTTGTTGTTTTCTTTTTCCTTTGAGGGAACATGCTGTTGTATGTCTTGGATACTCCATAATTATCGGTGGAGATTTAAGAAGATTTGGGTTTATTACTTCAAGCCTCTTTACTCTCAATATTCTACCTCAAAGGTTTTAAATGTGTTGTATACCTCAAAGGATTTTTATAAAGATTAAAGTAGATGACATTTTCCAGTCACTTAGATGTCGTCTGAAATTTGCAGAACAGAAGAGAAAGGACTTAAGTTCTTTAGAATGTCACTGAGTTTTTAGGGGACTTTATTTTCTTCACTGATCTATGTCCAGCTCCTAGAACAAGGCCTGGTAATCAGTTAGCATTTCAAAACTATATGTTTGCTAAATAAAAATTTTATTGATATATAATAGAGGATTTTTCTTCTTAAAAAAAGAGTGGTGGGTGCCTGCGTGGCTCAATGGGTTGAGGCCTCTGCCTTCGGCTCGGGTCATGATCTCGGGGTCCTGGGATCGAGTCCTGCATCGGGCACTCTGCTTGGCGGGGAGCCTGCTTCCTCCTCTCTCTCTCTCTGCTTCTCTGCCTACTTCTGATCTCTGTCTGTCAGGTAAATAAATAAAATCTTTAAAAAAAAAAAAAGGAGTGGCATTTTAAACTTCCAACTGAGTTATTCAATCTGAAAATATCAAGTATGCCTAAGTTTAAGGAGGCATAGGTAATCTGTCTACATGATGGACAAAGTAAGTCATAAAATGTTTTGTTTTTTCTCCCATTTATTAAGTAGCCATAAATGATGACAAAGATTTTTCTAATACGCCACATTATCAATTTAATTGAAAATGCTTTGTATACTTGGTACCAAATAATAAGTTTGAAATTGACTTGTTATTAAAAAAAGAAAGAAATTGACTTGTTAGAATGAATATAGATTATAAGATATCTTATCATCTTTTTATGCAACTACCGCCCATTTACAAGTCACTAAAGTGAACTACTTTTTTTTTTTAAAGATTTTATTGATTTATTTGAGAGAGAGACAGAGAGAGAGAGAGAAAAAACATGGTAGAGGGACAGAGGAGAAGCAGAGTCTCTGCTAAGCAGGGACTCTGCCCACATGGGGCTCGATCCCAGGGCCCTGGGATCATGACCTGAGCCAAAGGTAGGTGCTTAATGACTGAGCCACCCAGGTCCCCCTAGAGTGAACTATTTTAATCACAAAAGTGTATCTTCTCCTTCATTGGAGGCTTCTGAGGTACCATATATTCCTTTTGAAAATGGTCTGTCAGAGACAGCGACAAAGCTGCAGACAGTCCAGTGACTTGAGTAGGGCGAAGCGCCACAAAGCTTTGGCTGCTCCAGGGAGACCCGTCCGGTGCCAAGAGCATTGAGAGCCTGGTGTCAAACCTCCCCTTGGAAAGCATGCCAAGGGCCGCTTGCTTGCCAACTGCCTTAGATCCGGCCATGCCTAACATGGTTCTAAATAATCAAGGTGGCCGCATTTCAATTTTGCCCTCACCATTCTCCACATGGAGTTCTAGTTTTTGTTTTTTGGGTTTGTTTTCTTTCTTTCTTTCTTTTTTTTTTTTTTTTGTATTGTGTTATTTCTAATTTCATATTGGCTCTATGGAACAAGAAGTGGCAGGGAAGGTATAAGCTTCACCTGCCATTTAAAATTAATTATGAAACACCTCATTTAACATTATAAACACGTTACTCAGTTTCATGTGCTTGAAATTTTATTTTGAAACGTGGGTGTCCTCTGCCACTTAGCTTAATTGGTTAGACTCTGGTGCTGATGAGCCTAGAGCGGCTGGTTCATTTTCCATAAAGTCTAATTCTTTCCCCATAGATTTAAAAAAAATAAATAAAAGCATTTTTCTTTACTTTTTATACATTTTCTAATTAAGTGACATTTTTGTATGACATGAAAAATATTTTCTCTGGCTTTTTTTTTTTTTTTTTTTTCCCTTGAGTTTCACAACCACCCCAGGAGAAAAGGCTGAGAAGTGTTTTCATTTCTAATCTCACCTTACAGATGAGGAAATCGATGCTTAATGGGATTGATTGACTTGACACAGCCAGGAGTTTGCGAGGCCAGTTTCTTTGACTTTAAATCCCCTTCTCTTTCTTCTCTAGTCTATTAACACAGCAGTGCAAAAACTGCAGTCTGATCTTCACATTAGTTATTTGTCCTGGAAGTGGCAGACTTTGCTTTTATTCCTTTGCTTTTATTGCCAGCCAATTTGAATAGCAATTTGATAAGTTGCCGTGTGTCTCATATTGTGCCCTGGAGAAGTATGGTGCTTTTGCAGCCCCTCTCCCCCATGACTGTATGCCATTCCATCAGTTTTAATGCAGGCAGCCCAGTTTCCTCACCACCTTTTTTAGGGCACGTAATCAGGATTAAGAATCAAAGTTCTGATTCTGCCAAAGAATAATGGTTCCAGGGGCGCCTGGGTGGCTCAGTGGGTCAAAGCTTCTGCCTTCGGCTCATGTCATGGTGCCAGGGTCCTGGGATCCAGCCTGCATCCAGGCTCTCTGCTCAGCGGGGAGCCTGTTTCCCCTCCTTCTCTCTCTGCCTGCCTCTCTGCCTGCTTGTGGTCTCTGTCTGTCAAATAAATAAATAAAAATATTAAAAAAAAATAATGATTCCAAATCAAGAGAAACTAGTCCTAATATTTAAATCATGTAGCATTTTGTAGTCTCTTTTGAACATCAAAATAAAATAGATGTTTAGTTGTCCAGCTCTCATCTTGAGTACATTCTTCAGCTGGGTTGAACCGAAGGACCCTTGGAGTTTCACTGCTCCCCCAGGGGAAATGGGAGAAGGGGGGGGGGGTCCCAGCTTTTCCTTGTGCTCTGTGTGTCCCTGATAATAGTCTCAGGGGATCCAAACGCATTTGAAGCTATTTTAGGCAGATAATATTGGTTCAGCATAAATGAAGCTGCAGAAAAGGGAAATGGTTTTACCTAAAATATAAAGGCATTCGTGAGATTTGGTGAAAAAGAAGAATAGTATGTCCTCTGCTCCCATCAGCTATGTGGAACACTTTATTTTATTTTATTTTATTTTATTTTATTTTATTTTATTTTTTTGGTCCAAATGGGTACATATATTATAAATCGCTTTTTTTCTTTTGGTTAATGATTGTTAAAATAGCCATGCATGACTAAAAACTTTTGTTTACAAATAAATTTTTTCAACTGTTGCATCCTTCATCTTCATTTAAAGTGATGAATTTTAACAGTTTGAATGTTTAACAAAGACACTGTAGAAAGTCACCTCTCTCTCTCTCTCTCGCAAATAAGTGACGGGTGATACTTTTGATGACTAACTCCTGTTCTGTGTGCAGCTGTCACTCTTGAATGTTCACTAACATATCAATACCAACTTTCTGATATGGAGAAGAACTGAGTGTCTGATCCCACTGCTGATTTCACAGGATGTGTAACATTTTATTTCTCTGAGGTCACGTGCAGTCAGTCAGAAGAGTATGGCAAATATCTAGAAAATTCAGGTTCAAGTACGATTACATAATCAAGCAAAATCATTTCTATGAAGCTGGAATTCTTGGCTGAAACCATCGTCATTACTTAAATTTCAATTTCTTGGTAAATATGTAGAAAATTAATTTACTAAAATAAGGAGATGATGTTTGCTAGGTATGCACTGAAGTACTTTCCTGCTTTGTTTTACATTTTTTTCATATAGAATTATAATTATGTCCTTGTTTATTCTGCCTTCCTCACCTGTGCTTTCATCTTCTATTCTTCATTTTTTGTTGTCTGGTCTGTTACAGACATTCAAGAAATATTTGAAGGATCCAGCTCGTAGCTAAACACTATGGTTCAGTGAGCCCTGGCACTTAAGCATGTATATCTGGAACTGAAAATTCAGACCAATTGGTTGCCTGAATTTTGCTGTACGGCATCAAGAAGTGGTTATCAGCCGACTCTGCAGCAAGATAGTTTGGGCTTAAATACTCGGACCATTGCTTATTGGCCATGTGGCCTTGACTAATATATTTAATCATTCTGTGCCTCAGTTTTCTCACCAGAACAGTTTTTGTAGGGTTATGAAAAATGAAAATGCACCTCATAAATTCTAAAGTATTATTATTACTTGTTATTACTGTTAGAAGCTTGCTTTACCAAACCTGTCAAGAAGTTTCAAACCTACCATGCATCAGAAGAGCTTGGCTCTTCAGATACATTTAATGGGCCTCTAGAGGTCCGTTTGCCCCTTTCATTCCTTCCATATACTCTGGAACATTTCAAAATCTTAAGATTTTTCTTTGCTTATTTGTTTTGGTTTTGCCTTTTTCTTTTTTTTTTTTTTAGAGTAACTCATTTTCTCAAGAAAGTCCTTAGTAATCTTTGATGGCTGATATATATCAGCCATCAAAAATTTATATATATATATATATATATATATATATATATATATATATATATACATACACACACACACACACACCTACATACATACACATAAAATACAGTAATCTTAGTAGTTAGTAAGTAATCTACTTAATAATTAGTAATATAGATTACTAATATATTATCTATATTACATCATGGATAGATGAAAAATCCATTCCCTAAAAGTCATTACTTGCTTTTAATTGATCAGTTTATCAAGCAGTTGGGATTATGAGACAGCTTTGTTTTGAGAAGAGTGAAGATGTGGAGGTTAGACTGTAGGGGGTAGAACATGACTAATCAGAAGAAAGAACTGAATTCAGCAACTGAATAAAGCAACAGACACAAGGGAGAAAAGAGACCAGAAGCAAGCAGAAATTGAGAGAAACGTGGTTTTTCTTAGTTCTTAGAAGGCCTTTTCTCATGTCATCATTATGAGAATCAAAGAATCTGACAGTTTGTCAATAGGTTAAACACGGAATGACCACATGATCCAACAATTCTGATCCTCAGTGTTTTTCCTAAAAATATTAAAAGCAAGACTTGAACTGATGCTTGTATATCAATCTTCACAGTAGCAATATTCATAAAAGATAAAAGGTGAGAGGGGTGCCTGGGTGGTTCAGTGGGTTAAAGCTTCTGCCTTCAGCTCAGGTCATGGTCTCACGGTCCTGGGATCGAGCCCCGCATCAGGCTCTCTGGTCAGCAGGGAGCCTGCTTCCTCCTCTCTCTCTGCCTGCCTCTCTGCCTACTTGTGATCTCTGTCTCCCTGTCAAATATATAAATAAAATCTTTAAAAAAAAAAAGATAGGAGGTAGGGAAAAAAAACAAGTGTCACTTGCAAACAGATAAACAAAATGTTATACATATACATTTACTAGACTATTGTTTAGGTATAAAATGTTATTAAATTCTGCTACATGCTACAATCCAGATGCATGCACAGATATATATGCTATCAGATAAATGCAGCCAGACACAGAGAACAAATACTGTGCGACTCCACTTCTTTGAAGTACCTAGAACGGACAAATTCGTCGAGACAGAAGGTACAAGAGAGGATACCAAGTGCAGAACAGAAGTGCTGGGTGATTATTGTATAATGGATACACAGTTTCAGTTTTGGCAGAAGGAAACAGTTCTGGAAATAGAGGGTGATGATGGCTGCAAAACACTGAATGTATCTAATGCCACGGAATTGTAGGCTTAAAAATGGTTAAAATAGTACATTTGATGTCGTGTATTTCTTACTAAAATTTAAAAAAGAAATCTGGTGCACCTGTGTGGCTTAGGTAGTTGAGTATCCCACTCTTGATCTCAGTTCAGGCCTTGATCTGAGGATCGTTAAGTTTGAGTTCCAAGTTGGGCTGCATGCTGGGTGTGGAGCATACTTTAAAAAAAAAAAGAAAAGAAAAGAAATCAATGAGGTTAGCTTTTTCTGCATTGCACAAGGGTATATGGAACTTAACAAAGCCTACTTAGCTCATTTCTACTTCTACATTATGAGCTTCTACAATGTCAGAGGATTTTGAAGATTTATTTTCTTTTTTTCAAGTTTTTAGTTTAATTCCAGTTAGTGAATGTACAGTGTTATATTGGTTTCAGTATACAAGGTAGTGACTCAACAGTTCATACAACACCCCGTGCTCATCACGCTCATCACGCTCATCACTACAACAAGACTTCTTAATCCCTATCACCCAATTGCTCACCCCTACCTCCTGGTAACCATCAGTTTGTTCTCTATGTTTTGTCTGTTTCTTAGTTCGTCTCTCTCTCTCTCTCTCTCTTCCTTTCCCTTTCCTTGTTTTGTTTCTTGAATTCTACATAGGAGTGAAATCATATGGAATTTGTCTTTCTCGGACTTATTTTGCTTAGCATTATACTCTTTAACTCCATCCAAGTCATGGCAAAAGTCAAGATTTCATTCTTTTTGATGGTTGGATAATATATATATATGACATCTCCTTTATCCATTCATCAATCAATAGACACTTGGGTTGCTTCCATATCTTGGCTATTGTAAATAATGCTGCTATTAAACTAGAGATGTGTGTATTTCTTTGAATGAGTGCTTTTGTATTCTTTAGGTAAATACCCAATAATGCAACTGTTGATTGCAGAGTAGTTCTATTTTTAACTTTTGAAGACTCTTCATACTGTCTTCTGCAGTGGCTGCACCAGTTTTTATTCCCACCAACAGGACAAGAGGGTACCTGTTTCTCCACATCCTCCCCAACACCTGTTGTCGCTTGTGTTGTTGATTTCAGCCATTCCGAAAGGTGCGAGGGGATATCACATGGCAGTTTTGATTGACATTTCCTTGATAATAAGTGATGTTGAGTGAACATCTTTTCATGTGTCTGTTGGCCATCTTTGGAGAAATGTCTGTTCAAGTCTTCTGCCAATATTTTAATTGGATTGTTTGGTTTTTGGGTGTTGAGTTGTGTAAGTTCTTTATATATCTTGTATACTGACCTTTTATTGGATATATCTTTTGCAAATATCTTCTTCAATTCTGTATGTTGCCTTTTAGTTTTGTTGATTGTTTCCTTCACTGTGCAGAAGCTTTTTATTGTGATATAGTCCCAATAGTTTATTTTTGCTTTTGTTTCCCTTGCCTCACGGGACCTATCTTGAAGATGTTTCTATGGCCAGTGTCAGAAAAGTTACTGCCTGTGCTCTTTTCTAAGATTTTTATGGCTCCAGGTCTCACATTTAAGTCTTTAATCCATTTTAAATTTATGATTGTGTGTCATATAAGAAAGTGGTCCAGTTTCATTCTTTTGTGTGTTGTCCAGTTTTCCTGACACCATTGTTGAAAAGTTAGTTGTATATTCCTTCCTGATTTGTCAAAGATTAATTGGCCATATAGTTCTAGTTTATTTCTGGTTTTTCTATTCTGTCCCACTGATCTATGTGTCTATTTTTATGTCAGTACCATACTGCTTTCATTATTGCAGTTTTGCAAATGACGTGAAATCGGAAATTGTGATACTTCCAGTTTTGTTTTTCTTCTGCAAGATTGCTTCAGCCATTCGTGGTATTTTGTGGTTCTATACAAATTTTAGGATTAAAAGAAAAAACTTTAGGATTATGTGTTCTAGCTCTGTGAAAAATGATGTTGGTATTTTGAGAGGGATTGCGTTGAATATATAGATTTTTTTGGGTAAAATGGACATTTTGATGGCATTGGTTGTTCCATTCCATGAGCAAGGAATGCCTTTTCATTTCTTTGTCTCATCTTCATTTTCTTCCATCAGTATTTTAGAGTTTTTGGAGTACATGTCTTTCACCTCTTTGGTTAGATTTATACCTATGTATCTTTTTTATTTGGGATACAATTGTAAATGGAATTGTTTCCTTAATTCCTCCCTGATGTTTCATTATTGCTATATAGAAATGCAACACTTTGGTCGATTGTTTTTATATCCTGTGATATCAGTTTTAGCAGGTTTTTTGGGTTGTCTATGTATAGCATGTCATTTGCAAATAGTGAAATTTTGCTTCTTTCTTACCAGTTGGGGCGTCCTTTATTTCTTTCTCTTCTGTGATTGCTGTAGCTAGGACTTCCAGTAGTCTGTTCAATACCAGTGGTAAGAGTGGACATCCCTGGGTTCCTGACCTTGGGGGAAAGACTCTCAGTTTTTCCTCATTGAGGATGATGTTACCTGTGGGTTTTTATATATATGCTATAGTATGTTGAGGTGTGTTCACTCTAAACCTACTTTGTTGAGGGTTTTTTTTTTTTTTAAATCATTGATGGATATTGTATTTTGTCAAGTGATTTTTTTTTCTGTATTTGTTGAAGTGATCATGTGGTTCTTATATTTTCGCTTATTGTGATGTATCCCCTTGACTGATTTGCAAGTATTAAACCACCCTTGCAATCCAGAAATAAATCCCACTTGATCTTACTGAATGATTCTTTTTAATGTATTGTTGGATTCAGTTAATTTGTTGAGGATTTTTGCATCTTTGTTCACCAGAGATACGGTTCTACATTTCTCTCTCTCTCTTCTTACTTTCTTTCTTTCTTTTTTTTTTTTTTTTTTTGTGCCTTTATCTGGTTTTAATATCACGGAAATTTTGGCTTCATAGAATAAATTTGGTAATTTTCCTTCCTTTACTATTTTTGGAATAGTTTAAGAAGGATAGGTATTTACTCTCCTTTGAATATTTAGTAGAATTTGTCCATGACTTTTGTTTTTTGAGAGTTTTTGATTACTGATTAAATTTCTTTGCTGGTAATTGTTCTGTTCAGATTTTCTAGTTCTTCCTGTTTCAGTTTTGGTAGCTTATATGTTCCTAGGAATTTATTCATTTCTTTGAGGTTGTCCAATTTGTTGGCATATGGTTTTTCCTCTTATTCTCATGACTGTATTTCTGTAGTGTTAGTTGTTGTTTCTCCTTTCTCATTTGAGATTTTATTTATTTGAGAAATTTCTATTTTTTTCTTGTTAAGACTGGCTAGAGACATCAGTTTTACCGATTTTTTTTTCAAAGAACCAGATCAATCTTTTTGTGTGTGTGTGCTTTTTGTTTTGTGTTTTGTTTTGTTTTTTCTATATCACATATTTTTGCTCTGTTCTTTATTATTTCCTTACTTGTGCTGGTTTTAAGGTTGTTTATATTTTTTTTATAATTTTTTAAAATAAACATATATTTTTTATCTCCAGGGGTACAGGTCTGTGAATCACCAGGTTTACACACTTCACAGCACTCACCATAGCACATACCCTCCCCAATGTCCATTATAACCCCACCCCCCTTCTCCCCACCCCCCTCCCCCCAGCAACCCTCAGTTTGTTTTGTGAGATTAAGAGTCACTTATGGTTTATCTCTCTCCCAATCCCATCTTGTTTCATTTATTCTTCTCCTACCCCCTTAACCCCCCATGTTGCATCTCCACTTCCTCCTATCAGGGAGATCATATGATAGTTGTCTTTCTCCGCTTGACTTATTTCACTAAGCATGATACCCTCTAATTCCATCCACGTCGTTGGAAATGATTTCATTTCAAGTTTTCATTTCTTTTGATGGCTGCATAGTATTCCATTGTGTATATATACCACATCTTCTTTATCCATTCATCTGTTGATGGACATCTAGGTTCTTTCCATAGTTTGACTATTGTAGACATTGCTGCAAGGTTGTTTATATTTATGTAGCTCCTTTAGGTATAAGGTTAACTTGTTTGAGATTTTTCTTTCTTCCCAAAGTAGGCCTATATTGCTAAAAACTTCCATTTTAGACCCACTTTTGCTGCTTCTCTAAGCCTTTGAATCATTATTTTCATTTTCAATTGTTTCCATGTACTTTTAAATTTCTTTTTTTACTTTGTGGTTGAGCCATTCATTGTTTAGTAACATGTTATTTAACCTCCATCCATTTCTGCTCTTTGCAGTCCCCGCCCCCCCTCTGGTTGACTACTACTTTCATAGCGTTCTGGTCAGAAAAAAATGCACAATATGACTTCAACCTTTTTGAATTTTTTGAAGCTTGTTTTATGGCCTAACATATCTCTTCTGCAGAGTCTATTTTGTTTATTTGAAAGAATGTGGGTTTCACTGTTTTAGAAAGGAATATTATAAAAATATCTATTAAGTCCATCCAGTCCAGTGCATCATTCAAAGCCATTATTTCTATGCTGATTTTTTGTTTTGATTATCTGTCTGTTGATGTAAATAGGGTATTGAAGTCCCCTACTATTTTTGTACTAGAATCAGTTTGTTTTTAACTATTTTATGTATTTGGATGTTCCCATGCTGGGTACATAAATATTTACAATTGTTGTATCTTCTTATTGAATTGTCCCTATTGTTATTATTATCATTATTATTATTTGTCTCTTGTTACAGTCTTTATTTTAAAGTGTATTTTTTCTGATATAACTATTACTACTCCAGCTTTCTTTTGACATCCCTTTGCATGATAAATATTTCTCCATCCCCTTAACTTTGAACCTGCAGGTGTCTTTAGGTCTAAAATGAGCCTCTTTGTGCATCATATAGATGGGTATTTTTTTTAATCCATTCTGTCACCCTATGTCTTTTGATTGGAATGTTTAGTCTATTTACATTCAAAAAAGTTATTGACAGATATGTATTTATTGCTATTTTATTGCCTCTTTTGTGGTTGTGTCTGAAGATTTTCTCTGGTCCTTTCTTTTTCTCTTTCATGGTTTCTTTTCTATAGTGTTATATTTGGATTTCCTCTTTATTCTTTACATATTTATTAGTGATTTTTGATTTGTGGTTACCATTAGGTTTGTAATAACCTGTTCTGTATATAGCAGTCTTTATTAAGTTGATTATTGTTTATGTTTGAACTGTTCTTTTCTCCTCTTCTCTCCATATTTTAGGTATATAGTGTCATATTTTACACCCTTTCATTTTGTGACTTCCTGGACTGTTATTTTACTAAGATAATCATTTTTATTGCTTTTGTGTTTCCTACCTTCATACTATCACTTTTGGTCTTTCCTTTCTACTGAAAATCTCTTTCTATTGTGAGTGGTAGCTTTGCTGGATAGAATATTCTTGACTGCAGATTTTTCCCATTTGATACATTGAATATATAATGCAACTACCTTCTTGCTGGAAAGTTCCTGCTGAAAAATCCTCTTTCAGCTTTATGGAGTTTCCCTTGTATGTAACTGTCCTTTTTTCTGTTGCTACTTTTAAAATGTTTTCTATATGTAAGAGTGTGTGTGTGTCTGTGTGTGTGTGTGTCTGTGTGTGTGTGTGTGTGTGTATAATTTTGTCACTTTAACTACAGTATGTCTTTGCATGGATCTGCTTTGGTTGATTTTGTTTGGAATTCTCTGTGCCTTCTGGATCTGGATATCTGTTTCCTTCCCTAGATTAGGGATGTTTCCAACTGTTATCCCTTCAAATAAATTTTCTGTCCCTTCTTCTCTCTCTTTTTCTTCTGGGACTCCTATATTGTGAATGTTATTACATTTGGTGGAGTCATTATATTCCCTAAATCTATTTTCATTTTACATAATTATTTGTTCTCTCTTTTGTCCAGCTTCATTACTTTCCATTACTGTAATCTAGGTCACTGATTTGTTCCTCTGCTTCTTCTAACTTGGTGTATGTTCCATCAGATGTGTTTCCCATTTCATTTTTTGAGCAATTTATCTCTTTTATCATTGTGTAAGGGTCTCACACATGTGTTCCACTCTTTTCTCACATGCAGTGAGCACCTTTATAATTATTACTTTAAATTCTCTATTGGGCTTCTTTTTTTTATTTATTTAGCAGAGAGAGATCACAAGTAGGCCTACAGACAGGCAAAGGGAGAGGGGGTAGCAGGCTCCCTGCTGAGTAGAGAGCCCGATGCAGGACTCAATCCCAGGATCCTGAGATCATGACTTGAGTTGAAGGCAGAGGCTTAATCCACTGAGCCACCCAGGCGCCCTCTATCAGGCTTCTTACTTATATTTGCTTCTCTTAGATTTGTGGCCTTGGGCTAGTCTTGTTATGTCATTTGAGACAAATTCCTCTGTCTTCTCATTTTGCCTAACTCTCTGTGCCTGTTTATTTGTTAAGAAGGTCAGCTTTCTCTTCTGTTCTTGAGAGTAATGGCATTATGAAGAAGAGGTCCTATAGTGCCCAGCCATGTAGTATACCCTCTTCCCCAGGTTCTGGCACTCCAGGGAGTATGTCCAATGTGTGATTTGTTGTTGCACCCTTGCTACTTTATCCTTCAGGCCAGTTGTCTGCAGAGGCTCTTTTTGCTGGTTGTGGGCAGTGTTTGGTCCCTAGACTGAATGTGCATGTTTTAGAAGACGTGCTGTGGTCTGATTGCAAAATGAGACGTGTCACCACTGCCACCAGAATTGAGGCCCTGTAGAACTCCTAGGTCCAGATACATGGTGCAGTCAGGGTTTAAGGCCAGTCTACTGGGAGGAGCACATGCCACACTGGCACTGAGGCAGGTATTACTGGGAAGGGCAATTCCACCAGAGCCCAGTGGAGGTGGGGCTTGGGTGGTATAGGACACTTAGTGAGTGTCCATTTGTGCTTGTTCCTGCACGTGTTCTATGCTAATGCTGTGAGACAGGGGAAGGAAATGACATCAGCCATTTTCTTTGTTTCTGGAGGGGTCTGTCCATGACTGCTGCCTCTCTGTGACATGCTTGGAGATGAACAAATAACTTCACCACTGTGTGCCCCAGGCACTCCTTACAATGTTATTTCCACACTACATGTCTAAACAGCTGGCTCTGACTTTTCTCCAGTAGCACCATTGTATCCTCTGAGCTCTTCCCAAGCCAAGCCTGCTCATCTTTAGAACACCAGGCTTTAAGATCCGGTGGTTGTAAGAACTCACAAAATTCAGCCTCCCTCACTTTCTAAGCCAATTGCTATGGGGATTCTCTTCCTGTCAGGGTTCCCCTATGTCTTGGTCTCTCTCTTTTTTTTTTTTTTTTTGCTTTCTAGTTGACTTCAGTTTCCTCCCCATCACTGTGGCCATGATCTGTTTCTCTCCCAAACATTGTCTCCATACTTCCTATCATCTTTGATGTGGCCTCTTCTCTACCACTATTTGAGGAGTTTGTTCTGCCAGTCGTTGAATTGATTTCTGGGAGGGCACCTGAGTGGCTCAGTGGGGTAAGCCTCTGCCTTTGGCTCAGGTCATGATCCCAGGGTCCTGGGATCAAGCCCTGCATCTGCTCAGGGGGGAGCCTGCTTCTCTCTCTCTGCCTGCCTCTCTGCCTACTTGTGATCTCTATCTGTCAAATAAATAAATAAATCTTTAAAAAAATTGATTTCTGGGGTATTTAGGATGATTTGATAGTTTTCTAGTTTTATTTGTGGGACAAGGTGAGCCTAAGGTACTTCTATTCCACTGTCATCTTTCCTCTGTCCTCAGAGATTTATTTTCTTTCTTTCTTTTTTTTTTTAAAGATTTTATTTAGTTATTTGACAGACAGACGTCACAAGTAGGCAGAGAGGCAGGCAGAGAGAGAGGAAGGGAAGCAGGCTCCCTGCCAAGCAGAGAGCCTGATGCAGGGCTTGATCCCAGGACCCTGAGAACATGACCTGAGCTGAAGGCAGAGTCTTTAACCCACTGAACCACCCAGGCGCCCCAAAGAGGTTTATTTTCTTTATTGCTTTTTCTAATTCTAGTCTTTCTCAGTGAAACTCATTGAATTCTTAGGTTGCTATTTAGTAATACCTAAGATCATCATAAAAAAGAAATGAAAATGAAAATTATATTCAAATAAGTTGTTGAAGGAAGCCATTAAAAATAATTCTCAAAACTTTCATTAATGACTGTAATGTACTTGTATTAATATATGCTTTATGTCCTTCAGCAACTTAGAACCTGGTTGGAAAGACAGACATAGAACTTAAATAATTATCCTATGAATACACATCCAAATATATATAAGCAAATTCTTCTGTGAGTGCAAAACACAGGATAAATCACATTAGGAAGAACTAAGAAAGTTTTAATAGTAATAGTTGTACACAAAACAGGACTTTGGGATGTAAGTAGTTTCAGTAGGAAACATGAGAAACATATTTTAGTTCATGGAAATAACACAGGGAAAGGTCAGAATAAAAAAAATCTGTGGAATGTTTGAAAATGGTATATAGTCCTATCTTTTGTTTTGTTTTTCTCTGCCTATCAAGAAGGTCAGAGCTAAAAGCTTAAGGCATAGTGATTATTTCCTCAGTATTTAATAGACTTTCTTTCTGCTCCTTACCAAATATTTTCCATGTTCTAATTCAAAGCTATATTGCATATGTGCCTTTTATTTTAAATCATCTATAATCATTTTGGACGTAGAGTGGATATTGATTATAAATGTGTTTAAATATAATTCCATTTTGTCTTGAATCAGTGGCTTGCTTCCAGCTCAGCCTAAGCATACCTCATTGTAGTGAAAATGGTGTTTTTGAAATTGCTTAACCATTTATGTTAGAATAACACCAACTGATCTTTTCTCTTGAGTACCATGACCATCTAATTTCATTGAAAATCGTAATTCTTGTTTTGACACTAGACCTTTACTATACAATCTTTCATAAATTATTTTACTGTCCAAAAGACTGACTAACCAAATTGCATATAACCATTGTATATTTGCTTTTACAAGACCCTATATACTCTGCCAAGATTTTCTAAAGCTAATTTACTTTAAAGGATGTAAGTTGTTTCTAGTTAGCTTGTGACTATTCAGGGAGTTTGTAAGAAAGTGCATATACAAATGCTTTTTTCCGATAATTTTACCAACCAAACTATAAACGTTAATAATCTGAGACATCTGTCTATTATTTCAGTGGTCTTTCTTCTACAGCTATTTTCTGTTTGTCCAGGTAATAAAGAAAAATTTAAAATTTCTCTTAGTAGGGGCACCTGGGTGGCTCAGTGGGTTAAGCCTCTGCCTTCGGCTCAGGTCATGATCTCAGGGTCTTGGGATCGAGCCCCGAATCGGGCTCTCTGCTTGGCGGGGAGCCTGCTTCCCCCTCTCTCTCTGCCTGCCTCTCTACCTACTTGTGATCTCTCTCTGTCAAATAAATAAATAAAATCATTAAAAAAAATTCTCTTAGTACATGAAATAACATGATGATATATAGTCTTATGAATATAGTCTTACCTTGAACCTTCAAAACTCGGATTTAGTATTTGGTTTCTTCTTTCAGTGGTAGCCTCTGCTCAGATTTATTTGATAGCTCACTATTTAAAGTTTTAGATCATCTAGATCTTGACTTGTGTCTTTGAAGTGGAACCTTAGTTTCTAAGCAGCATTCTATTTTAACAGAGGTAGATGTGCTCAGCAATTATTCTTACTTTATTCTTATTATTCCTGAAAACTTATATTTAAAAAAATCACTGTCACATATAATATCCTATTTGATATATATATCATACTTCTGTCTCACTAATTTTGTAAATGAAGAAGCCAAGGCTTAGAAACTTAAAGTGATATCCCCAAATCAAATAAGTCATGTAGCCAAACCTTACACCATAGTTTAAAATCTTTGTTCTTTGTGTTGCTTCTTGGCTACTTTTTTGAGATAATGAAGTGGCTGAACCCATTGCTTTTACTGAATTTTTCTTAATAGCACAAGTAGACATTTTCCCTATAGGTACTAAGGACTGGAAAATGTAAGTGTGGTTTATATAGCTTAGTTCCTTTGTTAAGGAAGCATCACTTTTGGTTTGTTTTAAGTGATATAACTCAAGATTAGTGTTTTACTTAATCCATTGGAAAGGCTGGATTGTCTCTGTTTTTATTTCACCTTTGACAATATAAACTAGGTGGTGGGAGTCTGGATAAGTTTTTTGTCTGGGTAAGAAGCTGAATCAAGGTGAAGTTGAAGTCACTTTTTATGCATATCTGGGCATATAATTGACCTACATAATAAATAAAGTCAGATAACATCGCATTTTTGATAAATAACTGCCGGAGTGATAGTTCAAGTCAGGAGGGCAAGATAGATTCCAGGGTACTATTTACTAAATTGCTGCAGGAAGGTTCAGCACCACGGGCAGCTCCCAGCAGAAAGGCTACTCTGATAATCTGACCAAAATGACCATATATATCCTAAATCTACTCGTTCATTTATCTTTTGTTCTCGAGCTAAAATTTTATGATTCTATTTTTTTTCTCTTTTAACTCTTAGCATGTTTCATGTAAGATCAGGAAACTATACTCATTTTCTTAAGAACTTTTCATTCTTTGTCTTTTGTAAAACTGTTCTGCCTTCTGCCTGGCTCTCAACCTGCTGATACATATCCTCAAGAGGACATGGAAAGGGGCACCTGGGTGGCTCAGGGGGTTAAGTCTCTGCCTTCAACTCAGGTAATGATCTCAGGGTCCTGGGATTGAGCCCCAAATTGGGCTCTCTGCTCACCCCCGCCTCTCTGCCTGCCTCTCTCCCTACTTGTGATATCTCTCTCTGTCAAATAAATAAATAAACAAACAAATAAATAAATAAAATCTTAAAAAAAAGGACATGGAAAGGAGCAGATAGAATTTTGTTCTCTTAAATTTATGAGCTAAATTTACAAACTTCTGGTAATTCCTCTTCTTAAGCTGAAGTAAGATCTCAGTTTAGGATCTCAGCCAATCTTTCCTTTATGAAACTAGAATTCCCATAGTTTGTTTATTCGCTTATTTGTTTTTTAAATAATTATTTTATTTTAATTTACCTTTTCTTGTTTGAAGCAATGGTTTGTTTTTGTTTTCCTTTTTATTATGATGATCACAAGGGGAAAAAAAAACTGAACTGTATTTCTTCTTAATCATTTAATTGTTCCCCAGCCAATCCTCCTTATGCTAAGTGCCTAAAACTGGGCTTTGCTGAAACATTAGCATATTTCTTCACTCCGTACTTTTTGTAATCCATCTGTTTCAACTTTACTGTCCAGAACAGCTTTCTGTAATGTATCCTCACTAGCATGTTGCCTCTTTTACTAAAACAAGGCAGACAGGAGGATTTTAAACCACAAATATTCTCTTCTTTCAGTCAGAAAAGCACAAGTATTTTCCTTACTGTAGTGCAAGGTAACAAAATTAAAGACCTTATTTTTCTCTTCTCTCTTGTCTCTATACTCAAGTCAACAGCTGCTTTCAACCCTTAACTTATAGCTTTATGACATGATATATGACATAATATAGATATAGATATGATGTGATATATCTCCTAAGACAACTTCTATGCAGTAGTTTTCAGCAATTAGGAAGTCATTGATTGGTCATGCCCATAGTGACCACAGTCCCAAACTACTTTTGCTTATGGCTATACATATTTTAAAAATATACTTTATTAATAATACTGCATTCGATATTTAAAAGTTACCGAGGGTCGATCTTAAAAATTCTCATCATAAAAGAAGAAAATTGTTGATTACATATGGTGATGAAGTTAACTAGACTTATTGTGGTGACGATTTTATGCAACAGATACAATATTGAGTCTTTAGGAATTGGATCTTTATGTTGTATACAAATACATATTTTAAATAAATATGTAAAATAATGTTTCAGTGATATCAATAAAATAGCAACAATAAAAACAACAACAACCCGTATTTCTCTCTAAATTTTTCTGTGTCTATGGGAGGATAATTGAGTTTCTTCAGCAGGATTAAAGATTGGCCATGTTTTTTCTCTTATCACAGCCAAGGCAAATCTGTTTATTACTAATCTGATGAAAGACTTCTTAGAGGTGATGACTTCTTATTTTTCCATGAAATAGTTTTCAGATTCACACTGCTGTTACAAATGAAAAATTTGCTCAGTTCACACAACCATGATCCCAAGGACTTCCTGATTGAATGGGTATTATATTGCAAACTCTTGATTTTGTCCACGTAAGGCCAACAGCTTAGTTGTTGCTGTCCTGTATGGGCCTAGAAGTTGCAATTGAGTATGTTATTATGTTATATTTAGAGGAGTTTAACAGATATATTATATGCCATAATATGTTAAGAAATTTAAATTGTTAAGTAGCCACTGTAACCGGGGGTGGGGGGGTAAATACCATATTTTTATTTTAAATGACTAATAATCATTGCATATACTTGATCACATTTCATATACTTGAATTTTAGAAGTTTTGTATTTGGAAAGAAAATAGCTAATATTTTTGAATACTTACTGTATATCCATTCCTGTAGGGGTTGACTTATATATAATCATTAATTACAACTTTGAAAATTCAGTATTCTTATTCAATTATCCTTCCTAATTTCCATTTTCATGTATATAAAGTACCGAAATTCCACTTTTAGGTCAATCTAGGTACCAGACAAGGAGGTTTAGTAGTGTGTCTGAGGTCACAAACATAATTAATAAAGTTGCTGCAGTGCAAACCTATGTCAGGATGATACTAATGCACGTTTGACTACAGCTGACAATTGAATGAGGCAGTTTTTATAATGGATGCCTGCATAGCTATTCCTTACTATTCAGTCAGTTAATATATATCAACTGTACTATATTATTGGGGGTGGTTTATTAGTCCCTCTGTTAGATGTTACATTTCCTTTATAATTCAAGAGGGAAAGAGGAAATAGAAAATATCCTTTGCCATCCCTTTCTTCAGTACTTTTCATCTTACTCTTTTTTCAAATCACCTTTTCGTGAGCAAATCTTTTACATTGTTCAGTAGAATTTAGGGAGATCAAGTTGGAGAAAATACTTGAAAATGTATATCTAGTTGGAAATGTGGATACTATGCCCAAGATGCTAGTTTTCTCTGTATTTATGTAATCTGTAGTACATACAATTTTTTCTTACATCTGTCTTAATTTTAATTCTTTTAGCATTTAAGTGAAAAAAAAACGTACATAATTTTTACTAAAAAGCAACTTTTTATAGGTCAGTTAGTTTTAAAAACAAAGTTATATATGAGTCTAATTTTTACTTCTAGCCTGGTTTCCATAAATACTACTGAACAATGATGAAGCTTTTCTCACTGAAGGGTAGACTTGGAAAAATACATTTAAAAAGTATGTAGTAATAAAGAGCAAGATAGTGGAGGGAACTTTTTTTTCTTTCTTTTTAAATTTAATTTTATTTTTTCAGTGTTCCAAGATTCATTGTTTATGCACCACACCCAGGACTCCATGCAGTATGTGCCGCCTCAGTACCCACCACCAGGCTCACTCATCCCCCCCATCCCCTTCCACTCCGGTTGTTTCTCAGAGTCCACAGTCTCTCATGGTTCGTCTCCCCCTGCAATTTCCCCCAAATTCACTTTTCCTTTCCTTCTCCTGACGTCCTCCATGTTATTCCTTATGCTCCACAAGTAAGTGAAACCAGGTAATAATTGACTTTCTCTGCTTGACTTATTTCATTCAGCATAATCTCCTCCAGTCCTGTCCATTTCTGGCTTCTCTTTCCTTCTAGATTAGTAGTACCTTCATGATCAGGCATACGTTTCTGGGATAATTAAAAGAGGATAGAGTGATACACTAGTTTAAACTCCCAAGTAGTTTTTACTAATTAGAATGGTGGGAGTGCCTGGGTGGCTCAGTTGTTAAGTGGCTGCCTTTGGCTCAGGTCTTGATTCCAGGGTCCTGGGATGGAGCCCCACATTGGGCTCTCTGCTCCCTGGGAAGCCTGCCTCTACCTCCCCCACTACCCCAGCTTGTATTCCCTCTCTTACTGTATTTCTCTCTGTCAAATAAATAAAATTAAAAAAAAAAGACTTGTGTTTCCATCATTAACTTCAATTTACATAATTCTTTACTTAGCGCTTTCATATAAATAACAATTAAGATAATGAATGTTTTTAAAATAGTAAGATAGTTTTAAAAACTCTGCTCAGCTCTTTTTTACCAGATAGTCATCAATGTCTATGAGAAGCTATTGCAAAATATTTGGTCATGCTCCTTTAGGCCAATCTGCAGTTTATTCTGAATGTATGATCCTTAAAAAGAACATTTTTTTTCTTTATAACTTAGGAATTAGAGCTTTGTAGTACTGAGAATTGTGTCTACATTAGTACAAATTAGCTAAGGAATTGTAATTGTTTTTCCACAGTTTCTAGATTTTTTAGTAAACTTCACTACATGTACAAAAATTCAGTGTATTACATTAAGTAATTGACTAAGCCAGTCTTCTACAACTCTCATTTTAATATCCATAGATGTTTCATATGCCCGATGTAATTTTCTGTCATTTATGAATGAGAATGGTTTTTCCTATTCTCTCTGCACACACCCCCTCTTTAATCTCTTAGAAATAAAGCATGCAATATTCCCTCCTGAGAGCTCTCTAAATTGTTCCTGGATTCCTTTTACTTACTACCCTGTGTCTCTCTTGATTTGCATAGACAGTGCCCTGCAGTGGAAGTGAGGGGGTGAATAGTGCCCACAAGGTTCTTGTTCATACATTTGCTGGGTGAGACATTTATCTGAGGGAGAAATTGGTTTCTGAAAATAAGACTTTCCTTGTAGTTCATTGCCTATCTCAAAATATATTTTCCGATATGACCTATTTCATGTTATTCAAAAGTTTTGTATCTCCTTCCACCAAAAAAAAAAAAAAAAAAAAAAAAAAGAAGACGAAGAAGAAGAAGAAGAAAGAAAAAAGAAAAAAATACTTTTAAAATTGTTTGTGAGCACAAATTGAAAAGCAGCAATTGCTCGTGATGCTTGGTTCTTTACGTGGAAAACAGTTACGGTTCACAAAGTGCGTTACTCTGGCCAGACAGCATTAAACCAAGGCTGCCCAATGTGATTAAGCTGAATTGAACACCAAAGGCAGCCTGTACCAGATACAAACTTCAGGAAAAGAAATTGAGTTATGTTACTGTTGCCACACAACTTCACTGTGAACACAGCGGGATCAGTCCCTTTAGGGAGGACTCCAGACAAAATGGGGGGATGACATTACTTAAACTAGTGCTGTGTTTATTTCTTTGACTTAACACTTGATCTCCCATTAACAGCCTGAAGGACATCTCCACCGCCCCCGCCCCCCCGAAGCTTGTCATTCTCACCAGGCCCTGCACCAAGAATTCCTTCTGCCTTTAAATATCGTAAAATATTTTTTTCACATCTCCTTCTAGCAAATGAAGAAAAGTCATTCTTACATTTCTACTCATGAAATTTTACTTAGAATGAAACCTCATAAATATTAAAAAAAACTTCCCAAATGTTCTAGAATAATGCACATTCAGTTAAAATCAACACTAAAATAATGATCAAGCTCTTCAGTTAGAAATGAGTGATAGTTTTAAGAGTCCCTAAATAAATGGGAATTTCTGACATATTTAGGAATTAAAGTTTATGAAAAGGTTATGCAGGCTTCCCCTTTTATTACATACAAATTGCTTCCTAAAACCACTCTAATGCATTTTTACATTTACTAACAACATGAGAAATTGATTAATTAACTTTTTAAAATTTATGTTTCTTGTGTTGACAAGAGTAAACATGATGCCAACTGCTAATATTAAAACTTTAATTTTTAGCATTAAGAAATAGGCATTATTATTCATTTTTAAATCAACAGACAATTCAAAGGAACTTTCAAGAAAGCATATAGAGTCAAATGTTAGAAATATTAAATATAGTTTAGATATTATTCATTCATTGATTCATTCATTTATTCATTCTTCTTTCATTTTTATTTTCAGAGAAAGAGTGTGAGAGTCAGCAGAAGTTGGCGGGAGGGGCACAGGAAGAGGGAGAGAGAGAATCTCAAGCAGACACTTCACACAGTGCAGAGCCCCACTAAGGCTTGATCCCATGCCCCCGAGATCATGACCTTAACCAAAACCAATAGTTAGATGTGTAACCAAATGTGCCACCCAAATAGCCCTAGATATTATTTAATTTTAACATGAACTTTCAAGAATGATATATTTACATGATCTGTTAGGAAGGATAATTTTAAAAATACATTTAAACATAAAAGTATTTATTTTAGACATTGAAAATTATCTTCAGAGTGAATTTTCTTTCAAATTATAGGGCCCTATTTCTTAGACTACTTAAACATATCTTAAAATATTTCTACTCCAAAAATGCAGTGTATTTTTGAAATAAAATACAGAATGAAATGGAGACTTAAAGATAGGTCCTCATTGGGACGCCTGGGTGGCTCAGTTGGTTAAGCAGCTGCCTTCGGCTCAGGTCATGATCCCAGCGTCCTGGGATCGAGTCCCACATCTGGCTCCTTGCTCAGCAGGGAGCCTGCTTCTCCCTCTACCTCTGCCTGCCATTCTGTCTGCCTGTGCTTGCTCTCTCCCCTTCTCTCTCTGATAAATAAATAAAATCTTAAAAAAAAAAAAAAAAAGATAGGTCCTCATTTATTTCCTTTTAGTTATTAGCTCATGTTTTTCAACCTATATTAAAAATCATGAGCCCCATGGATAAGGAAGATGTGGCCCATATACTCTATGGAGTATTATGCCTCCATCAGAAAGGATGAATACCCAACTTTTGTAGCAACATGGACTGGACTGGAAGAGATTATGCTGAGTGAAATAAGTCAAGCAGAGAGAGTCAATTATCAAATGGTTTCACTTATTTGTGGAGCATAACAAATAGCATGAAGGACAAGGGGAGTTAGAGAGGAGAAGGGAGTTGGGGTAAATTGGAAGGGGAGGTGAATCATGAGAGACTATGGACTCTGAAAAACAACTGAGGGGTTTGAATTGACGGGGAGGTGGGCGGTTGGGGTACCGGGTGGTGGGTATTATAGAGGGCACAGATTGCATGGAGCACTGGGTGTGGTGAAAAAATAATGAATACTGTTTTTCTGAAAAAAATAAATTAATTTAAAAAATTCTAGATTAAAAAAAAACCTCTAGATTTAAAAAATTCTAGATTAAAAAAAAAAATCATGAGCCCCGCATTGGGTATAGGGATTACTTAAATAAATAAATATTTTAAAAAATGATGAGCACAAAAAAGTTGAGGAGGTGATCGTGACGTTGCTCATGTGAATTGGTGTTTTACCTTTCCTTTTATTATGCACTGCAGATTTTGAACTTGTTTTCCACTCATTTTTGTTCAGAAGGTTAAAAGGTCATCGAGGAACAAAGTTGTTCATGTTTAAATGTGAGGTAATCATGAGTATCTCCCAGTTTTCACATGGAAAAGCTATACTGGAACATATCTTGAAATTCAATTAAATACAAGAGTGTTTGTAAATATGGAAGATACTAATGCCTTGAAGAAAGACTTTTTTTTTTTTTTAAGATTTTATTTATTTATTTGACAGAGAGAAATCACAAGTAGATGGAGAGGCAGGCAGAGAGAGAGAGAGAGAGAGAGAGGGAAGCAGGCTCCCTGCTGAGCAGAGAGCCCGATGCGGGACTCGATCCCAGGATCCTGAGATCATGACCTGAGCCGAAGGCAGCGGCTTAACCCACTGAGCCACCCAGGCGCCCAGAAAGACTTTTGATATCTTTCCCTTTGAAAATATGTGCAGATACCTGGAAAGATGCATTTTTAAGTTTGAGATAAAAGTCTTTCTAAACGTGTTATAATTGAGATTACAACCCAAGAAAACCCGAGAAAATTTCTATCCTTATATCTCTAAAATGGCTTCTTGACCAGTAAATTATCATTAAATGTGCTGGATAAGGCAGAGAGAACATTTCCAGTTGATAGGAATTTCCTTTTCCCTACCTCACAAACTTTGAATATTTAGAGTTTTGGCATTGCTTTGAACAAAAGTTACAAGTTTAACAAGAAAACAAGAACAGGACATAATAATTCATGCCTAAATAAAGATACAAAATGAAATGTAAGAATCTCTCCTCATTTCTAGTCTGCCTACTATTTTGACTATTTTTAATACCCATTTTTTTTGTTTCATCTATTTTTAGCAGCAGCTCTGAAATATAAGCAGTGAACTCATTTGTATTAACCACTTTTCATTCTTCTTCTTTCTTCCATTTTTTTTTTAACTTTCATTTATTTTATAGTTCTTCTTAACATTGGTTGCCTTCACAGCTTTAAAATGGCATATTGGAAGCTCTATTTGTTGAAAATCAACTTCTGACAGTGCCTCTTGACTCCCTGCCTTGTATCATAAGGAATTCTTTCTTTTCTTGTCTTGTTTTGTTTAGAGATTTATTATTTATTAGGGGGAGGGGGGGGACAGACAGAGAAGGAGAGAGGTAGAGGGAGAATCTCGAACAGGGGCTCTGCTGAGTGAAGAGCCCACTTGGGACTCAATCTCATGACCCAAGATTTTGCCCCCACCAGAAATCAAGAGTCGTAGGCCTAACCACTTGAGCCACCTGGGCACCCCAGGAATTCCTTTTCTCTTTTCCCTCTTCCAGCCCTCAATTGTACAGGACTTCTCAGGTGAAATCCCTGAAATTCTCCTCATCATATTCAGGAGATCCAAAGCCCTTATCATGACTCACAAAGCCCTATTTACAATATCTGGACCCAGCCTTTCTTTCAAACCTCAGTTTCTACTCCTTCTCTCCCACTCTTCTCTGGCCTTGGGCTTCTTTCTGGAACTCAAACATGAATAGCTAGTACCTGAGGCCAGTGGTCATTGCCTATAGTGTTCACCCTGTGAACTGATGCATGCCTACTTCATCCCTGAGAGCACTTGCTTTACATCCCTTCTAAAAATAGCTACGTACCATTATTTCTTTCTTATCTATCCTGCGTTATTTCACAATAACATTTATCATCTCAGTTTATATTGTGTATATATATGTGTGTGTATATATATATATATATTTCCGTATTAATTGTTTTCCTTCTTATAATATAAGTTTCAGATGGTCATGCCTTTTTTTTCTTGTTTTTGACATTGAATCCACAGGGATAAGAGTAGTACGTGACAGAGAACAAACACTTAGGTATTTGCTGAAAGAATTAATTTGTATGGTTTATAGACTTTACATGCTGTTGTATACTATTAATTAAGTGTCCAATATTTTGTCTCTATGTTGCTTCCAAAAATGTAAAAACAACAAGTAATGTTTATAATATTATGAATATATAAATAGTATGCATTGTAGGATCCCTCAGTGTGATTGGGTCTGTAGAGAAGAAATAATAGTCTGGAGGCAAATGCGTGCTGTTCAAAGGGAAATGTTTTAAGCTTCAAGGTCAAATATCCGTTTTTTAATAACCTATAAATCGCTCAAACAATGACATACTTTAGTCTCTGTATTACTTTTATGGATTATCTTGTCAGTTTTTATTTCCCATGGAATTTCCAACTGTATTATTTATCTTGACCAATACGGTGAGTGTGGTCTTCAGCCATATCTCTAGAATAAGCTGGTTCCTGATTGTATTGTCAAACATCCAGAAGTGGGGGACCTTCTTTAACGCATATGCTGAATTTGCCATCATCGATTTCTTTCCTTTTTTAAAATTTTTTATTATGTTAGTCACCATACAGTATGTCATTAGTTTTTGATGTCGTGTTCCATGATTCATGATTTGCTCAGAACACCCAGTGCTCCACTCAGAGCACTCCAGGCCCTCCTTAAAACCCATCACTGGGCTAACCCATTCTCCTACACATACCCCTGCCCTTCTTAAACCCTCAGTTTGTTTTCCGGAGTCCATAGTCTCTCATGGTTTGTCTCCCCCTCTGATGTCCTCCCTTCATTTTTCCCCTTCCCTCTCCTAAAGTTCTCCATGCTATTCCTTATGTTCCACATATAAGTGAAAACATCTGATAACTGTATTTCTCTTTTTGACGTATCTCACGTCATCCAACAGTTCCATTCATGTTGACGCAAGTGTTGGGTATTCATCCTTTCTGATGGCTTAGTGATATTCCATTGTGCATATAGGGAACATATCTTCTTTATCCATTCGTCTGTTGAAGGGCATTTTGGCTCCTTCCACAGCATGACTACTAGGGACATTTTTGCTATGAACATTGGGGTGCATGTGGCCCCTCTTTTCGCTGGATCTGTAACCCCCAACAAAGGGAAGAATCAGAGACTGTGTCCTCTTCCACAGAACGGATGGGTATGGATTTAACCAAGGTATCAGAAATAGCTTCAGAGTAACAATTATCAAGGCGATATCTAGGCTTGAGAAAAATATTAACAACAATATAGAATTTCTAAGGGCAGAAATGAGATCTAATCAGGCTGAACATAAAAATTCTATGAATGACATTCAGTCTAAACTGGATACTCTGACTGCCAGGGTAAATGAGGCAGAAGAACAAATTAGTGAGCTAGAGATGTTAGAGAAGAGAGAAACCGAAGTGGCATGGGAAAAACAAATTAAAACCCAAGGAATCAAACTGAGAGAGATTTCTTTCCACTGAGTTACAATATTAAATCTCTTTCCTGGGTCCAACTATTTCTCTTTGTTGGATTATTTGGGGTTTTTTTAGCCAGGGAGCTCATGAGATATGCTTTGAGTGTAAATGCACCTGGTAATGTCTTTATTTTGCCCTGATAACTGGGTGATGATTTGTCTGGGTGTGGATTATGTGCTGAAGTCCTTTTCCCTCAGACATCCTGTTCATTGTCCTTAAGGATCTTTTGTCACCAATGAGAAGTGTGATGCCGATCAGATTCATGTCCCTGTGGAAGAGATTTTTTATCCCACACTGTTTGTTTGTTTGTTTTTGTTTTTTTCTCAAAGATTTTATTTATCTATTTGGGAGACAGCACATGCAAGCCCCGAGGGAGGAATAAAAGGAGAGGGATAAGGAGATTCCATGCTGAGCACAGAATGAGATATGGGGCTCAATCTGAGGTTATGACCTGAGCTGAAACCAAAGGTCAGATGATTAACTGACGTAGCCACTCAGGCACCCTATACCACACTGTTTTTTTTTTTTTTTTTTTAATCCCAAGCAAACTTTTTCTTTGTTTTTATCATTGACATTTCATGAGCATGTTTCTAAGTGTATTCTTTTGTTTGTTTTTGTGTATTATGTTATTATATGGGTCTTTATTTTTCCTTCAGACTGGAGTGCTTATTTCCTTTTTGAAAACATTTTCCTTTTATTTCTTTAATTATTTCCTCTTCTTATTGCCTTTCTCATTTATTAGATGAGGTAACTTCAGACAATTCTGGATTGATCCTTTACCCTCACCCCAACAACTCTATTAAATTTTTTTTGGCCTATCGTCTAAGAGAAGACCTCCTATTTGTTATTTATTTATTTTCTTGCTTCTTAAAAATTTCAGTAACTATGCCCTTAGTTTTCACAGTCTTCCTCCCCTGTTTCCTTTTTTTCTTCTTTTTCTTCTTCTCTTCCTTCTCCTACCCACTGCCTCCTCTTTATTCCCTCCCTTCTTTTTCTCCTCCCTCTTCTCTATATGCAATTTTGGAATCAGTGGTTACATATTTTGACTCATAATTGGAGCTGAGCTCTCCATTACTGGAACAATTCAGAGTATGGGAGGGGGTTCCTGATATACTGTATTATGCATTGACTCTGGGAGAGTATTTCTGTACTTCCAAGTACGAGGGACCTGAAAAGTTAAACATCTCAGCACAACTTTTAATTGGGGCCAAGTAGAACATCCAGGAGTCCATGAGAATTGGGTGTTCAGCCAGAAGCTTGAAAAAGTCAAAGAGTTAATTAGAACTTAGGAAAGATTGGCTCAAGAGAAGGAGCCCAGAAGGATACCATGTGCTTTCCTGTGCATGAGAAAATGCTAACCTAGACATTTCAAACCTAACTTTGTGCAGCCAGGATTGAGAAGTTTAAGTTGGCACATTTACCCATGGGTAATAAATTTCATTCAAAGAGAAGTAAAAATACACAAGGAGATTTGAATATGAAAAGTAGCTTGTGAGGAACGATCAAGCCATAGGTTATATGTAACTGTATGTAAATATGTCCACTTGGCTTTCAGAGATGGAGAGGGCAGAGGGGAATGCACATAGTTGTAAAGGCACACACACACACTTATTAAGCCACATGATAACAGTATACAGAAATGCCTGTTCATACACAGAACTACAGTGTTATCTAATTGGGTCTGAAATTCTAAATCATTTCTACCTTCTCATTTTTTCATAAAAATATTATTAAAGCATATTAGGAATATATTTTGTTGTTTTAAAAAAATAAACTTTTGTCAGCTTTAGGTATTTTTCCTCAAAATTCTTTTATAATGGATATTATCTACATCAGCACGAGATCCTCATTAGGAATTGTGGGGAAAGAAATTATTTAAGCAAGTTTGGAGAAAGCCTTATTCTATGTGGATGTATTTAGTGTAGCCTCTCCTGAAAATTCCTTTTTCGTTGTTGCTAACAAGTGGAAAACAAATGCTCCTATCTAGTACAGTCCTGTTTTCCTCTTAAAGAAATCTTTATCAATGATTTCCTTTAGTTTTTTCTAACCTACTTTCTCCATCATAACATGAGATAAACAAACTTATTCTTTTATCTGTAAAATCTGTAAAATGCACTCCTGAGGGTGAAAACATTTCTAAAAGAAGGTATTAACATAAACTTTATTTAACCAGTTCACATCAATGATCTTAAGAATCTAAAGAAAGACAAAAGGAAGTATTATATCCATGTGTTTAAAGATTATACTGCTCTTAACACTGTAGTTTCTCCAAGGAAAAATGCAATACACAATTATAAATACAGAGCTGCCCAACTAGACATGTTTCTTTCTCTGTACAATGAAACCACTTCAATTTCTATGTTTTGTATTGAGAATTTAGCTCAGTACACGTGCCAGGACATTATTTTATGATGGCTACTATTACTGTATCTCTTACATCCATGCAAAATGCCAATCTTTCTTAGAGCAAATTGTTTCCAGTTAAGGCAGGAGGACTTCAAAGCAGAGAAATTGAAAACAGAAATGTATGGGTGTCCTACTAGATCAGCCTTGGCACCAGCATAAACCCTCTCTGTCGCTCAAGCCCTGCTCTTTCCTCTGCTTTATGGAAAACACAAACCAGGATCAGTATGACCTCAGAACATACCGAAATCTCCTGGGTTGCCTAAAGTGGGCACTAAGTGATTCTTGCTGCTCCTGTATGGCTTTTTTGAAATGAGGAAAAGATCAAGAGTTCTCCTTTTTGAAGTATAGAATTAATACATTCCTTGGTGGTGACTTATTCCTTAGTAAGGCGCAGAGCTCATGGGGTTGGCCTTCCATTGTCCTTATGATCTTGGCACTTTTCATGTGTATTACCAGTTCATCATACTCTGATCTAGAGTTCAGTGGATAATTTAAAAACCTTGATATGAAGTACTTGGTGCTTAAAACCATTGCTCCGTCATATCCTCTGTCTTGAGGATCCCAGATCCTTGGGCACCTGAAACTTCTCTCACTAAGCATGACATTTTCTTGGAAGGGAAGATGGAAGGGCAAGACTATATGGGGCAAAATATTCATTTTGAGTAATGTTATAATTATATATGAAAATAATGGTATTCATTTTTAATTCAGCCTTTACAAGGAGGCAGAGATCAAGTATAAAACAATTTGCACTTAGATTAATTAGAGAAACAAATGCAAATGTTAGAAATTGAACACCTAAAAGGAAATACTATAAGAAGTTCAAAAAGAATGAGAAAGGTTTAAGAATCTTGGGAATTTGACTTACAAAGAAATCCTGTAAAAATACACACACACCAGGGACTTTTCTGCATAGAAACACATTTTAATTAATGAACAGAAAACTAAAGAGGAGTTTAGGTTATGATAGTAAACAATATATGCTGTAAGGTTGAAATGCATTCTGAAAATATGAATGAATTTAGTCAAAATACTATCTGATGTCCTGTTTTCACGGCAAATGAGAAGTAGTAAAGATATCTAAACTTATGACAAGGTAAAAAAAAAAAAACAAAACAAAAAACGGGTGGGGGAATGCTATAGCCCTCTTAGAAATATTTGCCTGATGACTTGAAGTTGAAGGGGTGGGGATGAGAAATGGTATTTTGAAGACTTATCCCTGGGTCTATGATTTTATGGAGCAGATGAAAAGAAAATCTCCATTTTTAGCAGCCAACTGCTTAATGTCAGACAGATGTTAGAACCATGATTATAGGATTTTATTTAATTCAGAACAAAAGTATTTGGGTCTTATCTTGGCATGAGAGCTCGCTTTGTAATAATGATGATACAGCACAGTTTAAACATTACACTAAACTATGAATGGTCAACCAACCAGATTACTTAATTCACCAGTTACTTAGACAATTTCTGCTTTTAGTATAGTTTTAAAAAGAGGTGATCCCTTGCCTAGTTGAGCTTGACCCTAACATTGCCTATTTTATTATTTTGCTATGTTACAAATTGTCCTTGGTGCCCATCTGATTAAAGTGGAATCAGGTTTTCTTTCCCCCAACTTTTAATGGACGCACATATGGAAGTATCTAGATTTTTCAGGATTCTGGTGGATCTTTATGTGTACATTTGAGCCAGCTACGAAAACTAAACCCAAAATTAAGGACAGGATTTGTTCTGCATGACTTCTTTTTGAGCCACAATATAAAATAAAAGCTAGCCAAGGAAGATTGTATTATAATTAACTGAAACAGTATGTTAAATAGTTAGAGCAAAAATAATGTTTGATGATCTCTCCATAGGCTTTGTCTTCTACCTTTCTTTTAAAAAATCCTTTTATTTTAATAGATTTGTATTTTAACAGTATTCGTTCTCATAATAAGGTTATTTTGAAAAAAAATATTGTTGCAGTATAACATAGAACCATATATTCTTATAATCCTCTTGTTTTTGCTCATGGAATTCTATGCAGGATGAAAGAGATCTATCCATCAGAAGAAAATACTCAGTTTTCCCTTGAAAATACTTATTTTTCTATATCTACTTTTCGATTGTTTCCTAGATCATGTTGCCCATACCAATGTGATTACAAGTTTAGCTAATTAATGTAATTAATCTAGTCTTTGTCGACATAAGCCCCACTCACATATAGTCTGCAAACCAGTGCTATTCCCCAAACTGTTCCTGGTCCAGGAAGAGGTAAGAACAGACATTTGAGGGCAATGTTTAGATACTTTTATAGCAGTTTAACAGAGTAATTTTTATGTCTGCTGAACTAATAATTTAAAATGCCCTTACATTTTATATATATTTTTCCCCATTATATTTGTATTGTATTTTGCAAGTATAATACTGTTTTGTGACAGATTGGGGAAAACATTGGACTTAGAGTGTAGAAAACTTGAGATGTACTGGCCTGGATCTCAAGGCAACTAGCATGAGAGGAGAGGAAAGCTGTGAGCATTTTGCTATAGGCAGGCCACAGTAGAATTAAGCAGTGATTCAGATAAAAAGCATATTGAGGAGGAGAATGGCAGCAGAGTCTCTGCTAATTCATTAGCCCTTGCATCTTGAACATTACGGATTTGAATTGCGTGTGTCCACTTCCATGCAAACTTTTTTTCAATAAATACAGCATAGTACTGTAAATGTATTCTCTCTTCTTAAGGATTTCCTTAATAACTTTTTTTTTTCTGTAGCTTAGTTTATCCTAAGAATGCACTATGTACACATGTATAACATCCAAAATCGGTTTTGGTCTACTATTTGTGTTATTGGTAAAGCTTCCAGTCAACACTCAGCTATTAAGTGTGGGGGTTGGGGGAGCTGTGAAAAGTGATATGCAGATTTTTGACTATGTGATGGTCATCGCTGCACTGTCAGAGTTGTGTAAGGCTCTGCTGTTCATGTAAGTGACTCTCCCAGTTTCCTCTGCCAGCCACACTCACCTGTTCCATGGCACACTGAATGTTTGGCAACACAGGGCTATGCTTGTGAAAGCCCTTGGACTCCACCAGTTGGCATACTTACTAACAGTGAGTTGTTTTTATTCCCAAATGATGTTATCTTCGTTGTCATTTTCTTGTAATTATGTAATTTAATTTAGTGTTATGTAAATCAATGGAAAATGAATATATAAGGGAATGTAACTTTTTTTTTTAAAATTTTCATGATAGATAAGCTGAATGTTTTAGGAAGATTTAATAAAATCTAATAACCAAACAAAACAAAACCCTATCCAATTATAAAAAATGTGAAACTTGGTACTGTTAGAGAGCTATGGACGTTTGAAAATATGCAGTAAAATCTATCTGGATTTTGCACATGATTTTCTTCTCAATTGTCTTTAAGTTCTTGTTTCACTTTAAAGAATTGAAATTGGAAAAAGGCAATGGAGAATTGATGTGGCACATAAAGACTAATCAAAGTGTAAATTTTAGAGATCTGCTCTCAATTTTTTTAAAAGGCCTTTCCCTACATACAAAGGTTCGGAAATGAGTATTTATGTCTATATATATTTAAATTTGCCAAAAGCCAACTTTTACATTAATTAACCTATTCATAACCAATTCTATTAGATAAAAAAACCTCTACTACAATTGTACCAGGTGTTTGTACACTTTTCAAACAAACCTCCATCAACATATTTAATGACTAATAATTATTTGCTAATGACTTTGATAAAATATTTATTTTTTAATTGGTTGCAAAAGAGAATTAGGTAGAAATCATGACAGATTCTCCGTTGGCTCAGCTAATCACTCTGTGAAAAGCCCATTTGTTGAAATAAGGCCATAGCTTTAATTAAACTTTTGGAATTTTATAGTATTCTCCAAGTATCATGTCGGGAATAAAGAGGCTTATGGAGAAACAATTTGACTTGACTCCGGCATTGAGAGAACACAGGGGGCGGCGCACATTGTTTATCCATTCAATAGTGAAACAAACAAGAACATGGTATTTGCCAGTCACTGTAATTGGCTTTATATACTAAGAGGAAAAGTATGCAGCTTTTGGTCTTGAGGAGCTTACAGTCCAGTGGGAGAGACAAATGTGGTAACAGACTAGTTAGAATACAATTTGACAGGATACAATGTAAATGATGTTTCTTGGGAGCATTCTTGGAGAGTACACAAAAGTAAGAAGGGTACTCATTTTGTGTGGTGTATCGACCTTTCTAGTGAAGTAGGTAGGTAGATAAGGAGTGCAGGAAAGATGTGGCCAGGAACTTTACCCACTTTTCTGCTGTTCTATAATTTCTCTTAACATTAGTCCCCTGGTGATAAACGTACAAAATAATTTTAATTTTTCCTTTATACCTGTATTTTAAAATTTAAAAGAAATTCACTATTTCCATAGTTTGAATTAGCTAATAATGTTTCTTTTCAAATATATTGAGGATTACAGATTTAACAGCAGCCGGTCCCATTCATGTGGATGGTGTTTCAAGAGGAATTGGATGGAACATAGTCTCTAGGGATGACGACTCTAAAACAGTGCTTCTGCCTCCTTGAGAAACAAAGTGGACTAGTCTGTCCACTTGCCAGGACAATCTCTGGACAGCAGATCTGGTTGTTTCTAAACCAGGAGAAGATTGCTGTGCACAAGAAGGGTTTGCATGGTGTTGAAAAACCTACACTTCCAAAGGCAGGAAATCTTACATTTTCCAGTAGATACCTTCATTCTGTGTCGTCCTCTTCTTCCGTTTTTAATATGTAAAATTTGTTAAACTCTAGATGATAAAGTATAGAGAGATTCATATCTCGGTGGGTTCTTCCAGCACTCTCTGGCCGCCGTGGGTATGACTCTAACAAGACACAGGTTTGTGGAAAAGAAAATAATAAATGGCATACAATGGAGGAAGCAAGGTTTTTGGAAGCAGTGTCTGATAGGGTTTAAGTCCAAATCCTGTTCGTTTTGACATTAGATAGCATATTTTAATATTAGGCAGAAATATTGCTGAAAATAATGTTGAGGAACAAATATCAAGCAATACATTTATCACTCATTGAGCAGAAAACATTATAATTATTTTGATTGTATGGATGAAACTACCCTAAATTTGTTTCCCGAGCAACTTTTTATTTACAAGTTTTCACTTAATTAGATGACGTACTTGTGGATGCTTCACCGTGTATAACTGAAGTATCCTATTTTAAACACACTACTAAACAGGAATAAGAATGTCATGTTTTTTTGTTTTAGTTTTCTCCTAAGATTTTGGTATTCCAGCATATCTTTTTCCTTTCCTTTCCTTTCCCTTCCCTTTCTTTTTCTTTCTTTTTCTTTTTCTTTCTTTGTCTCTTTATCTTTTCTTTTTTAAATCTCTGGCCTGTTTTCGAGCCTGTTTCTGGCAATTACCTGCTGGTAAATCACATTTACCCTACCTCAGCTCCTCAGGAAAGACAGCAAATACTCCACATGACTCAAATGACAATGCATTCAGTTTATTAAATCTTCTTGTGTTGCCCTTGAGGGAATTCTAGCAGCAATGGCTTTGGACTTTTTACCAGCATTGAGATTTTTGCTGCTTTCCTCTAGTATGCATTTATTAAAGACTTTTTTGTTAAGCGATATTAATTTATTCTGTTTTATAAGTACCTCATTCACTGTGTGTATGAATTTCCTTTCTCAAAATCTATTTTTCGTAAGTGTTTTTGGCAGAGGTCCGATGACATGCACTTTTACTAATGTCTTTATGACGATGCCAGATATTTTACGTGGGTTGAACACATATTGATGGTGTATCAGTCCACTAGGCTTGGCACTTCTGTGAAAGATGCTACTGCCCTCATGAAATCCAGTCTTTTGGAAAACCAGCTTGTAAACCAGTGATAGAAACTCCTCACCCTTGCGTGCACTGTGCAGGAATCCCTACTAACATTTGTGCTGCTAGTGCTCTGCATATATCTTCTGAGCTAAGTGATGTACCCTAGGTGCACAGTTGTAAGGGAAAAGGCAAGTTTGAGCTTACAATTTTCTGACTCCATTATATATGTTGTCTTGAGGGGGATCATGCCCTCTAGGTGACAGTGGACTGAAGTCTGATACATGGATTTACTGAGAAGGTTATTTTATAATGAAAAGAATGGTTTCCTTTGCTACATCTGGCATATTACTATATTATTAAAGTAAGCACTCTATAAAACAAGAAAGCAATATGGCTATAAGGGGGATATATGTAATCAATCCAGCCTGCTTTCCTTCCAACTTAAAGTTTCTTGGATAGGTGAAATTCAATTAATCTTGAAAATACTGTGCACATCCTTACTTCTTAATCTTTCCAAGACTTAATAACTTTCTGTGTGTTCCTGCTCTGCCTTCTATCTAAGTTATCAATGTTTTCCCCTTATAGAGATTGAGAACATCTGGTTAACACCCTCTTGGTAATAACCTTTCATATTTTCTTGATTTTAAAGTAGACTTTGACGCCATTATTCGTGGGAAATGACATTTTTATATTGGAGTTCCTTTTGCTCCATGCCTGTTGAATATACCCTGCTTCTGTGGCTCATAGACCTTTCCTTCTCAAGAGGTTTTCATAATTCTGAAAACATTCCTTCTTTTTTCCTGAAATTCTGTTGTCAATTACTTTGTTTGTGCAGCTGAGCATAATTTGTCCTGAAATGAAAACAGGAAATTCAGAAACAAATCTATGTTCTTAGGTGTTTTGCCTTTATTGGAACAAATATACTGTATATTTCCAAACTGTGATTTGGGGTTTGTTCAACTGGGAAGTGTTAAAAGTAAATAATGTCAAAAAAAAAAAAAAAAAAAAAGTAAATGGTGTCCATGAAGTGCCTTCTAGTGTCAGGCCAACTTTGGATCTGAGTCATTTTACTTATTTAACAGAGAAGAGATGTAAGTTACATGTGGCTGGTTGAAAATAAGACTACCATTGTGAGGTGCTAGAATATTTTCAAATTGTTAAGAGAAAATATTAAAATTAACCATTCAGGACTATGAACAAGCATAATTGAAAACACACTGAGAAAAGCTCTATAAATAAGATCCATCAATTACTCAAGGCTTACACAGCTTGCTTCCTCTTGTTCGTAAATTACCATTATATAAAAATGTTTTCACTTTCTTCGTGAGTGAAAAGACTATGCTCTAGGACAGAATATTCTCAGAAAATAAAGAAGGGGGATATGTTTTATGAAGGGGTTTCTTTTCTGGAATTCATATTTTGAATTACGTGAATATTTTTGAAGCAATTAAAATTAATCTAAAGAAGAAAGTTATTTTAATAGTTATGTGATATCTTGGGAGAACATTAAATAATAGAAGATGGGCATCTGACTGGCTCAGTCGATTAAGCATCTGACTCTTGATTTAGTTCAGGTCATGATCTCAGGGTCATGGGATCCGCCCTGTCTAGGTCTCTGTCTTTGGCCAGGACTTCTGCTTGGGATTAGCTCTCTCATTGCCCCTCCCTCTGTGCAAGTGTGCTGTCTCTCTCTCAAATAAATAAATAATTCTTAAAAAAAAAAAAAAGAAAGAAAGAAAAGAAGGAAAAAGAAAAGACAGAAAGAAGATTATCTTTATTTGGGGATTTGGGGGATTTAGTTCATGCATTTAATGAAAATGTATGCTGTCAAATATATAAGTAACCAGGCTTTCAAAGATATCCCACCTTTTTTTCTGGTGAATTAGGCAAATGTGACCTTTGTGATTTGCAGAGAAACCAATACTACTGTGTGTAGAAGGGGAAAATACCAATGGTGGTGATGAGAGAGGGTTCCCCTATCTATTAGGTTCATTTCCTGTCCATTGGCTCTATTAAATTTGCATTCTAAGTTGTCTTTTTTTTTTCCTTAAATATTGATCATTCCTTAGATTTATTTCTTGCCTTATATAAATTAATGCCATATTTAAAGTTTCCTGAGGAATCTGCCATTTCCTTAAGATTTATTTATTTCAGAGGGAGAAAGCCAGAGAGAGTGTGTGTGCAGTCACGCCCATGTGCATGGGAATGCAGTTGCGGGGGAGGGGCAGAGAGAGAGCCAATGGGAAACAACCGGCTAGATTTCTGTGGGGCTCTATGCCAGACCCTGAGATCACAACCTGAGCTGAAATCCACAGTCTCCCTCAACCCACTAAACCCCCCAGTCACCCCCTGTGGAGGAAATACTTGATCAACCCGAGGGAACTGAATTTCTTAGAGTGCTGAACTTGCTAAAAAAGGTTGAATCACTCTGTTTTCATAGTAGCTTCTTTATTTGAAATTTAATGTAACTGTTTTCCCTAAAATATGACAAATATTGTGGGTAGCTCCAATACTTTTGAATGTCAGCACATTATAAGTCATAACTGAATATACTGTGGGATAAACAATATAAACATACACGTCAGTATTAGAGATAAATTATTAGGAAATTACAAACACATCTGTTCATAACGTGTTTATCTTTTTTTTTTTTCCTGTCTTAACTTAAAATGATTGCAATTACCTGAAAACAATAGGATGCTTGAATCCATTGCATGTAAATGAAATGCAGATACACCAGCATGGCTGCAAAATGATACATAATGAACCAGAGAAAGAGAACAAGTTCTTGGACGTGCAGGTGACAGAAGGATACATCTGAAAGGAGAGGGATCACCAAAACAGAAACGGAATGTTTTCAAGGTCTTAGCTGACCTTGAATTTTTTAGGACTTCTTCAGGAATATTTAAATTGTCAGTTTACCTAACGGTGCCTGCAGAGATCCAGAATGATAGATAGTAGGAGGGAAATCAAACTTAAATATGTCTTCCCATCTAATTTTTTTCTTTTTTTAACCTATGAATCTTCAGTTTTCTTGTGCTGGACATTCTTGGGCTCTCCCTCGTCTCCTCTTAACACACCTTTTATTCCAGCAACCATGTGAAGGCAAAATGAGATATAGCTTACCTTGGTTGTACTGTTTCTCTCTAATGCTCTGTCCCAAGGTGTCCCTGACACCACCAGGGGACAGTGGCAGGAATCTCTGCTTGCACTCACCCATACATAGCCTGGAAATGTGAAGGACTTAGCACCTTAACACAGGCAGCACTAATTCCAAGAACTGGTGAAGGAATGCCTCTCTCTTCTGTTACCCTATCAGACAACTCTTGAGAACATTACGCATCATTCTTCAGAGGGTCATGATGGAAACAATCGGAAGTTGCCCACTGTATTGACCCACTGAAAATCCACTCCATACTGACTTTCCCTCTCTGGTGATGCCTTCTCCTTTCCATACTCTGGTTTCCTGGCATCACTTCCCAAGTAAAATCCCTGCGTGCAGCCTGTGTTCCAGGCACTGCTTTCCAGAGGGATGGGCCCAGGAAGAGACATGACTCACATTATTTATGGAAAAGTCCATTCTCTCACTGCTGGCATGTGGCAACACTTTCTCATACATAAATTCCCATAATTAATATAATTTATTTTTTCCAACTTCATTATTAATGTGTGTTGATTTAGAGGCCAATATTTTACATGTGGTATAATTGCCATGTTATAATATGGCTTAATTTGAAAGGAAATCCTTTTTATCAAGATTATCTTGTCATATTTTCAAATTTATCCATGCAATTTTTTAAAAAATATTTTATTTATTTATTTGACAGACAGAGATCACTAGTAGGCAGAGAAGCAGGCAGAGAGAAAGAGAGGAGGAAGCGGGCTCCCCGCTGAGCAAAGAGCCCAATGCAGGCCTCCTCCCAGAACCCTGAGATCATGACCTGAGCCGAAGGCAGAGGCTTTAACACACTGAGCCACCCAGGCGCCCGTATCTATGTAATATTTTAGAGCGATTTGGGCAGGTATCCAGTATGGAAAATCTTGAGGGATTTTCACTGGGATATTATAATCCCAATTTATAGACTTATATGAAGAGAAGTGAATTTCATAATTTTGTGTTTTCCTAACCAGGAACATAGTATGTATCTTGGATTTTTTACATTGTTATATATTCCTCAAGTTAACTTTATTTGTATTTGCACACTAGTTGCTAATTTTATTCCTATTTGAATTCCATTCTGTGGTTTTCCAAGATACTTTATCTTTTTTAAGATTTTGTTTATTTATTTATTTAGAGAGAGAGGAGGAAGGGGCCGAGGGAGAGAATCCCAGGCTAACTCTGTGCTCAGCAGGGAGCCTGACGCCAGGCTCAACCTCATGACCCTGAGATCTTGACCTGAGCCAAAATCAAGTGTCAGATGCCCAACCAAGCCATCCAGGTACCCTGAGACACTTTAATAAAGCATTTTAGGTCTAGTTAATGTCAGTATTCAAAAGGCTGATGATTTTAGATACTTCCATGGTATAGCCAACGACTTTCAGAGTTTTCCTCCTAGCATTCTTTTACTTTATTCCTTTGTATATTTAAGGAAGAGAGTTATATCCTCTGTAGATGAATGATAATTTTCATCTTCTTTTTAAACATATAAACCTCTTATTTCTTATTCTTTTAAAATTTTATTGACTGAAACCTCCAGAGTAATGAATAACAGTGGTAGTGGTGTCTCTTCCCGTCTTTTTTTTTTTTTTTTCCAGATGTTAATAGAATGCTGGCTCCTCTCCTACCACTGTTATATTATTTCTTTGAGGGTTCTCATAACTACTCTTTATCACACTGAATACATTTCTTGGCATTTCCAGCTTAATAAGCACTTGTCAGGAGTTGCTGGATATCGTCAAATGCTTTTTTTCACAGAGAGAGAGATTGAGAGAGAGAAAGACAAACCAAGAAACAGACTCATAACTATGGAGAACAGACTGGTTAACAGAGAGGTGGGGGGGTGGATGAGAGAGGTGATGGGAATCAAGGAGCGCATTTGTCTCGATGGTGTATGGAATTGCTGAATCACTAAATTGTATACCTGAAACTAATAAAACTAATTGAAATTAAGACAGAAACTTAAAAAATTAAAAATACCTTTTTAACCCATCTCGTAAAATGTCCATATGTTATTTCTACTTAAAACTGCTAATGTTGTGAAATTTACTTATAAAGTTACCAATATTGAGGGATTGTTGTACTCCTGGAGTAAGTCCATATAGTTATAGCTATTATTTCTTTAATATAACTTTGTGTATCAATATTTTATTTTGGCTTCAGGTACCTAATTTCTTAAGTGAGAGTAATTTGATCTAATGGTGGTTTTGTCTATCAGAATTGCCTATTTTTTTTTTCTTATATGAACACCTTGAATAACATAAGAAAATGTATTCCTTGAAGACTGATAAAATTCACCTATAAAAATTGTTCATATGGGACCCTACCTGGAGTTTAGTTTTCTGTCCTGTGCTCCTAATGTATTTTGTCCTTTGGTCTTTCTATCTCAATTGTGCTTTCTCAATTTATGTCTAAAGAAAAGTATGAATTCCACGTAAGCTTCCTAAAATATCAGGACAATTATCTGCCCATATTATGTATTTCAGATAATGATAAGATATTTACAAACATTGTTTATATATTAAGCCACAAATATATATATTTTAATTTCCTGTGAGTAGAAACATACAGAATGCATTCTTTGATCCTAATGCAATAAAGGTGTACATTCTGGGTGCCTGGGCGGCTCAATCAGTTGGGCACTCTTGGTTTTGGCGCAAGTCATGATCTCAGGGTCATGAAACGGAACCGTAGGCGGAGCTCCGTGGGCTTGAGCATGACGGTCAACTCCTGCAGTCTGCTTGAGATTCTCTCCTTATCCTTCTGTCCACGCTCCACGCATGTGCAGGCAAGGGTGCATGTACTTGCACACATGCGTGTGCTCTCTCTCCACCCCCCCCCCCGCTTATCCAAAATAAATAAGTAATCTTAAGAGAAATAAAAGTACATATTAATTTTCAAAGAGTAGCCCATAAATCTGTATATACGTAGTTAGGTAGCTTTGTATCTAACGAGAACAAACGTCTTAGCAATTTAACATATTTATCTAGACAACGTCTGGATTAAAGAGCATTTTAGAACAGATACTGTCACATTTAAAAAGTGGAGCTGTAAGAACACTGTGTATCCAAAATATGTAATTAAGATTTACAAAATAGCAGTAAATGCAAGTAGTAGAAAAAACTAAGGACAAAATGAAATGGGCTAAGTAGTCAGCTTTAGAATCTAGGACAAAAGAAACCCAAATAAACATAAAATAGAAGAAAGGACATAAAGATAAAAGCAGAACAAAATGAATAGAAAACAGCCAAAGTAGATAATAAAGCAAGATCTGGTTTTTTTAAAGTGCCAATAAAATAGACAATTACTGGCAAGACTAATCAAGAATAAAGACAGGGAACATAAATAACAATTTCAGCAACAACAACAAAAAAAAAGGAGAGGTTAACAGACACAAATACTTTTAAGTGGAAGAGAAATTTTATCAGTCTGTTCATGTTCTTTTCTTATGCTTTTAGTATGAGTTTAAAAACTTGGTTGCATGTTTTATGAAGAATTCTTATACACTTTTTGTCTATCTGGTGGATATTTTATAATTTTATATGACTACCAGGAAATGGGAGACCTTCTGGAATTGATTTAAGAATAACTGCCAGTTTTAAATTGAGGGATTTTTTTTAAATTTTTTTATTTTTTATTTTTTTTATAAATGTATATTTTTATCCCCAGGGGTACAGGTCTGTGAATCACCAGGTTTACACACTTCACAGCACTCACCAAAGCATACACCCTCCCCAATGTCCACAATCCCACACCCTTGGATTTTAAGTGCCAATTTTTAGATAAAATGAGCTGTTTAATTTAATACTTAATATAAGCTTCATGGTACAGGTGTTTACTTTTCCTTTCTTTTTTTTTTCTTTCTTTCTTTCTTTTTTTTTTTTAATATCACCCATACTTGCTCTTTCTATATCTCCACTACTCAAGATTGGATCTAAGAGCTGACCATTGCCTGAGAGTGCATTAGAAATGCAGGTTCTCAAGACCCCCTTGGTCCTACTGACACAGAACAGCATTCTGTAGACCCCCAGGTGATTGCTATGGACATTAAAGTTTGCAAAGCACTATTTTTGCTAATATATACTTAGGTAAAAGGTGAATATATAAGGTCAGGGCAAACAACTCTTCTTTAATGTGGACAGTTGAATTTGAGTATATAATAGTTAACCTAGGGGCACCTAGGTGGCTCAGTGTGTTAAAGCCTCTGCCTTCGGCTTAGGTCATGATCCCAGGCTCCTAGGATTGAGCTCCCCATTGTGCTCTCTGCTCAGCAGGGAGGGGAGGCTGCTTCCTCCTCTCTCTCTCTCTCTCTCTCTCTGCCTGCCTCTCTGCCTACTTGTGATCTCCATCTGTCAAATAAATAAATAAAATCTTCAAAAAAATAATAGTTAACCTATAAATAAAAGGTCAAGTTTACCTATGCACTGAAAGTATACTTATTTGTTTTATTGAAACAGATTCTAATTTTTAATTTTTATTTCTGATTTGAGTGCAAATAGGTTACACGATAAATATGTAAGCATAGAAATAAAGTATGTCTGAAAGCCCTTAAATGTAATTAGAATGTTATGGAAAGAACTTCACAGTGGGTAATCCTTGCCATTGACTCTTTAGAAAGAAGGGGGAGAAAGTCACAGAACGAGTATCAGTGGTTAAAAATCTCATCATCTGTTAAACATATGCTGAATAATTCCTGGAATTTCTTTTATAACATGACACTGCCTTAGTGCAGTTTATGGAAAATTGCCATTATTATTAAAAGCAACAACTTCATTTACTTCTAGAATAGCTGATTAAAGTGAAACTAGGAAAGGAACGAGTTGTTAGAATTTCTAGTTTGTTCAGACCTGCTTCTTTATCCATAAAGGGGGCAAAATGCAGTCGAGAATTCGCAGATGAGATTAATGAAATAAAATAAGTCTCTAGCACTAATTAAAATTAAAAAGGATGAACAGATGGTCTTAACACAGCTGGAAGTATTCTGATGAAATTCTGTCCATGTGTTTACTAAGGCAGCTCTGTTGCAAGAAAACACACCTGTTTACTTTTCGAAGAGCAACAATATTATTAAATGTGTTTTTTATTTACTGCTATTTTGTCTGTTAAATCATTCCTTCATTTTTCAGTCTCATTGTTTCCAGAGATAATCAGCTTTAAGTAACTTAATAGCATATATACAAGAATGTATGCCTTTGACTACGGTAATTTTAATCATGACATTCAAATAGCAAGGTGATCATTTGCTGCTTACTAATTTTTTTTTTTTTTTTTTGGACTGCATGGGCAAAACCATTGAAGGAGTGTGTGAAAAAAAGATAACAAAGATATGAATTCACTTTAATAGATTCAAAGAAAGTTTTAAATGTGTTTAATATGTAATATCATTCTCTAAACCTTATTCATTATTCAGTATCTTGTTTTTATAAAATGTACAATAGATAAATGACTTTAAATTAGCTACAATTAAATGGTAAATAATAAGTAATAATCATTTTATCATTTTCCTAATAGAAATAATACCAAAAAAACAAAAAGTTCAAAGAGTAAGGGATAATATCATGATGGGCCTATCTTTCAAGTATAACCATTTGTAAAATCTTGAGAATTATTTCTGAGCACTTTCTACATATATGTTATCCCTATATTACATATTTACAATCAGACTCTATGTACAATATTATATTCCACTCACCACTATTTATTAGACAACTAAATAATTATTGGGGCATCATTACCAAAGCCATCCTCAGACCCAAACCAAGGTGATATGAAAAAGACCTCCATATTTTACTTGATCTTTAAGTATTTCAAGTCACACCCACAGATACTGGGTTAAGACTTCATCATACCTTCCCAGAGGGTGTAGTTCAGTTCATAACATGCATTTATATTTGACATTTAGTTCAATGGCAATGCTATTGGTGATTCTGCACTTGATATAAGAATGCTTTTCTTTTTAAAATCACTTGTGTTTCCTACCTAACAACAATCCTTCATGGTAGAGAAAACCAATATTGCCACCATTGTAATGATGAAGAGATCGTATCATGGTTTGTAAGAAGTCTGGCTTTTCTCAGACCTATTCCTTGCATTTTGGTTACTTTCTTTGCTTTGATACGAAGTTTCTGACAGGGCTCCCAGTGAATTCTGTGCCCCAGTGTTCATACCCTTCTACAAACTCTTCATTTTAAGTATGATCCAGCCTTGTAACTGGTTTCACATAAGGAGAATACAACGAAAGCAACCAAATGTGGTTTCTGATTAGGCTACGAAGCCCGAGACTTCCATCTTGCTAGCTAGAACCCTCCTTGGCTTGCTCACCCTGTGAAGCCCTCTCACCTTCTCAGAGAGAAGCCAGCTGCCATGTTATGAAGTGTTCTATGGAGGACCAATGACAGACGGCAGGGCGCTGCGTTCTGTCCAAACCATGCAAGTGACTCCGGAGCTGATCCTTCCCAGCTGAGCCCTCAGACCATTGCAGCCTTTGAAAGAACCCGAGTTAGGGGATTCCGCTAAGACACACTGGGGTTTCTGACTTATAGAAAAGATGAAATCATAAGTGTTGCCTCTATGTTTAGTGTCAGTGGTTAAGTTGCGATAGGTAACGTCTCTACTTCCTCATATGCTTCTTCATGCAAACTACCACCACTCGTTGACCAAAGGCTTTTTCTGAAGGTCTTATCCTCCAGCTTTTTTTTTTCTTTTTTAAAGAGTTAATTTATTTATTTGACACAGAGAGAGAGAGAGAGAGAGATCACAAGCAGGCAGAGCAGCAGACAGAGAGAGAGGAGGAAGCAGGCTCCCCGCTGAGCAGAGAGCCCGATGTGAGGCTCGATCCCAGGACCCTGAGATCATAACCTGAGCTGAAGGCAGAGGCTTAACCCACTGAGCCACCCAGGCGCCCCCCCCACTCCGTCTTTTTTAATTTGTTTTTCTTTTCTAAGCAGTTTCCACTCTTTCCTAGTATGCGTTGAGAAAAGGATGGTGCATCCATGGAATTCACTCTATAGAAACGAGAAAGAGAAAGACAGAATTAACACAGAAAAAGTGCATTCAGCTCTAAAAATCCTGTTAATCCAGTCTTATGTGCTGTAAATTAAGATTTTTCCCTCTTTCCTGGCAAGTCAGATCACTCTCTTTGGGTGAAAAAAGAGATATGGAAATTATCTGAATGGTTCATATTCATATTTAAATCCTACGGGTGGAAGCAGGTAATTTGGGGTCACAAGACTATGAAAAATTAAAATAAGATCTTCTAGTAGCAAATGGAAATATATGTTTAGTGTATGTTTTCCTACTATAAATAAATGATAATTTATTTTAATAAGATTTACTAATGGCGGTGGCCATAGTGATTGTAGATTCCCCAACTGGACTTTTCCCACTTGGAACAGAAGATGCTTATAGTAGATTTTGATTTGTGACACAGTTACACACTTACGCTTGAAGATATACAGCTTTCGGGGGAAAGGTGTTACTAAAAGTTCTTTTTGATTCATCTTCTAAAAAACTAAAGTATATAATCTTGTTTCTCTGAACTTACTGTCACTTTTGGCACAGGTATTTGTCGATCCTTCCTTTGACAAGGGTTGTAGTCAAGTCATGCGACTAAGCTGTTCAGTCTCTTATATCTCAAACTGCCTAGTGAGATGCTCTCTTAGGATGAAAATAACAATGAATTCTTCATATTCTTCATATCATACTTTTGTTTTCAAGAGGATTTTCTAAGTAAAGTTCCCCGTGCATTAGAAATGAAATAATATTTCTGCCATGATCTCAAAGACAACATTTTCTGTTACCGCCTGACTTCAATTTTATATATAGTTTTCCAGTGATTAATGACCAGATTTAGAGATAATCTCAGAAATAAAGATTAGACATATTTTTCTAGTATTTTGCTGTATTTCTCGTCCCTGGTACATTCTGGTACATGCTTTTGAATCACTAGGATTTATCTGCACAAAACTGTGTGTCCTTGGCACATCATTTTTAAGGTACAATCATTCATTGATGTGCATTTCATTTTGATTTCATAGCAATGCGATGTAATCCATCCCTTAAAAATGTTACATCTGTATAAATGAGAGTCATGATTTCCCCGTCTCCCAAATCTTTGTTCTGGTAGCACTCATAGAATGAAGATACTGTAAAGAAAGACTAATTGTGTCTCCATGGAACCTAATATTAAGCAAAGAAAAGGACTTATGTGCACTCAAAAGTAAGATTTGTTCGGTAATGAGATAACCTATAAAGTTCAATGCTGTGTCTTATACCTACACTATTTAACATTTTTTCCTGAAGAAACTTGATTTAGTCATTTTTAATTGACTGTAAAGTATGAAATAACCTTGTAGAGTGAAATCAGAATCTGAGATTTCAATAAACTTTTGAGAAACAGTCTAATAATATTCAGTGAGTTGAAGTAGAACTAACCTTCTTGTGTGGGAAGCCATAGACTTTTTAAGTGTCAAAAAGACTATGAGTAATTTGTGATCCGATGTTGTTAATAAATTTTGAGTTGACTCTTGGCTTAAACAGACTTATCAAAGGCCAAGATGAAACTCCCTTTGTCGTGAAGACCATGTGGTCCTAAAAGCAGAATTGGAGGGAAAAAATGTCCAAAGAAATACAGGAATGCTTCTCAGATTCTCTCTTACCTGCTATCTCTAACTGTAGAGTTTGAAATGAAACGAAAAATATCTCACTCCAGAGGAATGAAAATACACAGGGCTTATTCCTTAGTGGCATTCCACGCCCTGTGAGGATTTATCATGATGCGGTTTATAATTTACCACAACCCTGTGCTGCACACCAAGGATGGTGATTAGGGACATAGAGTCACTGTATTTTCTGTTTCTGCTCAGTCATTATCAGTTTGTCAATAAAGCATCTATGATGTTTTTAATTATTACTCTTGAAATCAGACATTAGTAAAATACCGAAAACAAACCTATAACATTTACCATGGATGCACAATTCAATAACTTGATTAGTAGTGAAATAATTACCTTCATTAAAAAACCCAGTACTTTTTATTTGTTTGGCTAATCAAACAAATCCACAAATTTTGTCCATTAAAAAAAAATGACCAAATTTTAAAACCCGTCCGCATTCATTAGAACGCTCTCATTGTGCCCATTGAAAATTGAAGACGCTAAGTCTGCCCTATTTGGATATAGATATCAGGCTACCCTTCAGTTCAAGAAGGATAATAGATGTCCACAGAAGCAAAACCAAGACCATCTATATCCCCCTAACAAACAAATTCCCGTTTATGGAGGCTATTTATTTTTTTTCTCCATGGCTTTGTTTGAGCCCTCTGAGTCCCATGTGGAATATGGTGACATATTTATGTCTGTTCGTTTGTGTCAGGCGTTCTGCATGTACTTCCCCATTCCTACCAGACTGTTTGAAATAGCTCTTTGTCAGTTTCAGTTCACACCCATAAAATTGGCTTTGAGTTTCCACCTTGGTTGAAATTCCCTGGCCAATAACCTCCCTAACCTGAACCAGATGGGGAGAACTTCACCCAAACAATTTTGGAACGTGTTGACCTTGTCCACATATCACGGAGTAGACGTTTATAAAACCTAATCTAAAGTCCTGTTTTCCTTTCCTCAGGGTATGTCAAAGAAAATTCCGTACCCCTTCTAAGGTCACACACGTGTAGATCTACAAATCTCTAACATCTCCTTTTTCCCCTCCTTTTTTTTTCCTTTTCTTTTTAAACCTGCTTTTGTTCTTTGTGAGCCGTCCAGTGGCCTCCTTCCTCCTAATTTTTCTAGGATTCCAGGATGGCCAACTGGAATGCCTGCCCCCTGCCAGCGTTCTTTCTGTGGTTTTGCAAAGTCCTCTCCTTCCTGTTGTGATCTCCCTACAATGGCTTCAATCTCTCCACTCATCAGGAGTTGTGCTCTTATGGTAACAGAGGACGCATGCCCTATTAGACCTGAATTCAGTCCCTCCTACTTGAAGAGGCTTTGGTCTGAGCCTTCCTCATTGGGATGCTCACCGTGAAAGATCCCCAGATGGGCAGGGTTCCTGGGATTTTCTTTTCTTCCAGATGAACACTGATGACAGGAAAGTCTTGTTTGCAAAATGAAATTGGAGTTTAGACGTTTCTGGTTTTGTTTAGATCGAGCTCCTTTACTCATTGCTTTATGCTTGATTGAATATTGGAAACAGTCTGGGGAAAGGTTGGAGAACAAACATTTACTGACACAATAACACTAAAAAGAGAAGGCAAATGTTTTACTTACTGGCATTTGGTTTCATTTTATGGAGCACCTGAATCAATGACTAAATTATACTGCTTATACCACGTAAAGATAAAATCTTTCAAATATGGACTCCACAAATTTTAAAGAGTATCAACTGGCCAGTGACAGCAGTCTTTTTGCCTTCCTTTGGAATTCTTCTTCCATAGGGCTTCTAACACTCTTCCCAGTGTCTATCCACATTTCCTCACCTCTATTTGCCCTAATCCCAGCTTCATCATCTCCTGCCTCAACTTCCACTCCCTCCCTGGAGTGCATGCTTCATTGAGCAGCCACTGACATTTTTACATAGGTCTGATGGCTTCTTCTTACAGGGCCAGATAAGAGATACTTCAGGTTTGCAGACCATGTTGCCTTTGCCACAACTACTCATTTCTGGTGATATAATATAAAACCATGAAACCAAGCATAGGACCACCCATAGATGATAGATGAAGAAATGTGCATGACTGTGTTCCAGTACATTTTATTTGCACAAACTGAGGGGCCCATTATCCTGAGAATCTGACCCTGCAGCACTATTCAAAATAGCTGAAAGCAGTGTGGAGTTTTCTCAAAAAGTTAAAAATTAAGCTACCCTATGACCTAGCAATTGCACTACTAGGTACTTATCCAAAGGATACAAACATAGCGATTTGAAGGGAGCAGATGCACCCCAATGTCCATGCCAGCAATGTCTACAACAGCCAAAGTATAAAAAGAGCCCAGATGTCTGTCGACAGATGAATGGATAAAGAAGATGTGTTATATATACACAATGGACTATTACTCAGCCATCAAAACAAATGAAATCTTGCCACTTGCAACAAGGGGGATGGAACAGAGGGGATTATGCTAAAGGAAATAATTCTATCAGAAAAAGATAAATACCATATGATTTCACTCATATGTGGAATTTAAGAAACAAAACAGATGAACACAGAAGAAGGGAAAGAAAAAGAAAGTAAGATGAAATTTGAGAAGGAGGCAAACCATAAGAGATGTGGAACTCTGGGAAACAAGCTGAGGGTTGCTGGAGGGGAGAAGGTGGGGGATGGGCTAAGCAGAGATGGGCATTAAGGAGGGCAAATGATGTAATGATCTCCGGGTGTTACATGCAACCAACGAATCATGAAATTCTACCTCGGAAACTAGTAATAATTTTAATAATACCCCAAACTGGAATAACCCAAAATAAATTGTGGCGTATTCATTCAAAGGATACTGTAAAGCAATGAGGATGAACATATCATTGCTACACCCAAGCAAATGGATACATGTCATAAACGTAATGGTGAACATGGAAACCATGCTGTAGAGCCCATTATGTATGAGCTCAGAGATAGAAAGTTAAAAATGAATCTCCCTATGAGTCAGGGGCTCAAGTACCCGGAAGGGAGGTTTTGTGGCACTCATAATGTTCTGTTCCCTGTCCTGGATGCTGTGATCTGGATGACTATGATCTTTACTGTACCGAAGATATACACTAATGACATGTGTGCTTAAACCATCACAAGTTGCTTCATGGTTTCCCTGAACCTCTGAAAGACAGACTTCACACTTCTGTCTTTGGTTTCACTCCCCAAACTTCTATACCGTGTGCTCATAAGTGCAAGTGACAACACTTGAGTCATATTCAAGAACGTTCTAGCTGCCTTATACACAGACTCGAATGGGAAAATAACAGTCTGAACTTAATAAATCGCACTCAAAGTCTCACTTGCTTTTCCACTTTCAACATAAAATTTCAAAACTATACAAATGCCCTCATTGCCAATTCCTTGCCTGTTTGATCCGGAATGGCTTTATGCTAAGCCCTGTGCTTTTCCAGCGGAGATGTTACTAGGCACTGTTGTCACCCAGAGCCTCCCTCCTGCTCTGTGCCATTTATTGTAACTAATTGGCCTAAACTGCGTGAGATCCCATTTAACAAAACATTTGATGGCTCCTCTGGTTGATATGTGCTTCCGAAGGCTCCCTAAGTGTCTAAGGTTTTCATTAGTTTTTAGAGCACACTGAGTTAATTATATTGTGCGGGAGGTTTTCAGGTTGAACAGTCAAGGAGAGGAAGGAGTAAACAGGGAGACGCTGGAGAGGAAGTAAAGCCATTTCTTATTTTGACAGCCTTCAGACTTGAAAGGACTTGGAAGTCTTTAACTGGGGCCTTTCTCTGGACAAAAAGCTGATGACCTGGGACTGACTTACTCCATCCAGGTGGCCCTCACAAGAAAGAAAACAGGACCTCACCCCTCGCTGGAATGTGTAATTTGTGGTAAAACTTGAGGGGCCCATTACAATCTGTTGACAACATTCCTTCTTGAAAGGTCAGGACAAAATGAAAGTTAAAGAGGAAAACACGCTTTAGATCCTGCTGTTCCTGTGGAGTCCACAGGGCTGAGTCTCGGGGGAGCTTGGGCTACGATGGAGGAGAGGTTTGCTGGAGACTGTAGTGATGTTCATTGTCTGGGTGGAGTTACTTGGGCCAAAACGAGGAGGGCCATTTTTTTCCCATAATCAGTTTCAGCCCCAGGACTACTGAAGGAGTGAGATTTTATGACTGATTCTGGGTCCAAATTCTTAGGTCCAAAAGGAATGTGGTAGCCAGACCACATCGTGAGATTCTTGAGTGTTTTGGAGATATTGTCAGATGACTGCTCATCCAAGCAATGACATATATGGGAAAAATCTGGAAAAGCCACTAAATCCTTAGCCTCTAATGCCATCCCTAAAACTGGTTGTCATGATGCATTCTTCTACTGCTGGAAATGAGCTCAGTGGTTCTATCCCATTCCTGAACTCAGCGTAGCATTTGGTTTCCATTTATAACACTTTATCAGCTATGCATCTATTCTAGCCATATTGATGACATTGATTTTATTGCCTATATCTAGGACAACCACTGCTCAATATAGCTTTTTTCAGTCATATGTATGTGGTGTATATTTTAAGTATGGACTAAATAGAAATGCAAGTATGGCTATCGGTTATAGACACCCAAATACAAAGATATGAGTGTGAACAGGGATTATAGGTATGGATATGTATTATATGTGTACATGGTATATTCTGGTAAAAGAGGTATAGATATTGGGTAAAGAAAGAGCAATATTAGGGCACCCTAATATTTTTAAAACAAATCTGCCTCTCCTTCTCAATCTTGAAGATCAATTATAAAAATCTCAGTTCTTGGGGGGAGAGATAGGCTTTACATATACATAATAATGAAAGTGACTTGGAGTGTGAGATCTTTGAAGGCAAAGATACCATATTTTCCATGTCTGCATCCCCAGCACCTTTCATATAATGAATAATGTGAATAAATTAATGAGTGAGTGAATAAATGAGTGAATGAAGTAATAAATGGCTTATACTTTCATCCATTCCAAATAAAGTAACAATAATAATAATAGTCTCTAAACATTTCCCCATCATAGACAGGTAGCACATATCCAGCCTTCTACTCTGAGGGAACAGAGCTCAAAGTTGCCTCTTTCTTGACCTGTGCTTTTCCCAAAGCCATGCCCAGGTGTCTCTCCAGGGTTTTGCCAGGTAGGAGGCCAGCTTGCTTCCCCAGCTCTGGAGCGCTTCTGTCAGACTCTGCTAGGATGAGCCACCCACGGCGGGGATGTCCGCCGCTGACAGCCCAATCAGCAACGGTAGTGGAACACCACCAGCACCCAGCACCACAACAAAAACAAATATTGGAGCTGAATATAAGACAGATGATTTTGTTTATCTCAAGTGGAAAAGACAAGCAATGAGACCCCTGGGAGCCCCGAAATGAGAAACTTCTAAAGCTAATTGAGATATGATTAAAAAGATTGCCGCGTATTATTGCCAGCAGTCATTGGATTTTGTCATTAGGTTCCCCAGTGTTGGAGCAATCAAACCAGTTATTATGCCTTCAGCAAGCAGCGGAGTTTAGTATATATTTTCTGTAAAACAGTAACTTATTAAGGGTATAAGTGGGGTTTCTGAAACAAATTCAATAAATTTATTTTAAGAAATTGCTCTCTTTGGTATCACTCATCATAGACTCAGACTGAGCGCTGGAAGTCTTTTTTTTTTTTTTAAGCAGGACTGTCCAATATAAATACCGTGGAAGTCACATGTGAGATTTTAAATTTTCTTGTGACCATATTATGAAAAAAAAAAAGAAGTACTACATTTAATTATATTCTGACTACACCCAGTACATCTGAAATAATATTATTTCACCATGAACTTAATAGAAAGTATCATTAATGAGAGCTTTGGTATGATCGTCTCTCAGTAAGTCTTTGAGATTTGGTGTGTATTCTGTACTTACAGAGTATCTTGATTTTGTCCAGCCAAACCATGTTTAATGTCTAGTGGTTACCATTTTGGACAGGGCAGGCTATAGCTTTTTCCTATGTGGCTATTAGTAGAGATAAATTAGACTACATTCCTTCCTCTATGCCACTTTAAAATTTCAGGATTGCACCTACTTAGTGATCTTATCTCTGCTAATGGAGGAAAATTCTTTTTCTGCGCTATCCATGAGTCTCCCCATCATAAAGAGCACATCATGGTTTTCTAGGAAGCCATTAATCAGTAATATGATTTATTTAGTCATGTTTTGAGCATGACCAAATTATTATTCAAGGCTGAATTCAGGGTACAGCCTATTCATTTTGAATATATGGTTCTTGCCAATGTGTTACAGATTGAAAAATCCCCAGTGAAGAAAACACAGCTACCTTTGACAAGAACACCTTGAGAAAAATTTTACTGTGCACAACAAAAGCCTCTTTCGTATTGATTCCAAGGGGCACGTGAAACCACTCTCCACTAAAAATACTAGAATTTTCCCATTTACAAAATTTTTCATTTGTCAGTTTGATATACATAATTTTCCTAAGTAGCCTCAAGTTGCACTGTGCAAGAGGCAGCATGTAGAAAAAACACAGAAACCCATTATAACACAAGCAGAATATTAAGCTTACTTGAAGGTGGAAGGTTTTGTAGTTTAATTTCTTATCTCGCAGTTCCATAAACTATAGTTTCACAGTATATTCAAAAGCCCCATGTTATGGGGGCTTTTTACAGCAATCAAGAAACCAGCCTTGGAGATCAGGGAGAATGGTTGGGGTGCTGAAGGTAGGGTTGTTTCTACTTGTCATTTGTGTGAAGAACCACTAGCACATTTAAGAACGGAGAACCATAAATAGTCCACCAAGTAGGAAAGGACTTTCTGATCCCAGCTTCTTAATTCTCTCCTTTTTCTCTGCTCTACCCCATCTACTCTCCAAGCTTTTCCTCACTGTAGCAAGACCTACAGACATGAAGCAACAATGGTAGGACAAAGGATGCTGAAGCTGAGTGAGAAATAATGTAGTCCATATAGTGTTCTTGGGCATATAATGGGGAGGGGATTCAATATATCATCCCATCACAGCTGGAATTCACAGAGAAAACACTTCTGAGAGGGTAAGTGTCTTAGTTATCCTTGAAGAGTTGGTTTGAAATGATGGACCCATTTGGAGGCTACCTTCAGAGTAACGCTGAATTCACTGATTCTACTAATCAGGAGTGTTTCTGCTGGGGGCAAATGCAAAACAAGGAGACAAAGAGAAATAATGGTAGCAGAATACCCATGATGATGGGCTGAAGTAGAAAATCTGTTGCATGGCGTTGGCTGTAAGTGAGATGGACGGAAGGGAAGAGTTGATGAAGAGACCCGTCCATGATGTTTAGGAACTGAGGAAATGATGAGGGCGTTTTTCTAGGCTCCCCTTCTTATTTGATTTTGACAGTTAATCAAAATCTCTTCATTCACATCTGCAAAATTAAGACATCAACGCCCACAGAGTTTAATGGCCTCTAGCCAAAATTAAAATTTAGCCAGTTTATGTGTTTGTTGTTAAATTATGACTTAGCTTCTGCAGAAATGGGGGGTGAGGAGGGTTAAAATGCTGCAGTTAGGCTGTAAGGAAAGACAAGGTGGAAAGTGAAAATGGCACTGTTTTACTGGAAAGCAGAAAGTGTCCTGAAGGCTTGGAATCCCACAAATAAGTCACAAATTATGTAAAAACATGAATGAACCATAAAGAGCTCTTCAAAACTCAAATTTGGAATCATTAAAATTGCTTTGAATTTGCACCACTTTTGTTGATAATTAAAACATGTTCACAGGATCTCATAAGTGGGAACAATTACAGAGTTATTGTTTCACAGTGAAGTTAGCAAATTACTTCAACAAAAACTGTAACAGCGGTAGACTTCCTAGTTCCTGAAAACTATGAGTAGTGAATTGATATGTTCTTCCATTTGTAGGAGTAAACAGCATTTAACAATCATCCATACTTTTGAGGGATCGAAATTCCATTCCCTGCTCCATCACTAACTAGGGCTCCTAAAATTCAGAAATATTTCTTTGGGGGGTAAGATTTTCGTTGCTTTTTTATCAATGCAGAATTAGGCTGATAACTTTTTAGTAACTTATTTGAGTAATTTCAAGGAGAGTCTATGTATATTTAAAATCAACAAATTGTGCATGATGATATGGTAAACATGAAAATAATGAGCCAATTAATACATCCCAAAATAGGCACATGAAAGTTGTGGATAGAATTAACATTTTTAAAAATAACTAGTTGCCTGATTACTGAAATCACAAATGTTATTCTTCCCCTGCAAAAAAACAAACAGCAATAAAACATGGAGAGAAACCATGCAAACTGATCATTAGTAGTAGTTGAAATAGGTTGTAAGCCTTTTGAAATCTTCCTGTGATTAGAGCAGATAATCAATAAATAAAACATTAAAATTACATGAGCCCAAAGTTTACATTATTTTTCCACCAACATATTCAGTGAGTAGTCCAAAATTTCATCCTAAAATGTAAAATGTATATTTAGTCTGGTTCTCTTGACATGTTTTGTTCATGTATGTGTGTATATTTTTCTTTTACTGACAAATGCCAATGGGTGATAATGATTTGTGTTTTAAGTAGAAATATTTACTGTTGTGTATTTTCTACTCTACAGTAAAAGATCGAGGGGTGATGACAAGAATTCAAGAAAAAATGCTAAAATATTTCCATGTATGCATATTTGCCCAGGATGGCAAAGACCAATGGGAAGTAGAACACCAGCAATGAAAAGGAAAGGATAGATAACTTTTCCTTTAGATAACTGCACTGTCATCAGCCTTTACCAGGTAGATCATGACATCGATACACCGGAGAAACTAGACAGAATCTCACTTTGCTCTTCTCCAAGTCGAATGCTTGGTCAGTTTTTGAAAATAAAATAATAATCACTACCATTACCAGGACTGTCCTGGCCCATTCCAGGCCCACCCATGTATTACAGCTTACATCAATGGCTGGACTCACAGGTGCATACTTTGTATGCTTGCCTGGTGGAGATGATCTATTTCCACATCTACTAGGTATTTATATCTCCTCATTGGCAATTACTTCTGCAGAGTAGGTAATCTTTTACCAGAAATTAAATGGCTTGTGCCAGGATCTTGTTTCTTCTTCCTATAGAGGAGACTGCCTCTCCCTTCTCTGCAACTTCAAAGTCACCTTAAACTGAATATTAGAATGAAAATGTGTAAATTCTGCAATGGATTTAAATGCAAGGAGAATGGGAAGACCTCCGCATTCTCTTTGTCAAGAATGCAGAGCTCTTCCCATTCTCCACTACAAGACCATATTTGGATTTAGAAGACTTTATCATCTCTCTGTGCCAAAAAAAAGGCGCATACCAGATGATTGAAGCCTTTCAGTGACCCAGCCACACGTAAAAGAATATAACCAGACCCTTAGGAGGCTGAGAGCTCCCTTGAAACTTGAGATAAATGTGTGAGGAATTTCAAAATAAGTACATATCAAAACTTTAAAATCTGTGGGAAACTTTTGCAACAATTTGTCATCTCCTAAATATGTGTGACAGCAACATTGACATCTTTGAACTGTGAGTAATAGGATTGCTATTATGTCTCATCGCCATATACATACATCTATTTTTAATACACTACGATGTAATTTTCAGTTCAAGATAATGCATGCCACTGCTCTTTAATGATAGTGATGAATAGAATATTGATTAGAAAACAGTCTAAATAACAGGTAATTGATAGGGGTGATGGAGATGTGGCATTTCCATCTTCATTTTTACATAATAACTACAGATTTCTCAGCCATGATAATACATATTAGGCATAATCAAGAGAAGGTAATATATGAATTAATTTTTTTAACAAGAATGTGTGCTGCGTAAACAGAATCTTATGCTATAATTTGGCACTGTATGAATTTGATGCATTTACCAGTGGAAGAAAAAAAGCATCATTTGCATAGGGAGATAGAGGATACTGTTCAGTGTTTATAGCAAGAAGTTTAAATCTTTCCATTTATTTCTTGTCTGGAAGGAATGTGCATTTGGGAAATCATGATATTCACAAAAAAAAAAAAAATGTACCCTTAAGATTCTTATTTGCTCTGGTATATGTTAAAGGGACTGCTAGTTTGGGAAATGTCCACTTCTATTAGCTAAATCCAGAAAGGCATAACACTTGCTATTGAAATTTGCCTAGTTTTCTGAGAGAGCAAAGGTAAATAGAATGAGGAAATGAGCCAGATAGAGCATTCTTTCTTTTCCCAAGGTGCCATCCTTGGCCTTTTTCCTAAACCTGACTTCTGTTCTTCCCTAAACCTTCATTGTGGTTTGCTCTCCCTCTTCTCTGCTGTTTACTTTGAACATGTGTTTCTGAGTGTCCCACGATTGTTCCCATAGTCATGGCATTATGATTGGCTCACCAGAATAGAACAAGCAACTGTTGGTGGAAACTAAGACCCTGGTCAAAATGGCTTTCTTTTGGGGCGCCTGGGTGGCTCAGTGGGTTAAAGCCTCTGATGTTGGCACAGGTCATGATCCCAGAGTCCTGGGATCGAGCCCCCACATCGGGCTCTCTGCTCCGCAGAGCTCTGCTCACTCCCTGCCTCCCGCCTGCCTCTCTGCCTGCTTGTGATCTCTGTCTATCAAATAAATAAATAAAGTCTTTAAAAAAAAATGTAAAGGATGGCTTTCTTATAAGCCAAAAGACTAAAATGGTCTCTTAAAAAGATCTTTAGTAGCCTTAGAGGACCTACAAAATATGAAGCTCTAGCATTCATGTAAATAAGAATTTGATGAAAGCGCGTGAGATTTTTTCCTACACCTGTGCCATATTTTCTAATCTTCTAAAGCATATAAGCATAGCTCCTATTCTCAAAAATACTTAGAGTAAATAACAGCAGCACCATACTCCTTTATAGAAATAATTGAAAAATAGTAAAGAACAGTAAAAGGAACACAGAGTTGAACACTTCTTTTTTATTTCTAGCAAATGCAATTTAGTTAAATTTATTTTGTATCTCTTTACCTGGTTTTGCTTAGACTCGAGAGATTGAAGAAAGTGCTTATTAATAAAAGAAGGCAAGAATAAATAACATTTTGGGGAAAAAAGTCTTTATAAACTTAGCAAAGCATTTTTTAAAAATTAAATGAATTAGAATATTACCTTTAAAAAATATTTGTGCTTTATAAAAATGCGGATTGATAGGACTCTACGCTGTCTAGAAAATCACTCTGGGAAAGCATTATATTTATTTTTGGATGTCTTCTTAGGGGATTTGATAATACTAATAGTTATCTATGAATGAAGGTTTTTCATCTCTTAGTGGTTAAAGATCAACTTTTCTTCATCTCAAAGCTCAAGCCCCTGAACACTGAAATTATGCTCCTCCCATCTCCCATATCTTCAGACTAAAGATGTCTGTGGTTGATGCCACACGTTATACTAACCTAGCCCTTTTACTACTTTATACTACCCTGGCAAGGAATTTTCTGTCTCCTATGATAACCATTTCCTGTTTTTTCCATTGCAAATCTCAATACAAGGCAATCAAAAGTAAGGAATATACTAGTGGTCCATATAATATGGCTCAAGGTTTGCCCATTAGTGATCTTTGAGTAAATATTCGTGACTGATGAACTGTCTGAGTGAATATGTACCTGATCACCATAATCACCATCTGGTTTTTCAAGCTATGACTAATGCACTGAATATTCTTGGTTCACAGTAAATGGAAGTTCTCAAAATAGTGGTATTTGATCTGGCTTGCAGACCAATCTTCTAAGTTTTCTGTAAGCACAGTGACCAGAGAAGAGTGATTTGGGTCATCGTGTGACAGTTTTTCCCCATACATTGGTTTCCCATGACTTCTAAGTCTTTTGAAAATGCAACTTCTCATATTACCTTTAAAACAGAATTAAAATCTACATGCTAAGCATGCCACATATTTACTTAGAAATGCCTTTAAAACAGAGCCAAAAAGGTTGTCAGCCTTTTTAAATCTGTATGCAATTTTCATGATTATTATATCATCACTTCCCATCATACACAATGATTGTCAAAGATAAAGGGGTGAGGAAGGGGAAGAGTAAAGGAAGATAAAGCATCCTTCATGAGGGGTCTTATCAACATCTCAGTTATGTAGTGGATAGTTTGAAAGACAGAAAAACAAATTCAGATTCTAAGGATTCTGATAATCCGTGTAGAAGGACTATGTTGATTCCCTCCATCCTCCACCTTGAGAATCACTGCTTTAGGAAGTTTCTGCTTTAAAGTCTCCAGCAACACTATTTTATAAACATATAAATGTAGGTATGGACATATTTATATGTATCTCCAACTACAACTCTATACACACACACGCACACCTTATATCTATATCTGTAATCAAAGATGCATACCAACAGTGGTTTTCCATAGAGATAGGATGACATTCTGGCAAGCTGCCCAATCCGCAACTGAAAAAGAATAAGAAGAAGCTGCTATTGGCAATGCCCTGTGGATCACTAGGTGTGAGAAAGATGTGATCCACAGTGCCTATCCCATTAGTTGAAACGTGCACAACTGCATGGGAAAATTGATAGGGACTTCAACAAGGGACAGCAGATAAGAGAAGCAAATTAATTAGGTGGTGAGTTTTCTCCCTTTATAAGCATAACAAATGTGCCTTCCCTAATATGCCCTTGAGAATTACAATTGAAATATATAAAAGGGAATAGCTGATAACTGTTCTTGCATCTATTAAAGTTCATAAGGTATTTATCATGGTGCCCTTTTATTTATTAATTCTTCAAATGTGTACTGAGTACCTGCTCTGTGCCAGGGACATTTCCCAGGTCTAGGAACACATGGAGATTGAATCCCTTAGGGAAATGCTCGTCTATATGAAGTTTATAATCTAATGAAGGTGTGGTGAGTGAAGTCAGAGAGTAAAACAAATAAGCAGTTTGGTAGATAATGAGAAATACTGTGATGAAAAATGAGGAAGGGGATGGGTTCCTCTGAGAGAGGGGATTTGCAGTATTTGCCACAATATTCCAGGTTGTCGTCAGGATTGTAAAGTTTTCAGTTCTGCATTAACTACTTTGGAGGATGAATTTATTTTTCAATCAGTTTAGATCTTTGTTCTTTGGAATTAGTTCTTTGGAATTAGACCTTGCTGAATTAGACTTAAAGACCTAAAGGAGAAGAGATGAATTATGATACTACCTCCAGGTTACAGTTTTCACTATCCCCTTCCAATTACAAATGACATAGTTGTTCAATAAGTGTGTTCCATAACCACTAAGACAATATAAAGCATTTTAAAGATGATAAACTTTTAGAAAATGCTATAGCAATGGGATATCATTCTACACTGCTATGGTCATTTTAATTATATATATATATATATATATATATATATATATATATATATATCTGGCATCATTTTCCTGCACAAGCCTTGCTTGGAACGTTTTATTCAAAATGTACATAAAATAAATAATATATATACAATATTTATTTTATATTTATTTTTATATTTATATGTATATATAATATTTATTTTTTATGTACATTTTGAATAAAATGTTCCGAGCAAGGCTTGTGCAGGAAAATGATGCCAGATTAGAGTATGTAAAAGAGTAACCACTGAACTAAACATGTTGCCGAAACTAAATTATTTACTTTATAAACATTTCAAATGTCAGGGTCTAATTCTGTCCACAAGTGTTTTCTTAAACACTGTGCAGCAATTAAGGATAAAGACTAAGAAAAGTCAAGGTCAAGAAACACCGTTCTGTAATTAGGCCAGAGTTAAGGCTGCTTTTTGCTAAGAGGAATTCATAACATGTTCAGAATGATAAGTGGTACTAAAATTGATAAACAGTTTAATATTACAATTGCTTTGTTGTACTCTGATGCTATCACATTTACTAAACAATGCAAATCCTTTATGAGATAAAATCTCCTGATCATATTTCAAAGCTTTTAGAAGAAAGCAAATGACAGTTCAGGTTGCAAGATAGATTAGATGAATTTAGTACTAATTCCAAAGAACAAAGATCTAAACTATTGAAAAATAAGTTCAGCCCCAAAAGTGGTTAATGCAGAACTGATAACTTTACAATCCCAATTACAACCTGGGATATTGTGGCAAATTTCAAGGCAGAGCTTCAAAAGTCATTTATTTTATGTGGAAAAGGATTTGTTTTGCAAGAAAAAGACATGAGTAGTGCTGGAAAAGCAATAAGTAATGTTTTTATTAGTTGTTTTTAAGTTTAGAAGTCAAATATAAAATTACTGATTTTATAATTATTCAGGAAGCCAAATATTTAGTATACACAATATAGCATAACATTATTTTTTCTAGCTTTGCCTGGACATGTATAGGATATAGATGTAGACACTCATCCAGAATGTTCTTAATCTCCCTCACAAGACGTGGAGTCAGAAGACATGTTATTTTATCCTTGTTTGAATTCTGCCACCCCTTCCTCATGCCCCAGTCCCACATATTTTCGACATCATCACTTCTCTTCCACACTTTGGGATTTGATGAACTTCTTTAAACGATAGACCACGTAACCCCACAGAGCTTAATTTGCACCATATTGATCTCCCTTTGCCCGTCTTTGGTTTCTACAATTTCTCCATGGCTATACTCTTCTTGTAGAAATAATGTTACCGATGGATGAAGAACAGAAATAAAACCCGGGATCATTTGTATCATTTTACTATTAGTTTTGACCTTCTCCACAAACCAGTCTGTGCTCTCTCCTCACATCTCACTCTGCTTGATCTATGTGTGGTGTTAGTACATACCACATGTTGAATTCTCGCTGTTTTTTTTATCACAGACTTTGCTAGTCCTCCAAATTCTCTAATTGTCTCTCATCTTACATAGCTTTCTTAAGGTGTGATTCCCTCCCATGCCATAGTTGCCACTAAGTCAAAAGAATGACATTTGCTGTGGTCGTATTTTAATGCCACTAAAAACAGATTCAGAAAAAAGAAATGAAACAAATACATATATATAGATGGCAGTTGAGGAAGAGAATATAACAGATATCGAATGTCTTGAAAGCTGCTGGATAAGCCATATCCTGAACAAGAATTAATTGATCCTCTCTAGGATCTGGACTATATTCTACTGACTGATCATTTTAGAAGAAAGGATATGGGGGCATCTGGGTGGCTCAGTGGGTTAAAACCTCTCCCTTGGGCTCAGGTCATGATACCAGGGTCCTGGGATCGAGCCCCACATCGGGCTCTCTGCTCAGCAGGGAGCCTGCTTCTTCCTCTCTCTCTCTGCCTACTTGTGATCTCTGTCTGTCAAATAATTAAATAATATCTTAAAAAAAAAAAGAAGAAGAAGAAGAAGAAAAGATATTTACCAATTTGGACACTTGGCATAAATAAATACTTCCTGATATGTATGCTTCCATTTGTGGACATTCATCCTCAAACTGGAAATTTAGTATGAACATCTCAGTGTGGGGGGGATGGGAGACAATATGATTCCACCTAAATGTGCCACATGAGCTGCATTTAAATATGAAGGTGATTGAGTTTAACTCAACCGTGCTGGCCTTGCTTCTATGTTGATGGTCTTTTAAAATGAGCAGAAGCCTCCTGAATTTCATTGCCAAGTAAAGAGTTGCAGAAAACTGAGTTTAAAAATACAGATTTTTTAGTTCATAATCTGTGCTCTTCTGTTGTGCTGTGCTTCCAGGGAAGATTACAGACATTGTGTAATTGGAATTTAGCAAACATTTTTCAAGAATCTCAGGATAACCTTGTGAGTAAGATGGATAAATGTGGGCCAAACGACGGGACAGACAGGTGGATCTGTGGTTGACTGACTGCACAGCTGTACCCCGGTGCTTGATTAATGCATCAATACCCGCGTAAAGGTTGATGTTCAATGTCATTCCTCTCGGCCTTGTTTTTGCCCACGTCTTCTAGTTCATCACTTTAATCAAAGATCTGCATGACGACAGGAAGTATGCTCATCAAATTTGCTGGTGATGCCTGGTTTGAAGGCAATTAATATACTGGTGACAGAATCAATCTTCAAGTGCCTTCAACAGGCTGGAGATATGGGTGCAAACAAACGACTTGAATTTATCAGTAAAATATCAGACCTCAGTATTGGTGTATCTAGCAGTGGTACACACAGCAGCATGAAGAAGGGCCAAACTGGCTTTAGCTCAGAGAGATGAGTGTATAGGTCTAAATGGGGGGAGACGTTTTCGGGGACACGTGACATTCCACAGAGAACAGGAAGGGAGTCTGAGGATGCACAGTAGAACATAGGTGCATCAATGGAACAAAGCGTAACCAGTGGCCAGTAGGGCTTGAGGGAAATGGTGGACTGTGGATGACTCGTACTTTAAGGCTCTGGTTTGTGGAACATCCCAGGGTAGAACAGACAAATGTAGTTATGGCAGACCACGTGGTGTAGAAACACCAAAGCTGTGGTGTCCAAAAGACCTGGGCTCAGTTTCAAACACTAAAACGAAGTGTTTGAATTTAATTGTCCTGAGTGTCAGCTTTCCTAACTGTAAGATGTGGCCAATACTGTTTCTTTTCAGAAGTAAAATGATAAGGCATTAAGAAAATGAGTACTTTTTAAATTAGATTTGATTGTTCATCCTCAGGTTAAAAATTTCCCCATAATTGTCGGTATTTTCTTTTTTATTTTAGTGTGATTCTTGCACTATTTCCCTGTTCTGCTTTCCTTGTTTATACGTTTTTGCTCTTTAATAACTAACTAATTAACTAACTAACTAAATAAGTAACTTAAATTTGCCTGAGATTTGTCTATTTTATTAGACTCCTGAATGGGCCAACTTTTTGTTCACATTACTCTGATTGTTTCATGGTTTCTAATATGGTTTGCTGCTCCTTTTATCTTTATTATTTCCTCCCTAAACAAGATCTTAGGATCTATTATTTTCTTGTTTTCTTTCTTTTCTTCTTTTCGTTTTTTTAAGTACTGGAAACATTTAAAATTATGACTGTGTCTCTGTGTACCACTCTAACCATTATGTAATATATAGTCTTTCCGCTAGTATTGTTCGTGAGGTAAGTTTATTTCTGTCCTGACCCAATTGTTATTTGGGAGCACTTAACTATTTTCAGTTTCTTGCTGATGCTTCATGGCACTCTTTCCTTAATTGACTTTACATTAAAATGAAATTAACCTATAATTTCTGATGTTTCTATTTAGCGAGTTTCCAATATATAAAAATATTTGGGGGTATAGACTTATTTCCCACTTGAGGGGACTTAATGCCTTTTATGCTATGTTTTTATCCATTCTATGTTATCTTCAGTTTTTGCTGATGTGTCTGTTGCTTGATATATGGAATTTTTTTTTCCTCCTGTGGCATTTGACACTGCTGACCCCCGCACCTTGGAAGTCTCTATCGCCCTCACTCACGTGGCGCGTCTTTCTTCTGTCTTCCTCCTTCTCTGAATATTGTTTATTCTTCCCTTCTGTCTCTTCCTTCGTCTACCCCTTATAGCCACAGGCATTCTCCACCCTTCCTAACTTATTCCCATGAATTTCATCACCGCTACACTAGGCTGGCTTCACTTCTCAGTGGGGCCACGTCAAACCTCTCCAGTGGATTTCTCTCCCGGGATTCCCACCAGGACCTTCAACTCAGAATGTTCCAGGTTAAACCCATTGCCTTCCCTCAAACCTGCTCTCTGGAGTCTCTTTTTTCCTTCAGGTCAATGACTCCACTTTTACAGGTGTTGTCCCTTCATTTGACATCAAACATTGTCAATTTTGTGAGATGCATGTAGCACTCAAATCTGTACTGTCCTCTGTACCCCATGGCCGGAAACCTGGCTCACCTCCATGGCCTTCCCATCTCCAATCTCAGCTCAAGCCTGTCTATTCCTGACTTTCACAGGAGGGTTCACCATCCACATGCAAACTCAACTAATTATTTCCCTGAGCAAAACCAGTCCTAGGCTTCCAGTTCTCCCCAGGATAGATATTAGACCACTTAGCCTTGCTTACTTGATTTGTCTATTCATGATCTGTCCCTCTTTGCCTGCTAGCTCCAATGTATCATTCTTCTTACCCTGTACACTCCAGAATTGCTAACTCTTGAGCTTTTCTCCTGAGTCCACTGCTCCATGCATTGGCTCTGCCTGCAATGTTTCTTCCTTTGACACCCTACTTGACCTAAAGAGTGTTTATTATCCTCTAGAGTACTCTCCCAACATCCTCATGTATGATCCTCTCTAATGCTCCCTCCTGGCCTCCTCTCATGATTTAAACCCCTGCCTTCTCTACAGTAGGTCTTTACCTTTCATATGCTGCCTAATGTTTCCATTATTGTGCTTAGTAAATTTTACTGCAGTTATCTGTGTAGATACCTTTTTCTCTCTTAGACTGTGACATTTTTAGGGGAAGAAATGGGTCTTATTCACATCTGTATTCACAGTGCTTAGTATAGTGCCTGGCTCATAATATGACTTGATAATGTAAAAATAAAAATGAGTTAAACCATTATATTTGGTGGATGGAAATACGATGTTGTGATTTTCTTATGATTGATTGTCTTCTATAATGGTATGATAATGTTCTTTAATCTAATGTCATACTTACTGCCTTCAGTTCTACTTTGGCGAATCTTACCAACCACATGATTCTTTTCCTCATATTTGATTGATAGATCTTTGTTGAATATGTTATTTTTAGCCTTTTAATGACATACTGCTTTGTAAGCAGACAATTGTTGAATTTTTCAATGCAATCTGAGAATCTCTGCCTTTGAAATGAGGTAAGGAAGACATTTTCATGCTTAATGTAATAATTTCTAATTTTTGTCTCCTTCTACTTATCTAACTTTGTATTTGCACAATTTTTTTGTAATTTAAGACTTCTCTTTGCTCTTCTTTTTATTTTTGTTTGGAATTTGCCATGTTTCCTTCTATCTTTAATTGAAAAGTTTCTCATGCATTTTTTTTTTAATTTAAAAAAAATTTTTCTTAAAGAGTGTGTGTGAGCAGTGGGGGAAGCGTAGAGGGGGAGATCGAATCTTAAGCAGGCTCCATGCCGTCGGAGGAGCCTGACTCAGGGCTCGATCCCATGACCCTGATGTCATGACCTGGACCAAAATCAAGAAAGAGTACGTCACTTAATCGACTAAGCCACCCCTGTGCCCCTATTACTCAATTTTTAATTAGTACCAATTTTAAAATATTCTACAATGTCCTTAATTCTGTATACTCTTCTTTTTTTATAAATAATAACGAATTTGCTCCTTTTTGGCTTCATATGCCACTCTTGTCCTATATCCGCTTCCATTCATAACTAATCTGGACTTAACAATTCTCTAAATTAAATAATATTATTAACATTAATCGGCAGAGTTCATATTTACTTTTATTTTCAAGTAGTACTGTTTATTCAGTATAATACCTAGTGTAGGTTCTCCAGCAGATATTACAGTAGATAGCTCTATTTACTGCATTTTCTAAGTCTTTCAAAGTATAAGAATGTCTAATTTTCACTCATGAATGAGAAGTAGCAAAACTGTAGATCCCAGTCTATGGTGCTTTACTATTTTTATACTTTTGTTTTCTCTAGAGAAACACCAAGAGTCTGATTTCTATTTCAAAGAAGATCATCTACATTTTTCCCGTAGGAATATATAGAATACTGTTCTTTCTTTGTATTGTTTCTTTAAAATGAGTCTCTAAATTGGATTCACTTTCCGATGGTTATACTTAGGAATCTAAATGCTATTTCTAGTCTGATTTCTTTTTTAGGTATGAAATTTTAAATCAATCATACACAATTTTTTTCAAAATTATTATTATTGCATATTGAATCTTAATCTCCACTCCTCAGATATTCCAACTTTTTACATGTTTTGTTCATTATTAGTGTTTTTAGTCCTGGATATTTAAAGTGTATTTTGTCTTTAGTTGCTTTGACCTTAAATTTCTATTAATAATATATTGCAAGTCATATTTTTCTAATCTTCTTACCTCCTTGATAAGAATTTTCAGTCTTACTATACTATAATTTTATACTTCTTGGAGAGGGTCAGTTTAGATTTTATTCCAAGAAATTCACTGTCTTCTTCTTTGCTATGGTTCAGAATTTTTTTCCTTTGGTCTTGCTTTTTTATTCTCCCTTTTAATCTTTGACTTTTGCTGCTTGCTTTCTATCAGAATGTTTACTAAGTAGTTTTCTGAGGAAGGATTTCTTGCAACACAACCTACCATCATACTAAGAATCTCAGTTTATTTTCAAACAGATTATATTAAATATTTCATATTTTACCAATAAGGCAATTTTATAGCATAAACAGGTTTATAAAATATACAAAGTTTCTATAAATATGTGTAGCATATATATGGAGAAAGAGAGAGGGAGAGAGAGTGATGATTTCCATATTACATGAAGAGTTTTACAAATATTAATGTTTATATTAATAATAGAAGATGACTTCCCCAGGGGAAAAAAGCATATGCCTTCAGCTGGTATTTGCCCCCCAGAAGCCAAGAGTCCAATAGTTACATAGAAATTCTTCATCCTCACTGGAAATGAAAGAAATTCAAAGTAAAATAATAAAATATTCTATTTCTAACAAATTGCAGTGGACTAAAATAACTTCATTTTGGAGAGAATGCAAATAAAATCTGCATTTATAAGTAGTTTTTCCTCAGGTATTTTAACCTTCTGGACTATAACTTTGAGCGATAATATTCTGTTTTTTTAGAGTTATTCTGAACTTTCCAAATTTTCTGCAACAAATAGAAAGTTGTAAAAAAGAAGATACAGTGTATGCTTAAACCTAATAATAAGTAATGAAGAGATGGAGAAGAGAAAAAATATATCAGGGGAAATGATTAGGAACCACATCCTAGAATAAATAGAATTTAAGCAGTGTTCTTATGGATAGATGAGTTTCATCGATAGAGATAATGGAGGGCAAAGGGCTAATTTAGTTCAAGGGAAAGGAATTAGCAACGATAAAAAGAAAGAGTGCTTGGGAACTTGACCATGTTTAAGGAGGTAGATTTTAAATGTTATCACCACATTACATACACACTCACACACACTCACACACACACATGAACGGATAGAGATGTTAACTAACCTTATTGTCATCGTTTTGCAAAATAACATGTATCTAGTCATCACATTGTATACCTTAAACTCGCATATGTTGTATGTTAATGATGGCTCAATGAAGTTTGGAAAATTTTTAAAATTAAAAATAAATGAGAAAAATGGATGGGCAAAATCTTAAGAGAGGGGGGAAAGGGGGAACTACTGACAGTAATTTGTTTCTAGAGATAAAATTGGAGTTTTTAAATGAAATTAGAATTCTCTGGTCTACCACTATGACGTTGACAGCCTCGATGCATACAGACTTTCCCCATCAGATCAGTGGTGATATTAACGAGTGGGACTTTTAGGTATTCCATGATGAAGGGTGTCATTTGGAAGGTTGACATAACTGAGAGCACTAATGTTTTTTAAATGATTAATGCATAAATGGTGTTACAACATTATGATTGCTTAAGGGCCATTCAAAGTAAGAGATACCAATGGATTTTGATATAACAGAGTACAAAAAGTTCATTGATACTGTCTCAGATCTTTATTATTATAACCGTTAAAAACCATTTAAAAAAACCTTTCTTTTGTTGCGATTTTCATGTTGTATCAAAGAATATATGTAATTAACTGAAAAGTTTTTAAAAATAACTTTCATTTTTCCAAATGCTTACCTATGTACATTTTCTTCATATATATCAAGTAGAACAACATATGGAAAGAGATTCAATGCAGAACTAGATATGGTAATTCAGCTGTCTTTCCTTAAGACAGATGACAAAATTTTGCAAAAATGTGAAACAGTGCAGCTTTCCTTGCTAAATTGTTTTTGTTTTGGAAAACAGAGTTACTTTTCATAAAAAACAACTTTCTAAAAAATTAATAGAGCACTTAGGATATTTTCAAGATCATTTGTTGACCAAGGAACTGGAATAAAATGGGGTAGTACTGAGAAATAATTCATATAACATATCCCTCTTTTGGTGATAGGTATGAATATTAGAACTGCCATTACGATAAAAAAAATGGACAATGACATATAACCCTTCATTCATTCAATAAGTAAATCAGTAAATACAGCATGTTCCTTTAGCCTGAAAATAATTTTTTCAGGGCTATATTTTTACAAATAAAAATCTTAGTTTATGGTGGTTGGTATTTTCTATTTCAAACTAGTTTGAGGTTAAAAAAAAAGTGGTTAAAAAAAAGTGTATTATCTCTGAAGAAGATGGAATTATAGTCAGTGTAACAGATACCACAATTGAGATAATAAGCAGACAAGAAAACATATCTCACAACAGCCTACATATTCCCCAGAGATTAGCTTAAAATCCAGAAAATTTGTGTCATTGACTCTGAGACCCAAAGTGAAAACAACTTGGTACTAATCAAGCTTTAATGGCCCCACCTAACTATTTCAGCCAACCCCTGTTGCTCTGACTGATTTTAGCTGCTTGGTTAGGGTGGGCATCAGGCTCAGGCTCATGGGAGCTACTCGGCGAGGATTTAATTTACTTATTTCTGAATTGGCCCCACAGGGGCTCCAGGGAGAGGTAGTGGTTCACAGCATATACTGCAATGGTTTTTCTAGATGTCTAGAGGAATACGGAGGAGCCACAGTACACATTTCCTTCTCCTTTCTCTTTTGGAGGCAGAGTCAGTGTGCAAAAGCAGGAAGGAAGGAAAGCAGAAAGGCTATGCACTACCAAAAACAAAACAAAATGAAAAAAAAAAAATTTTGCCCAGAAGTCCTGGAAAGGCAGGCTGGAGGGATTGGAAGGTGACTTGGAGTCAGGTGTGGTATTCTCCACCTGAAATCAGAGGGGTATAGGCTCCGTGGCCTCACTAACAACAGTAGGTAGATGATGTCATCTACAGAACTGTGTTAGTCCTTGGGTTTGGAGTTCTGACCATAAATTATTTTTACTGAGTTTTGTAATTTCTCTTCAATAATCATGCGTGTCTATCTCCGCATCGCTCCTTTTCTAAGTCTTTGCAGAAATAAACGACCTTGGCTTTGTTCTCATGAGCCTAGTTCTCTACACCTTGAGTCAGAGGATTTCTCTCTTCCATTCCTTTGCCTGCCAGCTTCCTTCTCTGTCATTAGCATTCAGTCCTCTCGCTTCCCTTCAAGCCCCGCCATTCCTGTTTGTGTGGTCTTCTGCCAGTGCGGTTTTGACATCCTCTTTAATAATTCTCTCTGGCTCTATTTTCTCTGACAGTATTTCTAATATAATATTAATCAGTTCTATTGTTTCTGATGAGCATACTGAGCATAAGGGCCCAGAATGACATATTAATTGTAGTTTTGAGTTGGAGGTTGTGATTTGGGTTCTGTGGGGTAAGTTCTGAAGAAGTAGGGATGGACAGAGATTTTTCTGTTTTCCAGCCTATCTTGGGTCGGAAGACTCTGCTAGAACCTTTCAATGGCCAACAAGCCTTCTCACAAGCTGGGGCGGCTAATGCTTTTTCAGAGCTAATGTCCAGCCACAACGTGCCCCTCATACAGCGCAATAGACATGCTATGTTCGGGAGCTCTGCAGGGCTTTCTGGATGCAAGTCAAGACTGAGAAGTTTCCGATTTCATGTCAGGCAAATGCTGTTCTCTTCCCACAAGAGATGAGCTATGGTTTTTCTATGTGTTTTAAAATGAAAGCAAAGGTGGGGTGTCGGGTTGGTAGGAGAGGAAAGCCCAGTCCGGCATTTATGAATAAACAGTTGTAACTTACTACCGCTGGTCACATGGTAATCCGAGCTGCTGCAGAGCTCTGGGATCGAACTGGTATCCTTGGGAAAGGTTTCAGTGCAAATGCTACAGGATGGAGAGTGGAACAGTCCGTCTGCTGCAGTGGTGCAGTCTTGAAAGGGCACCCGTCAGCGTGGGTGAGGAGTTCCAGGAATGTGTTCCCTCCTGTCATCCCCACAGGACCTGCGGACCCACAGGCCTGACTCATGCCAGTGATGGCTGCGACATCCACGGGCCAGGCTGCGTGTCTTTCATCGAGAGACAATTACTGGGGTAGTGCTGAGGCATGACTGAGCCTCTGGGCACAGTAGCTGTCACACCTACCGCTGAGGTGTGTGAATTAATGATCAGACGGATTCAGCAGGTTGTACAACATTAACTTTAAATTGTCAGCTCCACTGCGAGTGTCCGACAGGCTTCCTTTTATGCCCTCTCTTTCATTCGGAGTCTGAATTTAGAAGAATAAACACTTGCTTCCTTCCATTGAAGCCACTTAACGAGTCTCCGAGCAGGGACATGGGGAAGTTCTTGTTTTCACTCCGGTGGCTTTGGGGATGGTACATCCTGACCGTGATGGAACAAATGTTCTCTGCCTCAACTTCCTCTGGACGGAAATAGTAAGAGACCCTGTATGTCACAGCTCAGGAGCTCAGCAACGTCTCACTGCTGAGTGCTGGGAGGGTATGATCTGGGCCCCCTCACAGACTATTTATAGAGTTTCCATTTTTTGCATGGTGCTATTATAACTCGCTGAACAGCCCTGTTACTGCTTCTTTGTGTGTGTGTGTGTGTGTGTAACCATCAACAAGGTTTACTGTTGGAATGCAGTTGCGCTGGGCAAGTGTCTTCCTCGTGATGCTCATCTTTAGCCCCACAACAGAAAGTGGTTTTGTCTCAGCATCCTCAGACCAAGAAAGCTGAGGAGACAGAGCCCACACCATAGAAGGAGAAGAATGACAAGCTGCCAGGCTACTCGGTGGCTTCAGGGCTTTCTTGGAAGCCTGCACGCTCTGGGAAGATGTGTGCAAACCTTCTGGCATTTTTCGCTTTAATGCTCTTGTGACAAATTAAAGCATATTATAAGCTACTTTCAAATGTTCCACTATTCCCAAGGAAGATTTTTTTTTTTTTCTTGCAGGAATAGATAGTGTTTTGTTTTGTTTTTGTTTTTGTTTTTTGGACCTAGAATATCAATCAACCTGAAATATTTACATTGAAGTCAAGGGAGTATATTAATAACTCTTAGAACATAAATTACTTAGGGGTTATCCCTCTACTTCAGAATCTTGGCAATCGAATAAGCTGTTTTTGGTTCCCTTTTCCTTTGCCACTAGTATAATTGTGATCCTGACACCCACCAATTGTGACACTTTCCAACATGCCTGTAGCCCTTCCTCTGTATCGCTTTGAGAACGAAAACAACTTACCCAGCTAAACGAGATGAATAATTAATCACTTAGTCCCACTGGGAGAAAATGACACATATGGCTGAGTAGCAGGGGGCATTAAGAAAAAGAGCTGTCAAAGGGTGCCCTTTCTTCCCAAATGTTAAAGAATGCTATTTTTCTCTACACTTAGAATCAGAGTATCAGCAGGTAATGATAGGAATAAAATCCATGATGGTCTGGAATGGATATCTAGAAAACAATCAGGATAACTGGTGTTCTTCTAAGTAAACATTGTAATTACGAGCTCATTGAAATCTCTATCCCTTTAATTAATCTAATGTTATCAACTTTTGAGGCCATCTAAGAGGGTCTGGGATCTGCTCAGCTGCTATAAAGCCCGGACATGAATCTATCTCAGTCTCAGTACAGAGACCTCCGGGAACTCCAGAGTTGATTCTAAAGGATGTGGTACAGAAATTTTCTCTCTCTCTCTCTCCCTCCACTCCACCCCCACTCTCTCTCGCTGTCCCTCTTCTCACTCTCAAATAAATAAACAAGGGATATGTTAAAATCTGTAAGCATACCAAGCCTTTTTCATAGTTTGAAGAAGTATTATTTCATACACATATGTACCAGTGTTCAAATACATAAGCAGGTGCTGTTGTGATCGATCAAATGCAGAATCATTTAATTTTATCCTTAAACACATGGTAGCTTTATATTTGTGTTGACATTGTGCTTAGTCTCAATCAAGAGATTCTAAAGGTACAGCCATGGGGTCCAGTGTTTTGGTTTGATTTAGTTTTTTTTTTTTTTTTTTTTCCCCCATTTGAAGAGATCCTCATACACCAGAAGACTGAGAACCATTGCAGTGGACAGGGTTTGGACCCAGCTTCCAGATGGGAGGACTGTGTACCCTAACTCCCAGAAGGAGGGTCTCCCTGGAAGTGGCCTCCTTTTAATTGAAGGGCTTTGCAAGCACTTCTGTTAGGTCATCATAGTTCTTGATGCAAGCAAGGCATCAATTTTTCCCTCCCGTAAAAGACACGATCAGGTATTTCTTCTTGGGTAGGGATGCAGAATAAGTCCATATGGAGTATGTGGCAAGAAATTCAGAGCTCTGGAAAGGCCCTGGTGTCATTTGGAATCCTTCTCACTCCCTGAAATTTACTTTAGCTCAAGAATTTGCTCTTTGTTTGAACAGATACTTTTGGGAAAGGCTAGTACTTAACACTTATAATATTGTTTATTTCTTGAGGTCCTCAGTGGGTTTTAGAACCTTGTGCATTTGAAATGGAGGCCTATATGCTACAAGGAGAGAAAAAAGGGACTCCCAAACCTCTGAACAGTTCATTTCCTCTGAATTTTGGCTTCACATGCTTTTCCTCCCAAAGTGAAGCTGTGGTAGTGAACGGCACTACCTTTGACCATCCCCAAAGAAACATTCAATTATATGTGACTTAGTGTTTGTGATGCACATACACTGTGCAATAATGTGCTTTGGAAAACATGATATTGTTTGATTGTTTTTTAAAGATTTTATTTTATTTATTAAAGAAAGAGCAAGCAAGACAGAGAGAGCATGAGCATGGAAAGAGTTGGAGGGAGAGGGAGAAGCTGACTCCCCGCCAAGCAGGGAGCCCAACATGCGGCTGGATCCCAGCACCCCAGGATCATGACCTGAGCCTAAGGCAGTCGCTTAACCGACTGAGCTACCCAGGTGCCCTGTGATGTTGTTTTTAAGTCTAGAAGGCTCTCATTTTGTAGCACCAGAGGACTTTTGTGTAAGAAATATGTGCCGGAGTAATTCTCTACTGTCATTTCTTTATTCCACCAATAACTTTATCTTAGAAATTGATTTCCTCCTTGGTAAAGAAGAACAGCCTACATTTCCAATGGAAGACGTGTACATGTTCACTGGCATTCTCTCTTTCTCTCTCTTCATCTCTCTCTCTCTCTCTCTTTCCTCAGCAGCCAGTTCTGAGGAAGTTATACTTTGCATCAGTGTTCATAGGAACGTCCCTGGGGGTCCACCTGGACTGCACGCTGGCGAGGGACAGTGTTCAGCTGAGGGAGCTCTTAGCATTTGGGACAAGACGATAGTACATCATGCAGGACCAAAGCGCAGACTTGAGGATGTCTGGGGGCCTGCCCTCTAAGTTCTAGAAGCATCTTGTAGTCATCATGACAATCAAAGGAAAGCAAAACCCCCAAAATACCCCCACCTATCTCTACACCTCAGCGAAGAGTTCCCTTCCTGGTGGAAAACCACAGGGCAGCCTCTTCCCCAAGTCAGAATCATTCCTCAAGGTATGTGCACAAAGCTGGACTGTCTTCTTACCTACGGTGATGACAAACGGAACTTCTCTAACTCCCATCCTGTATGCCTCGGGCCTCCACTCCTTCTAGCATCAGGATGTGCGCGCATGCTAGATGATGCTGGAGTGTTTTGTTTGCTCTTCAGTGAGGATTCACCAAATGCCGAGCCAGTGGGATGAGAATGTTGTGCCATTTTACCCTGCTTGGGTTTGGCTTGGGGGCGGCGATGTGTGTGCAAAATTGGCTTTTCTCACCATCAAAGGCTTGTGAGATACTGCAAGAGGAACAGATCACTTTTCTTTTCCCTTATTCAGCCTTCCTGATCTTTCCAGCTGTACTTGGGCTTTCAAAGTGCCACTGATAAGCTGATGATTTTGTTTTAGGGGCTCGATAGGGCAAGAGAGATTAAATACTGCCAACTGTGCTCACTAACACTGTCCCCCAGGCAAATAAACAAGAGCCCTTCTGAAGGGATGTAAAATTGGTTTTCCAGGCTTAACTTCCACAACTGTTTTACTAGAGCTTGTAAAAATAGACTCTAATTGCTCTGTGGCACTTTTTCCATTGCGAAGTTTCTACTTCAAACCCTTTATGACTCCCTTGTTCTACAGGTAGATGTTTATATTATGACAGATACCTCTAATTAACTAAACAAGGAAAACCTACCAAATAATTCCCCACGTGGAAATTAAACCTTCTGGACCAAGCACTCCATGCCAGCACTCTGTTTCTACATTGTTTCTGTTGCTCCATGTAAGTCCATATATCTTCATAAATCCATGTGAACTGCCAGTGTCTGAAACCCGGTTCATGAAGATGATGGGGGTCGCTCACTCTGTGAGTCTCCCTGGGGGTCAGAGACTGGAGATTTGAGGACAGAAGGAATGATCCTACACAGTCTCTCTCAGCAAATTTGTAACGGGGCGGGGGTTGGGGGTGGGCGTGATCTGGACTCTGCGTCTTCGCTGAGATGCCCACAGAAGGTCATACTATATATATGATTCATTCTATATATAAAGAGAATACACGTCTGTGTGTATGTATGCACACACATACTTAGTATTCTCTATGACATATGTCTATTTTCCTGAGTGTTCTGATAGTAATACATGTAGAGAACTAATATATATCAAAACCATGCCTATATATGTATAGATATGTATTAACTTTTATATGTGAATAAAACAGCCCCACATCAATAGGTGTGTTTACCTACAGATACAGGTCTTCTCGTAAGGGTTGTATTTTCTTCTTCCCCACCCCACCCTGCGTGAAAGGGTCTCCCTGAATACTTGCCTTTGTTCTTCAAATCTGTGGAAGGTGAGCCCTGAGTCAGCTGTTGCTACAGTACTAGCATTGACTTCACTTCTTTTTGACCTACTGGCATTTCCTAATTGTGTCATCATTAACTCATTTCCTGGGTTCTTGTGTGCGTCTTTAATTTTTAATGCTGGTCTCTCTATGATCTGACTCCTGTGTTTCTTTCCAATCCCGGACTCTTCCACCTCTTTCCTCTTCTATCTCTGAGCCCTAAAATCTTGCCTTTTTGAAACAGGTAGGGTTTTTCTTTTGTTGTCACATTTTCTTTCTCTTTTGTTCCTCTGGCCCAGAGTAACCGCCAGCCTGAATTTAGCTGATCTTGTATCTCCTCCTCTGGGAGATAAGGTAGAGGTTTTCCTTCCCTCCCAGAGAAATGATCGCGCCCTTCTTTGTACTAATGTTGTCTATTGTACACATGTCCAAAATAACACTTCACAAGCTACTTTAAGCTCTGTTTTAAAGTTTGTCTTCCTTTCTAGACTGAGCAGGCTTTATTCACTATTGTCCCCATCTTTCTTGGGTTACGTGTGGCATGTAGTAGCTGTGTTCTGAAGCAAAGCCCCTAGTGAAGAGCATTTCATGGTGGCTCCAGTGTCACTGATAAAGGACATATGATTTAATGTTTACGGAAAACCTCATTAATAACCATTACTCTCAGTTAACATGGAAAGAATGTTTTAAGTTTGCATCAGAATAAATTATTATGTTGACAGGCAGGTAAGATACGCTGTGGACTTACAAGAAATACTTTATATCTGTGCTACAAAATCAATGTGACTTCTTGCTTTCCTATGGCTATAACTTACCTGACATCAGATTTTGTAATTTAGCAAGAATGGCTTTGATTTTTAGTGTCAATGGTAGATCTACAAGGAAAATCCTGGTTTGAAATGAACCTGATATTTTCCTAAAAACCTCATTTCTGGAATTTCCTTCTGTTGAACTAAGGGTTTTAAAAAATGTAATCTTAATTTTTAAGTATCATTAGATAAGGTCCGACTAACTCACCCCAAGTTAACTGTAAATTCCACTGTGACAGGCAAGGCAGCTTCTATTGAGGAAGCAAGGCTAGAACTCCCATATTTTCTGATTCTGGGGTCATTTCCCTGCTAATAAAATACTGACTCTATCATCAAGGAATATGCCATCAAGTATAGAAGTAAAATATGACAAGTTGCTGGTGATGGATACCCTTTTCAAGTATCTGTTCCTCCTCCAGCTCAACAGGGAGGTGCAAGGGAAAAGTCACTGAGATAACATTTAATAACAGCTGGCATCTATTGAGTTCCTTGATGTACTAGACAGTGGAATAACTATCATATGGGTATGAATTAAATTGATTTTACAGAACCCTAAGAAATAAATACTATCATTTCCATTTGATTCATGTAGTGCTGAGGCTTAGAGATATTAAGTAACAAACATCCAGAAACAGCACCATCCAAAGCAGGGCCAAGTCAATGAATGCAAAGTTCTTGCTCTTGACCACCATATTGTGCTTCCTCTTGGGACTGGAGGATTCTGAAAAGGCAGCTTGTTCGTGTTAATTATATCCTAAGCATAGCTGGAGATAACAAGAGGCTGATGGGAGTTCCCTTGCTTCTTGAGTGAAGGAAGACTTGTCTTAATGATGGATGGGGGGGGGGGTGGGAATTTACCCTCTGTGAACCTGGCTTCATTTCAAGCCACTTGGGGCTTCAGAGTTCTGAAAGGTCATCCCAAGCATGAGCTGCATAGAGCACAGAGCACGAACTGCGCACGGGGAAAGACCAGGCCTACACCTCCATTCCTAAAAGGGTGTGCCAATTTTTTTTTCAATTCTACATATAATTTATAATGTATAAACCACCCTTACCACTACTGTACTGTATAATTGAAATTTGCTAAGAGAGTAGAACATACGTATTCTCACCAAACAAACAAACAAAAAAAGCAGCATTAAGTATGCGAGGTTGTAGATGAGTTCATTAACTCGAGGGTGGGAAGTCCTTTTACAAAGTGTATGTATATCAAATCATCATATTGTACACATTAAATATCTTACGATTTTATTTGTCCCTTATACTTCAATAAAGCTGGGGAGAAAGGGAAGAAAGTTCACATCGATCATATTTTTTTCTTTTTTTTAATGATTTAAAGCATATGTTTATAACATAAAATGCATATCAATAACACAAAATACATACTTATAACATAAAATACATCTAATCACAGTACACGTATTCAGTTATAAAGAATATATCACTTGGTCATATTTTCAACAAGGTCCCAGGCCACTACCCAAAGACTAATCCCCTCAGGATAATATACTACATATATCAATACTGAAGTAAATTAATATGCCAACCTTTGATATGCCTTTTCCTGCATTCACCTCAAAATTCCAGCAAATTTGATCCAGTGAAATGATTGCCTGTCCATTTCCTCACTGGATTTAAGACCTGCTTTTTTTGTTCCTCTAGTTACATATGCTTTTGAGTTTAAATTGCTTGGCATCCTTTAAAGTTTGCAGAGCACCATGAAAAATCACTGAAATGAAAAGCACTAAAATATGTAAATTGTTGCTATTGTTCTTAAATGCTTCTTCACATAGGATATGATCATTTCAAAGACAAAGTAAGATTTCCTTCATGTCAACAGCGATTATGTTTACAGCATGGGATTTGTTTTCGCTATAGGAGCGTTACTACTTCTATAAAGTTAAAAAAAAAAGTTGTTTTAAACTTTCAGAATTTATATTTCCAATTCATTAACCTCTTTTTCTTTCTGTATGCCTTTGTTATTTCTTCCCTCTTTTTTTGATGAAAATCATGAGTCTGAAGGCAGTTAAAAAGCAGGCAGTAGTAAAATTGTCAGTAAGTAACTTTATATTAGACACTGGTTTATAGACTCTGATTTTTAAAAAGCAGTGTAATTTTCTTTTAGTGTAAAATATAACAAATATTGATTTGGGTGGATGTTCACTCTGCTATGTAGTACGTGAGCAAAGAGCCTAAAAGTTAATTCTTTAATCTAGACAGATTATAAACTAGCACTCAGAGGAACATCTTCAGTTTGCGGGAAGGTTCTTTTTCTGGCCTGTGGGTCATGCTTAAGACAGTTCAGTCTCCTTTTCCCCTGCCCTCTCCCCCTGCTGTACTTATTAAAGACAAAAGTGTATTCCTATATGGACAAACAGTGACAAATTTCAGATATTTTCCCCTTGGTCTTCAGCAATTAGAAACAGTCTGATGCACTTCTGAAATGGTACAGCCTTCTAAAGCCAGGGAATTTGTTGATCTTGTATTTCCTGGTGTCTGCTTTTGGAAGCAAAACGACTACTCTCTCAGGAATCCTTCGGTCAGAGTTACGACTGATGATGTGAGTCGATAAATGCTTCTTGACCTGTGGTCAGTGTAACAGCCAGGCTCTAGGGACATGAGGCATCTGCCCAGAATGGAGCTATAAGTGTGGATGCAGAAGGGCCTGAAATAACACGCAGGCAAAAGGAGAAGAAAGCTACCAATAGGAGAGTGAAATTTATGGACTGGCAGGGAATTTTAAAATAAAAGGCTATGCTTGACTTAGCTGTCACCATCAAGGAAAGAAAATGAGATTTTTTTTTTCAAAAATATTATGCAAATGTAAAAGTGACCTAACCAGCCTTTGTGGATAAATCCATATTATTGTTCTAAGTCAGGTCCTGATGGGCTGGTGTACAGATAAAATGCAGATCAATTTACTCGTTGTATGATTGGCGACCACACTAATTGTGATTCATAACTGTCATCCACCATTTGTGCTATTGGAGAGCAATTCTGAGCGTAGGTAATTATGGTAGATTGCCCCTGTGCCAAGCAGACATTGCATAAATCCTTCAGCTGAGGTAAGCCTGACAAGCTGTGAGTAATAGACTGCACCTTGGAACAGATTTATATTTGAAGCCCCGTTTGCTGGAGTGCTTCCTACTTTTCATTTCTCAATAACTTGACTGGAACGAAGGCAGTCAGTTATTTCCCAAATTCTCCATGTTCATGATAGGATAATCAATAATGAGCAACTATTAATTTAGAGTCACTCTGATATACTAGGACTAGACAGTTTTACTATGATATTGATTACTTCTATAATTTACTACCGGTCCTAAATGCCAACATGATCCAGACACTTTGAAGGTCATTAGAAATAGGTCGCTTCCTAGTGATCAAGTTCACTTATTGGTAAGCACAAAGGCTTTGTGGTCAGGATAGCTAGATCCCTTGATTCTTCGAAAAGTAGCATAATATCCACCAATCACGCATTACACCACATAGCCAAAAATGGAAGAGCAGAGAGGTATTTTTTCTTTAGATGGAGTTCTCCAAATGAGGTCCAGGAATGATTCTAGGCCACCGTCCTACCGTATGGCAAGAACTTGGGTAGCCCCCCAATCTTTATCTGGCACCCAATCTATTGTAGATGAGTTTCCCACCACAATCAGATGTCATGCAAGGAGTTCTCAATAAACAAACTTTTCTATGTGATACAGGTCTCAAATCTAGTCTGCTAAGATATCCTGGACATCTATTCCCTCCAAAGTCCCATAACTTCCCATAGGATATTTCAGACAGGGCATCTTGTGATTTCTAAAATTAGATTAAAACGGAAAAGAATTCATGAATTTTATAAATTATCTACCTTTCCCCCGTACCACGTGACTGTGCTAGCATTCTTGATGACCACCTGCTTTCTCCCCAAGGAGATCTGAGATTTTGGAATGATTATCCAAGCCTCCATCTCCTTTGTCTTTTCTTTTCTCGGCCATTGCTGAATCCCGTAAGACTTTCTCCTTTATTTCCTTCCATGAACTTGGCAGAAGTTCCACGCTAAGCGTTTCCTCAAATGCAATGCCAGGAACCAATGGCCGTACCATTGTTCATCAAGGTTGCTGTACTTGCATCACAGGTGGTATCTATCTATTAATCCCTTCACAGTTATCTCAGAAGATTTCTCCCTGGCCAATCACCTACCTATTCACCAAAGCCAAGCTAAGCCTTTGATTTTTTCAACTATAATGGCTTCTCATTTGATTCAGTCCCCAAACCGCCAAGCCGTAATACATAGCAGAGCGTTTGGCTACAAATATTCTCCCTCTTCTCAACAAGTTAAAATCCTTTGGTTTTACAAAACACTCCCTTTATAATATGAAACAACTACAGTTTTAAGATGTTATATGTTTATGATATTTTGTTGTATTTGATCTTGTCTGGTTTTTAACATGTCCCTTTGGATAATTTATGTGACTTTGTTTGTTTGTTTGTTTATTTTAAGATTTTTATGTATTTATTTGACAGAGAGAGGGAGAGAGAGAGAGATCACAGGTAGCCAGAGAGGCAGGCAGAGAGGGGGAAGCAGGCTCCCTGCTGAGCAGAGAGCCCGATGTGGGGCTCGATCCTAGGACCCTGAGATCATGATCCGGCCAAAGGCAGAGGCTTAACCCACTGAACCACCCAGGTGCCTCGTGACTTAGTTTTTTAAATGGACCTTGCTGGCTCTAAACAGATATCAGATAAATCAGATAATCAGATAAATCAGATAGTATCTTATTGGTATCTGCTAGGGATTAATTAGCACCACTGATGAACTAACAAAATATGAGACTCTCCGAGTGTTGGTTGTAGCATTTTTTTTTGAGCGCTTTTTTAGGCCTTTAAATTGTTTGTGAGAATACACACACACACACACATGCACGCACTCATGCATGCACATGTCTATTACCCAATTAATGAAAAGTGTATATTAACAAAAATTGTGCATTGTTAATGTAGGAGTAGCAGATGTTCAAGGCCAATGTTGAAAGAGTAAAAGACTATATATATAATATGTATATACATACAATCCTGGAAGATTAAAGTCAAGTCCTTTAGTAAGCACTTAGTAGTAGGACTTAGTAGGACTTAATAGTAGGGTGCTTGGGTGGCTCAGTGGGTTAAGCTTCTGCCTTTGGCTCAAGTCATGGTCTCAGGGTCCTGGGATTGAGCCTGGCATCGGGTTCTCTGCTCAGCAGGGAGACTCCTTCCTCCTCTCTCTCTGCCTGCCTCTCTGCCTACTTGTGATCTCTGTTTGTCAAATAAATAAATAAAATCTTAAAAAAAAAAAAAGAAAAAGATATTAGTAGGAGATAAACAATGCGTGATTAGCGTATGTTTCTGTAAGTCTCATAAGATGTATCTGCATGGAATGGATGCATATTTTTATAGGCCATTGGCCATTATCTGTTTTATGAAGCTATATATAAATAAATAAATAATATTGTATCTTTTTTATCACGAAGTCCATTACACTCTGTGGAAAAACAACTAACTTAACTTTAACTATTAGAAATCTCCATGCTTAGAAATACATGTAACCATATATCACTGTTGATGAAGACGCATTGAAGTATGGCTGAACATATTAAGAATTTTCCAAGTAGGTTATACAAGAATTTCAACTTTATTCCCATCACCTTAATGTATGTTACGTAGACTCTCAATCTTTTTTTTTTTTTTAAATGAGTATAATCTACATTTCTGCCCATCTATGTTCAAGAAGACAAAATCATATTGAGAAGGCTAAGCTTAACCACTAAATTAGTATGTGCCTCAGATTACATGCATTACTCTTCTTAGTGCAGATTAATCCTTTGGGGGTAATTATGGTCCCGTTTAACAAAAATTCACAGTGGTGAATTATAAGGTACCCTAGAGATGCAGAGATACAGAACAATTAATGAGTCCCAAAGGTGTCTTATCTGATTGTAGTGCTGACCTCTTAAATGTAAAATTATCACTGTTATCCCAGTTGAGAGGATTTTTAGTTTATGGAATGGGCCCATGCCTCCAAGAATAACACAGTGCTGTTCTTGAGTTGTATTATTTTCCCTGAAAGTTAACTTTTTGATATGCTGGGAAAAAGTCAGCATTTGTGAAACTCAGCCACTTAGCCCAAATGCAAGCCTGTCACCTATGTGAGGACAGCACAGCTCAGTGACAGATGAGCCGTAAGTGACTCAACATGACACCTGATGCAGACTTACAGTGTCTCACTCAAATCAGACCCTGGGCGTTGTAAGGTTTGGTTCGGTCCAAGGTCAATTTGCCCGAGTGGAAAAAGCTGTGCACTAAGTTCTTTAGGTTTCATTGTAGGATTTCTGGTTCCTATCAGCTCCTGAGTTTCTAGACCATCATTCAACAAAAGGAGTGGATCATTAGAATCAAGGTAGTTTGGCTTTTTTCTTTTTCAGTGACAATTAAAAAAAAAATTGAAGGAAATTTGTGGACGTCTACGGAGTATTTAGATCTATGTGACCCAGGCATAGTGCCACTGATAATGGATTTTCCATTTGTACTTGGCAAGGGGGTCTGAAACGTTTCCTTTGTGAAAAAAAGTTAATCAATTTTATTAAATAAATTTTATTAAAGTTGATCAATTATAAAGTTCATCAAGCTTATTAAATTTAAAGATTATTTCGTAGTTTATTACTTTACATCTAAGGAAAATTATTTTAAATGAACTTGAATTTGGGGAAGAAGGAAAGATGATGTAAGGAGATACTATAAACATTCTTACCATCAAATCATCATTAAAAATACTGAGTTATTTGTCAGAAGAATTTTTACAAAAGTAATACTGCTTTGGGATAGTTTGCTAACACAATCTGGTAAAATAATGTTTCACCTGACTAGCTTCATTCTCATAAAGTAAAACACATATATTTAATTATCTCCTTAAGCTGCACTGAAGACCAAATAAATACAATTGTTACTCGTGGCAAAAAGATCAGCTGACTTTGGATCACTCATTTTAGCTCAGTGGACTCCCTTGGTGGATTCAGAAATAAAATGTGATGCTGCAGAATGCACTATTTTTAACTCGGTGGCAGTGATATTGGGCTCCTTCTGCAGTGTTTGGGTTGAGCTTGCTAGAACTGGTGTTGATATCGTCTCTTGAACATTAATCCCCAGGGACATAATTGTTACTTTTTCTAATAATCAGTATGCTAAGCGTTACATGACCGAGAAGCTACTGCCTGAAAAGAGATGTGCCATAATGAAGGTATTCCTTTTTGAGATAATTTTAGCTGCTTATCAGAGCAGCAGCAGCTGTATTTTGGACTTAGGGTTTCTATTTAATGCACCATGGAAAAGCAACAAGTACTCCACCAGAAAATCATATTTTGTTGAAAGAAGTAAAGCGAAATGAGCTGTGGTTCTATACTAAGGAATCTTAAAACAGGGAAAATTGAACTTGGTAGTGTATTTTTTTTCCAGTGTTTTGAGTCTTTTTTTTTTTTTTTTTTTTGTACTTGTATATTGCTTCAGAGTAAAAATATTTTTGGAATCCTTATCAGTCAGAAAAACATCTTCTTCAATCAAAATTAGTTGGGCTCCGTAGCTAAAATAATCCTATTTTACTCGTCTGTGGAATGGCTGTTGAGACTTTATTTTTATAAGCAAATGGCAAATGCTTGCTCCAATGTCTAGCTGATGCAAATTAAGTGTATCCTCTGTTTCACAAATGAAGGGAGAATCATTGGAAACACTCTTCCCCTGATCAGTAAAAACTGATTACCATCAAAGAAGGGCCTGATTACTAACCACCAGCTTAGCGTTTAGCCAGAACATCTGGCCAACTCAGAGGGAAAAATTTGCTGAGCTTAAAAAATGTTTATTCCAACTTTCAACTCATGCATGTATAGAACACAGATGAGGAAACATCTGATGTCCTCCGGATTTCTGTTGTTAAACAAATGTAACTCATCTTCAAGCAAAAATTGAGTAAGGTTTTTCCCTCATTGATTTGGCTCCTTAAGCTCTTAAGTAGCAAGGACTAGAAAAGAAAGCGTAAGAAAGCCAAGAGTGATTAGAGCCCTTAAAAATATCTGAAGGATAATTTTGACTTTACATCTCTTCACATACACTTTGATCTGGTGGACTTTTATAATTTCAATTCGGCTTACATCGCTGAGTGCATGCCACAGTCAAGGCACAGAACCAAGTGCTTCCTGGAGACCATTAGCTCAGGATCTACCCATGGCTTGACTGCCGCCCTGTTGCTCTTGATTTACACCTGGGTCTGTGGCTTGCACAGGTCTTCCAACCCCTTGGTGTTTGGTTAACTGTTACTAATCCACAGAGCAAAGTGTCGTTGGCCCTGAGGATCCTTCCATGACCATTCAAGATTAGATCCAGAGAGTCCTCATGGTTCTCTGTTCCTTGGCATGTATAGTTGGCATTAAGATTGTTGTTTGCAGAGGCGGCTGGGTGGCTCAGTGGGTTAAGCGTCTGCCTTTGGCTCAGGTCATGATCTCAGGGGCCTGGGATCAGGCCCCCCATCGGGCTCTCTGCTCAGCGGGGAGCCTGCTTTCCCTCCCTCTCTCTGCCTGCCTCTCTGTCTACTTGTGATCTCTCTCTCTCTGTCAAACAAATAAATAAAATCTTAAAAAAAAAAAAAGTTAAAAAATAAAAAAGATTCTTGTTTGTTTCCTAATCCTCCCCCCATAGCCTGCAAATTTAATTCAGTGACTACATTTCCACTCACTATTGTATCACAGGGCCCAGAACTGAGCCTGCCATACACCAGACAGTAAATATTTGTTGAGTGAATGAAGGAATGAAAGAAATTCATTGTTGAATGAATGAAAGAAACACCTCTGTATCCTCAGTGTGGTTTCATCTAGGGAAGAAAGTGTGTATAAAAATGACAAGAAGGCAAATCAGAGTAAGGGAAGTGGTAAAAGAAAATATGAAGAGAGTGGGTGTGTACACAGTCATGGCCACTGGACATTTTTCACAGAGTCATCGCTTCGGGGGGGAAATGCTAGGCTGTGTAGGCTACTAATAAGAATTGTATTTTTGAATCCATTCTTCTGATTTTAACTTAATTTCTTAAAAATACGTATTCATGGTAAAGTACTCGGTCTTACACCTCTTTGAGTTGTGCTCTGCAATGTTTTTTCAGTGTTTTTCAAGAAAGGATGGTGCTCTTTTATCAGATTCTGACCGGGCAGATTTATGGGATTACTTTTTCCCACTACAAAAGTGGGATTTAAACCCTAATTTCCAAAAACAGTAGCTAGCTAAAATTAGCATGGACTTAATGCTCCGGGTCAACTTAAAGTGGCATGTGAACATCAGCCTGAGGAGAAAAAAAAAAAAAAAGTTTCTAAATCCTATAAATCTCAGTGGGAATTTTTCATTGGCTCCTTCTGTTATAATCTTTTTCTCAGGGATAAGGTTTTCTAAGTCAATATTTTCCTAAAAGCCTGCCCTTTGTCTTCCACTAAATATGGTAGGCTTTGTTTCTTCAGTGACCACGTGAGAACAGAAGGAAAATTTCTTCTCAGAGAAGATGGAGCAAAAGGCATATATACTTCTTGCCAAAGGTTATCACGGCGTCCTAGTATGCGGGAATGTCCACTTCTCTAAACAGAACGTGCTATGCTTTCTGAAGTTGACACCATTGATTTAGCCTCATTAAATGGCTGGTAAAATGATCCCAGTTTGAGAGAAATGCAAGCTGTGAGAGCCTTCCAGAGATTGTGAATGAGGAGTCATGGAGGGAAGCAGTGGCCTCTGGGAAAAGTGCTCAGAGTCGGGGCAGGGGGAGCCCCTTCTCTGCCACATCCTGCTCCCCCCCCACCCCCGCCACGGCACTGCTCTCTTCGCTCACTCACCTCCCCCTGATTTCGGCTTGCCCACTTTTTTTACCCCATTCTGACCCATTTCATGCCTTTTTTTTTTTTTTAAGATTTTATTTATTTATTTGACACACAGAAATCACAAGTAGGCAGAGAGGCAGCAAGAGAGAGAGGGGGAAGCAGGCTTCCTGCAGAGCGGAGAGCCGGACGTGGGGCTTGATCCCAGGACTCTGGGATCATGACCTGAGCTGAAGGCAGAGGCTTAACCCACTGAGCCACCCAGGTGGCCCCCTTCCATGCTTTTTAATTAGCATTTTTCTCTTGTAACTTATTCACTTACTTCTACTTTTTTGGGTGCTTATGCTACAGTTCTTCGGGACGTGGCTTGGGGCCTCCATCGGACAGGACATCAGTTGAGGGCAGAGAGGTTGGCGTGCAGGCACAGCTCCGAATAAAGGAGGCCTGGGAAGGCGAGTTTATACGTGGCACTCCCCCCAAGGGTGATGTCCATACTTTCCTGCTTTGGTGTGTATCAGCATCACCTGGGAAGCCTATTACAGCAGAAGATGCTTCACCTGTGCCCCAGACCTTTGGGCCTTAGATGTCTGTATTTATTAAGCAAGTAGCTGAGAGCTACTTAGCTTTAGGGGGTGGAGAAATCTTCGAGGACTGAGGGAGATCCTGGGCTGCAGGCAGAAAACAGGACACTGTCCAGCAAATGGGGTCAGTTGGTCACCCTATTTAGGGACAAAAACCAGAGCCAAAACCAAGTCTACCTATCCCACCTTCTTTCAATTCTAATTATTCTTTAAAAAAAAAAAAAATCCTCATATGGATATAAAATAGACATATAACTTATTTTTATTTTTCAGATATCCCTCAGTTATTCTATGGGTTAAAGTATGTGTGTACGTGTGTGTGTATTTGTTAAAATCATAACATCGATTTTAGAATTGCATGAGATACAATATGTAAGATGCTTAATATAGGGCCTAATTCTAAGTGACCAATAAATATTAGCTACTAATTCTCTCTCTGAATGCCCAAAGGTACTTCCTTCTTGCTTCCTCGAAATAGTAATCTCTGCTGAAGGAGGATTCTCACTGGTCTTCCAAGCCGACAGCCGGTCCTACACCTGCCGCCATTTCTTCAAGCCGCGGAGCTGAACCATCTCCTTCAGAGCTGGGCCCTCTGGCTCTTCTGGCTCCTGTGCCAGCTGCGGTTGCTCCCTCTGCACTCAGCGTCTGCGCCTGGGGAGACGTCCCTCCTCTCACCTTCATCAGGCTTAGGGGCTTCTCCACACTCCCTGGCAGGAGAGGGAGTCTCCTCCCTTCTTTCTAGATTCTTCTGTGGATGATGATGATTTTTTTTTTTTCAGTGCATATCAGTTCTAAGACACAGTGATTGCCGTCTAAATGTGCTCGCAGAAGTCACTTTTCCAGCTTCTCTGCCTACCTAGTTCTAAGCGCATCAGCTTAAGCTTCATAGTAAACCAAGATCCGCTTCTAGAAAATATGTCTTCTGTCCACATTCTTTCTTGGTCAAAGAGGGTCATAGACTTATTTGGCCCTTACTTAAGCAGTGTTCATCATTAGGAGAGACTATAAATTGCTGACCAGTTAAAACACAAAACAAAGAGGACACACAGTAGAACCGCCCCCCCCCCCACCAGGCTCCTTGCCCTCCAATGCTCAGTCTCAGCCGCCTATGTCGGTTTCAAACACCACAGTCTTTGCTCATCCTGTCTGTTTCATGGTCAACCCAATGCGTCTGCTGTAGGACCGCTGGCCGTCCCCATCCCCGGAATAACTAAACATGTCATCTGCCCCAGCAAGTATTTTCAGTCACTCAGAGAAATTAGGTAGCATGCAATGCCAGGAAGTAAGTCAGTGAGCTCACTGGAAATACAGCCCAAGGCGACAGACGCCCAGCCCTGAGCGCTGCACTAGATCACGCTCCCTCCCTCCACGCCAGGCCGCCCATGACAGGAAGAACCAGAGAGCCAGCCTCTCAATTATACATGATGTTTGTCTCATTTTTCCTCCGTGGTAGCTGAAGATGCTGGGGAGGGCTGCTTTTCTGGCTTCATCTCTCCTTTCCTGTCTTCGGTCTCATCAGTGACGGGGAGGACTCTCCGCAATTTTGTTGCATTAGAGTCCCAAAGGGACTTGTGGGGGCTTTGAGGAATCCCAGAATTCTAGGTCCTGTGTCTTGGTTCACACTGAGGTGTGCACTTTGCCCGTGGTTTGCTTACCCCTTTTGGCTGAATAACCAAATAACTTTTAAAAGTCAGCCATAGGAGATTTAGAGTTGATAGGATGGGCTCATGGATGATGGAGAAGAAACCATCGCAATATGCAACCAGCTGCCAAGGAAAAGGGCGAACACGCTCCCTACCCTGATGAATTTTTTAAGTGTGGAGGAATCAAACTTAGCTTAGGTTTGACAATAAAAGTTTGTTGTACGTTGTTTAGTCTGATGAAGATTAGAACTCTGGAGGCTCAAGCCAAGGTGCCAAAACCAAGGTTCTGCTTGGGGCAGTGACTCACGAATTGTATTTTAAAAAGAGAATTCGTACATATCTGAAACTATGCTTTTTGCATATAGTCCTCATGGCATTTGCTTTTCTATGGTATTTGTCCAGGGGTCTTTGAGAACAAAGCACCTAAACTATTAATAAAATATCACTAAGGTTAAAAGGAAAAAATTCTGTCAGCTCATACTGGATAACTGTAGGATGACTCATTGCTTCTGGATACTTTTTGCTCTCTTTGCAAAAATACCAGTATTGTTTAGGTTCAGGGCTGTCTGTGAAAAATATATTTTATTGCCTCTTTTTAACTCTTCCAAAAGAGTCAAAAATGCTCATTCAGATTTGCAACAGCTAAAACCCTATGACTCCTGCCTGTTCACTCCTATCTTTCATAGAATATGGAGTGTATGCACAGTATGGAATTTGCTTGGACAGAAATGAAGGACTTCAATTGGAAACTCTAAGCCTTGGACATGTAGTGGGCAGTGAGGCACCATTTGAGAGGGCAGCGATGTAATAGGTGTGTTTGGGGGATAGGAAAAGGCCGTATGTGCAGACGGATGAGAAACAGGAAGGAAGAAGTCTGGGTCAACACTTCTGTAATTGTTTATGTTGGGGGGACGCAAAATAAAACAAGGCAAAAGCCAAGATAAAACCAACAAAATGGTGTCTTCCTAGATGCTGGGGTTGAAGAGGGAGTAACAGAATTCCAGAATGTCAGTCCTGCATAGGCTCTGCCAGTCCCATCTTTGTCCTCCTTCTACAGATGAGGGTCTGTCTCCTGAAAGGCTGAGAGGTGGTGTCCCTTCCAGTGTCATTCTGATAAGTTGCAAAGTCTGGAGTCCTCGACTCCCTCCCTCATCCTTTTTTCTGATGACATGCTGCCTTGAGGAATGAATGGAGCCCAGCGGAAAGTTGGAGTTGTGTCAAATGTACAAATTCCTTCTTTTCAAGGATTATATTCTCTATCGCTTACCTTGTGAGACATTTTTTTCTTCAATTTCTTCCAGTATACAGTAAGCACTGCTTATCCTTGCCCAGAATGCTCTTGTATGAAGAATTTAGCTACAGAACAAGGAGAGAACAAGACATGACAATAGGTTTAAGATACAGTAGTAAAGTGCCACTCTAGTTATTGTAATTACTTAGCTCATGTATACAGTTCAACTTCTTTATTTTGCTTTTATGCACCAAGAACTGGTCAAACAATATTTAAAATAGTCCGTGTCTCCTTGACTTCCGTAGAATTGAACCTCAGTGCCAAATTCCTTAGCGAATCAGAAGCTGAGACCCTTTTTTAGGGTTTTCTCACCTCCTTTTCATGGGCTCGGTCTACAGCCTTCGACCAGGTGACCCCTTGGCAGAATATGATCTGTGCTGTCAGTAACCATCAAACCATTCCCTGCCCTGTTTTCTTTCCCCACCAGTGTGTCTTCTTATTAGGCTTTACTAAGCGCGGAGTCTCTAAAGACTGCTCCCGGCTCTGGCTGCCATAGCAAAGTACCAAAGATAGGGTGGCTTAAACCACAGAAATATATTTCTAACAGTTCTGGAGGCTGGGAAATCCAAGGTCAATGCACTGTAGATTTGATTCTTGGTGAGTGTCCTCTTCCACGGCCCGCAGATTGCTATCTTCTCCAGGTTTTCTCTCCGGAAGAGGAGAGTCCTTCCTATCTCTTTCTCTTCTTACAAGGACATTAATCCTATCAAGGAGGCCCCACCTTCTCTCAGTTAAATTTAACTACCTCCCAAAGGCCCCACTTGCAAATACTTTAGAATTGGGGGTTAAGGTTTCCGCAGAGGAATTTGATGGGGTGGCACATATTTAGTCTGTAAAAAATGTAAAAAATGCCCCTCAGCTTACCAGCTGGGCAGCTTCAAGACTGTTCTTGACGCAGAGGCCTTGAAGCAAACAGTCCATAGTACTGAACAGATCTCTTTTGCCCAGTGGCAGACAGCTCTGCTACTAGGAGTTAAGTCCAAATGGAGAGCTGCCTTGGGTCAGATGCCCCAATCCCCCAAGCAGCAGATGTTTCTGACAGATCTATGGGCATGGCTGCCATTGTGTGTGATAAGGGATATGAGAGGAAAGTCACCAAGCTCAGGGAGCCCCAAAACTAGGAAGACCACCCTGGAATTATTTACAGTTGAGCTTCTTTTTTTATTTTTTTTTTAAGATTTTATTTATTTATTTGACAGACAGAGATCACAAGTAGGCAGAGAAGCAGCCAGAGAGAGGAGGAAGCAGGCTCCCCACCAAGCAGAGAACTCGATGAGGGGCTCCATCCTAGGACCCTGGGATCATGACCTGAGCTTTAACCCATTGAGCCACATAGGTGCCCCTACAGTTGAATTTCTAGTTCCTCCAGGACTAGATCCAATTTGCCAATCTGGGTCATTTTTCCTGTAGGTGTTATTCCTAAGGAGTATAGTTGATATATACCAAGTGACCAGTGGAACAGAGCTTCAATTTTTGCTGAAGGTCAAGTTCTCATGAGGAAGGAAAAAGATTTCTCCTAACCATTTGTCAACACTCCTGGATTGGCAGACACCGTTTCTTCTATCCTCCTTCTTCTCAGAGCCATTGCTAAGAGCACTGGATTATTTTAGGAAGTTATCACAAAGTGCTTTATACTCTTAACTTGATCAGGAGATAAGTTATGCTAATAGTATACACTTTTCTTCCAGCTTTCCTTAGCATATTACTTTTACCAGAACTCCAGACGCTAATGACACACTTGATTCTATATTTAGTAAAAATCATTTATAATACCTGCATGATGGATTAACTTTTACAGGAACTCTTTTTAATAATATAATGTTGTATTCTGAGTAACAGCCTAATGCATAAATTAAATAAGTTAATACAGAGGTGTACTCATCATAATCATAATAAGGGTTGGTTCATCAATAAGCATTTATTCAGAAGGGCCAGTGAATCATGTCCTGTTCTGAGCTCTTGGAAATTTATGGTGAAAAAGAGGAAAGAATTTTAAGGAGCTTGCACTGGACTTGGGAGAGATCGTCAACAGGTTTAAAAAGTAATAGGATTTCATTTACAGTCAGGTGATACAGTAGACAGGGGACAGGTGGGGTGGCGTGGCCCCTTGGGTCAGAGGAGTGAAGAATGGCTGATTTAACCAGAAAGTTCTGGACCAGCCAAGGATTGTGGGAGGAAATGACATCTGAGTTGAAGCAGTAAGGGTTGAGAAAAGGAACACCCACACCAAGTCCAAGGGAGAAGCATCCCAAGAGAAAAAGGAGCAAATGCCCAGAGAAAAGTACTTTACATGCACCCTAATTGTGATAGCAACACTTACTGTACTTATAACCAATAATTACTGAACTCACGATGTGCCTGGCACTGGGCAGGGTGCTTATGATTTCATTTCTTTTTCAAACCAGGCACAAGACTTTACAGATGAGAAAACTGAGCCTACACGGGTCGGGTGACCTGCTCCAAGTCACACAGGTCTTAGTTTTCATCCCAGGCGTAGACTCTAAAGCATTCTCCTCGAGCCAAACATAGAGTTTTCTAGAATCAGACTGTTGTCACTGCCTTCAGCCTTGCTCTGCTTCTGAAAAGCTGAGCGAGGCTATAGAAAAGAAGATGCCAAGAGTGATCAGGGAGAAATAGAAAGCACATGTATTTGGCCAAGCAAGCATTACTTTGCAGTCTATTAGCTACAGTTAAATATTTAACACCTTTGAAAGCTCTGGGTTGATGACATTTTCAAATTGCCAATTTCTGTTTACTTTGGGGCTGACTGCAACATTACTATATTCAAGATCAGTCAGCCTAGCCTTGCTCTGCTGAAACAGAGTGCTTCACTCTTAACACCCAAGGCAGAAGTTGGCTAACATTGTCTAAACAAACCGGTTTCAACAGAATTTTAAAGTTACTCAGAGATATATTGCTGTCAGAAAATATTTCTCTGAAAAGGCACAAAATTCTGCAGCATGACTCATTGTTTGCTGACTGCTTTTTGTAGGCAAATAACAAGTTTTTTTTTTTTACATTTTTTTAAATTTTTTATTTATTTTTTATTTTTTTATTTTTCTGGTGATTCACAGACCTGTACCCCTGGGGATAAAAATAACAAGTTTTTAAAAAGGAGGGCTCAGCCAGAAACAATAAACCCCCTTTGGAAAACACACAATTCAGTTTCATTTGTCTTTAAAGCCCTTCTCCAGCCCCCCATCCCCACTTTAATGAGCACTGGCCTAGAGAAACAACCCAAACATCTTTCCAGAGATAACTGGTTTTGAAGAACATCATCTAGGTAATCTATTAAAACTATACTTTACCAATTTTGCGGTGGGGGGGGGTGTATTTCTTAAAAACAATAATATTTCACGTGTGTTGGGCCCTCACTGTGTGCAGGTACAGGCCAAAGCACTGTGTCAACAACCTGAAATGACACTGAGAACATTCCATTTCACAGATGAAGAAGCTGAGACCAAGGGATCCATTCTCTTTCATCCCCTCACTAAACTCTCTCCAGAATAATATGCATAGTATCACCTCTTGACCCCCAATGTCACATGGGGAATGAGCTAATACTATCTGGATCCATTAATGTATTTCTCTGGTTGATCTTATCAAGGTGTGTTCAGTTACTTGTATTCTTTCCAAAGGCCAGAAAAAAATTGGTGCTTCTGCCCTTGGCATCAACTAGAGGAAGTCTGGAAGACCCCACGTGGTATTCAGTTACTAGGTTAATTGCGATTCTTGTGTATGTACCACTAAATATGACATAAACATATTTCATTCAGGCTTACGTATTCCTGTTAAACCATCATGTCCATCCCCTTTCCTGCTGACTGGTGGGTAGGCATTCAGAAATGGCAGGTGATTGTAGAGGTGAGTAGGATTTGGGACATTCTTTTACCAAATAATGACCAGCTACACAGAGTAAGGACAGTTGAGTTAATGTTAGGGTTAAGCACATTTGCCCAGTTTTGTTTCCTTAATCCATAGAGATACCTCTAATCATCATAGTTGGGACATAAACCCACATCTGGCTGAGTTCAAACCAGTGGTCTTCCGGAAGAGACATACTTCTCACCAGTCATCCTTCTGACCCCAGGGTATCTTCCTAGTTGGTTCCATGCTCCGCCATCATTGCAAAACCATGGATAAATGAATCTCAAATGGGGAATGAAACTTAAATGTTAAAGCAAATGTTCGTTTCCTCTCCCAAGCTCCCTTTCCTGCTTTCAAATTTTCTCCCCTTTTCTGGATTCTTATCTTCTCTCTTCCAGCATTTCTTTGTATTTCCCAACTCTTATGTTACCTTAAATTAATGCTTCCTGGCAACATTGGCTAAGCCAAGTTAAGCCTTTCCATTTACCCAGATAACTCTCCCAGACCCAGCAAATCACATTTCAGCCTTTACTGAGCGTTCCTGTGTGCTCCAAGGCGACTTCTTTGTTGCCAACGAGGTTTTTATTGTTTGCTTAACAAAATTGTTTCATTAAGTGAATGGCTTTACAGATTCATTTGATTTGATTTGATTACTGGCTTGGGAAAAGATATACAGCTTTTGTTAGAGTATGTCAAAAAAGGGGATCTATCTGTACCTACAGAGACATTATTTTTTTTATGATTTATTTCCCTGAACAGTAATAAAGTTATTTTAGAGGGTTACTTTAGTACATTTAATGGCTGCCTTGAGAATTCCAAAGCTAATACATGCAGCCGTACTGCTAATGTCTGTTACATTCCGGATCAGTAAATCAGTCATCCATGAATTGGTATCTAGATCTACAGATCCATAGATCTACATCAGCATGTAGATGTGGATTTATATCTCTATCTTACACCAACTAGGAGTCCTCTTTCATCAGGTTTGAGCTACCATATTTAAAAAAGAAGAAAAAAAATCCAAAAAATCTCTACTTCCAACTAAAAATATACTAAGGGAAAAGCAAGTTATCAAGTCTACCGGACTTTCATATATAACGCCAGAGGAACACTCGATGTAAGTGAGATCTTGAAAGAGGAGTCAAAGGTGAACTTTTTCAATGCTGGTAATTAATTCTTGCTTTGCATAGGCTAATTGAGGGCAATCATTGAATACTTGATGTCATTTCATTTCCTAGCTGTCAATGGGACTACAACCTGCTTTTTCTGCTAAATCTGTTAACCTCTGTGCTTCTCTTTGCTGGTAGAGGGATGTTAAAGATAGAGGGACACCAAGAGCTTTGTTCTTTTTTTGTGAATGTCAATATTTTTCTTCAAAAGAATGTCATTCTCCTTTGACAGATTTTTCCTTCGCTAACATCTCTTTTAAGGCAACACACATACACAACACGCAAACGGCAACATGCTTTTGCACTTTGGGGACCAAAAATGAGTCAACCAGTGAATGGTTTCATGGATGGTCTGCTTTATGTTGCCCATTAACCAGGGCTCCAACACATGCATATACATTCAGTAACTCACTCAACACATGGAGTATCTGAGAGCTTATAGGTATTGTGCTAAGTACTGGAGAAGTGAGAAAGGCGACGGTAATCCTGCCTTCCAACAGCTCAGATACCACAGTTGAGCTTGGGGTGACATCGGTGCATCTATTTGGACATAGCTTTTGGCAATACTGGTCATTTCCTCGGGTCCCCACTTGCACAATTATTGAGCCTGTCCCTTTCCTAAACTTCTATCCTAGAACAAGTCACTAGGTTACCTTCCCCAGCCCCTTTCACTAACTCCTCTTTTCCATAGTCCTGGCCCTGACCCAGCTAAATCCCATTTCAGGCACATGGCTTTCTTGGCAATGGTTGAGCCCATAAAGCCAGGTCTTATGTATTAATGTATGCTCTGGGTTTCTGGATCGGCTGGATACAGTTGCTTGGACGGCCAGTGAGATTATGGCCGTATCTCCTTCCATCAAATGACTCAGAGGACTCTAGCAAATCCAAATTGAACAAATCACTTTTCTTCTAAAAGATAACTGATATAAATATTTCTGTGTGTTTTTTTTTTTCTTTAACACTTGCCAGTGTTGATCTCACCATATGTTTAGGCTTAGCATTTCACTGTTTTGTTTTGTTCTGTTTTTTTTTTTTTAATATGTGATAAACAATGATATTCATCTACTCTATAAAGACTATTCTGCCCTTTTCTTCAGATTTCCCAAACGTATGCATATGATCTCCCAGAAAAGGAAAACTATACTCCTCTCCAGTGTCAGAGTTTATAGTTAAAGGTTGAGGACATTTTTCTTTTTCTCATAAATCAAAGGAACGCAAGTCACCTTACAAAAGAGAAACAGACCCAAGTTTTATATTTATCTCCAAATATAATTTTCTTTCTCATATTGTTTTTCAACCCAGTGTATTATTTATATCACGTTCTATTCATAGTTTTGTGTATTCTTTGAGACAGCAAACTGAGACTACTGTCATTATAAGCTACCCAGAACTTACTGTGGACAACATAGAAAAGCAACTAAACACATTGGGTTGAATTTATTGGCCTTTAATCAATGTTCATTACTATTTTTTTTTGTATAAGCAGTTATCATTTTTATTCAAAAAATGTTCTAACATACTTTATGACATTCTAAATCAAGTTTGCTTCTTCAACCCTTTCTAGTGCCTATAGTTAAAAATTATTGATCACATGTTCATAATTCATAAGAAGTCTAGAGATAACTTAGAAAAATAATACAGAGCCCATCACCTCCTTGAGGTTCTAGCAATGCTGCAACTGGATGGGATAGAGATAGATTGCATCCACTCTTGTCCCCACAGTGTGTTAAAATTCACCTGCTGTGATTCAGGTTCAGAGATTGCTTTATCATTCTCAAAACAGTCAAATGAGTTATATTCAACATAATCTCTGTGTTTACTGTATCCCCTTTTCTGTATGGGCCAATTCTTTGTCCTCTTGCCAGACAGGGATAATAAATCCCTAGCAATTTGGAGACTATCTCCTCCCTTGATTTCTTCAGAGGCACCATACACTTACCTTAGAATTAATGTTGGACAAATGACAACCTATGTCATCCGATTGATAATGAGACTGTTCCACTCTGTAGAGAAAGTCTGTTCTGGGCTTTTCTTCAGATTCCCCAGATGTGTGCACATGATCTCCTAGAATGGGAAAACTATACCCTTTCCACTGGCAGAGTTTGTAGTAATGGATTGAGGACTTTTTTTTTTTTTTAAATAAATCTGTGGAATGCAAGTTATCTTAAAAGAGGAATCAACCCAAAACATTTAGAGAAGAGTACCACGATCAGGAGAAGTTAGGTAAGAATAAAGCCAAAGCAGTCCAGCATGTTTCATAGAGCATAACAGTCACTGAGAAATAATGAACACAAATAAATATGGATTCAAGATCAAAAAAATACTGAGAGCAATTTTTTTTCTCCAAATGTGAAGAAAACATGCATAACAGCAACTCAGAATGAAATACATATATGTGTTTATGTGTTCATGTGTTTATATGTCTGTATATCAAATTCATTAACTGAACACTTAAAAAAAGGTAAAAAAGAAAATAATTTTTTTCCTCAAGTGTACATCACGATAGGCTACACACATAGTCAATTACACTCCTCCATTTCAGATTCCATTAACTATTGTAAACAGATCAGCCATCATCGTGGATTTATTTTTTCTCATCTTTTCATCTTCAAATGACCCCTGGCTTAGTTGAATTGTTAAAAACAGCATATAAAACAACCCCTGAAGCCTTCTGTAAACTAGTGCATAGCATCCTTCATTACCAAACAGCGGGTGCTCTTGCTATATGAAATTTCATTAAATTAACCTTCATGGCTTCATGTTTAAAAAAAAAAAAAAAGAAAGAAAAGAAAAGTAAATTTTTAAGCTATAACTCCTGCCCTTATCTAATATCACTTCTATTAAAGTCATAGCATTGTTGATGTTTGAAACAAGTCTTAAAACAGTTGATAAATCTGTAATTGGTCCTTATCCTTCAATCTTTATTTCGGGCTTTGCCTTTATTTTTCTTTGCTCCTCTGTTTCTTCTTACATTAGAAAAAGGCATTAATACAAAGTAACTGGATTTTATGGGATGTAATAGATTTTTTTTTTAATTTCTATTTGACCTTATCGAGTGAGTTTATTTTTTGATGATCGGTGTGTGTGAAGTATTGTTATAGGCACAGCATAAAACTGGGTCCATAAAACCAAATATATTTTCAAGGGTCCTACAGACTAAGAGCAATATGTAATGATACTCCCTCTCACTGTTTATTCTTCACTAACAATAGGCTTTTGTGTGCATTGCCTTGATCCTGGAAAGACTAGGAATTATGCTTGTTTTGTGAATGAAAATCAGGGATTCAGAGACAATTCACTGACTTACCCCAGTTCAGGGATGGTTACAGGGAGAGGCAAGATCTGTACTTTGTGCACGTCTAAAGTTCTTTGCACCACATTCCATCCCTGGAATTCGGGTCCTGAAAATGTATGTGTTAGTAGCATTTGAAATTGTCACTATGAGGAACATAGGGAAGAGGGGCAGAGGCCATCAATACCCGTAGGAATGGCTGTATGTGGTGGTTCCACAAATTAAAATAATGTGATCTTCTAAGTCTATCTGAGCTGCCTGTTTGAGCCATAATATTAGATAGAGGACAAATAAAAGCCAGGGCTAATACATTAATATATCTCATATATAACCCTTTCTAAGTGTATACAGAAGTCAAATGTCTTTTAAGGTCAGCACCTTTGGGAAAATAAAATATCTATTTTAAAATATCTATTTTTTAAACTTTAGGGAGTCACATAATAAATGACCATGATCACACCACTCATCACGGAGACTCTCCCAAGTTCTATGCAGTATCTCAAGCTCTACTCCATAACCCCCCACCCACCACACTGCCACCACGCAGACTATGTTCCGTTCTAGAAGCTTCCTCTCCAACCTCTCCAGCATATTTAAGCTTCCGTGCTTTTAGCGATTCTGTTCCCTCTTCCTAGAATAATCTTGCTGCGTATTGCCGCTCCTGTGAGAGGGATTCATTCTCACGGCTCTTTCTCAACTGCTTCTCTAGAACTGCCTTGGCCCCTTTGTCCCAATAGCATTTGGTTGATCCCATAAGATTTTAAGTAGAAATTCTAACCTCACACAATGATTAGCTGTAAATGTTCTAGGGTCTTTGATCATACTGTGCAGTGCTCACCGCGGCATCCCTGTGCCTGACAGAACACCACGCACCTTAAGTCACCACCTATAACCGGAGTCTTTATTTAAGGGCGTCACACAGAGATAATCAGAGGGAGGGTGGGGGTTGAAATAGGGTGACAGATACAATAATGGACTTTATTTATGACTTAGAGTGATTTTTTGGAGTGTGAGAACTCTGAGATGTACTTGTTACCTGTGGGTCCAGCTCACATTCAGGAGACCTGAATATTTGCTCTTACTTCCCTGGACAAGAGAGACCCTGTACAGATATTTTGGCTGCTGTTTGCTTCCTTCCCTCTAGACTGTTCTGTCTGTGCTTCTGGATGCTTTTAAAGAGCAGCCCTCCTCTTCAAAGCATGGGGTTGCTTAGTTCTGCTCACACTAACTTTCCACAAGAGCACATACCTTTCAGCTTCTCTTTGAGATGCAGAATGAAATTTCTCAGGTCAAGGTTTATTTTGAATTCATTTTATCTGCGTCAGGGGACCATGCTAAAGCCTCTTTTTCTACCCGTGATCAACTTTTTTTGCTGTCTCCCTAACAGAATGGCCTGTCATGTATAGATCTAGTTGAAAAGAAATTCTCAAAGTTGCCTTATATTCCATGCTTGTTCAACTTTGGAAACCAGGATGATAGCCAAACCAATCATGTTTTCCATGGAAATGGGTGGATAATTGGGGTTGTGCCTTGAAACACATACAAACAACCCTAACAAGGACTCGGACTGTGTCTGAATACTACAGGACTTGGAGGCAGGTGGTTGAGCAGTAAGGTGGTAAGACCCTGTTTCACCCAGGATGTAAACTCTAAGTGAACTCTGCATAATAAATAAATTGAATTGAAGTGGAAATGTCAAGGCTCCTGGAAAAACTTCAACAAAGGTACAGAGGTATGAAAGGGAATCCATGCTTAAGAATAGCGAGTCAGAGTCCTCTAATTCCCTTGAGGAGAGGATTTTATAGGCATTAAGGAGATGCTTTTACTAAGAAGGTCCCATTAATACTGAGGAGAGAGCAGGTACATTCACTAGAAAGCTGGTGATTAGATGTTAAAATTATGATTCGAGGTGACAAATCTGGCAGCATTGGACGACTAGAGGCAAGGGAATCATTTCAAAGGTTTTTGATTATCCAGACATAAGGGGTAAAGGCCTGGACTGGAGTAGAAGGAAGGAAGCATATTGTACAGAATGTGATAAATGGAGTAGAAAAGAAGGGTATGTTCTTTCGGAAAAATTTGTATAAGTTTTCAAAGATGTCTCCCATTGGTTCTTAAGGTCTGGCATGTGTAATTACCACCTGGGGATTTGTTTTTATGGCTCATGGGTGTGGCGTTGGGTCTGAAGGCCTGGGGTAGGGCTGAGGAATTGATATCTGAAGAGAATGACTCAGTCCTTTCCGACACAGGTGGTCCACAGATCACAATTAGAGATGCACCAAGTTAATCCTTTTGAGGAAGGAGAGAGAAGTGAGATACTGGCGACCTTCAGACAATTATCGAGTGCAATCCCCTGTATTGATTGTTTTCTGATTTCAAACTTTGTTCTCCAGCTGTGTGGTAATTTCATATTGTAGAAGAAATACAGGGGACTCAGCCTTACCTTTGGAAAAGGAAGAATAATGAGGAGACACTCCCCTGTAACATCCATTGGTAGAGATGTGTGGAGCAATGGAAAAGCTGCCCCAGGATTCTGACGTGCTTCCCGCTGACCGAGGAGGTAGGGAACCCAGTATCCAGATATTATTGTCAGAACCAGAGAACAAGACAGAAGAAGATAGAAAGGAAGAATAGAAAAGGCCTAAAAACAAAAGAGTGCAGTCTCCCCAAAAGTAGAGACAGGGGGAAGAAGGTAAAGGAGCAAAATACTGGAAACCAGAACTTTGAGACATTTCCAGAATGGTCCCAGTCCACAAAACTGGAAGAAGTTCATAACTAGGCTAGACTCCTTTGTTTGTTTCTTGCTCAAGAGCTCTAGGCGTTGATAACCATAATATTTCCCATGATTATGACTATCGTCATATTAAAATGCTACAGTACATAAAGAGAAAAATAGCTTATTGTTCATATGAGTGTCTTGTGGGAGTGGACATAATTACCATATTCTCTTCCCCTTTTCACTAATGAAATGACATAAGCTGTTAGATACATACACAGCTACTATACAATGTCAGCTAGTCAGCTGCAAAATTTCAAGCTGAAAAAAAAAAGAATCATTTTGTGAACCATTAAAATGCAATAAAGCATTTGAAGACCGAAAACTTTTGTTCAGTCAAACATTAAAGATAATGAAATTATTTAAACACACGCAGCTCAGAAACAGTTTAAAAATCTCTTTCATGCTGTGACTAAGCAACCTGGAGTATATTTGAATGAAAAATTGTACACGTACAGAAAAGAAGAGGTTAATAAGGATTGTCAGTGAAACCTGAACCCAGTTTGGTGAGTGGCACGAGGTTAGTCTTTGCATTTAGAGAAATGTGATTTTACTTCCAACCTAGCAAGCCTATTATGTCTGCATTTCCTCGGACTTTTTACATGGCCTTGAGCAATTTGGGCTGAAGCCAGATATAACATTTTTATTTCAGCAAATCACTTCCCATTGTTGTACATTTTAAGGATGTACTGAAAGGTACTTTCATGTCTGGAAATATCAGCTGATCCCACAGCAATGATACCTCTCACTTACCGGGCCTTTATATAAACTTTGGTGTTTTCTTTAACAATTAAGCTATCTTAGGAACAGTAATAAATATGAACTACTCCATCACCGCATTTCAGGGGGAGAAAAAAAAAAACAAGCTTTTTTTTTTTTTTGTAAAGAGTACTGTTCACTTAACCCATGAAAAATGTCATGTACTTTTAATTCTCCATCTTCTTACAAAAGAAGAAAAAAAAAAGCTATTTTTCTGTGAAAGGGGTTGTCAACTTCTTCTGCAAGGGGCCAAAGAGTAAATGTGTTTTGCTTTGTGGTACCATATGGTCTCTGCCCCGACTACTCAACTCTGTCATCTTGGTGTAAAGTAGCCATAAACAATATATAAATAAATAGGTATGTCTATTTTCCAATAAAACTTTATTTATAAAAACAGTCAGCCAGATTTGGCCTGCGGGCTGTAGTTCTCTAGCCCCTGTACTATGAGATTGTTTTTCTAACATGTCCGTAGTGTAAAATATGCCTGTGATTTAACATGTAGAGTGACGTTCCATACCCTTAACTGCGATATCATGACAGCTAAGCATGGTAACTTAAGTTAGGGACAGTGCCCCATTTTGAGACCTTTATTAAAGTCATGAGACAGAAAAGTCAGGTTGGCATGGATTTGGAATGTATTCAGAAGTTCTCTAACATACAGGGTATAGTTTACTAGTTCTACTAAGAAATAACGGCATGTATTATACCACTACAGATGGTATTTGGGAAAATAACTCTTACCAAAACACTCTATTTACTCCTTCTTCCTCTTTACACATGTGCACCAATCTTGTTTGCCTGACAGATGCTTAGTCCTTTTCCAAAAAGTTCTTTCTCTAACCCTACCTGTAGACTAGGTGAGATACTTCCTAAATGCATGGATTTCTATTTGCAGTTCTTATGCCCTGTGGGACTAATGTGCTTAACAAGGGCAAAAAGACTGAGAATAGGTCAGCAGCTGGGAAGAGGCCAGGTCTTCACAGGTTTTCTGCCATGCTCAGTGGCCGTTTTCATCTAAGAGCAATGGTAGCCACTGGGAGAATCAAGCATGAAAGGTATGGATCTGGTGGATATTTTATGTTTGCTTTTGTTTTTACTTATTTTGTTATTTTATTTATTTATTTATTTGGCAGAGAGAGAGAGAGAGAGGCAGGAGAATACAGCAGGGGGAGTGGCAGAGGGAGAAATAGGTTCCCTGCTAAACAGGGAGCCGGGTGCATGGGGCTTGATCCCAGGACCCTAGGATCACGACCTGAGCCCAAGGCAGTGGCTTAACCAACTGAGCCATCCAGGCACCTCTGGTGGATCTTTTAAAAGGTGGCAAGATAACCTCGTGAGAAAAATGGACCATGGAGGGATGAGATAACGAAGAGGACCCTGGTCGGAAGCTACTTAGTGATTCAGAGAAAAAGGATGATGGTTTGACCCAGGGGGTAGCAGGAGAGGTAGAGAAAAGTATTGAGATTCAGATGTTATTTTGGACATAGTACCTAGAACTTTGCTAGTAGATGTGAGAGAAGGAAAGGAAAAGAAAAAAAAAAAAAATTCAAGGATCGCTTCAAGGGTTTTGGCTTAAGCAGGGAAAATGGTGGTATGTTATCCTGTGGATGGTGCTGGTATCTGGGAGAGGAAATAGAAGTTCTCATTTGTCTTTTTTATTCAAAATGCCTGGTTGGTGAGGCTCTTAGTGGACCCCTGGCTATGGGAGTACAGGTTAGGAACTGAGGGCAGAAGATAGTAATGCCCTGCGATATCTGAAAGTGTCAATAATCCATGAGAATTTACTGTGTGCCCATAATGTACCTAACCCTAGGCCATGACTCCTCAGGGAAATTTATAAAAAAAAAAAAAAAAAAAAAAAATGGCATGGCTTCTACTAGCAAACAGCTTCAAGGGTACATGGGAATATAGTATAGGACTTAAGTATTTGAATGAACAGCATTCAGTATGCAACATACAGCCCATAGTTCGATGTGGTTATATGCAAAAAAAAATGCCTAGAGGCATTCAGGGGAAGCTATGACAGACCAGCCCCTACACAGAGTAGGTGGAATGCCACAGACTGCAAAAGAAATGGGGCTGCTGCAAGGAAAGTGAGATTTATTGACCTTGGTCCAAGCAACAGTCCCACCCCCTCTGTTAGTCAAGGGGCAGCCGGGAGAAGAGTAAATGCAAGTCCAAGTGAGAGTTTTGGCTATGTTTTAGGAATAAGGAGAAACACACACTCTTTTCTCTATCCAGAGCCATTTACTTTGCCCACAGCGGCAAAAAAAGAAGGTAAAACTCTTTGAAAAGACATTTTAAGAACTTTTTTAGGAAGCAGCAAAAATATTTGGAATATATAAACCGGTCTTGTAAAGTCAGTCATTGAGAACACAACATGCATGAGGCCATCTTTAAATGTCAATGGTAAGAGCAAAAATAGACTAGGTTAATGAAGGTGACATTACCACACTCAGTCTATCACTAGGTATTTGTTTGAACAAACTCTTCGAACCGAAAGTTAAAAATACACCAATTATGCCCAATTAGGAATCAGAAGCTTGGGGCTCTTCTTAGGCCTCTCAAACAAAGTAATAGATGAGTACTATTCAGTTTACAATTTTGAAACAGAAGATTGTTTCCCAGTGGGAAATCTGTATTTCATGGAGCATAACGTTTGGGGGTTGGTCTCTGTCAATGTGGACCCTACAGATTCCACTATATTTATTTAAGAGTTACATATATGTTTAAATGGAAGTGGTATGAATAGTCAACTCTCCATTCCCAAAGAACTGGAAGCCTATAAAGAAGCTCTTAGGTTTGAGGATAGCAGGGGGAAAAATTTTAAAAATAACAAAAAATAAAAAATAATGCCATCTATCTATGTATATATAATTGGTGATTCAAGTTTTACTGGAATTACTGAATATTAATACTTCATAGTATTAATGAGTTATTGGTGAATTAAAATAATAGCATGTGTCTTGGGTTTTTTTTTCACTCCTTAAAGGGTAATCCTAGTGCCACATAAAAAGTATGCCTGGATGCTTAGATAATAAAGGTAGTTGAAGAAGAAAAACTCCACTATTTTCATTGCTAAAACAATGAAATGTTACTGACACTTTCGCAGATAAATTAACTCTGTAAATGATGAGAAATCATAATGTCTTTCCAAAAGACTGACAAACCTAAACCATGGGCATCTCTTGATATTTGCCCAGTGGGATTGAGATGCCCTCTGGGTCTGTTATATCTATGATTTGGGGAAAGATGTGAAAAATGTGTTCCAGATCACTAATGGCGCACTCAAACAAACAAACAAAATTAAAAACAAAACAAAACAAAACAAAAAGGAACATGTCTATGAAAAATGTGCCAGATCTTCAGTTGAGGTGAAAAGAACTGGAAGCCTATAAAGAAACTCTTAGGTTTGAGGATAGCAGGGAAAAAATTTAAAAATAACAAAATATAAAAAATAATGCCATCTATATATGTATATATAATTGGTGATTCAAGTTTTACTGGAATTACTGAAGATTAATACTTCATAGTATGAAGGCTATTCAAGGTACTTGAAGGATGATCATTTTTTAGAGAACTGTAAAAAAAGTATACAGGACCTTCCTGCCATCATCAGAGTCTGCAAAAGGGTCTTCTATACACCATAGCCTTCTTCCCCATGCCATGATTGATCCCAAGGAGAGACGTCTACTGAACAAAAGCTCTTACAGAACCAACTGTCTCTTCTGGGTGAAGAACACAACTTTATATCCACGCTTTTACTTCAATAGAAGGTCCTACCTCTTATCTCCCTTCAACACAATTTTATGAAATAAGATTCAGCATATGCCTAGTATATGTTCAGGGCATTATTCTAAGCAAAAGACAATGCTCCAATGAATAAGACACACTCCTCAACTCAAGGTGGGGCCAATCTCATAGAAGTGACAGTGTATTCACCTTCATTACGAGAGCACGAGGGCTGGGTATTCAGGCGTTGAAAGGTTTCTAGAGGAGTAACAAAGAGCAGAAAGGTTTTCCAGGCACAAGGAACAGCAAATTAGAGAAAAGACTCAAGTGTTTTCACTGAACAAGCTGTTTCAGGGGACATTTGTAGAAATCGTTTCTGAAAAGGGAAACTAGTAAGAAGTTTCAGTACAACCCATGCATTCCTGTTCCCAGTAAAATCGAGGATGTTAGCTGCTCCCACTGTGATCAGTTCATTGGTGAATGAGTTCTGGGACGAATCGTGTGTGATCGTTAGAATTGCCAGTGACATTTCTTGATTTATGTGTGTCTCTGTGCTCATCCATTCATTCATTTCAAAATAGCACTGGTTTTGCTGTCGCATGTGTGGCAATATTGCAGGCTAGCATTGCAGAAACGACCCCCGTCTTGCAGAAGCCCGCCATGCAACAGGAAACAAATCTTTTTCTTTACTTCGTCTTCCTTTGTAAGTCGGTGCTAAAGAGATGTTCCTTTGTAAAAGATTCAGATATTTTCGAGGCAGGCATAATTGTTTCCTGAGGTATATTAATTAAAATAGTATTGAAGTCAACACAGCTATTGGCATTTTGAGGCGAACGGTGTACATACTGTATACTTATTTCCGAAGAAATTCAATATGAGACAGTGTTTCACACCAATGCTTGTGTTTAAGAATATTACTAAATAGTGTGAACTGAAAACCTGACAAAAATAGGCCCAACTCTGCACCCGCTGATTTTTTTTTTTTTCCCACAACACATTAATTAAAATGTTTTAAACATCTTGAGGTATGTGACTCTTCTGTTTGTTTTGTTAAAAAAGAATATGAAAACCACTGTTGACACACTGACAGTCTGTTGACAGCTTTGGTTTCCAGAGTGTTTGGAAGACTCCTCCGACAGTCTTACCTTTGGGAAGGGTTCAGAGTGAGTGTTAACTTGTTTAGATTATGATACTGAAAGCAACACGGGGTGAAATGGCACCTCTACACACCCCAGTGAATCTGTACGTCACTGTCCACCCCCACCCAAGTTCTTGCAAATTGAATTTCCATCCACAGTGTTCGTCCCTAACGATTCTACCCAAGGAGCGAGGCAGAATTATGGGATGTTTTTTAAAAAAGAAAATGTCTTAAAGAATGGCCTTTTGCATTTAGAGTTATACAAACGTGAAGTACTTCACGGAGGCATTGCATGCGATCATTTTCTCTCCAAACCACGTTTCTGAAAAATGAATAAGAAATGGAGATGGGGTTCCATCCAGGTCCTCTTTGTAGCCCTGGGGTCACCAGACAGCAAGCCCCTCCCAAGACTTTGTGCAGGTGACCTTTTCCCCTCTCAGCCTGTCCCTGTGGCTATGTCTTAGTTTTCTGTGGTTTCAGAGTCAAAGGCGGGGCACCTGTCATTGCTTTTCCTCCTTCTCTAAAGCCTGGCTCTCAGGTCCACAGGGGGTTCAAAGCTTTGCTTCCGTCTTATCGTCTTATCGTGGCAGAATCAGGTTGTGTAAGGACAAGGGGGCCTTAATGGGGGAAACTGGCTCTTCTATTCCCTCTCATGGGTAGGAGGTGCACAAGATATGCTGCTCTATGGGAGAGAGGGCATCCTGATGACTTGATTACTGGGATTCAATGAAAATCAGTAGAACGGGTACATAGAAACTAGAGGTAAGCTCCCTAGGACAGCCAGACCTATTGGGAAATCAAATGGTTGATGCTCCCAGGTCTGAAAACACCATCTTGGCATGGAGTCATGACACTCGTGTTGCTCTTTACTGGCCGTGGGACCTTGACAGTTCAGCCTCTGAATTTTTGAAAGCTCACACTGCTAATCTATACAGTGAGGAATAAATAATACTGACTTGGCAACATTACTGCAAAGATAATGTCTGAGAAATCGGTTTGAGAAAATGGCCTATAAAAATGTACAGCATTCTCATCTAATGTATTTGTCTTCTAGACCATATCCCAAGGGTCTTGAGTCTCCATAAAAACATTTCTGATGTGGATCACATCCTTCTCCATTACAGTGTGCATATCCTTGGAAGCTTCTCTATGTTCTGATTGAAATGGTCAGCTATTCTCAGCTGGGGCACTAAGTCATCCATTTAATGCAATGAATTAGTTCTAGGATAGTTCTCATTGAGTCCCATTCTTGAGAGAATTCTGAAAATAGCCTCTCATTTCCTGTTTTCTATTCTCTGCTGAGAAAGGCTGTCAAGACACTAACCTACTCTTTTGCTCTAAAAAGGAAAAGTTCAAGAAAACCAAAAAACTCAAGTGAAAGATTTAAATATTTTATAGTATACCCCCTTGTTTGAGAATATATTTCAGAAAGTTGCCATTGACTTATTTGTGCACGTGAATTCCATGCTAAGGACATAGATAAACTGTTGTGTTGTGCCCTTGTGCATTCTGTATTGTATAGAGGGCTAGGGCAGGAAGAGAACTGCAAATGTTAATAAGATGTATCTTGTAGTAATTAGCAGAGAACCAAAAACTTTTAATAATACCTATTAACTACTTTTATGATGGCAATGAAAATGATGCAGGACCAGGAGTCTAAAATACCAGCAGTGATCAAATAAAAAGAATTCTAAGCTATAGGGTTATTTCACATCGCCGGATTATTTTCTTAATTAATTGAGCAAATAAACTGATTCACGTCTTTGTAATATGAATCCACATTTTATTTTTATTTTGCTAAGATATGTTCAGCATTCCTTCTCAGATTATTAAGTCATTTTGCCATAAATGTTGGCCAATATTTTTTAAAAGTCTATATCTATTAATGTTTTTGTGTTTATTAAATATTGTGCATAGATTGTGTGTGTGTGTGCATTGCTGTTTCCATAAGGATTATAATTTCCATACTGTAAGTGAAAAATCTTGAAAATTCAGAGGCAGTGGATAACTTAGCTCAAGATTTTGCCCTGGCATTTATTCTCACATCCTTTCCACATTCATTTCCAAGTTCAAATTTATGATGAATTTTACGACAGTATAAGGTTTAAAGAGAAGCAGTCATTTAAAAGATGCCCAGAGAAAAGACAAATAAAATTTTTATGAAATCCTTTTCAGAACAACCATAGACTGGAAGAGGTTGCCGTATTACGGTGGTTCTCAAAATGTGTTCTTGAGCGGGCAGCAGCAACATCACCTGGGAGCTTGTTAGACAAGCCAGTTTCAGGGCCCTCCACAGTGTGACTGTGTCAGACATTGGGGGTGGGGCCCAGCAGTCTGGTTTAGCTTTCAGCCCCCCAGGTGATTCCGCTACACGCTCACGTGTGAGAAGCACGCTTCTAGCGGCTTACCCTCTCACCTAAATAACCCAACAATCTGGTCCTTATAATTTAGTATACATGCATCCGTGCTTTAAATGCCACATTTTAAGGGGAATATGGTATTAAATAACAAAAAAATCAACCAAGGAAAATCTAACTAGCTTTATTAATCAATTCATGGAACGGGCAGCATCCCTTCTAGCAAGAGAGAAGAGCGTAAAAAGGAAATGTTTTTGTTGGTGTTGTTGTTGGGTTTTTTTGTTTTTGTTTTTTAAGATTTTATTTATTTGAGAGAAAGAAAGCGAGAGAGAGCCTGAGCTGGGAGAAGGACATAGGAAAGAGAGACTGTCAGGCAGAATGAGCTTGGAGCCTGACCCAAGCAAGGTTCAATCTCAGGGCCCTTGAGATCATGACCTGAGATGAAACCAAGAGTCACTCAACCCACTGAGCCATCTAGATGCCCCGGAAAAGGAAGCTTTTAAAAGTACAGAGGGAATGGACTGAAAGAAATTATGGCAAAGAACCCATTGTTTTAGTCAAGGCCGCCCTCCTAAGAGGGTGCCCATCAGTAAATGTCTTAGTGCTGACTAGGAAGTTCTCATGTTCACTGGTTAAAGGTTCCATTTCTGGGGGGTACTTGAAACTACAGTTAGGTTAGATGTTAAGTCTTGGCTTACTGACATGGGGCCTTAACCTAAGTGAAGTCCTTTTGGGCCTGTGGTTTTCTTTGTAACGCCAGAAAGGTGGAGAAGAACTCCCAATCCACATGGGGGAGGGGGGTAAGAAAACAAGTTGTGTTTAGTGATGTCATTAATGTAATGGAGGCAAGGGGTCCTGGAGGGGATGATGCATAAGACCTCATTCACATTTCTAGCTCTTGGGATCGTGATTGGTTTTGTGACCAGTCTGTGGGAATGATACTATATTCACAGCTACCTATTATAGTCACTTAATTTGGAAGGCTCCTGGTATTCGAGGACCTAACAGAACAGACAAGTTGTCATATTGTCTCAAGAACCAAATTCTGCTATGGATTCACTCAGTACCTATGAGCATGAGGATGTTTATATTCACTTTTAGGTCTTTTTAAATATTTTATTTAAAAATCTATTCATATTATTAGTCATGCTCTTCAAGATACTTTAATGTATACCAGCGTGCCCTGAATTGTATAACAAATGATAGCCATGATATGACAGATGGTCCCAGCACACATCACTAAAAAGTCCTCCTTAGGAAATGGGAGATCTACTTGAACCAAAGCACCCCCCATCCATAGAAAGTAAGGATTAAATAAATTAACCAAAAGATGAGGAAAAATAAAAACTGGCCCTGTCGTCTTACAGTCAATAGAGTTGTTATTTGGCCAGGACATTTATAAATAAGATAGAGATAGATTGTAAAAGGAAAACAAAAGAAAACACATGTAAACTCTATTACCTAATATAGATTCTGAACATCTAGTTCACAGGTGAGAGGTATCATTCATGTTAATTGAGTTCAGAAAGGCCCCTCATTGCCAATGACAAAGCAATCACCATCTAGGGACAACACAATGTGTACTGATGACCTGTAGATTGTGTCAGAATTTTAATCTGTGTGGAGGTATTTTGAAAAAGGTAAAACCTTGATTTGGAAAGACATCTAGAGAATTTTGAATTATTCTGAGAGCCAAAAATCAAGAGACCTTGTTTAAAAAAGTATATTGTGGGGCACCTGCATGGCTCAGTCGGTTAAGTGCCTGCTTTCAGCTCAGGTCATGATCCCAGGGTCCTGGGATCGAGTCCCACATCGGGCTCCCTGTTCAGAGGAGAGCCTGCTTCTCCCTCTCCCTCTGCCTGCCGCTCTGCCTACTTGTGCTCTCTCTGTTAGATGCATAAATAAATAAATAATCTTATGTATACACACACACACACACACACACACACATATGTATATAGTAACCATATGTTATTATGCTAGGCTTATGGTCATTTTCCATTTAACAGAGGAAAAAAAAGTTGAATATATGTTAATGGGAATTTTTTTTTTTTTTAAAGTAGTAATCACTTGATTTTTACAGAGCTATTTTGGTACTTCAGTATTTTAGGTAGTGGACATTTTTAGCATGAAATTATCTGTGATGCGTCTCTGACCTAGAATCACAGTACTAATAGGCTTTGCATCCATTTATTTTCATTGAAATGTGAGCATTTTTACAGAAAACACTGCTCCTCCTGTTTCCTGAAAAGATGGCATTATGAACACATTAAGAGATACAAATTTTAAAATAAATAAAAGGACAGTAAGACTGGAAATACTTTTCCATTGCTGGAAGGATTCAGAAGTAATTTCAAAACCAAGGGAGGAAGTCAAGAAACTTCCTCCTTCCTCGCTGTCCTGCCCCAGAACCCAACCATTTCTCTCCTTATTCTGCTAATAGGAATCTATCTGCTTTAACCTCTTCCTGGCCCCAAAGTGAAATCTATTCTTTTTAAAAGGGCTAAGAAGGCCTGTGTGCTTCAATGAAGAAAACAACACATATTTGATTTCGTGGGGCCAAGCTCAGGTTTGCCGCCAGCTACGCCATTCTAAGAGCTTAAGCTTTTTCATCTTAACTGTGATTCGCCCTCTTAATTTAAAATGTATGAGATTTGCCCTGATGTGCTGTTGCATCAGTTTCTGGTATCAACAGAGTCAAAGCTCCTAACTTTCTCATATACAAAGGGATGAATTGTGAATACCAGGTGAACTTTCCCAAGTCAATGCCCCAACAAAACAAAACAGGATGAAATAGCTGTCAAGAAGGAAAAAAGTAGCCTTGCCTAAGAAAAGATGAGGTGTTATTTCTAGAACTCTAGGCCCTCCTCTAGATGCTAGACCATTATTAACATTCCCCTTGTCATTCAATAGACCGGTAATTCTCAGGCCTTTGTATGGTGATGGTTCACTTGAGACTCTTGTTAAAATGCAGATTCTGACTGCCTAGGCCTGGAGTGGTGCCTGGAGTTCTGCATTTCTAACCAACTCTAGACAAAGAGATGCTGTGGGACCAGTGACCACATTTTGTCCCATCTGGTAGCAAGGGCATTTGATATTTTATGAAGATGGACCCACTTACACCATCTACACAGGGCTTAGGTGAAGCCAAGACAAGAAACCAACTGAGGGCAGATTTCTTCCCCATTACAGTGTAACATCTTTAGAACATAAGAATGAAAACTTGGGGCCTCAGCTTTTTCTTATATAATTGGGAAGTTCCTTCTAGACCTAATATTTTACGATTCCATCAGGCACTATATAAATGCTCTATAAATGGAAGAGTGAGGAAATGACCCAATGTGAGTGGCCAGGTTAATTGTGAGGGAGTGTACCCCATTGTCTTCTAGTTATTTCTTTGGAGAACTTGGGAGGATATTTCTATCATTTCATGAGGTCTAGGGAAAGAATGGGAGGAAGTATGAAACAGCCGTTTGAGGGACTAAGAGTGAGTAGAGTAAGGAAAGATAATAGGTGAACCAGGCAACAATTTAAATGTTAATTTTAGTTTGGAGACACTGAATTTAAGGTTATCCTTAAGTGTGTATAATACAGATTTGGTTTTTGTTGCTTTTGCATGTAATCATGACAGAGAGTGACTGACTATTTAGAACACAGAAGTTAAATGTTTGGATCTCAAGTTCCAGTTGTTTGACAAAGGTCACAGTTTTGTTCATTTTAATAAGTAATAAGTGCAGTTGGGCCAGGGAATCGAGGCTTATAAGGAGAAAACTGCGGGGGAGGGAGGGGCAGAGAAGAAATGGTAGAAAAATGGGTTGTACATCCCAGGAGTTTAAGACATCCTTGAAGGATGGTTCAAGTGGGAGCAGCAGAAGGAAGAGCTGCCAGTCATAGTAGAGTCCTGAAAATTGAGATCATGGAAGGGTAACTATTATTAATAAAGGTAAGGTCTTGGGTAGGACTGAAAGTCACATAATGCCACTGCTCTGCTCCCAGGGAGTTTTGAAGGTGATGAAGTTATGAAAAAGCGAATCTCAACTTAACAACTTTGAAGAGGTATCTTCTAACTGGGGCCCGATTTAAAAGTGACATAGGTCTTCAGTTACTCCAGTTACTTGACTTGTACATGTGTAGATGACATGCAGTATTTGGCAGAATTAACTCTGAAGTTTCAGCCAAAAAGGAGGTAAGAAGTGGAATTTTAGATCTTGAAAAATCAGGACAATCGTATGAAAACAAGATTTAATAAGCAGCAGTTGCCACTTTGTCCGACTCTATTAGATGCTGCAGTGCAAAATCATTATGGGCAGTGCAAATCTTAGGCTTGGGGTGTGGTGAAGGGCTGGGGAGTGGTTCTCAGGTGTGCTACCCCTCCCATTCTAAGCACCCATGGTGACAGATGAGGTTACTGGGAATGGGACCCCACAAAACTGATTGTCATTTAATTCTCACGTGGACGTAGTAGCAAGACTTACAGTTTTATATGCAAAATGTTGCAAAGCTACATGGTCTGTCTTGGGGTAACGTTTTGTCATTTCATGCCCAAGTGCTGAACACTTTGCTACAAAAATCTGCTCTTCCTCTGTGGGGAGTAGTGTCTCAATTAATGATGGACATGTACAAAGGTGTAGTGTGCTGCAAACTATTGTCTATATCTCTTCAGGTTTTGTGGGTTTATAGTTCAGGTACATTAGTTAGAGGCAAAAATGTTATCATTGTGTTACTTGTTAAAACAACTTGCTTGGGTGAAGTCCTCTCTAATTTAAAACTCTTTCAAATCTTAGTTATTTATGTGATATATATATCACATAAATATATATATGTAACAACTTTATATATATATGCTTATGCAAACAGAAAGATACATCTTTATGTATATGTATATATACATTTATATACATAAATATATATGACTAAATTTAATACATTCAGGTTTTTTTAAGTAACCATTTATTTCTAGGTATAAAGAAGGTGTATAACTACACAAAATTAACCTACATGTAATAATCCACATATTAGTTTTTAACTATCGTTTAAGACTAGCCACTGCTATTCTGAGGTATATGAAATTATCAGTGCATCTAACACTCACTGCCTGGTCATTTATTAGCAAGAAAGAAAATGAATAGGTCTCAAGTCCAAGGCAAAGACAGGTTGCGGAGAGCTGAGTACGGTAACATGATAGGAGGCATTTTGGATTTGGGGTCAGAGGACACGAGTCCCGAAATTGGCCTGTGGCTCTGTGCCTCCGATTTCTCTTCAGGATATGAGCACAGAAGTACCTGCTCTTGAGCAGGTGTGAGAAGTATGGACAGCCTACGTACTGCAGCTTGGATGGCGGCTGGCTCTGTCCATCAGAGCTGGAGCCCAATCTATCAAGATGTCTTCATAGTCACGATTCTGTATCAGATACTGCGTGGGCCCAGAGCGCAGTAGATTTATGAGGCATCATGCCTGCCTTGAAGAAAGCATTATCTGGTGAGAAATTCAATTTCCGTACTCCTCACACTGTATCTACTGAATGCATCCATGTTGCGGGCAGTGCCTGGACCAGGTCCTACAACTCAGAGGACTTAACATTCTGACTCGCTCATTTCTTGTCCCTTAACACAATTTATAATTCCCATTGACTCTTATTACTGCCTCATCAAATAACACTGGCTTTGTGCCTCAAGAATGTGTTTATTATATCTTGACAGCAGAGATGTTAGAAAGGCATCTCTTGTGGAAGAGTGCAAATGAACTCTGACAAAATAACGTGACATGAGATTTTCTCTGAATATATATTTACGTTAATTGTGTGTTCCTTTTAAAAGAAGTGCCTCTCAGACTGTGTGTCATTGCTGTATTTGATAAATTTATTGCAGAATTAAACCAGAAGGACTCGAGGTTGTTCATCATGGACAAAAGCGAATCCAGAGGGAACGTGTCCTGTCAGATTGTATTAAAATGTGGAGAGATCTAATGGTGGCTTTTCTCAATGATGGAACTGAATGGATTTGAGAAAACAACGTCTCTGGGCCAGAGGGATTTACTCAGTCCACACTGTGCTCTCAAAAGTGTCCTTTGAGTAGAGAGGAGTGTCCCGACAAACCCGTGTGTTGTATGAAGTGGGTGACCTAGAGGAAACATACACAGGGTGACCAGTAGGGCTGAGCTTTTTGGGAAGGTGTTTATGGTGGGCTGGAATTGTGCAAATCTCCAAGAGAACCTGGCCTGAACACTGATTATGTTTTCGTAAGTTATTCCATCCCCAGGAAAGTGTAGGAAATATGTTTTGTTAAAATAAAGGAAATTGAATTCAAAGGGTTCACTAAAAATTATCCTATCGGCATGAACATCAACCTAGAAATTGAATTCTGTCATTTCCCATATCTCATATTCTAACATTTCCCAATATTATGGAACACTTCTCCGATTCATGAATCTGTCTGTCAGTGCTACGAGTCTGTATTTAATTTTAAAACTTTTCAACTTATTTGTCAGATAGGGTAGGATAAAGATAGGTTGGGTGGTAAAGTTGTATGGGTTATAAACGTTGGTGCTAAATTTACCTCAGGCCAGAGGATAGAAAGTAGGCATGGCAAAATGCTTTTTTCAATGGCTGTCACATCAGAAAGGACTGCAGACAAAATTCTGAAAAGGGTTCATTATTACGCATGTACATAAGCTTGGGACTTCCCTGATGGAATTGCATCAAGAATGCATTTATCGTGCGGTTTCCTTTCAACATGGGAACTTCTTTTTTGGACCTGTCACCTGCCATTTTGGTCCAAATCGCAAGCTGCCTCCGGAACATTTCAATTTGAATACTTTAATTCTATATTCCCTAACCAGATGAATTCACATGCACTGTGGATTTAATTTTCCCACTTACATTATAATCTGTAATTAGGCAAATTCCATTGCACAGCAAAGTGGCTACCTCCAGAGTAACTCCATCCCCTTCGGTGAGGCGCTGCCTTCCAAACCGTTGGCCTTCGATGTGTGTAGCTTTCTTACCCTTTACAAGTCATTCATCAGGAACCAGGGGTTCTCCCTTGACAATGATCCCAGTTTCCTTCTCTGTTCTTCTAGGAATGTCTGAACATTGAGTGTCTGAACTCCAAGCCAGTTAGGGCTTTTCCATTTGAGAGCTGTATAGTGTTGGCAAATCGCTTAAACTCCCAGAGTCTCGGTGAATGGGAGAACAGAGAGTCATTTCTTCTCGTGGCACAGAAATTTGTGAAACTTCTCGTGAAACTGGCAGTTTGTAGGTTGCCGTTTAAAAAAATGAGAAGAGTTTTTTACAGCTATTATTACAAGCAACATGTAATGTTTTTACCTAAGTGCTTAATAAATGATTATTTCATTTAAAGATAACAGCCACACAAATTAGTAAGGAGAAGAGGATTAGGAAGGAGTCAGGACATCGGAGATAAGCTAAGGGCTAGTGAGGTTTTATATTCATTCAAAATAAAACCCATAGGTGTTGTGAGGGCACGGTTCTCAAACATGTCACTGTTATGTCATTGAGAAAACTAGGCAGTCCTTCAAACTAATCGTAGACTAAATCTGTACTTACATTTAATAATGATAATAATAACAACAACTACAATCTGTGCAGCACATACCGTGTACCAACCTGTATTCTAAATGATTTACATGTATTTCTGACATTTTACTCCCTAACTCCAGGACATCGTACAGTTAAACAGTCTTACTGTAAGGTTATTTCATAATAATGAATAGAGACTAATAGCTTGTAGGCCATGTAGACTAATAGCTTGAGCGAATACACAAAAAACAGTATTTGAGGAGAATCATACAAATTTTCATACTTTTTTTTTTAAAGATTTTATTTATTTATTTGACAGACAGAGATCACAAGTAGGCAGAGAGGCAGGCAGAGAGAGAGGAGGAAGCAGGCTCCCCGCTGAGCAGAGAGCCCGATGTGGGACTTGATCCCAGGACCCTGACCCACTGAGCCACCCAGGTGCCCCTCATACATTTTTTAAATGTAGCCCCAACTCTTAAAGAGACAGTTTCATTTTGTTTTTGTTTGTTTGTTTTTAAGATTTTATTTATTTGTCAGAGAAAGAGAACGATTGAGAGAGAGCAGGGGGAGCAGCAGGCAGAGGGAGAAGCAGACTCCTGCTGAGCAGGGACCCCAACGCCTGACTCGATCCCAGGACCCTGGGATCATGACCGGATACGAAGGCAGACACTTAACCAACTGAGTCACCCAACGACCCGTCATTTTCAACTGTTATAGACTCCATTTGAACGCCAGATTCCTACCTAAACTGTGGAAACCATGAGTCGTGTGTAGTGTACATTACACACACAGTATAATTCATTCATCCTTGTTACCACCGCTAATTCTAGACTCTCTCTCTCCATAAAGGGTATTTGTTTGCTGATGCTGAAAAGAAAGGGCTGAATTGCTGGTTCTCCCCCATCCCTTATAATATTTATTTAAGTCGAAATGCAGCTTATCTATCAATTAATTTTGGTCCGGTGGTTGAGCTGCTGGTTTCAACTTAATTCCCTCATTTGTTCCCCTTTTACTCAAGCAAAGTGCCATTTAATTTATGGCTTCTTTTCTCTCCCTCCAGCCTAAGCTTCTTAGGAAATAAATGAGCCTCTGAGTTTTCATTTAGCCCTTCTTATTCCTGTTGATGCTGACTGAGGATTTGGATCTTGTCAGTCACTCACCAGGCTGTTCTTTTAGGTCTTCATGCTTTCTCCTCCTTCAGTCATCAGTTTGTTGAAACTCCTAAAAGTTGTTTTCATAGGAATCTTGGTATTAGAGCAGCTACGTATTTTTAATTAGAATTACTCTCCTAGAACCCCATGGAATTTGTGCTCAAGTCTGGCAACCGTGAGATCACTTGGAAAGCAACCAAGGACTGAGGTGAGCTTCCTCAGCCTTTGCTCTGTTTTCATTCATCAGCTCACTTGGAGAGCGTGTTCCAAGGCCCACGTTCCCATGTTCATCAACCGGAGGCCTGTGTTTAGCACTAAGTCTATTGTCCTCTGTGTGATTTTTCCACTTGGCACAGTTTTTGATTTAGGCAAATATTAATATAGGGTCTGTTTAAATTCCTGTAGACAGAGAAGATATACAGTGTTAGAATTCTTAGCTAACAAGGGATACTGCCAAATGATAAAATATTAATTCTATTACTTTGTATGCAGATATGTGAGAACGAGAAGCAATTACCCTGACTCTAATTGCTTCATAGATGAATACAATTATGATGTTACACTCATTCTGTCTGTATTCTCAGTATAAAATAACATCCACATAAGACAGTCAGAAATTTCATTTAAAAGTAAACCTTACCAATGTGAAATATATTAAGGCAATAAACCAAGAGATTAAACTTTCATAAACAGTAAGAGCTCATTGTTTTGTAAATGAGTGTATAATAATATCTTTGCAGCTCAAATGAAACCATAAAACTGACTGGGGGCCTCACTTTTTTCGGCAAACTTTTGATTTATCTTTTTAATCTGTTCTTAGCATTGTATAGCAATTAAACATTGAAAATGGGCTCCAGTCTTCTTGCCACACTGCTCCTCTCCCATCTCACCTCTGTCATTTCTTTTATAATGACAAGCAATTTAGGGGAACAAGAAACAATTAGAATGTAAGTAGCTCCTGCTGTTACAGGTGTTTTCTACTAAGGAATAAAAATGACTGGAATTACAGAAAGGTAGGATTTAAGGTAAGATCTCTTCCAGGGGTCGGAAGATTTAAAAGTCTGTCGACAAAAGTCAGAAATTAAGTACAGATTCTCAAGTAACAATTATGTCAGGGAATTTGATAAAATCATACTTCCTAGAAGGACCCATATTTGTAGTTGCCCAAATGAAACTGATTTCCTAAAACAGTCATTCTCAATCTGGAGGGAGCATCAAGAATCACCTGCAAAGCTTGTTAAGTAAATGCACACTCAGGGGCCCCAGACTTCGTGTTCCTGATGCAACAGGACTTGAAGGAAGCAGTAATTTGCATTCCTGGTCCAGAGACCACACTTGGAGAATCACTGCTCTGACAGAAGCCAATGACTCTTACATTCTTTTTTGACCACTTCCCCTCAAAAGAAATGCAGAATACTTGACACTCTCTCGAGGTAATGATCATTGGACATTGGTATATGGTAGACGGACGTAATAGTAGACTCACTTGGGATAAATAGATTTAAGGATGATCTCATAACTCACCTAGGACCCCAGAAGCCCAAGTGTATCTCTGTTGTAATTTACTGGTATGCTCTCCTCAGTGATCTGTGCTCAACCAGAGGAAGTTTTTTGGATCATGACCCTTCTCCTAAAGGTAACAGTTAATGAATTATATATATATATATATATATATATATATATATATATATATAGTTATAATTATAGTTATATAGTTATATTATATATTTAATTTAAAAAAATTAAAGTCTAGCAATGCAGAGCAGATCACATCACATCACATCACATCACATGTAATGTGAGGAGCACTGGGCTTTATAGGAAACTGATGACTTGTTGAACGGTACATCTGAAACTAACAATGTACTATATGTAGGCTGATTGAATTCAAATAAAAAATTATAATTTTCTAATTAAAAAATTAAAAAATAATACACCACTAAGACAAAGTTCCACTTTTCCAATTCCCCCCATATCTGTATTAAGTCCCAAACTGTTATGACCAAACCCCAGCTTTGTTAGTAATTTATTCAACAAAGATAAGATTCAGGGGCACCTGGGTGGCTCAGTGGGTTAAGCCTCTGCCTTCGGCCCGGTCATGATCTCGGGGTCCTGGAATCGAGTCCCACCCACATCAGGCGTTCTGCTCAGCAGGGAGCCTGCTTCCTCCTCTCTCTGACTGCCTCTCTGCCAACTTGTAATCTCTTTCTCTCTGTGTCAAATGAATAAATGAAATCTTAAAAAAAAAAAAAAGATAAGATTCATTTTGGCTGGTGAGTTAGTAATGTACACGTACGTCATAGCTCTATGTTATGAAGAAGAAATTTTAAAAAGAGAACATTTTCATCCTATCCTGTAATGTTATACAGAATGCGTTTCTCATAAAAATCACTCTTGTGTTGTTCTGTATCTCGTTCAGTCATTGGGGAAAAGAAAAGGAGACTCTGGGTGTTAACAGAGACACAGAAAGAAAGAGGGGAGAAAAGGTTATGTAAATTGAAGAGTCAGCCTCATCTTTAATCTGTGCAGACACTATCTCCTCTGTTTGATGTGATTTCCAGCCAGGGTCCTCTATCCCAAACATCTCTCCCCCAGACAACTTGTTGGATAATGAAATTCGCTGTAACATGAAGCAATCTCTTTCATTTAATAATTAAAAACTTAATTCCTATCAATAAATAGAAACTTTCCACCCAGGCTTTGAACTCATTATCCTTGTGATGAAGTGCATATGATTAAACAGAACTCTGCTGAGGAGGTTTTGTGCTAGACACTACAAGAGAGCATGAATTCATTTTTTCAAATAACTAGTGAGCACCTACTGGGTATGAGACCCTCTTCTTGGGACTTGAGCTTTAACAGTGAACAAAACCAAAGAAGATCTCCGCCATTTTGAGCTTTCTGTTTTGGAAGAAGGTATGGAGCTCACCAGTAAATAGGAACACTACTAGGCGGGCCAAAAATGGAAGCAAGGAATCAGTTAGAAGACATTTGCACTCAGGCAGGCAGGAACTAAGGGAGGCCTCATCACTGTTTAAGTTACAGAGCTAGTGAAGGGTGGTTGAGTTCCATCCAAATCCTGAAAGAACCAACAGTGAGACTCTCGATGGAAGATAGAGACTTGAGAACAATAGAACAGAGAATATGCAAAGACAGGAAAAAGTAGGAATTTATCCATTTTATTTTTATTTTTTTTAAGCTTATGTGTTTGTTTGAGAGAAAGTGTGTGCACATGGGGAGAGGTGGGAGCAGAAGGAGAGGGTGTCCTACGTGGAGTCCTATGTGGAGTCCTACGTGGAGTCCTACGTGGGCTCCCTTGGTGGCTTGATTCTGGGACCCTGGGATTGTGACCTGAGCCAGAGGCAGATGTTTGACCGACGGAGCCACCCAGGCGCCCCAGATTTTATCCATTTTAAAAGGACAGATCGATTATACTGGTTTATTATAGACCTGTAACTCTGACAAAGTATCACTCTTCTGACTACCCCGCCAATCTCCCTTCCTCCTTCCCACTCCTCACAACTCAATGCACTAGATTCTTCCCGACTCAGATGGTTATATTCCTTGTGCAGGAGACAGAGAGACAGAAGAAGGAAAGAAAGAGGGAAGGAAGGGAGGGAGCGAGGGCAGGAGGTGGTTGCTAGACTCAGTTTTAATTTGGGGAATCAGGAAGAAGAAGTTTATAAGATGTAATTAGTGAGTTAATTTTCTTCATTTTAAGTAAGGCCTCTTTTAAATTCAATTTGCATAATTAAAGACTCTTACTGGAAACCTTATGATTTTCGGGGGCACGGTGTAAAATGTGGATGTCTTTGGCTCTTACGAACTCTGGGGTACAATTAAAAATACATCAGCACTGATATCATTAATTCCCAAGCCAGATACCCTTCCCTGATCATTGTATACCTTTGACAGCTACTTCACTGATACCCTTCAAGGTCTCTCTAGTCTTTCTAGATGCATTCAGAATATTGGCTCATATATGCCTCCTACTATCCCACCACTTCCCCCTACTCTGCTGCTGTCCCTAAGTCCAGTGTGGGGGACAGCTTACAGCCACTGCCGATGTCTTCCTCTTCCGTGGGCTTGATTGGATTCCGTTTCTTGGTGTTTCCTGGGCAGTAAGGTCTTTCCATAGAAACAGAGTTTAAGTCTCTTGGTTTTTACTGTCCTAGGGCCAGAGGGCAATTACCTGAGCCCCTCTTCCTACCTTAGAGGCCCAAGGGTCTCTCAGTCTCCAGGAAGAAAAGAGCTGCTCAACTCCTGCTTGCATATCCCCTTTCTTCTTTAACTTCAGATCTCTGCCCTGGAGCCAGACTCAGCATGAGCACTAAGTGGCCTCTGAATTCCTGGCTTTTCCCAGATATCCTTCCATGAAACTATTCCTGAAGATTGCCCTTCCTTCTCCAGACTTATCACTTTTGGCTAATGGCCCCTGAGTGTTTTAATCAGACACAAGCACACTCCGAGTCCCTGTTTAGGGTCAGCTGGTACTCACAGAACTGGTCTATTTTTGTCTTAAAAAAGAGAAAGAGAAGTTTCTGGAAAATCAACTTTGGACTACTGAAAGCTTTGTTGAGTTAGTTTCACTTTATTTTCATCTGGCCACCTTTCTATCACTTTTCTAAATTAAATGGAGCACCAGAACCCTTGTGTTGTAAGTTGCCCTGGAATTCTACACAGACCCAGGGGGATAATGGAGGTTCAAGCCGGTGATAACTTGAAACTTACTTTGAATGTTTTCAGTCCTGGCTTTCGGATTGTTTCTGTTCTTGTTCAAGTGTGGTCATTGTTTTGTACTTTTGTTTTATTTTGTTTTGCTTTAGGTTTCTTTGTTTTTGCTTTTGTTTTGGACCTCCATTGGTCCATGGAACTCATGCTGGCTTTGACATTCAGATGCTAACAGCTGACATTTCCTCATGGGAGGGCGAAAACTAGTTGATAAATTGTTATTGTGCCATCTTTCAGGGTATGATCTATAATTAAAACACACACACACACAAACACACACATACATAGACACACACAGAAAGGCATTAAGGAATGTGATGGATCTGATTCAACCTCCTAAAACCAAATAAATTCAAAATTGTGCCCAAAGTCTAGAGTCAAATGTGCTCTAGTACTCTAGTAGTATTTTGCTCTTGGGGCAAATATTAGCTAATACCTGGATCTAAAACATACCACAGGAGGATGTGTACCAAAAGCCAAGGTTTACTTTACGTTTTTATTCATTTTTTTCATGCATATGTATAATTTACTACTATACACTTATAATAAGAAGAAGGGTTTATAACCAAACCTGTTTAATACTGTTTCTATCTTTGCATATCTGAAATTGCCTGCATGGTCATATCCAAACCAATTCAGAAGAAATGCCTCCTCTTTTCATGAGCAGTGAAGATTTATGTATTTGACTTTGAAGTCAGCAACTCTGTAGCATTTAACGCCAAATCAAATACAACATCAAATTACCTTGTATTCATTTGAGCGAATTTGCAGATTTATGGCTGACTGGCATAGGTCCACAGAACCAGGGAAAGGACAATCACAGCAAATGATTGTACGGAAGGAAAATGAAGTAAATATCTGGAAATTAATTACTTGTAAGGTTAAGGTTCATTCTTGGAAAGAGTCAGGAGCGATTTATTCTGCAGTCAATTTGCAAGCACCCAGACTGTAACACAGGGGCAGGTAACAGGGACTGCTCAACAAACCTTCCCCCCAAAAACTAATTTCCCTCTTTGACCAAGCGGCTGATCCTATAGACTGGAAGACCCACTGGTCACAGCCCAGTTTGACCTTTACCCCATTATCAATATTTTTTCACATGGAGTAGTCATTGACAAGTTTACAAAAAACGGCATCAGTAGAATAATTATCAGATAGATATTGAACTAGTTGGCAAATGTTCTTAGGTTTGGTGAGTAAAGAGTGTTAAGAACAAGTTTGTGGTTATTTAGAAGTTCCCCCCGGATCTGATTATAGTTGGATTATTATTATTATATTTTTTAATGAATGGTTTCATGAAAGAATGTAAAATGTGTTCAGAGATTTGAGGCCAAGTCAGTTTTGTTAGGACATCTTTGGCAAAGTCTCTGAATAGAAGATGTGGGATCGAAAATGAGTTTTAACAAATTAGAATTGTACTTTAAATTAATTGGGAAGGAGTAGTTAAATGGTTAGTGCATATTTATTTATTTATTTATTTCTCCAAAGGAAAAAAAGTACTAAATCCCGTAAATGCAAGTGTAAAAATAAAGCTGCTGTTTACCTTAGTATCAACTACTTGTAACGCTTCTTATGCTGTTTCTCTGGCCCAGATCATGCTGGGCCAGTCTGGTCACCATCATATATCAACAACGTCATTCGATTATGAAGGAGGTAAAGTATTTTTATACATTCAGTGAAGGGGGGTTACCTTTAAGCTTTAGTCACTGAAGGACCATAAATAGAGAGATAGGGAAATAACACTGCACCTAAACTCAAGAATAGGAGAGTTGATTAAGTCAAGAGAAAAAGAGGGATATGTATTTTTGTTTACAGGAATATCATTAATTTTCCATTAAGTTACCTTTTTCATCAAGGATACCACGCAAAAATTAATGTATTTTATCTATTTTTGTTGCCAAATACATTTTTTTGGCCTTCTCAATAAAAGCACTTCATAGGACCTCATAGAACTGGTGTGAAGAGATAAATATTGCTCATCTCTTATATGCCAAGATGGATTTTATTTTTTATTATTTATTTATTTATTATTAGCACATAATATATTAATATATTATTTGCCTCGTGGGTATAGGTCTGTGAATCATCAGTCTTACACAATTCACAGCACTACCCTAGTACACACACCCCCCAATGTCCATAACCCAGCCACCCTCTCCCTACCCCCCACCACCCAGCAGCCCTCAGTTTGTTTCCTGAGAGTAAGAGCCTCTTATGGTTTGTCTCCCTCTCCGGTCCCATCTTCTTTCATTTTTTCCCCTACCTTCTCCCCATGACCCCTGCCCAACCTCTCAGATTCCTCATATCGGAGAGATCTTATGATAATTCTTTCTCTGATTGACTTATTTCACTTAGCATAATACCCTCTAGTTCTATCCACGTGGTTGCAAATAGCAGGATTTCAGTGTTTTTGTTTTTGTTTTTTAAGATTTTATTTATTTATTTGACAGAAAGAGAGATCACAAGTGGACAGGCAGGCCGGGGGGTGGGTGGTTGCCGGGAGCAGGCTCCCCACTGAGCAGAGAGCCAAATGTAGGGCTCGATTCCAGGGCCCTGGGATCATGACCTGAGCCAAAGGCAGAGGCTTAACCCACTGACTCACCCAGGTGCTCCAGGATTTGGGGTTTTTTTATGGCTGCATAGTATTCCATCACACACACACACACACACACCCACACCATCTTCTTTATCCATTCAACAAGATGGATTTCAAATGGTTAGTAACAATCCTGGTTAGTATTAGCAAGTGTTTTCATTCTTGAGAAAGTACTAAAAATACCCGACAGTTACATAGTTTTACCATGTGCCGGACACTCTCAAATTATTTTGTGTATATTCTATGATCTTCATAACATCCTATGAGGAAAGTGCTGTTAATACTGCCATTTTCCAGTTACAAGTACCAAGAGTAACTGACATATATCTACATTCTCAACTTCTAGTAAAACTAAGAGAATTATGATCCGCACTAACTGTCATCAGTGTGTCTTCCCAGTTACGGCATGATGTATGTCCCGTCTAGCTTCATGGTTTCTGTGTCTCAACACAAGATAACAATGTTAACCTCAGCAGTATTGCATTACTAAATAAATGAAAAAAGATGCAGTGAGTATTCTAAGAATTTTTAAAAGGAAACAACATCTTTAAAATAATCAAATTAACATTTTCTAATTTTGCATAACCTCTGTGGAGCAGGTAGTCTCAGATTTATTTTTAACAAGAATTAGTTTGAAATGTTCTCATTTCATTAGCATTATTGAAATAAAAGAGCAAAACAGCCTAGCTAAATATTTTATTTTAGATGTACAACTGATTCTGTTTCATTTCAAAAGCCTTATTTAATTAGTAAATCACAGTAGGGACAATTATGATTAAAAAATATTTCCAGGGCATGTGGGTGGCTCAGTCAGTTAAGCGCCTGCCTTAGGCTCAGGTCATGATCTCAGGGTCCGGGAATCCAGCCCCGAGGCAGGCTTCCTGCTGAGTGGGGAGCCTGCTTCTCCCTCTGCAGCTCCTGCACATGCTCAAGCTCTCTAAACCACTCTGACTGATCAATAAATAAATAAATAAATAAAATCTTAAAAAGAAAACTATTTCAGGGAAAATGGTTTTGTGTGATATTTAAATACTAGCTCACAGAGTTTTTCTTTTAATGAAACACCATTTAGTTTTTTAAGAATTTTTTATAATTTAAATATATATGTAAAAATGTAAGTTACTTACTTTATAAAAGTTTATCTGTAAAACTTTTTCTAAATGAATACAGTTTCGTGCTACATTGCAAGCTATGTAATTATTTAAGAATGAAAATTAATTATAAAAGTGATGACATACATATGTATCATCAGTGTCACTGCAGTGGGATAAAATTATCGATGTTGGGGGCACCTGGGTGGCTCAGTTGTTAATTGTCTGCCTTTGGCTCAGGTCATGGTCCCTCGGTCTTGGGATGGAGCCCCACATCGGGCTCCCTGATCCATGGGAGGCCTGCTTCTCCCTCTCTTACTCTCCCTGCTTGTGTTCCCTCTCTTGCTGCGTCTCTGTCAAATAAATAAATAAAAGTCTTTTAAAAATAATAAAATAAAATAAAATGCAATACAATTACCAATATTCTTTAAATTTGAGTAATTTGCTAATGTTATCCTTATAGGCGAGTAATACATTTTAGGAGCATCTTAACATGAAACGGCTCTTGGGTTTCCGAACTCATTTTCTCATCAGGAGGTAACTCTGAGTTTGTTCACGGCTGATGTAATTTTAAATAATAAGAAGATAGTGGACAGAAGAAATGCTTGAAGCCTTTTGTGAAGATTACGCATTGCACTTGAAGAGATTTTTAGTCCTGGTCTTCTCTTCATATTTATGTAGTTCTTATCCTTGATTTATTTCCTTGACTAATATTCCTTGACTTTTATTTCTAAGAAAATGTTTAACAGACACCTACATAATATTCAGAAAGCACCATCTGTTTAACTCTTGATTTTGATTTCCATTAGGCGTTTATTTGAAATGGAAATCTCTGAATAATATTTTGGAATTTACGTTCCAGGATCTCAATACTGGCAGTGATGCAAAGTCACTAGCATTGCCAGCATGGTCAGTCTTGATCCTTTTTAGTATTTTAGGTATAATGCAAGGAAATTAGAATTAGAGTTTTTAATCACATGTACTAAAATAATGTTATTCCCAACTTCCTCTGTTTCTATCTTGGAACTGGCTTTTGGGGCCCCCTTAATTTGACATATTTGGCACACTGAACCAGAACCTAGTTTGGAAAGACACAAAAACTACATTGGCAAATGATCTGCCAAGTGACCCATGAACAAAAGCGAGATTGGGTTGCCCTTTGAAATAAACCTATTTGAATTTTATTATCTCTAGAGCACCTTGTGTCTCTAATCTTGTGAAAGGTTAGCATTCCATCCATCAGAGCAAGATTAGAGTGTTGGTTGGCGTCTGCTCTTGGTGCTAACTGCATGCAGCAGTGAGAGCTGGAGGAAGGAGATTCATGACCCTCAGCAGTTCAAAAAGGAAGGGGAAAATGGGCGCAGAGAGAGTCACCTTTACAACAGAAGCCACATAGTCCTAGGTCAGGGTATTTAATACCAAACCGAACCAAACACAGAAGACTGCGATGTTGGAGATTTGCCGAGCCCTTTAAGTCTGCTAAAAAGAGAGCTATGCTAAGACTACCCTTTGCAGAAATTATTCAATTTCTAATATGTAAATAGATGCCTTCTTGAAAAACCATCGCTAATTGCTTTAGGGAAGATGTTATGACATACATCAGAATAAAAATAAGAATGATATCATACTTCTGTATAAGGTATGGCTAATAACAATGAACACATGTTGTAAAACATCCAATGAAGTCAAAAATAATATGCTTGTGGTAGGAATGAAAATTTTTAAAGATTACTCAACTGAGTATCTTCTTTTGAGTTCTTTTATGTATGACCTGTATAATTCAGGAGCTGAAATATAAATAATATGAAAGTTACTTGTAAACTTAACATATGCTAGTGAATCTAAATAAGCTGCTCCTTATCTAGGGTTTAATTTGATTTTAGCACTCCAAAGAATAAGGTGCACCACTGTACAATTTCACAAAAAATAGCACGGTAATTGATACTTTATGATGTCTTCAATAATGATTGTTTTCATTTGTTGCATTTCAACTGATTGATGTTATGAAGGTAAAACAACCATTAAATAGCATGAGATTAATGAGTTCAATATTTTTTTCTGTAAGAAGAACCTGGTGAATGACTGGCAAAGTAAAGCTAATCAATGTTAAGCAAATTTAGATCAATGTTTAATTAATTCATTTGCATTTATACCTTATACAATACTATGGTATATCTTATTATAAACCTATACCAGGATATCTATTATTTATTTTTCTCATCAAACTGTATAATTACCTTTGAATTAAACATCTATGATGCCGAATGAGGCTGCTGTTCATTACCTCTTGACAAGTTAAAGGAATAAAATGATTTCCTAACACATGACTGGGGAGGCAGTGCTCCTCTAAGGGTTAGCCAATAGGCTCAAGCGTTTGGTAAATGACAGGTGGTTAGATAGTATCATAACGCCTTTTATTACTCTGGTCATCAAATGTTTATAAAAACATTCTTTTAATTACACAGTTTGTCATCCCATGCTAATAATTATCAAACCTCACCAAAAACTCTGTAGAGAAAAAAGTGACTTAAACTTCATAATCATTAAAAGGATAATTTGGTGCTCTTTTTTCCTGAATGTAGGCTGACATCTTTGATAATGAACAATGGAATTTTATTGGCGACTGAGTACATCCATTTGAGAAATCCTTTTTCTGTCTAGAAGGAAAAAGAAATTTTCTATACTTTTAAAAGTATTCATTTGACTACCAAAAAATGTTCTTATTATCAGTGAATAATCACTAACCTTACTGGGACCTTTATGTAACAGCACATGTGCTGCTTCTGAGAGACTGTTTCTCTCTCTTTTAATTCATTAAATCCTTCTTACTAATTAGCATGCATTCACTAAATTTAGACTCAAGAGACTCAAAGTCTATCTTTTGAGTACATTTTTTGTTTGTTTTCTGCCCTATGCAGGCTTCTTTTTTTGGCGGGGTGGGGGGGGGGGTCTTAATTCTTGGACTTCCCTTTGTAAATTTTAGATAAACTAGTTTCATTCAATATTCTTACTATTTTTTGGTCCGTATTTTAAAATTTATTTTTAATAAATTTTAAATATTTTTATTTTTATCTTTAATAAATTTTAAATAAATTAAAAATTTGGTCCATATTTTTAATTTATTTTTTATTAACATATAATGTACTATTTGCCCCAGGGGTACAGGTCTGTGAATCATCAGTCTTACACAATGCACAGCATCACCATAGCACATACCCTCCCCAATGCCCATCACCCAGCCACTCTAACCTTTGCCCCAATCCCCCAGCAGCCCTCAGTTTGTTTCCTGAGATTAAGAGTCTCTTGGTTTGTCGCCCTCCCCTGTCCCATCTTGTTTCATTTTATCTCTCCCTTCCCCCCATGAACCCCTGCCCTTTCTCTCAAATTCTTCATATCAGAGACAGCATATGATAATTGTCTTTTTTTGACTTATTTCGCTTAGCATAATCCCCTGTAGTTCCACCTGTGTCGTTGCAAATGGCAAGATTTGCAAGATGTGCGTGTGTGTGTGTGTGTGTGTGTATACCATATCTTCTTTATCCATTCATCTGTTGATTGACATCTAGGTTCTTTCCATTTGGTCTGTATTTTTAAATAGGTATTTTCCTCATCAACAAGCAGCATTTTTCTGTTTTAAAGGTCTTTTTATTTTAAAATAATACCTATTGTGTTTGTATTTTAATTGACACATAATTTATAGTCATTGTAGAAACTTTAGAAAAGTAAGCACTGTGCAGAGAAGAAGATGCAAATCATAGCATTTTACCCATCTAAAACCATTTTTATATGTGTGTTCTTATTTTTCTCAGTATGTATATACCTTTTCTTTTTTTTTTTTTAAACAAAATTGGGATTGTACTGGATAGATGTTTGAGGATCAATTTCTTTCTTTTTTTTAAGATTTTATTTATGTGAGAGAGAAAGAGCACAAGCAGGGGGAGTTGGCAGGCAGAGGGAGAGGGAGGAGCAGACGCCCCACTGAGCAGGGAGCCTCATGTGGGACTCCATCCCAGGACCCTGGTATCATGACCTGAGCTGAAGGCAGATGCTTAACTGACGGAGCCACCCAGGCATCCCTATTTTCGGATCATTTTCTATCTCAGCATTTTCGGTCATCATATCGTATACTGAAAGTAGATTTATTGTAAATCTTGTGAAGTTTATGTTTTAAGACTCTTCACTTAAATAACCTTTTCAAGATCCTATGCCTAATTTTGTATTAGTAATTTTGAATTATATCTGTTAGAGAGGGTCCTCTAAGCTCCTCACAGAATCTGCAAGTACTGTTCCTAAAGCCAGGCTGCCTAGCTTTGCAGTCCCTGCTGCATCGCCTCTTAGCTAAGTGCCTTGAAAGCTACTGAACTTTTTTTGACCTTCGTTTCCCCAATGCGGAAGTTAGATGATAATAATAATCACTATCTCATAGAGCTGCTGTTAAGATTAAATTAGTTAATAGATGAGAAGTCCTTGGAATAGTAGCTAACTCATACTTAGTGCTTGTTAGTGAGTGTTAGCTGTTAAATATTTTAAAAACATAATTTTATATATATAACATAATATTTTACAGTGTGAATATATCCTTCCTTAAGGATTTTTAAATTATTTCCCTTCTCTGCTAACATAAGTAATAAGAGGAATATTTGTCCACATATATTTTTAACCTTATCTTCATAATTGAACTATTTCATTAGTGTTCTTTTCTCTTTCTTTCTTTTTCTCTTTCTTTCTTTCTTTTTAAGATTTTATTTATTTATTTGACAGAAAGAGAGATCACAAGTAGACAGAGAGGCCGGTAGAGAGAGAGGGAGAAGCAGGCTCCCTCCTGAGCAGACAGCCCGATGTGGGGCTCGATGCCAGGACCCTGAAATCACGACCAGAGTGGAAAGCAAAGGCTTAACCCATGAGCCACCCAGGTGCCCGTTAGTGTTCTTTTCTACTGGGTCATACTGCGTTTCACTTTTCCTTAAAAAAAAAAAAAAAAAAACCCTAATAATAATAATAAATTTGTACTCCTGGTGGCTCAGTCAGTTTTAAGCATCCAACTCTTGATTTCGGTTCATGTCATAATCTCTGGGTTGTGGGATCAAGCCCTGCTCTGGGCTCCACACTGGGCATGGAGACTGCTTAAGATTCTCGCTCTCCCTCTCTGCCCTACCCACCCCCACCTTGGGTATGTGTGAGCTTCCTCTCTAAAAATAAATGAATACATAAATAAATAAATATTTAAGTAATATATATCACAAGAGGTTCTTCTTGTACAAAATATAGGTACAGACAACTCGAAACACAAAGGTGGCATATAGCAGAATATATGAATACATTATTACTCAGTTTGTTTTTTTAAAACTCATACTTGGTACTGACTTTTGCTTTTATTTTAATTTAGACATCTCTTGAACATAGTAAACTATTATTCCAGGACTTCTCATATCTTTTCAGCACTGAAAGTTTTTTCATGGACCCGAAAGGATGTAACTTAACAATTCAACATGAAATTTGGCTATAATACTTTCATTACGAATTTTCTATTTAACTGTGTTTCACAACTCAGCTGTTCCCAGTATACTTCAAGTGGTCCTTCTGTATTATGTACTTCAATCTGCATTATGTACTCAAAGCCTAGTTACTTGGGCAGGCGTTCCCTTTCCCTTGGCTTTAATTAGCTCCTTTGTTATCAGACTCTATTCCTTTCTCGTCCCAGGCTGCACCCTTCCTTGCTCATCATGGGATAAGCTCGTTGTCCTGTTATCCAAGAAGAGGGGGTGCCCGGGGGAGGGAGTGTTAGTTGCTGGAAAAGGAAAAAGAGATACTTGGAAAAGGGAAAGGGACTAGCACAGTCTTATCCCCCAAGACCGTGGCGAGTGCACCTCCCACGCTTTCTGCATGTTGGCCATGCTGTGCTTTCTCCCGGACACCAGAATGCGGGTGGTCTACTGTGACAAAAGAGAAAAGGGAGCCCAAGCGAAGGAGGGGAAAAGGAGAGTCAGGGCTGACGTGTCATGTAACTCCTCCTCCCGTCACCATTCCTCCTTCCCTGTCCCTATATCCACTGCCAGGCACTGACTAAATGGAAGTCCTGGAAAAAAGAGAAGAGCTGCACATTGAGATCACTCAGGGAGTTTGAGAATAAACTGACACCTGGATCCCATTCCTAGAGCTTACGATTTCATTAGTCTGGAAAGCAGTCTGGCCGCCAGGATTCTTTTACGTGATTTCAATGGGCAACCAAGGGTGAGAACCACCTATGAGAATTCTCTGAGAATCAGAAGTCCATTTCCTATGGCTCTTCTTCCTATTCTCCTTAAGCACCTGCCGAATCTCTTGCGCAATAACGCCATGTCCCCCTCACAGACTTTTCACCTACAGGTTAGCTTTGACCCCCACTTCCCAGAGTCCACCCCTGGTGGTTTGGTGGTGCAGATTTTTGTCCACCCCTGGCACAAGCTGGTGGGTGAAGAAGGAAGGGGAGCTGCCCAAAGAACTGGGTCTGTGATGGGAAAAATATAGGATCCAAATTTGGAAACCTAAACAAAACAAAACAAAACAAAATACGTGCTCTTTTATTTTTCAGTGAAGGCAAACACGAAGTTGGAAATGATTTTAAAATCAGTAATTTGGAGGCCTAAGGGGTTACACCGCTGTGTGTCATGTCCTCTCTGAAAAGAAAAAATGGGTTGTGGGCAAGGCGTGAAGGCGTTTGCAGGCAAAGACGAAGGAGCTGTACGGTGATGACCGTACAAGCACCTTGGGTTTTAATTTCATATGCGCTGCTTCGTGTGAGCTGGAAACATCGTCTGCAGGCTCCAAACAGTTGTTTGCTTTTGGCAGCAAAACATCAGCAGATTTCAAATTTAATTCCTGATTCCCAGAATTAATAGTTTATCTATACCACCTTGTGAACGTAAATGGCCTAATCAGACTTTCTCACTTGAAACGATATCTTCTAGAGAAATAACCTACCAAGAAATAAAGCATTTATCAATCTAATGTGTAAAGGATCACTAAGTATAGGGGGAAAAAAAAAAGTTTAACCTTGGGAAATGTGCATTCAAGCCAACAATTTCTGTAAACTGCCTTATTGCTTCAAATTTTCCAATATCAATCAAATACATAGGGGCTGCTTTCCAAGGAACTTTCCTTTTTGAAACTGAATTACACCCCTGAATCTGAAAAGTCTCCTGGAATTTATTCTCTTCAGGTGACTTAATTTAATGGTATTAAATGGAAGGACTTTGCAGGGTATTGATTATTTTTAACAAACACTCATGATGACTTTTCATTAAAATTTTCTTAATGGAATAGTCTAGTTGATTACATTAGATGCACTGGAAATACATAAAGTGGTAATGTCCAATTGACCTGAAGAATGCATTTCAAAAGACATTGTTATATCCTCGGTTTTCTTGATTGATTGGTTACGAGTATTTCCCTAGACCCCTTATGTTTTCACTTCCTTAAAGTCTAATTTATAAGAGTTTCCAACACACAGTGGGAGTAATATAATAAAAATAACCTTTAGATTAACATAGTGAGCAATTTTTGAATTATGTATTGTGATATTTTTGATAGCAGTTTTATTGTTTTCTGAAAATAATTGTTCTAGATTTATGGTGAGCGTTGTATTTCGTTATAGGGCCTTGTAAAATGTTAAAAGATAGTTTAAATTTCCATTTTTAGTAATTACCATGAAGAGAAAGTTAAGAAGGAAAATTATGAAATTTTCTTTATAATTTTATTGTTTTTTTTTTCCTTTTCCTTTTTCATTTTATACTGTCTACCTTATCTGCCAGATTTACTGTGGAATTTTCTCCTCGTGAAAATGTCCAGGGGCTCATTAAACCACAACATTAGAAAAATTTAGGGGTGTCTACTTTGAAATCACTGAAATCACCTCAATCCTCTAAATCATTAAAGTGATTTAAGAATTTACTTTTGGATTTGAGTTACCTTGTAAGGAAATATAAAGAGATGAATGGGCTGCAGGGCTGTCAAAACTTTAACATATAAGATAAAAATAATGGATGAATTGTTGAACACTGCGTCTGACACTAGTGATGTCCTATGTGTTGCCTAATTGAATTTAAAGCAAAATAAATAATGGGGAAAAGGAAATTTTATTCTACTACTTAGAGATAACAGACTAATAAATTGTCTTCCTACCTACAAGAAATTGAACTGCATAAAACATTTTGTTGAATTAATGTATCTCCAAACATTTCACTTACGATTTTGACCTTTTATGCCAGGGATTGGCAAAATTTTTCTGTAAAAGCATGGTTATTAAATATTTGGGAGTATTTTGAGCCACATAAAGTGTCTGTTGCTGATTCTTCTGTGTTAACATTGGCATTTTATTTAATTTTATTCAAACATTTAAATGTTTAGGTGAATGTGTTCCTGGATATATATGCTTATTGATAATGTACACATATGATAAAATTACATATGCATATATAAAAAATGAGACATATTGAGTCAAATAATTTTAGCCTCCTTTTGTGTGCCACTGTCCTGTGGCTGGTAGCTATAATCCCAGGATCTGTGAGTGGTTTCTTATAGTGGAAGCTGCTGCCCCTTTCAGGAAAGATCGAGCAATCCTGGGCATGTGAGTTTGTCCTCCATTCTCAGTTACATACATGAACTAATTAGCATTCGTGGAAAAAGTAATCACACATGAAAATTATTTGTAATAAATAACTTAAATGTGACTTTAGAGTGCATTTTGCAATTTTTATTTATATATGGTTTTATCCATTGTCTTTGGAGTTCATTATACTTCCCATTAATCATTCAAATCACAGTGTAAAAGTTTGACTTATGAAAAACTACAAAGCCACCCCATTGTCCTGCACTTTCTTAGAATTCATCCTTTCTCCTAACAGTGTGAGCTCTGGGTTCATGTTAGTTGCATGGTCTAGGACAACTTGTTTCTGAGTCTCAGTCTCCTCATCTGTAATCTAGATATACTAATACCTGATTTGCGTAAAGTATGTGTAAAGTCTGTAACACCATTTCTTATATAGTGTATGATGCTGATTATACATCAGGCAACTGTTTCAGCCTGTCTCTCGCTATGTTTGAAATTACCATGGTGGTAATTTAATATTTTCAAATCCATTTGTCCTCTTCATTTAAGGTTTGGTATCTTGACTTTCCTCCAAAACTGCAACAGAAGCAAATGGAAATAATGAAGATACTATGTTGCCATATTGACTGCATTTTAAAAGAGTTTGTGATGGGGGTGGGGAGCTCTTACTTATCTGAAAGAAATTTGGTTAAATAATCCCTCAAACAGGAAAGGTATAGATTACTATCATTAGAATCACTTTGAAATTGTATAGCCTATTAATTCCTTTGATGAACTGAGTAATTCATAAAGCTTATTATAATATAATAAATTTATAGAAACATATATACACAATCATAGCAAGAGAAAGTATGAATTACAAGATAAAGAAGTCATAAATCATAAAAGAATTTTTGCTTACAGCACTGTCTCATAACAGCCTCTTTTTTAATGAATCGCTATTTTAAAAATAATTTGATTTAATTTCAACCTCAAATTTTTAAAAATGTATACTGAGGGTTGCCATTTCTTACAGAAAAACACAACTGATATTTGGGAAAACTGCTAAGACAATATAACAGGATATCTATTATAAATTCAAAAGCAGCTTGGGAGTTCATTCAAAACATAGTATGCAGGGCATTGCTTGGGTGAAGTATGCAAGTGAACTTGAATGCAATCAGCTTGGCGAGATCACAGGCTATGAGGTCAAGGCCCAGCAGGGCCAGCAGCAGGAGAGGTAGTGATGAGGCCAAGCAAAGCATGGCTTGGGACAGAGAGCTGTGTCAGAGAGGAAGTGAGCATCTGGTAAGGCAGTCTTGATAACGAACATATTTTTGGACAGGAGCCACGAGGCCTTCTAGGTATAGATGCACAGGAACTTGGAGCATGGAATAATGTGAATGTTTATGTCTGTATTACTATACAAGAGTTTGGAGGATGCCAAGATGCTATATCAGTTATGTTCTGCTCTACCATGAGCTATAGCCTCTCTCTCTCCTTCTAAGTTGGGCCCATGAACTTACCATTCTCTAAGAAGAGTCCAGACCAGGTAGAGTCAAGATTCACTTCACTGCACGCTCATGTTCCTCCATCACTAGTCCCACTTTCTAAAGCCCCACCACGTAACAGGCGCCAGACATGGAATCGGTAATATTAGCCACCAACAATCTTACCCATGAGTATAATGTATGTTTCAGTTCCTTTCAGTGAGAGCACAGCTCCTCGAATTTATCTCAAAAATGAATTGCGGGCTGTCTCTATAAATGTTCTGGGTTTTTCTCTGAATGTTTTGATATCCTATTTTTAGACCTCTGGAATTTCTCAGTAGGAGGATAACTCTTGTGGGAGGATTAAGAGTGATTTTGTCTCCCCAAGGAACGTTTGCTAATGTCTGGAGATGTGTTTGCTTGTCGGTGCTCCGGGAGGGATGTGTTATTGGCTGCAAGTAGAGAGAGGCAAAGGATGCTGTTGGATATGCTACAGGGCACAGGGCAGACCCACAACAACCAATCTCGTCCAGCTCACAATGTCAACAGTGCTGAGGCTGAGACCCCTGCTATAGGGAACCACATCCGAGTGTCCATGCCTCATAGGCTAGAGTGTGTCAAGGGTGACACTTCCTGTTGTCTCTATGAGCAGCCTCAGTGTTTACCTCTTCTCATAGGGTCGCACATCTCTGGAGTGTGAAGAGACAGGCCATTCAGGGACTTTGTGTTCTCACCCTCGAAGTTAAAGCATAAAAGAGAGTAAAGTCATTATGATTCTTCTTCCATGAATGTTCCTCATTAACTCAGCATTTTCCTGGTCATCCTATCTGGTCATTGTGTAAGCAAGGAGACTTTTGAAAGGAGAAATCATCTCATTAGATGTTCCTGAACACTGATAGGCATATGCAGCATGAAAAAGGACAGCCCTATTGACTTGTCCTTGAAAAAGACGTGGGGGCTGGGCAGGGTCATAGCTTTATTGTGTCTGTGAATCATAACCCATAACCCTTACTGGACATCAACTTTCCCAACCATGTTTCCCTCCATGACAGCTCTTCTGGGTCTTTCCTTACCCAGACCTTGGACTGGTTCATTCAGTTGCGCTAGTTGAACTGATTCAACACGCTTTAGTGGAGGCGAGGGTAGAAAAGAAGAGATTAGGAGAGAAAGACACTCAACACGAATATGTGGGTTTAAAGAAGCAAATTTAGGATACCTGTTTCCCCCCCGACAGGACAAGTACTATCAGTTACCGAGTATACAGATACAGTTGCCAATGACCGGAGACCAAAGCTTCTCAGACTCATTGTGTTCTGTGATCACACGAGTTTATACCACCATCTTGAAGCATTCATTGCAAACAAACTTTCAGTGAGAAGTGTTTTGGAGAACAGGAGAGTAGGAGAATGCTCCAGTCTCTAGGTAAATGCCATACAGAGTGTAATCCCGTCTCCATGCACTGTCTGCCTGTATCAATGAGACATTTCCAGCTCGATTGGGAAAACCTTTATGCCATTTCCTTGGACTTGGATGCTTCGAGAGCCTCTGATCTGCCTTTCCTCTCCTGCTAGCTCCTCCCTCCGCCCTGCACACACCTTACATCTTGATGCATTTGTTGGGAGGCTTCATTTGAAGCCTTTCTCGGATGTCCTCAGGGCGACTTTTGGCTCCTCGGAGTTGAATTTTGCCCCTTAAGAGGCTTCTGCAAGGGATCAGGCAGCGTGCAGACTTTCTTGTTTGCCTTTGGAACAGTGGTGGTTTTTATCTTCAAGATTGTTCCCCCACTTGAAGCAATCTGCCCCGCAGCAAACAGCTGTCTGCACCCAGATCTCCCCTCTAGATGAATAAAATCTTCCAGAGGCTAATGCTGGCTGGAAAAAGTGCTTTTGTGCATCTATGAAGCAGAACGGAGCCCTAAGCAACAACCTTTGATGTATATTTTGTGAATGGGGAAGAGAAAAAAATCAAAAACATTTTTTTCCTGCCAATCTGTTTCTTGCAGATGAAAGTTTTTGTTGACTGAAGGCTTTACCCAGTGTGCAGTTTGCCCTCCCCGATTAAATGAAGGTTGGATTGAGATCGTTTTTCCCTACATTGCGCTTCAATTTCGTTCTCTGTGCTGTATGGGCATAATACTTCATCAGCAAAGTGGGTCTGATAACTGTCTTCCCAATCTCCATCTTGTTTGGTTTGCTGAGAGACAATTTTCATCCAAGCATAAAATACTTTGTTCAGAGTCAACCTTCAAAAGGTGGAAGTCTAAATCTATAGGCAGGCTAAAAATGAAATGAGGGTACTTATTTTTGGAGGGCATTAGTTTTGCCTCAGTACCTTAGATCCCTATCTTTCATAAGATCTAAGATCAATGTACCTTAAGGTAGCAACATTTGTCATAATTGCCTGATACATTAGCATCTTTCAATACCAAATATTAACTTTCACTCTGAGATCAGTAAACCATATAATGATTTTGAGTGAGGAATAATAACTTGACTTTTGAGGACCAGTGAAGCTAATAGCAAACTTTGGAGACAATGACATATCCTTAGACAGAACTGAAGCTTAGAATCTAATGAAATGTTTCTTGAGCCCTATTTACTGATAGATGAGAACTTGGTGTCATTATTCAATGATAAATATGAATTTAGGCATACAGAAGCAAACCACAAGATACAATAAGAGAGTAGGCTGTTTTCAACCATTCAGCCTCACAGCAGGCAGAAGTCCAATATTTCATGTTCCCTGTATCAGGAGGGGAAGAGCCTAAGGAATGTTACTTTCAGTAAAAGCAAAAAAATAAAAATTTCATCCTCGTAGAGAAGCATTTATACCTCCAGTCTTTGCAGAGCAATGAGAGTGAGAAGATTTTTTTTTTTACTTTTTTTTTAAGCTCTTTGAAAATCCAGACCACACTATTGATTACTAACTATTCATTGCTGAAGGCAGTACTCTGTATTCAATAAATTAAGCTTTAATTCCTGAGTCCAACAAAATAATTGACCTCAAAAAGAAGATAAATGAATAGGCTGTCCCGAGCTCATGATTAGAATCCACTTTCTAGTCTCATTATATTAGTATTTTTCAATTCAGTGATTTTTCCATTCTTCTCTAGTTTCGTTCACAATCTATAACACCTTTCACCTGGCTCCTCTATCAACAAGGCCAAGCTATTTCCATTCTTGGTTTCAAGAATGAAAGATTTGAATATGGTATTTTTATACTTTAGTATTAATATTGATCATTTAGTATCCTTTCCATTTTAGGACAAACTAGGTAACTAATATTTCTGAAAAATTATGAAATGTTCTTGATTGCATAACATGGACATAGAACATACAGAAATATTTTGATTAATTGATCCTTTGAAAATTTTGAAAAATTTACTCTTGTTGCACCAGCGCCGATTTTCCTTACTGAATCCTTGAAGATTAGGGAGGCTTAATAATGTTTATCCTGATTTCACATTTGGGGAAAAATTAGGATAAGAAATATTTGGTGGCTTGGATAAGATCACACAGGGTTTGTAAACCATGACCTAGGAAATCCCTCAATTTTTGCTGCCACTATAGCAACAAAATTTCTATATTTAGGAAAGTATATTCTTTCATAGTAAAAAGGTAAACATGTGAATAGAGTCCTTTTTAAGGTTTGATGCTTTGGTCTCATTTGAAAACAACTATAAAATAATCCTATTATTGTTCCAGGCACCATCTAATGATCAGAACAGTGGTTCAACATTACATTTTTCAGAACCAAAGTGGCTAACTCAGGGTCTTCTAATAAAGCAGAAATAAGATGTTAACTTCCAAGGAATCTGTAGAGAGATTCATGGCTTCTTTCCTTCTGTGTCTCAGGAGAAAACCCTCCAGGGTTCCAGAAAAAAAAGAAATAACTTGTTTGTTTGCTTGTTTTTGTTGGTATTCCTACTGGGACTCTTTGAGGTGTGCTGTACTTGATTTGTCCTTACATTAGCTGAGAGAGGACATGGTATCAGAGAACGGAGAGAACTATGAGAGGTCAAACAGGATCACTCTAATGTTGGGAACTTGAATTTATAAACTCAGACGCATTATCTTGTCTTAGCCTCTTCCCCACCTCAAATCACATTCTCCAAATGGGATAAGACTTGAGCTTCCTTCCCGAAGTTCATTTGTGCAAATGGATAGGTGTCCTTACATACATGAAGTATGTCTCAGGGGGCCTCATGTGAGGCCCATAGAGGCTAACAGTACCCAGTGACATTAATTTCTAATTTCTTGGGCGCCTGGGTGGCTCAGTGGGTTAAAGCCTCTGCCTTTGGCTCAGGTCATGATCCAAGGTTTTGGGATCGGGCTCCGCATCAGGCTCTCTGCTCAGCAGGGAGCCTGCTTCACCCCCTCTCTCTCTGCCTGCCTCTCTGCCTACTTGTGATCTCTCTCTCTCTCTGTCAAAAAACTAAATAAAATCCTAAAAAAATTTTCTAATTTCTTTCATCCTATAAGTGAGCCCACTAATATTCAAGTCCTGCGTGATAGCAGAATTCATTTCTTGGTGTACTCTTTTTCAGTTAGAACTTTTTAGGCAGGAAGCCCAATTGCCTATATTTTATTCAAACTCTATAAAATGATAGTTTATATTTATAATGACAATGCAAAGTACTTCATAACTTTCTGATTCATTATGGCAAACTAAATTATGTTCATTAGAGCTTTGGTATTAAGTGAATTTAATTGCATTATGAATCTCTGAACACTGATAATTGATTGCTATATATAGCAACTACAAAGAGTCCAAAATATTACACTAATTTAAATATCCCATTTATGAACTAGTCCAAATAACAGCAATTTAATTGAATTTGGTATTAGAACTGATTGGTAAATAGGTCGGAGCAAAAGTTTTGTATCAGTATGCATTTGTTATTATGTTAATGACAATACTTTGCAAAATATTTTGATTTGAGTTTATATCAAATTAAGATTTCCTAAAATTTCACAATAAATGAAAAAAGAAGCAACTACTTTGGAGGAGTAGTGAATGGTATACTCCTAATGTTAATGGACGTTCTCTCAAGCATATATCATGTCTTCAGTTTTCTTTGACTCATAGAAGATCATAGATCTAGGGCAAGTCTTGTGTAAAATACTGTCACCTGTTCATTGATATCTTATCCACAGGATATATATTTGTTTGAAAAGGTCCTTTAGAAACTGTTGTTTCTAAGCTAAGTAGATGCATGGGCCATTCCAGTTCTCACCCATTCCTAACGATGGGTTTTCCTTGTTTTCTTCCCAGAATTTTTCCGAGAGCTCCTGGAGAATGCAGAAAAGTCACTGAACGATATGTTTGTACGGACCTACGGAATGCTGTACATGCAGAATTCAGAAGTGTTCCAGGACCTTTTCACGGAGCTGAAAAGATACTATACCGGGGGCAATGTAAATCTGGAGGAGATGCTCAATGACTTCTGGGCTCGGCTCCTGGAACGGATGTTCCAGCTCATCAACCCACAGTATCACTTCAGCGAGGACTACTTGGAATGTGTGAGCAAGTACACAGACCAGCTGAAGCCCTTCGGAGATGTACCCCGGAAACTGAAAATTCAGGTCACCCGCGCCTTCATTGCTGCCCGGACTTTTGTCCAGGGGCTCACTGTGGGCAGAGAAGTTGCAAACCGAGTTTCCAAGGTAATTGAAAATCTGCCGTCTTTCTAATTGGTCTTCCTCTTCTGCTCTGTTTTTAAAACAACCGTTCAAAAAAAAAAAAAAAAAAAAATTTCAAGGTGAAAGTTCTTTCTTACAGCAGACCTTGCTTGCTCTTAGAGAAATCAGATAAAGGTCAAGGTTTAATTCTGGTTTAGGGTTTTTTTTTTTTTTCTTTTCTTACTTTGTGTGAGAGAAGTCAGGATTTCAGTCCATTCCATGTTTAGAATATAATGTCAGCATTCACCAGCGATATAGCCGAGAAGCTTTTATCGGAAATGATGTGGAAACAGGTGTCTTGTAACCAGGACCCCTTGGCACTTGTGATCAGAGTTTTCAGAATGATAAATAGTCGTGAAACAGTCCATCCGGAGGTTCTAATCCTTGAGGAGGTCACAAGGCGACAGACTTCATGAGGTCTGCAAGTAGAGACAAGCTGCTGTTCGGAACAGCAGCTCCTAGCATTTCTTCTTCTTTATCACTCTTATGAAAGTGGCCAAATTCCTTAGTAGTGGAGGAAGATCCCTTTGCTAACACCTGTGCAACTGGATTAGGGAGGAATAAGGAATACAAAGTACAGATTCCTGCGGAGAATTCCTTTTGTTATCCTTTAGCTTTGTAATTCAATGCCACATACTACATTGGGCTTATAAGCAAGATAAATGACTAATACCCATCATGCCTTTCCTTGAGGATATCTCTAAACCTTTAATGCAAGGGGTCTTTCTCCACTGCTTTCTTTAAACATTGACTGTTTCCTGTGTTTAGGATATTTGCCTTTGTTTAAATTCTTCCTTGACATTCAACTGTCCTTAGGAGATGGGCTTGCCCATTTATGAGGTCAGCCCCACAAATAAACTGGAAGGTGATTACTCTAAGAGGTAAAGTAAAAACAATACATAACAGTAATCTGGTATTATGTCACCTAAAAAGGTCATATTTGTACAAAGATTAATTCCCAAAACTACTTTCTTATTGCAGGGCTATGGCAAAGAGCCACACACTTCTCATAGCTATGGGTTCCATGCTACCATGTTTCTTTTTCTCCACTTTGAAGACCTCAGTATTTACATCTTGCATGAAGACTGTGTATCCCCTTCAAAAGTGTTTCTCCATGGCACTATTTATAAATTTCATAGCAATCCATTTTTAAATTACATGTCCATACGCAGTTGATGTGGGCATAGGGAAAGACTATTTTCAAGAAATTTCTAAAAATGATAGTCACATGGGATTTAATAATATTAAGGGCATGTGATACTGATATAAAAACAATGTTTTTTTTTTTTCAACTGAAAATCAACAATATTCTAGCGGTAAAGGAACTAGAGCCCCAAAAGTAGATTAATAAGGAATTAGCCAGGTGGAATAGCAAGAGGAAATATCAGTTGAGAAAGTCTAAAATATAGAAAAGTATAAAAAATAAACATATACCCCATATATTCTTGAACAGATAGGTTTTTTGAAAAAAAATTTAAAAATAAAGATAACTTTAGTTATAGGGGCTTCAAATTTAAGTCTTTGCTATTGTTGAAGAATGAAGCACACAACCAGCTTTTAAAACAACACAAGGTAAGAAATTCAAAGCATGGACTGATGTATGCAATGCAACATCCTTGATTGTTTACTTGGATTCTGGCTGAGTGGGAATAATAATTATATGCAAATATTTTGGCCCGGGGATGTTCTGGTACAATAAGAGAGTGTTTTCTAGCAAAGTATCTAAAAAGTCTTGGGAGAGCCACTGCCAATTCTCAGAAGGTAGCATTAACACTTGCCCAGAGATGCCTCCCTCCCTTTTATCATTCCCTATCTCAGTCTGAGGTCTTTGTTGATGAAAATCTAATCCACTAGTCTTTCTTGCCTGGAAGTTGACATCATGGAGCAACCACCAGTAGAGTATGGCTTTGCATTTTTTTTCTGGACATGATGAGAAGAAACACTGAGCTCATGCTTCTCCTGATCCTTGTATAGGCAACATCCATTTGGCGAGCAACTGCTGTGGGTTTGTGATGTCGTTTGTGGTCCTGTGACCATGGAATGTTGACTGTTCTGTGCAGACATTGCCTTGTCTGGCCTGAGTTTCATGAGCCCTAATCTAGGCAAATCATAAATCTTGGGCTAACATTTGCGCACTACCTTCTGGTAGAAAAATAGAGAGAAAGAGAGAGAGATACAGATAGAGATATGCAGTTTAAAAGAAGCTGAGCATCTTTTTTTTCTAAAATACTTTATGGAGGTACCTGAGTGGCTCAGGTACCTGAGCCTTTGGCTCAGGTCATGATCTCAGGGTCCTGGGATCGAGTCCTGCATCGGGGTCCCCGTTCCATGGAGAACCTGTTTTTCTCCCTCTCCTGTTCCCCCTGCTTGTGTTCTCTCTCCCTCTCTGTCAGATAAGTAAATAAAATCTTTAAAAAAAAAAAAAAAAGAAAGAAAAGAAAATACCTTGTGACTCAAGGATTTACACATTTTTACCAATGAACTTTCTCTCCTAATGATTACCAGATGTTCAGTAGCTGAGTAAACCAGAAATAGATCTACTAGGATTATTGGTGTGCTGATAATTTTCAGCACCCAAAGTATTTTTTTTTTGTAATAAGAATAAAATATTACAGGGCTAAATAAATTAAACAGAGAAGGAAGAATGGCGTTGGAGATATAAGCTGTTCATAAATTGGAAACCTCCCTGTGGTCCATTACTTGAGTGATTTAAAGTTGATGAAATGATTGCAGAAGAGGGAAGGAATTCAAGGTAGAATGGAAATCAACAAACCAGGTTATCTCCTGCATCTTGATTTGGAGAATACTTTTTTTTTTCCTTTCTGTTTCTCGTCTCTCTTTCAGTGGCTTCCTAAATCTTGGGGAAGATGTCATTAATAGCTTCTAATTAATTGTTTTGACTGGGAAGTTTATCTCTTTGGCATAACGCAGCCATTTGACACAAATATCTGACATGATATTATAGGGAATTTTCTTACCAGAAAAATGGAGGAATATTTTGTAGGTATCAACACAGTTATTTTTTTAAATTTCTTCTTTGCCATCTTATAGATAAAAGCCTTGTCTTCTTCTAGGTACTGAATGGAGCTAGTTAATTTTAAATAACTGTAACTGGAGATCTGGTTCTACACTTGATCTTAGTCAAAAGGCTGAGAAGCGATGGAGATCTGGTTCTTAGAAGTATTGAACGATTCTGGAGTGAGCATCTGTGGTCAGCTAGCCAGGATTCGTTTTCTCTTTCAATGACTATTTTTATCTAGTGCCAAGGGTCGACAAAATAAGGAGATTTGGTATCTTGCATACTTTATTGGTGGACGTATAAGTGGACATGTTCACTTTGGACAGCAATTAAAAAATACCTTACCATTGAAAAGTGCATATTCCAAAACTCCAGTTCTACCCCTGGAAGGGATCAAGTAGGCATGTACATCCATGTACAGGTAAATATGTAAATTCATGTTAACAGCAGCACTGTTTGCAATAACATGAAAAGTGAAAAGATCACAAACGTCCCATCTGTGTCCATCATGAATCCTTTACACCATGAAATCCTATGTGGCAATGAAAATAAGTGAACTATAGCCACACTTGTGGATGAATCACGGAACCTCATTTTGAGAGAAGAAAATCACCAAAGCATACAATATATATAAAGTTCCAATACTATATAAAATGAAGCAATGCAGTATTTAGGAATAAAATATATGTGAGATAAAATTTTTAAGCTGTAAACACAAACATCAGATGGTCATTACCTTTGGGGTTAGGTTTGGAGATTTTATATATGAAGGATTTTATATATGAAGGACAGGGGTTTCTAAGATTATTGATAACATACTGTCTTAAGCTCTAGGCTATGTGTGGGTGGAGAGTGGATTTAAAACCATTTTAATGAAAAAGATTGGAGTGGGGAAGGACTTTGCCATTGTCCCTCTCTGATTTCCTTAATTAGCTTAGATATGATCAAGTCCCCGAGTTACCCTCTTTAGTTTATCAGGTTTACTGCTGTTCCTGACTTTTTAAGCATTGACTTTCCATGCCCCATATTGTGCTGAATGATACTAGGTAGGCATGGAAGGTGAAGCCCTTAAAGGAAGATAAAAAGCAAATTTTGATAATGTTGTAGCCTGGAGAGAAAGCATTTGGACTATTCTTTAGCTTTGTCCCTTTCTGAAAACACCACTCTCATGCCCTTATATTTAAATACACCCATTCGTGACAGGAAACATGGATGGCAGCTTGTCAGATTCTGTGAAGCCCACAGACAGAGGCCTGCCTGAAGAGGTGTTAACAGGTTGTCTACTTAGACCAAGCTTCAACTATTTATCATGAAGGCAAATAGAGAAATGACTCTTGTGTCTTCACGGATCTGTCCTGATGCCATTTAAACAAAGAAGACACGACTTTCCTATCTTTCTGCTTTAATAAAAGTGAGTTCTATGAGTAAACATTGTAAATTATGTCAATACAACTACATCAACCATGCAAGTCTTTTCAATGATTCATTCCAGACAGTGCGGTCGATAATAGAGCTGAGATCCAGAGAACTTACACTATTGCTAAAGACTGCCATAGATCTTTTTTTCTGCCTGTCTGTCTATGTATCTATCTGTCCACTTATCCATCCATGCATCCATATACCTAAAATCTTTCTTTCTTGTGGGTCATGACTTTGACAAGAAAGTCTGACTTTTAGTCTTTAGGAAGACCAGAATATATTCATCAGTAGACACCTGCCATGTCTGCTACACACACTGTTGTTTTTGCATGAAGAGCCTCCTGGCTGGTTCATCTACCTGAGTAAACAGCTTTGCATTAACAATGCAATGCCTGGAAAGCAATAAACAGAGAGTCAATTTTCAATAAATGTGGTTGATGGACTATAAGGCTGAGAAAATTCATCATCAAATTTGATGAAATAAAGCCTATGAAATACATCCATTGAGAGCATTCTCTGATCGCAGTGGAAAACCATTCTGAAGAATTTACCATGGATAAAATTTACAAGAGAAATGGTATTCTATTTAGCTCTTTGCTTTTGGGAAAGAATTTAAGATATAAGGTAAGACCACCTGTTGTAGCTATCACCTGACTCATTTGTCTTGTGCCTTTTATGGCAATCTTCTAATTGGAGTTAACTTCTGTGGAGTCATCCAAAAATGAAAAGGACCACAGAAAGGTCTTAGGTGAATGAAACCTTTTTATAGTTCTTCTGTGGTTAGTGTATTTTCTTCTGTAATTGATGATTATTCAATGTAGGTTACTTCAGTAATTTACAGTGTTAGGAAGACTAGATAAGTCTTTTGAAATTATCAATAATGTTTCTATGTTTACAACTTTTAAGTCAGCATAAATAATGCATGCTTGCTGCTTTTATGATGGTGATGTGGACATTATATTTAGAAAGTACTTTTCAGTTGATAAATAAATAATTTCATGATAAAAATAGTAATAAAATACTAGTGCTAAGAGCCATTATCATGAAAATAGCTTATTAATATAATTCATTGAAAATGTATGAAGTTTACCATGGTGTAGTGCTACCCAATGCAGTCTACCATTTAATGCAATCCCTATCAAAATGCCACCAGAATTTTTCACAGAGCTAGAACAAATTATTCTAAGATTTGTATGGAACTACAAAAGACCCCAAATAGCCAAATCTTGAAAAAGAAAAGCAAAGCTGGAGGCATCACAGTTCTGGGCTTCAAGCTATATTACAAAGCTGTAGTCATCGGGACAGTATGGTAGTGACACAAAAACAGACACATAGATCAATGGAACAGAATAGAAAACGCAGGGGCGCCTGGGTGGCTCAGTGGGTTAAGCCACTGCCTTCGGCTCAGATCATGATCTCAGGGTCCTGGGATCGAGTCCCGCATCGGGCTCTCTGCTCAGCAGGGAGCCTGCTTCCTCCTCTCTCTCTCTGCCTGCCTCTCTGCCTACTTGTGATCTCTCTCTGTCAAATAAATAAATAAAATCTTTAAAAAAATTAAAAAAAAAAAAAAGAAGAGAAAACGCAGAAATAGACCCACAGCTATATGGTGAACTAATCTTCAACAAAGAAGGAAAGAATAGTCAGTGGAAAAAAGATGGTCTCTTCAACAAATAGTACTGGGAAAACTGGACAGCTGCATGCAAACGAATACAGTGTGGACCACTCTGGTATACCATATCCCAAAATAAATTCAAAATAGATGAAAGACCTAAATATGACACCGGAAATTATCTAAATCATAGAAAAGGACACAGGCAGCAACCTTTTTGAACTCTGTGGGAGCAACTTCCTACTATACATGTCTCCAGAGACAAGGGAAAGAATGGCCAAAAATGAACTTTGGGACTTCATCAAGATAAAAAGCTTTTGCATAGAGAGGGAAATAATCATCAACACTGAAAGGCAACCTAAGGGATGGGAGACGATATTTGCAAATGACATTCTAATAAAGGGTTAGTATTCAAAATCTACAAAGAACCTATCAAACTCCTGAGTGGTTCAGTCAGTTGGGTGTCTGACTCTTGATTTTGGCTCAGGTCATGATTTCAAGGTAGTAGGGTCCAGCCTCACGTTGGACTCCACACTCAGCATGTAGTTTGCTTGGGATTCTTTCTCTCTCCTTTTGGTCTTCCCATCCCTTCTTGCTTGCTTGGGCACTCTCTCTCTCTGAAGGAGAAGGAGAAGGAGAAGGAGAAGGAGCTGTCAAACTCAACACCCCCCAAAATAATCCAGTTAGGAAATGGGCAGAAGACATGAAAAGACATCTTTCCAAAGAAGACCCACAGATGGCCAACAGACATATGAAAAGAGGCTCAACATCACTCATCATCAGGGAACTACAAATCAAAACCATGATGATATAGTCAGAATGGCTATAATTAATAATGCAGGAAATGACAGATGTTGGCAAAGATGTAGAGAAAGAGGAACCCTCTTACACTATTGGTGGAATGCAAACTTGTACAGCCACTCTGGAAAATAGTGTGGAGTTTCCTCAAAAAGTTAAAAATAGAGGGGCACCTGGGTAGCCCAGTCAGTTAAGTGTGCCACTCAGTTTCTGCCCAGGTCATAGTCTCAAGGTCATGATATTGAGCCTGGTGTCAGGCTCTGGGCTCAGCGCAAAGTCTGCTTCGGTCTCTCTCTCTCTCTCTCTCTGCCCTTCTCCATATACCCTCCCCCAAAATAAATAAATAAATCTTAAAAAGGAAAAAAAAAAGGTTAAAAATAGAACTTCCCTACAACCATAATTGCACTACCAGGTATTTGCCCAAAAAATAAAATAAAACAGATTCAAAGGAGCACATGCACCCCAATGTTTATAGCAGCATTATCAACAGTAGCCAAACTATGGAAAGAGCCCAAGTGTCCATCAAGTGATGAATGGATAAAGAAGAGGTGGTGTATATATGCAATGGAATATTACTCAGCCAACAAAAAAATGAAATCTTGCTGTTTGCAACAGGGTGGATGGAGCTAGAGCAGAGGATGCTAACTAAGCAGAGTAAATCGGTCAGAGAAAGACAAATAGCATATAATTTCACTCATATGTGGAATTTAAGAAACAAAACAGATGAACATATGGACAGGGATAAAAAGAAAGGAAGGCAAAATGTAAGAGTCTTAAATATAGAGAACAAACTGAGGGTTGCTGGAGGGGAGGCGGGTGGCGGGATGGGCAAAATGGTGGTGGGCATTACGGAGGGCACTTGCGATGAGCACTGGGTGTTGTATGTAAGTGATGAATCACTCAATTCTGCTCCTGAAACCAATTTTACATTATATGTTCACTAGCTGGAATTTTAAAAAAACTTAAAAAAAAACAAAAAAACACTTTGGTTATTTTGATTAAAACAGTCAAAATTTCTCATTAATTTTAAGTTCTCTTGAAAATACATAGTTTAGGTGTATGGATCTTAAAAATGGTTGAGATAAGAAGAGGGTAGAAATTGAGGAAAATAAAGCCATTTATTTCCAATGCATTAAAAGCTATTTTGTGGGGCACCAAGGTAACTCAGGCCATGATTAAGCTTCTGACTGTTTGTTTCAGCTCAGGTCATGATCTCAGTGTCCTGGGATTGAGCCCCAGGCCAGGCTCCACACTCAGCAGGAGTCTGCTTGATATTCTCTCTCTCCTTCTCCCTCTGACTTTCCTGCCACTCTCTCTCTCTGTCTCTCTAAAATAAATAAATTTTTTTTTTAAAAAAAAGCTATTTGTGTATTCTTTTTGTAGCTTGTGTCTCTTTCTAATACCTATACCTCAGTTATGCTATTTTATATAGAAATTATACTATCTACTGGAATTCCATTAAAATGAGCACCTTTCTCCCTGTTGCATTTGATAATGAAGTTTTATTCCTATTGAAAGGAGAAGTTAATAAGTTCCTTAACTCTGTCTAAATAAAGCAGAACTAGGAAAAGTCTGTGAACCACGGTTCTGACCGTTCCTAAGAGGTATAGTCTTCCTCTCCTCTAGGGTCCAAGATGGAGTGGTTGTGATAACCCAATATTCATCTGATCCAAGGGTGGATTCTTACAAAAGTGGAAGCGTTCTGGAAATTAGTTTCTGCCCTCCTCAATAAACACTTGTTCATTGTATATCATATGTCAAGTATTATTGGTAAGTTCTCGAGATACCACAATCAAGCAAGTTAACGTATTTGCACGTACTAATTGGGAAGAGAGAGAGACACACAGAGAATCAATGCGTACTGAGAGAATTGTGCAATAAACGTCCTGAAACAGAAAGGAGAGGGACCTAGCTTCATCTCCTGTGCTGTAAAACTTTCAGGGACACAGGAGCCTGAACCATGTGTTGAAGGATGCATGGTGTTGGGCAGGTGACGAGGGCATCTGGCATGGGGTAGGATGCTACAGGCAAAGGCAACAGTGAGCAGAAGCACAGAGGAATGAAACCAAATGATGTGTGCAGGTAGCTGCAGGCAGAGGGTGTCCCCGAGGCATAAAATACAAAGAAATGGATAGCTACAGATTAAGCTGGGGACCTACATTGAACTCTTGAGTAAAACCTATTTCACTAACCACTTTGTGCATGGCTATTTTGCCTGAATAATTAAAAAAACAACAACATCACTTTCTGTGGTTAGAAGCATTCTAGTATTTTTGAGGGACAACCGTATGCTGAGCACTTACTGTGTGTCAGGCATTGTTCTACAAGAAACAGGAAATAACAACAAATAGCATCGTCCTTGAGGAAATCAAAGACTATCCAAACGTTCAAGTGTGGTGCAAAGGATAAGGGCAAAAGCAGAGATGGGTATAGAACACTGTGTGAATCCAGAGAAGTGCATGTCCCCCTTTGTCTTGGGAAATTGGAAAAAACGCTGTAGAGGAGGCGACAGACTCAGACTTAAAGAATGAATAGGTGTTACACAGGGAGAAAGGATGTAAGGTGTTCTTGCCAGGGGCCCAACAGGTTCATAGGCACAAATCATGAAAGGTCATGGTGTTTTGGACCGGATGCCAGGAGATCGATTGGAACCATATTATTTGGGTCATATTTTAAGTCCAGGAATGTGAAGGACTTGGCATAGGCAAGGGGTAACAGTGATTTTTCAAAGGACAAGTATATGGTCAGACACTCACTTTAAAAAGATGGTCCACGGAGATGGTAGTCTGGAATGCGAGACTGTCGGCAGGTGCAGTGATGGGAACCTTGCAACAGCCCAGATAAGCAGTGATGAGATGCGGGTCTGCACAGGCGGAGCACAGTGCAGAGCACCCCAGGGGAGACCAACACACCAGCAAGTGTACCGGTGGTGTGTCTTCTTGGGCTCTCTCCCCAGCAGCAAGCACAGCTCATGGCACAATGTTGTTCACATTAATAACCGCTGTCTGCCTGCCGACTGGTTTTGAGAATCACCACCCTGTAAATGTTTGTTGGCAAAGGTTGATACCATTTGGCTCCAGAGAGTAACGAATAGGATCAGAGGAAGCATCAATGCATAAAATGATTTAAAGAGGATTAAGAGAAAGAAGACAGGTGACAAGAGCCAGAAAAGCATATTGTCCTGAAAGGACGGGGAGCAGAATCTCAGAAATTGAGTAATCGACGACATCAAATGTTGCAGATAGTCACACGGCGGGCACAGAGCAGACAGACCTTGGGATCTGGCCATTAGGATGTTACTAGCTAGCAAGCTCAGTGTGACCAGACTGGTGTTCAGTGGTTGAGAAGTTACGTCTTCTGCCACTTGCTACACATCCTAGAACAGGCTGAACAAAGCCTGGTCCATAGGCTGGTGCTCCTGAGCAGGCTCGTAGGGCTTTGCAATAAGATAAGAACAAAGATTGAAAGCCTTTAAAGAGTCTTGATAGCAATTCCACGTTGGCCCCAGCATCCTAAACACCACCAGCGGACTTTTTCTTGAGTATCGTTGAACTCTCCTGGTGAGTCTCCTCATTGGATCCGCATCTTAGTTAAGCTCTGTCGGATCAGGTATCAGGTCCTAACGTATTGGGAAGAATCAAACCACCTGCCAAGGCCTGTAGAGATCATTTGAGCCTCAGATAGTTAGTCTGAGATGTACTGTTCTGGAATAATGCTAAGAAAACAAAATAATGGATTTGGCTTGATTTTATTGGTGTGTCCGGGCTTTCTCCTTCCTGCGTGCAGTTCCCCTTTACCCCTTTATTGTGGCTTCCTGAACCAGCCTTTTCCCCTGGGGCGCCTTCTCTGTGTTCACTTCCTTCCTGGGCTCCTGTAAACCTGCTTTGATTGACACATCTACTGTCTGCCTTGGCCCCGAAAGTCCGAGAACTCCTCTGGGGCCCCTGGAAAATGTGTGCTACAGGCAGACGTCTTTGTTCCTAATAGGGAATGGCCACTGGTGAAATGTGCCAATTAGGGTACAGCACAAATAAAAAAGACCCAAGGATAAAACTCGAGTACAGTAACTCAAAGAATACTGCTTCTGAAATGGCTTCATAAAGAAAGCCGGACCTGACACTTGATTCCAGTGTCAACACCAGCTCTGTTCTTGGATTCATATCTCTGAATGCGTGTACGCTTCTGCTACTAGAAGGTTCTGTGTAACGATATTCGAACCACAGTCGTTTTGTAATTACTTACACATGCAAAAGCACATCCTGCGTGCTAACAGGACACCGCGGGCTGTGTGCTCTGATAGGCCGAACTTTAAAAGACTGGAGGATTTCTCTCTTGTTGTCCGGTCTTCAGAGATTGAGTGTAACAAGGACGTTCTCTGAGGCTGTATCCATGTGCCGTAGAGGCTGATGAGCCCAGATCCATGTGAAAAAGAATTTTAATATAAATCTTGGCAGATCTATGGCATTAAAAGTGCCAACATGGTGAAGCCAAACTTACATAGAGTATGACATATTGGTATTTTTATTTTTATAAATGAGGAATTAGGTCCTGTAGGTATCTGATTGGGTAGAAGATGGGGGATATGTTATTACCTGCCATTCATTTTCTCCATTGTTATCTTCATGATTACAAGCAAGGATTATTCCCCTCCATGTGTATGCATTTTACCTCTTCGTCTTGATGAGTGATCGCCCAAACGCAGCGGGGTCAATCCCAGATGCTCGGAAAATAGCAATCAACCCACACAGTGTCGAAACTCTCCATTTTCTTGTGTCTAAATCGGAGAGCCAAGAGTGAAAACGGACAGTTCACAATGTCAGTAATGGGATAATGGTGACTTTGACATTCAGATGTAAGTAAGACCGTAGCCTCAATCAATAGATATTTCAAGTTAACATCAGTTGACACTTCAGCGACTGGCATAAACAGATTTTTAAAAAATTCATTGCTATCCTTGCAGGAATATGCTGCATGTCAAAAATGCCAAAGTCGTGTTTAATACTCCACAGATAGCAGGATTTTATATGGAAATTGTGTCCTCTTCAGTTTGTAGTGTCTTAAGAAGTCAGGAAGGAAGGCTTCTCTGTGTTCACTCTAGATAGGATTTTGTAATCAGAAAAATCCATTCAACATTTTAAGCATCTGTAAATCTATTAATTATGAAAATGTATTATTCTGTATACGATTCTCACAGTACTAATGAATAGGAGTCTCTCCCTAAAGAAATATACTAGTCGATAAATAATGAATGTTAGAAATTTCCTCCTTTGCTCTTGACTTTCTAAAAACCCATTTCTTGCTAAAAGTGTATCTAAGTATAAGGCCGCATTCATTTCACTGTTTTTCAATGAAAGTCGACAGCAGTTAGTGAGAAATCGGAGATTTTTTTCATGCTTTAAACCATTGCAGAGAACCAGGCGCTCTGCAGACACTCTCATTCCTCCCTTCTTAGGTTTGTGGTGCTCCAGTGAGAAGCTGGGCTAGGGAGAATGTAACTGTACTTGCAATGAAGCATTTTATTGAAAAGACAAACGTTGTGATATCCTGCTGCCTTTGTAGATAGAAGATGACTATATAAAATATTTATGATACTATTTCCATAAAATACCAGAAATACCTATTTTGCAATGGAGAAAAAAGTACTTTGACATTTTGGCTAAGATGACAGATAGAATCCAGATTGAAAGTCTTTTTCATTTGTGCAGATTTTTTTTTTTTTAAATAATTGTTAAAGTGATGGCTTTCTTCCAGTCCAATAGGCCAGTTGTTGGATTCATTGTAAAACCTCCAACGCCCAGTTAGGCCAGTTCTCACTCTGGATCCGTGTGTAGTTTATCAGTTGTGTTGTGATTATGGGACCAAATGAATTCAGGAAGTGAGATAATCTGACAAATCACTGAAGCCAAATAGACTTTTTTTTTTTTTTTTTTGCCCTTCAAATTACCAAGAAAGTTTAAATAAAATTTTTACCCTAGCTTAGATCCCCTAGTTGTTTATTTTTCTTGGTAGTTAGTAAAATAATTTTATGCGTTTTTCGTATTGTTTTTGGACTGTAACATCAGTAAGTGCTCATCTAGAAACACAATATGGAAAACACAGAAGAGCCCAAAGAACAAAGTAAGATAATCTTACATTCCCACCACCCAACCCATGCCAAAGATTAGTTAAAAGATAATCAGTATTAGAAGTTTGTGTTTCTCGTCTTTTTGTACCTCATATATTTTTAAATTACATATTATTAAATCCTGTGAGATGATTCATACTGAATTCTACTTTTTTCACTTTAACTTCTCTTTAACATCAGAAGTATTTCTCCACATCAACAGCATTTCTTTAAAAATTCCTCTTATTTCTTAAAGAATTCTTTCACAACCTAAAGACTTTGGTTGCTACCAATATATCTGGGGATCTGTGACAAATAGTCACCCTCTGGACATTCTTTTTTTTTTTTAAGATTTTTATTTATTTGACAGAGGGAGACACAGCAAAAGAGGGAACACAAGCAGGGGGAGAGGAAGAGGGAGAAGCAGGCTTCCTGCTCAGCGGCACTCGATCCCAGGACCCTGGGATTATGACATGAGCCGAAGGCAGATGCTTAATGCCTGAGCCATCCAGGTGGCCCATTGCCTGGACATTCTTGCTAGGAAAAGGAAACAACTGCTTCAAGGAGTTTGTGTGTGCATACGTATTTAGCTTTACTCGCTTTGCACTCTGAAATGCCAAGATACGTGAGAGTTCCATGATTTCCTTATCATATATTTCACTTTGAAATTTACTGACTAGGTTATATATACTCCAGAGAGCTTAGAAGCAGTGTTTTTGTTTGTTTGTCTGTGTTGTTTTGTTTTGTTCAAAAAGGCAAAAAAACAGGTGTAAACGTAAAGCAGAGGCAGGGATGAAGCTGACTGAAAATATGAGCATTTCCTGGGTAATCTTCCCTGTTGGGCCAAAAATCTGACTCTAAGCCAGATTGCAAACTTGTGGACCTTAGTCCTCACTGGCCCAGGGACATGTATGAATTCTTTAAGATTTCAAATAATGTTAATGGAGAGGGTTGACTTAAACAAAATGTGGATTTCTACAATTTCTGAAGATCTCTCCAGCCTGGCCCTGGGTTCTGGATGGCAAAAATTGGCTAGAGTTAAAGAATGTTTAGACTGAGTTGTTTTGGGTGAAGCATTCAAGGTTTAGTTTGAGGCCCACCTGATTTCCCCTGTTGTCCTGATTCTGAAGTCAGTATTGCTTGCCATCTATTAAATCGTATGGCTGTTTTTCTCATAATAGAGAACTGTTTCTCTCTACCTGTGTCTCTACTAAAAGTGAAAAAGTGAAAGACAAATAAGACAGTGTTTCAAGGGGAAAAAAATGATCGGAAGTTTTTTTTGTTTTTTTTTTTTGAAAGTATATATATTCTAAATATTTTATTGGCAAATAGTTTCTTTGTTTAAAATTTTAAAAAAAGTAAACCTCACTTGTAATTATTGACTCCTTGGCATTCGAATGTGCCAACCCTCCTTTAAGCCTTCTGTTAGCTATCAGTATTAGGTGGACCGTATCCTTTAATCAAATAAAAGCAAGCCAATGGCTAAGGAAGAAACTAGTATTCTTAGTGTTGGAGTCACTAAAGAATCCCGTCTTAAAGACCATCCTTATGATACACACAGCTGGAAGTTTATTCCTACCAAAATGGACCCTAGTAGCAAGCACAGGCCTAGAATTTTCCCCGTCAAAGTCATCATAACTTCGTCACTATTATCAGAATCTCTTTCCATCTAATGCAAATGGAAGAATGAATGTGCCAGCCACTAGGCTAAGTACTTTTCACACATTGTTGCTTAATTCTTATGTCAAACCTAAGATACAGGTATGGTTATGATCCCATCTATGAGGATCCTGGTGTGTATGGCAAAGAGCCCAGGCTACAAATCTGTACTGCCTCCCCCAGAGTTGAGGCTTTGTTCTGAATGCAACCCCTTATGTAAAACCTCTTGGTCTATGGCAGTGCTGTCCAAAAAGAATGTGATGGGAACTACAAACACAATTTAAAATGTACTGTAAGCCCATTAAGATAGTAAGAAACAGGCGAAACTCATTTTAATGGCAAATTTTTAACCCATTCTATCCCAAACATGGTGATTTAAATATGTAATCAATACAAAAATCACTAAGGAGCTACTTTATGTTTCTTGCAATAAGTCCTCAAGTTTCTGTTTTGCACTGACAACGAATCACACTTTTGGACTAGCCATATTTCCTTTGCTCAAGAGCTGCATGTGGCTAGTGGCTGAGGTTGTAGACAAAGCAAATACAGAGTTTCAATGCATCATCTTCCTATTGAGGGCAAAGAATTTTAGGAACTCACACCAGGAAGTCTAAACTCTTGTGGTGGATTATTGATGCAGGTTCCTCCGGTTATGGGGAAAATAGAGAAGGAGTCCGTGTTTGTGTAATGCTTTGGGGGCCCTCCTGGAACTCTGGCGTAAATAACAGACACTTTTTATTGAGAGATTTCCTCTTGCTGGTCCCCCCGAGGTTTTGCATGTGATACTACCAAAGCCCATACATATAATGAGCATCAGGAAGGTGGTAAATCATCATGGATGGATTAATCCATGGTTTTCCATCTGCCTTGGGGAGGTGGATGAGAAACATGAATGCAGGAGTTGGCCGGTATCGGTGGGTGTCAGCACCAGTTGTAAACAACACAAATGTCCGAATATTATCACTGGGGGGGAGGGGCGCTCTCTGAAATTTTTGGCTCTTCAAAGGGGCCTTAATACCCATAAAGGTGGCCCATCCCGGGATTAAATGACTCAAAACCACATGACTGATTTGTATTCAGACAGATTTGAGAGTATTTCCGCATATTTTGGGTAAAGAAGGTGCCTTTCAAGCCAAAGCCTCTGAAGAATTGGCTTCCTTAGATTCCTCATAAAACATTTTAGCACACAGGTTTTTTTTAAAAAGAAACCGGCAAATCACAGTTTTAGTGAATTACTATTTGGATGCATTAAGGTGATGCCCCAGAGGTTGAGAGTTGACATTCATCTTCCCCTGATGCCTTTCACTGTCAGGGAAGAGCTTATCATAAGAGGGATCCTATTCAGTATCTCCTATTGTGGAATTGATACTTTCATCATCATTCTGAAAACTTTGATGTGTTCCTGAGTTTCCCTTGGTGATCGGGAAGGTCAGACCAGCAGGCAGACGCCGCTAGCTCTGTGGCAGCCTCCACGTTCCGGATGCCTGCGGTCCCCCAACCCCCAGGCTCCGAACACCATTGTGCTAGAAAGCTGACTTTAGACTTCTTTTATAATTCCATTCATTAAATTAATTTAGAATATGTAAACTGATTTATTGGGAGATTTGAAATCGTTTCTCTCAGGAGAGTGGAGAATATTAGGTTAGCGGTTTTTCAGAGCATGGTTCTGACTCAGTTTCAGGAGGCAGGCGGTTTCTTGTCAGCTTCCCATCATTTTAGCTCTGCAGTGTCATTTTCTCCCTGCTGCTCACCGCTGAGTCAGAAATCTATTTGAGAGGTTACAACTATGTCAGTGTATTTCCAAGGGGGAGAAGGTTTGTCAGTAATTTCTGTCTAGCTGCAGCCTCAGACTCTGGCTCTGTGTTCATCCCAACATCTACGGTTGCATTTCCTTTTCCCCACTCAGCCCCCTTACAAAGCAATTTATTAGGAAGCGAGCTGAAGCATTCGGAGCAGCACAATCACTTTGTCGTCTCGTGCTGCTTCCCATGTGTGTCTTTCCCTTTCCAGAAACTGGCTCAGTTTCTGAAATCTAAACTCTGATCCCCTGAAGCACGGGCTGTTGTCCCCTCGGGGAAGCTCTCCCAGCTTTTAGGCTCTGCATCTTCTCCCGGGCATCCTGAGAACATTTCATCACATGCCATTTTGAGGAAGTCACTGCGCTGATCATAAATCCCAGAGGTAAATTGCTTGTCAATTACTCCAGTAATCAGGAATGTTTTGCTAAGCGCTTAGCGGTCTGCAAGGAATGGACTTGAACGCCAGATCCCTCTCCCTGGACAAGACACTGACGGGTCCGAGGTGGGCAGCCAAGCCTTCAAGTCCTCAACCGCGCATTCACCTTGCTGCCCTGTATCATTAGTCCCAACTCAATGCCTGGGTTTAATCCAGCAAATTCATTCCAGCTTTTCCCCACATGAATGTTTGTGTGAGCGTTTTCTCTGCCCCGTGTCTTACCCATCATGCCTTCCTCTCCTCATCAACTCATCTCTTACCTCATTCAACACTCACTAAAACCTGCTCATCATCACTTCTGGTGTCTCTAGGAAGCTCCTTTCACCGAATTGCTTAATTAGTTGTGGGGTTTTTGCTTTTTTTTTTTTTTTAATTGGTTTTGTTTTGTTTGTTTTGTTTTTCACTCAGCCTCATTTCAGAATCTCTACCCTAAGCTTTTTTATCGTGTTCATGTGGATTTGTACATATGTTACTTTGAAGTTTTTACAACATTTTCCCGTGGGATGGTCCTTCTTCACCTGAAGACTGTAGCTTGGTACCCAAAAGAAGAGTGACCATTCTATCTTCAGTGCTCCTCAGAGCAAGCACTACGGCAATTTGGATATGACAGATACTGAAGAAATATTATTACTGCTGTTATAGTAGTTCTTTTCCCTCCTTTCTTTCATTCCCATCATGGTCGGAAGAGTGGAGAGCAATGATATCCATCTATGTATCCTCTCCCATAGTGTTGTAAATAGTGCCCTGAATTTCTAGTGGTTTTAGAAGAGGATGTAATATAGGTCCTTCTACAATTCTTCCTCCGTCCCCCCACCAAAAATCTAAATACTTAGTGCATGTGATTACCCAATAGAGCTGTAGCTCCTTTTGCTGGGACATTCATGCAAAAAGACGCCATAGATGACTGAAGGAGTGATGACGGAGCCTAGGCTGAGAAGCCATGCATCCTCTTAGCTGTCACCTAGATGGTATGGTAGCTTGAGATCTGTTGAAGAGTAATGAATCTTCATTTGTTTTCCAAATTTCCAAAATGTGTATATCTAACTCCTCTATCTACATGTAGAGGTAGATATCTACACTGGTTCCATAGTTAGGGGAGCAACTCTTCTTTGACTCTTCTTTTCCCTTCATGCCTTACAGCTCCTCTATCCAGAAGCCCCTGGGCTATACGATCACAGTTTAGCTCAGTGAATTATTCATGGAATAAAGTGTGGCTTCATAGTCTTCAAGCATCACCGTTGTAGATTTTCTTAAACTTCTATTTCTTAAAATAGAAGAGAAAGATGTGCCAGGATACTGAAACCTTGGGAATGTTTTTACTGTTGAGTTCTAAGAATTATTAAAACAAAATGAAAGAAATAAAGAAAAAAGCAACTAATCTCTTTTGTAAAATGCTCACATTGCACACTTACAATTAAGCTGTTCTGATTTCTGTAATTAAAATAATTTCCTCTGAGAGGCCTTAATAGTTCATGCCCATGAGTTAAAAAAAAAAAAAAGAAAGAAAGAAAAGAAAAGAAAAGAAAAAAAGGTTGTTGTCATGAATGAACGATTAAAAAAAACGTCTTATTCACATGCTTTAGTTTACATGAGAAATCTTTGAAAACAAAACCAGCACAATGAAGATAATCAGAGGAGTTAGCCAGGGGTCATCTTAGCAACCCATGGGGTATACCAGCTCAAGCATTTATTTGTCCCTTCATTTAGCAAACATTTATTGGGCACCAACTCTTCAGCACCTGCCTTTAACGAACTTTCCTTCCAGAGTGGGTACTAGACAAATGAATATTAGAGACTGCTAAGTGCTAAGACAGAGGTATACATGGGACATAAGAAAGCAGGTGCCCATCCAGACAAGCACATCTCATGTGGACTCTTGTGTCTTATTGCATTTTATTTTGTCAGTCATGGGTTTAATGTCCACAGGAACATAAATTTTAATAGACATAAGAAAATTCACTGTTTAGACATCGAGAAAATAAAACTGCATAAATAATCATTAAGTATTTATTGATTAGGTACAAAGTACCTGTCACTATCACTATGACTATCTTATTGTGTGTTATTATATATGTATATAGCATGAAAACAGGCCATATTATATTTAAAATTTGAATATAACATAGAAACTAAGTAAAGAGAAATAAATCTTCACGTAATTCGAGCTCACTAGACCAAGGATAGGAGATAGTGGGAACTGAATTCTTACCTTGATCCTAATTAGTTACTTGTCGGATCACTAGACCAAGGATAGGAGATAGTGGGAACTGAATTCTTACCTTGATCCTAATTAGTTACTTGTCGGAATTTCTTTCCTTCCTGGTGAAGTGAGGGTGTTGGACAAGATGCACTGCTTTTTGGGGAGTGAAATTTCCAAAGTAGCAATTACTGGGATCATAGACATATGCCTAAGAACTAAGGTATACACTCAAGAATGCACATCTGGACATTTAGATCTGCGTGGGAAAGGGCTGGTCAAGTAAGGCAATAGCAATTAATTTGAATGTTGTAAGCATTCAAATGTATGTTTCAAATGTATGGCATACCCCTAAGTTTCTGTGCATGTGGCTTTGGAATCTATCCAATAGTTACTGTTTCTGGTTGTCACTCTTTTAATTGGGCTCGCCTCTAATTTTAGGATGACACAGTTTACTCTTATAATACTAGGTTGTTACTGTTTTCCTAAATCACTTCAAATTCCAAAGACATTTTTAAGCAGTAGGATACGTGTACGCTAAATGGGTTTCCATGGGCCTCCTCGAATTCAGCCCATTCGTTGCTCCAATTCAAGCATTATAGCTACCATGCTGAATTTTCTTCGGTGTTTCACAATTTTAATTTTGGTCCTCAAGATGTATTTGGTGTTAATGCATGTTGCTGCCAGAGATAATGGATGCCCTGCAAAAGAGATGGCCTTTGCAATGTTTTCTGTTGAATCTCACATTTGATTGGCATGTGTGTCCTAGAGAAATTGGTATAGTGCCTTGTTAGTGGGCACAGTGCCATCCAACAGTTGGGGAGAAAGTTAGGCTGAAAAGTGATCATAAATAAAGTCAGTTGGGAATGTTCAGGAATATTTTTCAGGCTCTCCGGGGTAGAGGGAAGCAAATACTCTCATGGAAATCTTTTTTCTTCTTGAGTTTCCATTGACTTTATCTTTTCGGGAAGATGGGAAGACTCTTTTGCTAACTTGGAAGAATGAGGTTTAAAATGTAATTGTATACCAGAGTTACAAAACAGTGTAATGTTTCTATTGACAGATTGTTAAATCAGTATTCAGATGGGTATAGTATATCAAATCGCTGGACCATCTGGCTATCATGTATAGGGTAGAATGAGTTGGGGGGCAGGGGGGAGGGGGCAGGAATCCTTCTGCCAGTTGTTACCTGGTAGAGTTTTCTGAGTTATGGAGCCTCTGTTATCCCATCTGCCAAATGGGAATGATGAGAAATCGGATGAAGAGTAGTTACAGGACATAGAAATATGAAAATGGTATTTGGTAAACAAAAGCAGATTCTTATAGTGGAAAATATTAGGGGATATTAAAGTGTTATGTAAAAATGAAGCAAACAAAATACGTTCCAAACTGGTCAACTATAAAACGTACCAGAGCAACATCAGTATTAAAAACTGTTGTTTTCTCTATTACAAATAGGGTGATCCTAATTATGGGATACTGTATCTGCTTTGAGGAATACTTTCTTTATCTGTTCTCTGGACTCATGGTGCACTGCAGTATAGACCCATTCAAACAAAGAAAAATGCGAGGAGGTCATATGGGGTTTTGTTTTTTCCTAATGGTTTTAAGTATATGCGCCATCCGCTTCGGAAGTGTTTGCTTTCTGGGCTGCATGTGACAGCCATCCAGGGCTGAATGCCACTGCACATTTAATGAAACCCATGCACTAACCTGCTAATTAAAGAACAATGAGGACATCCATTTTGTAAAAGAGGATTTGGTCTTTAAACAGATAAAGTTCAGTAGACATTGCACTCCTATTCTTTTCTTTACATACCCTCCAAAGAAGCTTTAAGATTTTATTCTAGACAATCAATTAAAGCCAAAATAAATATTCTAAATAATTTCATGATCTCTCCTGGGAAATTTCAGGATTTAAGGAGTTATTTCCTGTATTTCCAAAGCAAACACCACTAGTTCTTCCTTACTCGGAATCCTGCAGGATAAAGTTAAAGGTGAAAGCATTCTCCTTCATCAGTATCTTTACCTGTCCAATTAATAGCTGAAAATCACTTGTGAGAGATTTCTTTTTCACAAACTCTTAATTCTTGTACACGTCATTTTATTATTGATTGTACATGAGAACAGCATGTGCTGCCATTACTTGCACGTTTATTTTTCCCTGAGTGTTGACTACAGAAGTATATTTCTTCTTTGTTGGAGCTTACGAATGATTCTATGCTAACCCACTCTCTGGCCAGTTGGCTAATAACCTACAACAAAAGATAACTGTTTTTGTGCTTATTCTTAGAGTTTAGTTTGGTAGAAAAAAATTAGATTCTTAATTTTGATATTCCTAATGTTGATATTTGTCTTTTTTTTAAAGCTATGCAGATACCATAAATAAATTCCAGGGGTTCAAGTTCGAATTTAAAATATAGTAGAACAGATAATTGCAAATACTTTTGGAGAAATGTAGAAGCAGCACTGTTAACAATGTTTTGTTTTTATTATCTGCTGCTTCTTCTGACTTTGTCATTAATAATGAAAATATATGTTATCTAACCTAAAACATGGCCCCCAAGAATAAACTGTTTATATGAGGTGAATTCTTTTAAAAATGCAGTCAGTCTTCTGGAGTATAATTCTAGAGGCTATATGCTATTTATTTGATATTCTGTGCTCTTGTCCATTTATCCCTTTCTTCTTCTTGCTAATTGTGTTCATGTATATAAGGTCTTAGCACCACTATGTTAAAGGAGCCATTATATTTCTAAATAATGTAAAACACTCAGTTCATTTTCATTTTACTATTCTGCACTCCATATTTTATCACTTTTTAGTAAAAAGTAATAAAGGTTAAAGTTAGAGGTTAAAGTTTATACCTGATTCACTGAGTAAAGCTTACAAAATCATAGCCCTTAACAAATTGTTTATATGCAGAATGAATTGTTCTAATAGACTTTTCTATAAAATGTCTTAAGTACTACATTTTCGTTCCTAAAATCTTCAATTGAGATGCAAAGGTAAGAATTAAAAATTTCACTGTATCCCACATATGTACTCAATTTGTTTCCTTTCCCTGTTGTAGTCAATTCCTTTAGACTTACATTGTGACAATAATTTTATCTCCATGAAGTAACATAGCTGATCAAACTCAGATTCAATTCATGAGTCTAAAACATGCTAATATGTTGTGATTGCATTATACCTAATGATACATGCTAATGTGTTTTCTGAATTTCCTTACTGGATCTCCAGAAAGGAAGACAAACCCAATTTTTAAAATAATTTTATTTTTTTCAAATTTAACTTACCATTGTCCTTATGCCATGGTGATATTTAAGTATTATATGTGAACATTATTGAAATTCACACAACTGCTGAAGTTGATGAAACAAAGTAACATTGTTTGTGGGGATAAGGTAAAAGGACTGTAGCTATTGTCAGAAGTTAGAATTGCCTTAGCCTTTTCCATAAGTCATGGTGGGAGTGTCATTATCATATGTGACTAATGACACTTCATGTTCTGAATCTGATTACAACCACAAAACAAAGAAAATAAAGAAGAAATCACTCTTGAACACCTTACATGAGAAGGTTGGCGTGTCTCTTCCAAATTTTTATAATTTGATTACCCAGCTAGTCTATTAAACATAATTCATTGAAACCCACAGGGACCTAAGAAATTTTTCTGATGATATAAAGATTCCTTTCAGTTCTATCTCATAAAACCTGAATGAGCAGTTTTGGAAAGAGCAATAATATTTTTTCCTCCACCCCATTTCTCATTCGGAAATTTCTGATTCTCTGTTTATGATTCCAGGGTACCTGTTTCTCCCACAGTACTAGTGTTTGATTTATTCACAGCCAACGAACGCTAAACCTCATTATTCGAGAAAGTGTGTGTGTGTGTGTGTGTGTGTGTGTGTGTGTGTGAGATTTAATGTGCTCTTAGTTCCCCAAGTTCCAAATCACTGTTTTCCCCCTATAGGGTATATTCACATATTTTCATTTGAGTTATATTGTTAAAATTTCAGTGGTAGAACACAGAAAGCCCAAGTGAGGACATTATGGGCATTTCCTCTTTTTTTGGTGGGGGGAGGGCAGAGGGAGAGAGAGAGAGAGAGAGAATCTTAAGCAGGCTCCATGCCCAGGGCAGGCCCAATACAGAGGTCAGTCTCAGCATCCTGAGATCATGACCTGAGCCAAAATCAAGAGTTGCATGCTTAACCATCTGAGTCACCCAAGTGACCCTTGGCATTACTTTTTTTTTTTTTTGCATCATTTATCCCCTAATCCACTGAAATGCTCTCCCAATGGGCCTCCCAGCCTCTACCATGGCCCATTTTCCAATTCATCTTTACTCGAGCCAAAGAAACTACTTCATAACAAATTTCTTCACATTGAAATCTGCTTAAAAGCATTGATGGCTTCTCCCCACTCTGAGAGTAAAGATCCGACCATATAACATACTTTTCAAAACCTAACCTAGTTTGGCCCTTTCCTCCTTCTCTGGGCTCATCATTTACCTCTTTCAGCGACCTGAGTGGGCCATCTCCTTCCTTTAACAGCTCTTGTGTACTGGCATTACCTCTTGAAAATGGTTTCAGTATGTAGACTGTCAATGCTAAGAAAAGAGAAGTTTTAACCAGTTCAGGCATTTTTTTCATCTTTTTTTTTTTTTTAAGATTTTATTTATTTATTTGACAGAGAGAGAGAGAGATCACAGGTAGCCAGAGAGGCAGGCAGAGAGGAGGAAGCAGGCTCCCTGCTGAACAGAGAGCCCGATGCGGGGCTCGATCCCAGGACCCTGAGATCATGACCTGAGCTGAAGGCAGGGGCTTAACCCACTGAGCCACCCAAGCGCCCCCATTTTTTTCATCTTTAAGAAGCATCTATATTATATATGTGTGTATATATATATAAAACATGTATGTTTATAAGGAATAATTTATTTTAATTATAAACTACACAGTGTTCATATCCACTAATTATGATTAGCCCATTCATATATTCTGTTGACAACCCACACTTTGTCTCATTTTTGTTATTTATATAAATTTACAATGTTAAACCTTCTTCTATTAAAACTCCATCTTTAAAAATCTAGTTTGCTTACTTTCCCACCGATATGACTCTAAATCAGATGACTTTCTCGGAGGACTACGAATTGGTGAGAGGGTATAAGGAAAGTTCTCTGACTCCCAATTTGTGCTGAGGATAAAGCAGCATGTTCAAAAATATTTTTAAGTCCTCTGCACCATTTCCATTCCACAAATGTTATTAATTGAACACTTAATTTGTGTCAGGTGCTGTGATAGGCAGAGTGGGTCAAAAGAGCTGAGCGCCATGGACCCTGGCTTTAAAAAGTGTGTAATAAGCCACATAGGCGTTTAAACAAATGAGTAGACTACAGGGAAATGAAGGAAGCACAAGTAGCAAAGATGTTTGCACGGTTTACTCCGAGGAGAAGTAATAAACTTACAGCTGATGAGCATGTTTGGAAAGAAGCTTGATACACACTGATGCCAGGGCTGATTTTGCAACGATGGAGATGAGTTTTCCAGGTAGATGATATGTGGACCATCATTCCATGCTGATGGGTCTGGGAGGGACAAAGGTGTGAAATGATGCGGCACATTGGAGGTGGTTATAGCATAAATTACAAGGCTCCAGGAAGTTGGAGAAGAAACCCACATCTGGATTATGAGTCTTGACCGTGGTCATGAGTCATCCTAATACATCTTCAGCCAATTGCCATCCCTGGTTCTTTCTGGCACAATTTTAGAGAAAATTTTTAGTTAGGCAAAGCAAAAGTTTTTGTGGACTTAATAAAAGTAGAAGTTGAAGAAAAATAACAGTAAACCCCCCCTTTTTTCTTTCTCATTGCCACTTCTTGCTACCTCTCCCTAGATAATAAGTTCTTGTTCAGCATTCCCTTTAGAAAAATGGCCAATGATAAACAATTTACAGTTACAGAGCATGTATTTAGTACTAACTGTATGCAGTGCCTTCGCTTGTTACTAAAATCACTCTGAAGGCTTTTTTCACATTGGTTGCTTTAAGAGGGGCTGTAGAATTTATCTTTATTGGAAAGAGGCAAATAGATCACAATAAATTGCAAACACACCAGGGAGTTTACTCATAAGCAGCAGGAGAGAAGCAAAGTCAGTTTTCATGTAGAAAGAAAGCTACAGAGTGAAAGAAGCACTCTGTGGGAGATGACAAACCATAAAAATATGAGAGACGTTGCGAAAGATTTGGAAATAGTCAGCTATGTCAACCCATTGTGAGTTCTATGGGTGGTTTAAGGTTTCTGCAGATGCTATCCAGAATAATTTGATCAGGTCTTACCTACTTTAGAGGGTAATAAAATGGTGGTTTTGCCGGTATGTGCAAGTGATATTGTACCGTTACTTTTATCCTTGAAAATTAGAAATTTTCTGTATCTCTGAATAAAAAGAACCAACTGAAAGATTTAGGCCATTTGCAGGGTCCTTGAAAAATATGCAAAGCAAGGTAGAAAAAGGGAAAGTTTAAGTGCAAATCCCTTTAAAATATCAGAGGTCATCATAAATTACTCTAAGTCTATTTATTGTTAACTGTTACTTTGGTTTCTGAAGGTGAAACGGTGTTAAAGCATAGAGCTTATCTTGTCGAATATTTTAATAAACTGATGTTAACTAGATGCATGTATGTTTTTACTATTCTGAGAGCCCCAGGAAATGAAGAAGGAAAACTGGTCCTGGAGTTGCTTACTCAGAGTTTACCTGAGGAGAGGAAATTTGCATATAGAGAGCAAAACATAAAGGCTAACAAAGAAATGTAAGTGCCCAACTGTGTAGCATGGTCTGCTAACATACAGCGTCAGAAAGAACAGTGATCTTTGTGGGCTATAGATAATGGGGAAGAGGAAGAAATTGGAAAAAAATCATTAGTTTTTGTTTGTTCGTTTGTTTTGAGAGTGCTCAAAACACCTGTATCAGCTAAACAACAATATTGTTTGAATTCCACCCTCTAACAACAACAATGTACAGCTACTATTGATAACCTCTTATTCCAAATCATAATTATAATGCAAGCATATGAGCTATTCACCACCTCTTATTTGATGGGTTAAAAGTGCTAAGATCCTGTTTTAGTCACACATATGTATTCATAAAACCTAACCTTTTTTCACCATGATTAAATTAATCCCAATTACTACCTGTCGTTATAGCAGACCAGTACACTGTAGTTACACTATTAATAGATCTTATATGAATGAGCAATGGCTGATGGTTTATGCTTTATGTGGGGTCTTTTAGAGATGAAATTTTAACTTGCTCTTTTGGGTTCTATAACGATGTTTCATCAAAAGCTTACTCATTAAAAAAAAAAACACACACACAAAAAAAACCCGAAAATTTGTTAAAGTCTGCTTCCAATAGAAGAACACATTATTATATTTGTTCATCTTGATTTTTGTCCTAATATCCCAATACTTATAAATCCTATCTTTTCCATATTGCTATTTTTCTTTTCACTTCTGCACAAAATATCTTTTCTACTCTTCATGTTTGATTAAAGTGTTTTGAGGAAAGGAGTAGCAACTCTGTTTTGTTTTGTTTTGTTTTTTAAGATTCTGCTTATTTATTTGAGAGACAGAGAGCATGAGGGGGAGGGGGAAAGGCAAGAGGGAGGAGCTGAGGAGGGAGACAAACAGCGGGGCTCAATCCCAGGACCCCAGGATCACGATCTGAGCCGAGGGCAGAAATGACTGAGTCATCTAGTCACTCCTATAACAATTCTTGATGCAATGTGGAGAACAGACTGTTGGAGGGGAGAGGAGAAGGAGGTATACCAGTTGGACTGTTGCAATCATCTCAGCAAGAGATGCTGGTGACTGTACCTAATTAAGGAAGAGTGAGAAGTGGGTGAATTTGGGGTGTATCCTGAAGGTGGAAAGCAACAGGATGTGGGATGGGGAAAAAAAAGTAAGGAATCTATGATGACTCCAAGGTTTTTGTCCTGAACAGCAGGAAATATGTTGTTGCCATTGACTGAGATGGTGAAGACTAGAGGTGTTGCCTTTTGGGGGAAGACTATGAGGAGATCAGTTTGGGCAAAGGAGGTTTTAGAGATCTTTTATGCATCCAAGAAGAGATGTTGAGGAGGTCGTTGAATATATGAGTCTAGAGTCCTGGAGAAAGGTCTCATCTGGATTTATACAAGTGGGAGGCATCAGGACATGAGTGATATTTAAGGCTGAAAGATTAGATGGCATCTCAAGGGAGTGAGTGTATCAAGAGAGGAGTGCAGATCCAAGGCCTCTATGTTAAGAAATCTTACAGAAGTGAATAGATTAGCAAACAGAACCAGGAAGAACAACCAATAAGATAGAAGGAAAACCATGGGAATATGATGTCTAGAAGCCAAGTGAAAAAAAACTTGTAGCAAGTAGCAACATACGAGAACCATGTTAGATTCTTCTGAAGATGGGCCAATGTAAAATGAAGATGAGAACAGACTATTGAATTATTGGGGAGTTTATCAGTAGTCTTGACTAACGGTTTTGTTGGGGTGACGGGGCTGAGGTCTTTGTGGTTATAAGAGAGAATGGGGAGGGGAAATGTAGGCTGCAGGAATAAACTTTTATTTTAAGGCATTCTTTTATAAAAAGGACGGGAAGAAATTAAAGCTGATTTGAAGTGGGTCAAGTAAAGCAGGATTATTGTGTCTTCATGTCAATAATCATTATATTATTGTCATTATTATAATTTTAAGATGAAAACATAAGAAATTTCATTGTGCGACAAGGAAAGAGTACAGAGAAAAATGTCAAAGCATTTCACAGTTAATCTTAACAACTCTGTGAGGTATATGCTGTTATTTCCTCTCTGTGATGGAAGCAGAGAACGGTTACCTGGGCAGTCTTGTCTTTTATCCTTGGCAATCTTGTTCAAAGCCTGATCTCTTAACCCATTAACTTGACTACTCTGTAGGATTTCCTAGTAAGGTCCCATTCGGAGGTACTGAGGGTTACGATTTCAATGGAATTTTTTTTAGGGAATATGCAAACCCATAACAACCATGTTACTATTTTATGTGGGGTTTGATTTAAGTGAACTTGATTGAGAACGACGGATAACAACATACAGTTCCGTAGCCACATTACTGGCCCATCTACTTGCGCTCAGCTTTCTGGGAACCAAGTTAATTGGCTAAGAGCTCAGACCTTTCCCTTAGGGTCTTTGCATGTGTCTTTGCTCTTCTTCTTCTTCCCCTCCACTCTTAACCATTTCTCATTCTTTAACCTTTTAAAGGTTAAAGATGCATAAATCTTTAAAGATGCATAAATTCTTAACCTTTTCTCATTCTTTCGATCCTAGCACAGCACTGCCTCCTCAGGAAAATCATCGTGGATTATCCTAGATAAAGTCCTACCTTCAAAGATTTTTTAGAGCAAGGTTCACCTTTTTATCTTAACTCAGTCTCATTGTAGTTTTGCCTGTGATCATTTGATCGCATGAGCCTCTCAGCGAACCACAGGAGAGGGGCCATGTACCTGTAAGGCCACATTGCCACTAGGCCCAGAGTAGATAGATACTCACTCAGTACTGTGTATATCTTCTTTAAGAAGAGTTGCTTGAAACTGTTGGACCCTTTACTTTGTTCTCTTAAATGTAAGAAGAAGGAAGCTCATTTTAATCTCTTCTTTGAAATAGAGTAGTTTTTTTTCTGGATATATAATGAGTCAGCTCATGGACTTAAATTTGGTTCTTAGTGATCTTTTATACGAATACATGTTCGTGGTGATGTGTCAGAATGAAGAACTTCAGAATTCCTGTACAGAATGTCTTGGTATCATCCTTGGAGGTAGAGTTGTTTTATATGATATTCTATGTCTGTTTTACAGTTTTCCTAAGTGCTTCTAAGGATGGGGAATGGAATGGGCATTCTAAATTTATTTGTACTTTTATTACATGCAGAACAGTGAAGTTGGAATAATGAAGACTCTCAATCCTTAACACTCTTTATAGCTGGCCAACATCTATCATAGCTAATGCTGTTTCACAAAATAACTATCACATAACAATATTTTGGATCACATTTTGTCTTAGTTGCATTCGGTATAGTAAAATAAAAATACGGTAACCTACTATATCATTTTTCTAGCTAAGAAGGTGGACTCAGAGGCCAGCCTTTGGGTTTGAATGCTGACCTTGGAAACTTTACTCTCTAGTTTGGGCACCATGTTGTGGTTTCTTCAATATCTCTGTTTCTCCATTTCTTTTTTTTCTGTATTAGTGGATACTAATAGTACCTGGAGTTCTGTTTTGAGAAATAAATGAGTAGATCCTTATAAATCCCTTAGAACAGTACCTGTCCATAATAGATATTAAAAAATGTTAGCTTATTATCATTATTATTATTTTTATTATTACAACTTGCAGAAATCTTTTTCTGTTTCAAAGTAGTGAAAAAAAAATTCTTTGGCCTGGATTCCCTGAAGGTTTCCTGAGGCCTATTGTATAACCAGACAGTGCTCCAGGTCTTGGGAATATAATCATTTCAGAGCTGATGCACTTAATTCTATAAAGTAATTACACTCGAAGTGTAGGCAAAAATATTTATAAATTTGGTAGTGAAGGTTTAGCCAGATCTTCAAGTACATAGAATTGTATACTTTTAAAAAATGTCTGTGTCTAACTATTAATCACAGAAAGCATCCACAAACTCTGATTTTACCCACGAGAAGACAGCCACCAAAAATGGATGGTAGTGGGCGAATCACAGGAAGCCAAGAGCTTAATTTTCTCCTGTCAAGGCATTTCAAGCTTTGAAAGGCTTTGCTTTTAATGCAGCCCGTTTGCTTTGAGCTGTCAGTTGATGAATTTCATTATCTCATTTGGCTCTTTTATTTTAAATTGGTCTATGAGCACCAGAGGGAAACAGTAAAAAGAGCTCTAGTCTAGAATTAGTCCCTTCCCAACTCTGCGATATCACCATCCTGACTTCCTGACTTTGGGAGGGTTAGTTCACCCTCTGGGCCTTATTTTCATTCTTTTGTACAACAAATGGGTTGTAGGAGGTAGTGGTGTGCAATCCTGGGAGGTCCTGTCTGCCCTCTGTGGCCCTGTTGGTCAGGTGGGGGACCTCCTCTCACTGCTGTGAGGGCTGCCTACCGAGTGAGAGGGCCTCAGGACACCGAGGAGCCTGTATCAGTGTTGTGATTTGTGCAATGATACTCAACCCCTTCAGGACTTCTCCTGGGTGATTATGAAAGTTTTTGTACAATTTGGTTTTCAGCAATGACAGCACAGTAAAAGCAATATGCTCTAGTGCCTAGAAAGTTCACGGAGATTGAATGAAGAACAAATATAATTCTATCAGTGCTGAATTTTTCTTAGGTTCTCTCCCCACAGTACCAGCTAAATGGCATTTCTAAAGTATTTGGATGGCAGCTTCCAAGAGTTCTCACCACTCACGTGAAAGTTTAGCTGACTTCTGGGGAAAATAAGGGACCCCAAGAATGGACTTAACTCTCTGCAGTAGACACATTTGCAGCTGATTTTTTCCTCCATGGGTTGATATTTAAGGGGTCTGTGCAGGGGGCTTACCAGAATGGAAGTCCTTCAAGGTACCACATTTGATTCAGGGAGGAAGACAGGTCCCAGAGCAGATTTCATAGAATGGGGAGGGAGGGGTTTGTGGTGCCTATACCCCAGAAAGGGTTAAATCTAATTCAAAATCTCAATTCTGAAGATAAAATCCTGCCCTAGTCTGCATCCCTGGGAACCATATATACACAGCCCCCAAAACATATGAGAAAAGTGGCTATAAAGAAAATAGTATAAGCCAAAATATATTGGGCACTTGAGCTTACTTGCCACTGTATATAAAGAGACAAATCCAATCATGAACTTTCCAGAATAACACCCCCATTGGCATTTATTATTCCCTTCTGTTCCTAGTGTAGCATATCCTATTTGTTTGTTTCCCTGCTCTCTATCCTTATGAGGTTTATGGCCTTCCAAAATTCACCATTTTTTAATATCTCTTTCTCTCTCTCTCTCTTTCTCTCTCTCTGGTTAGATACATTCTTTCAATAACGTATTTTTAGATAAAGAAGAAAAAGGGATTGTGACCCTCGTGATCCCGTGATCTCCCCTCCTGACACTATTTCTGGCCCAAAGAATGAAGTTTGCATGTTGTTTGACCCATAACTAAGAAGAGGTTCTTACAATTTTTACCTTTATTTTAGTCAAGGTGATGTGATTCATGCTATAAAAACAGAGACCAAAAGCTACAAGACAGACTAACGATGACCACATGGTAAAACTTCATCATAGATGAAGAGTTGATAAACTGTGGCCTGAGGACCAAAACTGGTCTGCAGCCTGGTTTTGTTGATAACATTTTAATTAAACAGAGTCACACTCATTCACGTATGTACAACCTGTGGCTGTGTTTTCTTTTCCTTCTTTCTTTCTTTTTTTTTTTTTCTTTTTTACTTGAAGTGCAGTTGACACACCAGGTTATATTAGTTTCAGGTGTTCAACATAGTGTTTGACAAGTCTATACATTATGCTGTGCTCACCCTGAGTGCTGCTATCATCCGTCACCATCCCAACGCTATTACAATACCATGACTCTATCCCCTAAACTGTACCTTCCGTCCGTATGGCTTACTCATCCATAACTGGAAGCCTGTACCTCCCATTTCCTTTCATCCACTTTGTCCATCACCCCACACCTCTCTCCTCTGGCAATCATCAGTTGGTTCTCCCCAGGTATGGGTCTGCTTCTGCTTTTTGTTTTCTTGTTTGTTAGATTCCACATATAAGTGAAAAAATAAGGTATTTGTCTTTGACTAATTTCAGTTAGCATAATACCTTCCAATTCCAACCAGCTTGTTGGAAATGGCAAGAACTCATCCCTTTTTGTGGCTGAGTAATATTCCATTGTGTTTATATACCACATCTTCTTTATTCATTCATCTGTTGATGGACACTAGGTTGCTCCCATATCTTGGCTATTATAAAAAAAAATTCTGCAATAAACACATGGGTGCATATACCTTTTCAAATTAGTGTTTCCATTGTCTTTGGGTAAATACCTAATAGTGGAATCACTGGGTCATATGGTATTTCTATTTTTACTTTTCTCCAGAACCTCTACTGTTAGAACTGTTAGAACTCCAGATCCTTTACCGTTTGCCACAGTGGCTGTACCAATTTACATTCCCACCAACTGTGCACAGGCATTTGGTTTTCTCTACATCCTTGCCAACACTTGTTATTTCTTGTCTTTTTTATTCTGTGGGGCTGCGTTTTCACTACAGCCAGTGTTGGGTAGACACAACAGAGACCATACAGCTCACAAAGCTGAAAATATTTACTATCTAGCCCTTCACAGTTAAAGTTGGCCAATCTCTGTTGTAGATTATTCAGATGTAGAAAATGACATAATTATTATTTCTAATAGTAATTTGTTAAAACCAAAGAAAGTGTTTTTATGCTACATACAATCAACCAAAGCCTTATTTCTTCCAGACTTTGGATATTTTCAAAGCATATTTATCACATATTACTTGTTAAAGGAAACAATAAATTGGTTAGGCTGCGATTATGGTAGATAAAAGTCTTCTGGTTGGCAGAGCAAAGCTGTGCTCTTCGCTGGACAGTCATAAACATAGCTCTGACCCAGTGTGACATCATAAACCTCTCTTTGATAGTTTACCCTGATGGAAATAGCACTCTGGGGGCACCTGGGTGGCTCAGTGGGTTGGAGCCTCTGCCTTCGGCGCAGGTCATGATCCCAGGGTTCTGGGATCGAGCCCCGCATCACTGGGCTCTCTGCTCAGCAGGGAGCCTGCTTCCCTTCCTCTCTCTCTCTCTGTCTGCCTTTCTGCCTACTTGTAATCTCTGTCTGTCAAATAAATAAAATCTTAAAAAAAAAAAAAAAGAAAAAGAAAAAAAGAAATAGCACTCTGCCTGGTATTTCCTCACAGAGGCTTCCTGATGCTGGGGTACCATCTACAAGACACGTGGGTCTGGACGCCACTGTCATTCTCAGATTTCTGGGGTCCTCTATTAAGTGGAGATCCACTGTACATGATGTACATTTGTGTTGCAAGAGGTAGAAGTTTAGTCCCCCGGATTTGCTCAAGAATGTATTCAGAAATAACCTTTGCACCAGGAAAAGAAAAGATAATGTCAGTGCTAGTCCAAACCCTTAAAATAGGACTGTCCTTGTTTCTAAAATGCCTTTCCATTTTGCCTTTGCAGGGAACATGCTTAAACTACATTGCTCCTTGATGATGGACTCAGTCAACTTCATAAACAAAATCCCCCCCCTTTTTTTCCTTCTGTACTTTGGATGTACTACCATCCCACCTTGTTTCAAATTAGCTACAATAGCAAATACTTTGGCACTATAAAGAAAAATGTGTATATGAGGAATACTTTACTGAATATGATTCCATACTATTTAAATATGGGATGAGAACTGCTTATCTAGTGCGTCCCCATCTGTGAATGCTCTGCTCCAGCTACCCCCCCCTCCACCCTCCTTCTCTGGCCAGTTCTCTCAGCCAGACCTAATGCCGCTCTTAATGCTGCTGCACTACATGACCGTTCTGCGCAATTAACATTGTACCTGATGCTGCCTCTAAGTGACACGTCATTTAAGCCTACCTTATGTCAGTGTAGAATGCGGATGGTGTGCCGTGTTGCCTGGTACCCTCCTTGCTTCATCTCCAGGTACCCCTTACTTCCCTGCCCCTCAACTATGTTGAATGTATCTCATGGAAAGAGGTTGAATTGCACACTTAACTCTTTGAGACTATAAAGGATCTAACAGGGCGATAATAACATCTAATATTTATTGAGTGCTTCTTCCCTGCCAGGCATTTGCTATCTTCTTTTATCTTCACAGTGACCTTATAAGATAGATACTATTATTATATATCATTCTTGTGGGATAGATGGTAAACCCAAGGCACAATGAGGCTAAACTAGTTGCCTGAGGTTGCAAAGCTAACCAGAGGTAGACCTCAAATGACCTCTTGAGTCTGGCCCGAACATAGGACTCTAACCACGCACCACATCTGTTGGTGTGCAGGGGCTAAATCCTATGCTGGGCGCTGGCAAATGCTGCACAGAGATGATTCCTGCAGTGTAAGAACTTGTGACTTAAGTTACCCAAGTTCTATGTAAGATGATTTTAAAAAATATGCATTTCAAAATGTAATTGGAAATCATTTTTGGGGTTTTTTAGTTTGTTTGTTTGCTTTTAGCTTAAATGAACCAAAAGAGTGGAGAGCATTTCGTGGGTTCATGAATGGGTACTGCATCATGATCGGATCATGGCGGATGGCATCCGGCAAAAATCAAATTAGCTGGGGAGACGTTTAGAGGATATGGTTTGTAAAAATTCCTTCCAGGCCCTTAGAAAAGGCAATAAATGTACTGTCCCCAAATCCTCCTCCTCCCCAGCTGGAAGATAAAATGCCTATTATAATCATGGGTCACTTCAAGTTCAATGGAACTTACTGTCTGGGGAAAAAAATGGCCAAATAAAAAGTGCATTTTCTATCTATTGCCATGATAAATGTCTGACCTACTTCAAGATCCTTTTGCTGAGGTTCAACTCATTTCCATGCAGTCAGGTCCAACATGCCAATAATGATGGAGAGCATGAAACACCAAAGGATTCCACGGATTATCACTTCTGCTCTCCAAACAGACAGCACTTCATTTAAGCAGCTTTCCAGATATCTCCATTGTAAATCTGATGGAAGGATTTAGCTTAAAGCTGGAGGTTGTAACCCTTCGTCTGTGAGAGGGAGCCTTTGACCAGAGGATGTAGCCAGAAAGCTGCCCGCCTCTGGCATTCTGATGACACAGCCAGCTTTGCTGGGCCACACTAATTTCCACGGTTTTGTCTTGTCCCATCAAAGAACACGATAATAAAGATGTTTCTTCATTTCTCATGCATTGCAATTTTCTTCTCTGCTAATCCAACATGTTGTGATTACCTATGGGAGAGAAGAGTAATTCAAAGGAAGAATTCCATTAGTTTCAGAAATCGGTGGTAAAGGAAGAGCTGAGAGATAATTTGAGAGAATTGGCCCATGCGGTGCTCACAGCTACCCTCAGACCGTCAGTTCGTGGTGACTGGATGGGATATTATTATCGGTCAGTTTAGACTGAGGGGATCCTCTGAGCTTAAACAACTTGAATTAAGCCAAAAATCATGGCTCAAAATTGGACAAGCTCCAAGGAGAAAGAGAGGATGTGAGTCAAAGTTGAAGGACGCTTCATGAGCAGTCGCTGAGAGTTCTTGGAGCCAGAATCAGAGGCCCAAGACCAAAGACTCATGGGCTCTGAAGACTTTGAAAAGCAGATCAGTGATGAGATAATTCACTGCAGCATTTTTCTGAAGAGTGAACTCCTATATGCCATCTTAAACTTGTGCTATTTTCAGCCAAAAATTGGAAATAACCTGACTGTGCATCAATGGGAGTATGGGTAAACAATTGTGGTGTCGCTGTGCAAAGGAATAGTACTCAGCAGGAACAGGGACAGAATATCAAGAATGTGGTTTGATGTGGATGAATCTCAAAGATACTATGCTAAGCCAAAGAGTCCAGACACAAAGGGGCGCCTACTGTATGATTCCCCCTTTACTTAAAATTCTGAAAGCAAACAGAGCTTACCTAGACTAGCAGAAAGCAGAGCAGTGCTTACCCAGGGCTGCTGTCTGAGGAAAGAAATAACTGAAACATGTACCTCAGTAAAGTTGATTTTTTTTTTTTTTTGTACAGTGAGGCTATTTCCAGAAATTTCATTTACTAGAACTTTCCAGAACATCCCCAATTCGTAAAACAAGATTGTTTATGTTAAGGTAAAATGCCTTTGGGCAACAGTGTAATGGGTTACATTTGTGTTACAGAAAACCCATTGTAGAAAACCTTGCCCATTCTATTTTTCTGCTTGATAAATCGGGTTTGTTCTTTTGAGGGTTATCAGTGAAGCGGCAAACGAGGCCCTCTTAGGGCTGCAGTCTTTCGCCTGGGGTTACAGATTTGGCTTTACCATTTGTGAGCGGCAGGATGCGAGGCAAGTTACTTAACATCCTCGAGCCTCAACTTCATTATCCCTAAAATGGGGTTAATAATAAACCCTCTTCACAATTCACTGAGAATATTTAACAAGATAGTGATTATAAAGCACTCAGCATCATGTCTGGACCATAATAGGATCTCGGTAAAGATAGCTGTGCCACGGGTGTAACCTCTTCTCTGAAACCATCTCCATCCTGGGCCCAACAGAGCCAATCCACACCTCGTCCATCACAGGTCAGGTGGGTTACATCCCGTGATATGGTAACCTTCTACCTCTCCCGCTCTACTGCAGGCTACTGGAGACAACTGCGACTCATCTTATCTATTTATTCCCCGCACCCAGCACCACAGCACGACACACGTGAAGCTTACATCATCAGCTCTCTTTCAGTCTTAACACTTGTCCTCAGAATGATCTGAAGTGGGAATCCAGCCTTGCTGGACCAGCCTCCGAAACCTTGTTGAATCTGAAGAATGATGTTTAGGAAACAGGAGTTGCTCAGGGATGAAACAGCATAGTTGGGGCGCCTGGGTGGCTCAGTGGGTGAAGCCTCTGCCTTCAGCTCGGGTCATGATCCCAGGGTCCTGGGATCGAGCCCCACATCAGGCTCTAAGCTTGGCGGGGAGCCTGCTTCCCTTCCTCTCTCTCTGCCTGCCTCTCTGCCTACTTATGATCTCTGTCTGTCAAATAAATAAATAAAATCTTAAAAAAATTTAAAAAAAAAAAGAAAAAAGAAAGAAACGAAGAAAGAAACAGCATAGTTGTATGCCTTCTCCCCTGACATTGGAAACACGGAAATCCAAGGGAAGTCCCTGGTGTTATACCAGAGAATGCTCAAGCAGAGCTTCCATGAGCTAGAGAAAAAGCAGATGAAAGGCATGTCCAGATTTGAGGGAAGCTTCAGAAATGGGTAAAGTTTAGGGAATGATGTTTTTGGATTAGACCTGACTACTCTTTCCCTGTGCACCCACTTACTGTACTCACAAACATTGACGGGGTTTACCAGCTTTTGATCTCTGCTGAACCGCATCTTACCCTTTGCTTTTCAGTCGCGTTAGCTGGGTGTTTTGCACACTTAAATACTTCATTTTAAACCCTGAGTCCCAGTCGCCCATATCATAGATTTTATGATTTCTGCCTGCACAGCTACATCTTCTTGTGACCTTTTCTATTAGTTAAATAATAACTGCATGAATAATTATACTAACTAATAAAAAAATAAAACAACAAAGCAATAAAGAATAATTTGGCTTAGATCGTTGCTTGACTTAGATGTGCATCTTCGTGTGGAAATTCACAGTGGCGTGTTAGGTTTTTCTATCAGTGACATCTTTACCGTGACTGGATATTTGCGGGGTTGAGGAAGGACACTTGGGTTACAGGATCTATGTTAAGGCTTCTCTCTCTCTCTGTCCGATCATTAAATAAATCCTCAGGCACATATCTGGTACAACCTAGAGGTATTTACCTCACCAATAAAGGGGAAATTGGGAAATGCATTTTGTTCTCATGAGGAGCCCAGCTGAGTAAGGTAGTCTTCATGCAACATTTAAAGACATAATTTTTTAGTCAGGGTACAAAACCTTGGGAAATTGAACTTTTTTTTTTTTTTTTTTAATGCACCCATGTAACAGTGATGTAGGAAAATACATAGAAAATGATTAGCCCACGAACACCACCGACTGTGGGAAGGAAAGGTTTCACATATTACCACACCGGGCAAGCTGACTGACTTACTCTCCAACATAACTCCAAAAGGGAGATGGGGTCAAACCAGCACAGAGCATAGGCAGCCTTTCAGAAAATGATTTTCCTCAAACCGAGGCAGTGTGCAGAGTCACAGCCCAGTTCCACAAGCCTGCTGGCCTGTCCAGTTCTCAGCAGTGGTGACTCCTGTCTGACAGGGCCCATCTGCCACCCCAGGAGCTGTCACTGTCAAGAAGGAGAGGAAAGAAAAACAAAATTCCCTGCAAAGAGAATGGTTCTAGAAGGAGCCAGTCATGGGATGCAGAACAAACATCCAGTGGTTTCTTTCCTTCTTGCCCCTGTCAACTGTTATTTAAGAAATCCAAATGCTTCTTAAATTGTTTACTTGAAATTGTGTGGCAGCCACCCCAGAGTTCACACCTCGACCTCCCATCTCAGGGATTTCTTGTTGCATTAACAAACATTCACAGAAAGCCCCAGCATCTCAGTATTTCATGCAGAGACCAGGTTTTAGGGGTTACTTAGCCATCCCCCAAGCAAATATCTTACCTAAGGGGCATCCCTCATACCCCATGAGGCACTCTCTTTAATCACGGTTTCTTTGTTTGTTTTCTAGTTGGTGACACGGTTGTGCAGGTTTTCGGCACCGTAGAGGACAACAACAGATAGATGAATAAACAAAGTTTGCTTAGAATCCTCTGGGGCTTGTTTTGAAAGACTGTTTTTACAAAAGAACAATGACAGTGGAAGGAACCCTGAGGTACATTTCATCTCAGCTCAGCCTTACCTGAGTGACTTTGGGCCATTCACTGATCTTATTTCTCAAGATCCAAAAGCTAGTGTTTGGGGGGGGGGGGCACCTGGGTGGCTCAGTGGGTTAAGCTGCTGCCTTTTGCTCAGGTCATGATCTTAGGGTCCTGGGATCAAGCCCACATGGGGAGTCTGCTTCCCCACCCCCCACTGCTCTGCCTGCCACTCTGCCTACTTGTGATCTCTCTGTGTGTCAAATGAATAAGTAAAATCTTAAAAAAAAAAAAAAAAAGCTAGTGTTTGGAAAGCCGGGATCTCAGTCCATGCTTGCCTCCCACGTGAAGCCTCCTGACCTCAGGTGCTCAGCCACCACTGCCTTCATGTCTTCTTCCTTCTTTCCTCACATAGGCTCCCTTGTCTCGACGCTCATCCCAGGATGGGAAGACTTTGTTTTTAGGTTGTTGTAAAGATTAAATGAGATTTTGTGTACTAAGAATTTAGGGAAAACTTGGTTCATGGACATAGCTCAGTAAAGGAAGGCTCTCCTCCTTCCTGTTGTGGTTATTTTTACTAGGACATCTGCCCTGGATACAACAGCTAAGGACCATGACTGTTCTTCCAACAGCAATTACCTTGGGTGATTAATACTTCAATTCGTTAATATGTTAACTAATTAATGACATCAACATATTTCCTATGTAAATATGCCAGAGGATACAAATTTGGCTAGTTTTTCATTATAAAGTAGTGTGATTGTTATTCTAGACATATATTCCTGAATAACAGCCTCTAACCATACTGAAATGGATTGAATTGTGTCCGCCCCACAAACTCCATACATTGAAATCCTTACCCCCGTACCTCCAAAGGAGACTGGGTTTGGAGATGTGGATGTTAAAGGGGTAATAAAGTTAACATGGGTGGGCTCCAGCCTAATATCACTGGGGTCCTTCTAAGAAAAGGAGATTAGAACTCTCTCTCTCACTCACTATCACACAAAGAGAGAGAGGGATAGAGAAGGAAGACCATGTGAACACACAAGAAGACAGCTGTCAATAACCGAGGAGAGAGGCCTCAGAATGAACTCAACCCTGAGCTTGGACTTGAGTCTCCAGCACTGGAAGAAAATACATTTCTGTTGCTCAGCCACTCAGTATGTGGTATTTTGTTATGGCAGCCCACGACAAAATTAGTTTTAATTAATAGCAAGCTAATATACTTACTAGCTTAAACCAACATACCTATCTGTTTTGCTCCTGAATGCAATTTGAGCCGGGCTCACAAGAATGCTATGCAGTACTTGAGTCAGTGCCCTTCAGCTGGAGCAGCTGGAAGGGATTTTACTGAAATCATCGGTGGCTCATTCACTCACATGGCTAGTGGTCAGTGCTGGAGCTGGCTGGGACTTTAGTTACATCTAGTAGCGTCAGACCTGCGTGTGGCCTGGGTTTCCTTAGAACATGGGGCTCACTTCTGGGGTGAGGGTTCCAAGAGAGAGGCAGACAGAGCCTCTATTACATTTTTTTTAAAAGATTTATTTATTTATTTGAGAAAGAGAGAATTAGCAAACATGGGGGCGGGGGAGAACAAAGGGGGAGAGAGAATCCCAAGCAGACATCTCAATGAATGCAGAGCTGGGTGTGGGGCTCGATCCCATGACCCCAAAATCCTGACCTGATTTGAAATCAAGAATCCGACACCCATGGGGTGCCTGGGTGGCTCAGTGGGTTAAGTCTCTGCCTTCTGCTCAGGTCATGAGCTCAGGGTCCTGGGACCGAGCCCCACATCAAGCTCCCTGCTCAGCGGGGAGCCTACTTCCCCCTCTCCCTCTGCCTGCCTCTCTGCCTACTTGTGATCTCTCTCTCTCTCTCTGTCAAATAAATAAGTAAAATCTTTAAAAAAAAAAAAAAAAGAATCCAACACCCAACACCCAACCGACTGAGCCATCCAGGTGCCCCTATCACATTTTCTAACCTACACTTGGAGGGCATATAGTATCTTCTAAATGTGGCTTCTGCCACGTTTTGTCTATCAGAAGCAAGTCATAGGAGCCAGACTAATCCAAGGCAGGAGTTACTAATCTTCACTTTTTCATGGCAGTCATGTCGTAGATTTTGTAGCTGCATTTTACAATCCCCAGAGTTGTGCAGTCAAAACATTTTAACTATAGATATCTGAATTTCATCTTAATTATTAACACTGTTATATGTGTAAAAATACAAATAATTAAAGTTAGACTATCATGGATACTTTTTAATGGAGTCAATGTAGTGACTTCTAGTGAATCATTTTGATATTTCTTAAATCCTTACTTCTGCTATCCACTTCTTCCTAAGAAAAAGTAAGGCAATTTTAATTCTTTGTTATTCCTTGGAGGCTGGGGTTTTTTTTGGCATCGCTAATCATTTTGGCAGCTGTCCGCAATGTCTGAAACGGGGTGGAGACAGGATGGAGTGGGACACTCAAGACAGACCTAACAGACAACACAGGCTCTAGCATCAGACAGTCTCTAAATCTGCATTCTTTCCTAATTCTGACTTTGTCACTTGCTGCTTATCTGACCTTTGGCAAGTTACTCAAATACTTAGAGCTCCAGATTTTTCAACTCTAGAGTGAGGTTGCTGTCACTGCTGGGAGGGAATGTCATGAGGATTAAATAAGATACTGTTTGTAAGGTCCCTAGCTTTGAGCCCAGCATGTTAATCACGCTCTCCTTCACTCTTTAAGATAATAAACACAGATCAAAATCATCACAGTTGCGGGTTATTAAACTATAATGACTTCATAGAGCTGATAATCAGTTGTTCTTAAAATAACCCGTGGGATCTGCACCCTTGGTCTCTGTGTGGCACTAGACTAAACATGGCACCGGAGTTCAGCATAACACTTCGCTCTGGAGTCAGTTGGATCTCAGACACATTTTGCCCTATTTTCATGGTTCTCCTGGATCAGGGCAGATTGGAAGTCAGGTGTTACGACACCTCTTCAGTGAGTTCCATGTATTAATCCAAGTATAATTTACATGTTGATAACATGTCTCCCTAGTGGAAACCACTGATTTTACTTATACTCCCGTTTTTGTAAGCCACTGTTAGTGGTACAAGGAACTGAGAAACCTTCTGTCTCTCTAAATGGGGATCTTTTTGAGTGAGAAAAAGCAGAAAAATAAAAATATGGTGATGGAGATTCAAGTGCTAGATTTTTTTTTTTTTTACTTGTGTACTTGAAATTTTATCCTAAGTATATTAATGAAGATGATTTTTGCATTTCATTTTCACTGCATTTATTTTTTTGATTAATGTAGTTCCTATTTTTCAGATAAGAAGCAAGAAAAGAAATAAATAAAACAGATTTTCAGACTGATTGCTAATTTATATGAATTCATGTATTCAAATTTATGATCTTTGAATCAAATACAAGTGCTCAGTGCTATTTTTCAAATCTCTGACATTATTTACATAAAAGCCTTTTTTGAAATATCAAAAGAGATTATTAGTCATTGAGGAAATTTCAATAGTACCCTGATGTTTCCTGAAGATGTTTGGAAGGTATGTCAGAACAAAATGCTATTTGAAAGTTAAAACTTGCCTGTGGAAAACACGAGTAGGAATACTCACATGGATTTTTCTTAGCTTTTTAGTAGGTTTCACACTCTGATACAGCTGTTAATTGAAAGATATTTTTATTGATAGAAATAGAGACCTTCTGGTAAAGAGGTTTACTCTATTCCATATATTATAAAGTGATGCTATAACAAATTATTGCCAAAGCTATAGTTTAAAGCAGCACAGATCTACTGTCTTACTATTCCAGAGGTCAGAATTCCAAACTTGCCCTTACTTGGTCCTGCATTCCATCTGGAAGATCTAGGGGACAGTCTATTACCTTGCCTTGTCCTGCTTCTAGAGGACACCAGCATCTGTTGGCTGGTGATGTCTTCTGCCATCCTCAAAGCTAGCAGCACACATCTTCAAATCTCTGAGTATGACTTGCTATCTCTCTCTTCCATCATTTAAGAATCCTTGTGATGACATTGGGCTCACTCAGAGAAACCAGCATAATCTGCCCATTTCAGAATCCTCGATTCATTCACATCTGCAAAATCCCTTTTGCTGTGTAAAATAATATATTAATAAGTTCCAGAAGTACAAGACCCACTATTCTGTCTACTATACATAGCCACTTAGAAATGATTTTGCTTCCATAAATCTTCTTTGTTATCTTAAATACTAAAAACTTGGGTAGTTAAGTAAAAAATAGTTTCTGTACTTTGTAAATACAGGAAAAGTATGCAACCAAATTTTGGTATGTCGTCATCCCCCCCCCCCCAGATCTAGGAACATCACCATGGGCTAAAAATCTTCACTCCTGAAAACCCTAAGGCTAGTGTATATTCAACAAATTTGTACCATTGAAACATCATGAGGGGCACTAACACAACACAATGTAGAAGAAGATCCAACCACTTACTAAACATTTATACTGTTCTTTAATGACCATTTTTTAGAGGAGGGAGGAATATTTTGTGTCAATTTATTATTACTATTTTTTAAATCTGTGAGACCTTACTGGCATCCACTTTTGTGGAATAACCACTGAACCACTGAACTATTCACTGCTTTTTGCCACAGGATTTTCTGTAAGAAAGCTCAAAACTGTCAACTTCTTTCTTTGTCCAGTTTCCAAAATATTGGCAACTAAGGTTAACACTGCAGTAATATTATTTTTCTGTGTAACCCTGACATATTGTGCATATTTTGGTGGGGAGGGTGTTAGGAAGGTATGACTAACAGCCAACTTCTGTTATATTCAGAGAGACCATTTTTCTTAGACTAGAGAAGTGGTCTCTCTTGACTTTGATATTCCGCTCTTGTTTCACATATAATAGAAGAGTGGTTTTCAAATGGGGCAGTTTTGCCCCCTCTTCGCCCTCCCCTTGCCCGGGGGTGGGGGGGGCATTCAACAATGCTTGGAGACTTTTTTGGATGACACAATTTAAAGAATGCTATTCTTGTCATATGGGTAGAGGCCAGGAATGCTCCTAAACATCATACAGTGCACAAGAGAGACCCCACTACAAAAACTGATCTGCTCCAACCTGTAAGTAGTGCTGCAATTGAGAGACCCTGATGTAGAATTATCTGGAACTTAAGATGGAAGGGTCTTTGTCAACATTTCATTCATGTAATGAGTACAAACATATGTAAGGGAGAATCTTCATGCACAAGCAGGGTTCCCAACTTTTCCAGATTTCTCTTCCTTTCCAAGCCAGTTCCTACCCCAGTCGTCCCTAATTCAGATAAGGCACCACCATCCATAATGAATCAGCTAGTAATTCTTGATAGTTCTGCCTTCAGTGTCTATCCACAGTCTGACCACATCTGCCTGTATCCACTGCTCCCCTCATCCTATGCCACCCTCGTATCTTGCCTTGAATCTGTGTCCCCTCCTAGCTGGTTTCTCTGTGTTTTTTCTTGCTCTTGGCAATGCATTATTCAGCAGCCAGATTTTAAAAGTTGGTGTTGGATCATGTTCTTCCATCCAGTAGCTTCTCATCACAAAAAGAAGGTAATCTACACTTCTTACCAGGACCTACCTAACTGAATCCCTAACTCTCCAAGCTTACCATAGTCATTCTGTATCTCCAGTCTGACCAGCCCCCTCTAGGTCACATGGACACACAAACTTGTTCCCAACACACCTTTGCATGTGCTGTTCTTCCCACCTGGAATGATTCACCCACCTCCTCTTTCAGATCCCCTCTGCCTCATACTTCTAGATTATCTCTGCTCAGAGATCCCCTCTGACATGACCTCATCCCAGTCATATCATACATGTCCATACAGGACAGAGATTTGGTCTGTATGGTTCCCATTGTGTCTGTAGTATATAGTTCTAGACAGGTCTCTATTAAATTTTTAAAAGAATGAGAAAAAGGAGTTATTAATAAACTTATTTAATTAATACCTTTGTGGAGTCTTTCCCCCTTATTAATAATTTCAGAACACATCAGAATAAAGTATAGATTTCAAGTTTGTTGTGATCCCTTCAAATATCTATATATATTTTGCATACTGGTCTTCAGTTTCCATTTTATGACCCAACATGACTCTGCATAAGCTACCATCATCTGTCACTCCTACTCTCTTTTTTTCTCTTCTACCTCCAAGTCTAGCTTTGTTTATTCCCTAACTAAAGCTCTTTTTAGATGATTCTTCTTAATTGAATCTCAGCAGAAGTTTTTACTTAGCTGTGGAGATTTAATTTGATCATAAAAGCAACCACATCTTCTTAATAACTTTTTTTTAGAAGAACCTTATATTGTCTCAGTTGTAAATGAAGGACTTCTTGGGGTTAATTGAAATAATTCATAGTTGTATAAAATTAGTCGGTAGAGTCTACCAACCTGCCTCTTCTCATCACTATGTATCCCATGCACTGAGCAAAGAGTGTGTGTCTATCTTGCTCAGTGCTGTGTTTTTGTTCTGAGAGCAGTGCCTGGCACTTGTGGTCTTTTAGTAAATATATGTAGCACGAATGAGATAATAGAGAGAGCATTTAGCATAGTATGTGACACCCTGGCAGGTGCCCAATAAATGATTCATATGGCATGGGAGAGATATTCAAGCTAATCATCTGCTCCCGCTGGTAATGAGGCCATTTGGGGAACCCACCAAAGATGCAATTGTAAGAAATGGACAAGCTACAGGGAACAGAGGACCAGCTCCTTGCCCTGAGAGGGACTCAATGGAAGGACTGAATGGGTCTTGTGAGGAAGGCTGGTGTCAAAATTAATAACATCTTTCTAACAAGGCTCAGGCATTTAATTAAAATTAATTCAGTAAAAAAGCTAGTGGCAGTATTGAGGTGCCAGAGGCAAGAGCTGACCAGTAGTGGAGACTACCTGGTAATAGGCTTTAGCATAGAAGTGCAGCATGGAGGGTCCCCAGAAATCAAACAAACAGCTTGAGCAGCTGAAATTCAGAATTATTGTAGGAATAGGTATGATATTTCTAAGTTTATTTTTAAAAGACCTCATGTGCACCCTTTTTGTGCAAAGCTTAAAACTGAGGCACAAAGGATTAATTATATATTATATATTATAATATATTACATATTATATTAATTTTTAGGAGAGTCATATTTTTGCAGAAAAATTACTATAAGTTGATATTGGAACCTGGAGAAAAAACCTCCCTTTTGTCATAAGCAACTCTAATCAAGGAATTCTATCTAGCTCATATTAAATAATAAAGCTAAAGAAAATAGCATTTGAAGTTAGCTCTCTTGTAACAAGTATTATTCCTCCACAACATGATTTCTTTAGGTGAAGGACACACAGTCTAGCTCTTAGAGGACACTTAATAAAAGCTTTTTGTTGCCTAAAAGTGAGATGTTCAGGATGGGTTAATACTTAATTATTTCAATTTCTTTCCTACCTAAAGATTTCTTTATAATATCCTTCTATAGCTGTTGGAATCTGACAGTTGCTTAAAGTTAATTGCAAAACATTTCTTTCATTTTAGTCCAATCAGTGCATTTCCCATTGCTGTCTTAAAAGCAAAGGGATCCTCTCTTATAGAATTATCTAGGAAGAATATGGCTTTTCTTTTTTTTCCTTTCCTTTTCTTTTTTGTTTAGAAATTGTTTCAGTTAAAATCAGCAAAATGTCTGCCTTTTCTTTTTCTTTTTTCTTTTTTTTTTTTTTTAAGAGCCAGCCCTAGGTAGATTGTTGTCAGGTGATGACTCCTTTTTTTTTTTTTTTTTAGTTTAATTTAATTTTTTTCAGTGTTCCAAAATTCATTGTTTGTTCACCACACCCAGTGCTCCATGCAATACATGTCCTCCACAATATCCAGCACCAGGCTCAACACACCCCTGACGTCCCCCCTCCAAAACCCTCAGTTTGTCTCTCAGAGTCCAGAGTCTCTCATGGTTTGTCTCCTTCTCCGATTTCCCCCAACTCACTTTGCCTCTCCATCTCCCAATGTCCTCCATATTATTCCTTATGCTCCACAAGTAAGTGAAACCATATGATAATTGATTCTCTCTGCTTCACTTAATTCACTCAGCATAATCTCTTCCAGTCCCATCCATGTTGCTGCAAAAGTTGGATATTCATCCTATCTGATGAAGGCGTAATACTCCATAGTGTATATGGACCACATCTTCCTTATCTTCATCCGTTGAAGGGCATCTTGGTTCTTTCCACAGTTTGGTGACTGTAGTCATTGCTGCTATGAACATTGGGGTACAGATGGCCCTTCTTTTGACTACATCTGTATCTTTGGGGCAAATACCCAGTAGTGCCATTGCAGGGTCGGAGGGTAGCTCTAGTTTTAATTTCTTAAGGAACCTCCACACTGTTTTCCAAAATGGCTGCCCCGAGTTGTGTTCCCAGCAACAGTGTAAGAGGATTCCCCTTTCTCCACATCCTCTCCAACACTTGTTTTTTACTGTCTTGTTGATTTTGGCCATTCAACCTTGTGTAAGGTGGTATCTCAATGTGGTTTTGATTTGAATATCCCTGATGGCTAGTGAAGATGAACATTTTTTCATGTGTCTGTTAACCATTTATATGTCTTCTTTGGAGAAGTGTCTGTTCATGTCTTCTGCCCATTTTGTGATTATCTGTTTTGTGTGTGTTGAGTTTGAGGAATTCTTTATAGATCTTCAACCCTTTGTCTGTGTGTCATTTGCAAATATCTTCTCCCATTCCTGGGTTGCCTCTTTTTGTTGTTGTTGTTGACTGTTTCCTTTGCTGTGCAGACACTTTTTGATCTTGATGAAGTCCCAAAAGTTCATTTTCACTTTTGTTTCCTTTGCCTTTGGAGACATAACTTGAAAGAAGTTGCTTTGGCTGATTTGAAGAGGTTACTGCCTATGCTTTCCTTTAGGATTTTGATAGGTTCCTGGCTCACATTGAGGTCTTTTATCCATTTTGAGTTTATCTTTGTGTATGGTGTAAGAGAATGGTCAAGTTTCATTCTTCTATACATAGTTGTTCAATTTTCTCAGCACCATTTATTGAAGAGACTGTCTTTTTTCCACTGTATATTTTTTCCTACTTTATCGAAGATTATTTGACCATAGAGTTGAGGGTCCATATCTGGGCTCTCTACTCTATCCCACTGGTCTATGTTTTTGTGCCACTACCATGCTGTCTTGATGATCACAGCTTTTTAGTAAATCTTGAAATCAGGCAATGTGATGCTCCCAATTTTGTTTTTCTTTTTCAACATTTCCTTAGCAATTTTGGGTTTCTTCTTGTTCTATACAAATTTTTAAGATTGTTTGTTCCAGCTCTTTGAAAAATTTTGATCAGGATAGCATTGAAAGTATAGATGGCTCTAAGCAGTATAGACATTTTGACAATGTTTATTCTTCTGATCTATGAGTGTGGGATGCTCTTCTATCTTTTTGTGTGTCTTCCACAATTTCTTTCATGAGTGTTCTATAGTTCTTCAAGTACAGATTCTTTACCTCTTTGGTTAGGTTTATTCCCAGGTATCTTATGGTTCTTGGTGCTATAGTAAATGGAACCAATTCTCTAATTTTCCCTTTCTATTTTTTTATTGTGAGTGTATAAGAAAGCAACTGATTTCTGTACATTGATTTTGTATCCTGTCACATTACTGAATTGCTGTATGAGTTCTACTAGTTTGGGGGTGGAGTCTTTTGGGTTTTCCATATAAAGTATCATCTCATCTATGAAAAGAGAGATTTTGAATTCTTCTTTGCCAGTTTGAATACCTTTTATTTCTTTTTGTTATCTGATTGCTGTTGTAGGACTTCTAGTACTATGTTATACAGCAGTGGCAAGAGTGGACATCCTTGTCGTATTCCTGATCTGAAAGGGAAGGCCTTCAGCTTTTCCCCATTGAGGATGATATTCTCCATGGGTTTTTCATAGATAGATTTTATGAAGTTGAGGAATGTTCCCTCTATCCCTATACCTTGAATCGTTTTAATCAAGAATGGATGCTATAACTTGTCAAATGTTTTTTTCTGCATCAGTTGAGAGGACCATGTGGTTCTTCTCTATTCTCTTATTGATTTGTTCTATCACATTGATTGATTTGCCTATGTTGAACCACCCTTGCATCCCATGAATAAATCCCACCTGGTCATGGTGGATAATCTTTTTAATGTACTGTTGGATCCTATTAGCTAGGATCTTGTTGAGAATCTTGGCATCCGTATTCATCAGTAATATTGGTCTGAAATTCTCCTTTTTGGTGGGGTCTTTGCCTGGTTTGGAAATTAGGGTAATGCTGGCTTCATAAAAAGAGTCTGGAAGTTTTCCTTCTGTTTCTATTTTTTGAAACAGTGTCAGGAGAATAGATATTATTTCTTCTTTGAATGTTTGGTAGAATTCTCCAGGTAATCTGTCAGGTCCTGGGCTCTTGTTTTTTGGGAGGTTTTTGACCACTGCTTCAATCTCGTTCCTAGATATTGGTCTATTCAGGTTGTCAGTTTCTTCCTGATTCAGTTTGGAAGTTTATAGGCTTCCAGGAATGCATACCTTTCATCTAGGTTTCTTAACTTATTGGCATATAATTGTTGATAATAATTTCTGATGATTGTTTCCCTTTCCTTGGTGTTAGTTGTGATATCTCCCTTTTCATTCATAATGTTATTAATTTGGGTCCTCTCTCTTTTCTTTTGGATTAGTTTGGCCAATGGTTTATTGTTCTTATTGATTTTTTTCAAAAAACCAGCTTCTAGTTTCGTTGATGTGTTCTACTATATCCCTAGATTTTATGTCATTGATCTTTGCTTTGATCTTGATTATTTCCCTTTTTGTGTGTGGGGTTGGCTTAATTTGTTATTGATTCTCCAGTTCTTGAAGGTGTAAAGAGAGCTGGTGTATTCTGGATTTTTCCATTTTTTTTAGGGATGCTTGGATGGCTATGTATTTTCCCCTTAGGGCTGCCTTTGCTGTATCCCATAGGTTTTGGACTGAAGTGTCTTCATTCTCATTGGTTTCCATGAATTGTTTAAGTTCTTCTTTGATCTCCTGGTTAATCCAAGCATTTTTAAGCAGGGTGGTCTTTAGCCTCCAAGTGTTTGAATTCATTCTAAACTTTTCCTTGTGGTTGAGTTCCAGTTTCAAAGCACTGTGGTCTGAAAATATGCAGGGAATAATCTCAATCTTTTGGTATCGGTTGAGCCTTGATTTGTCACCTAGTATGTGGTCTATTCTGGAGAAAGATCCATGTGTGCTTGAGAAGAATGAGTATTCTATTGTTTTGGGGTGGACTGTTCTGTATTTATCTATGGAGTCCTTCTGGTCCAATGTGTCATTCAATGCTCTTGTTTCTTTATTGATTTTCTGCTTGGATGATTTGTCTATTACTGAGAGTGGCATGTTGCAATCCCCAACTATTAATGTATTCATATCAATATGACTCTTTAACTTGATTAACAGTTGTCTTATGTAGTTGGCTGCTCCCATATTGGAGGCATAAATATTTATAATTGTTAGATCTTCTTGGTGGATAGACCCTTTAAGAATGGTGTAGTGTCCTTCTTTATCTGTGACTACAGTCTTTAGTTTAGAAAGTCTCTTCTAGCTTTCTTTTAAGGCCCATTGACATGAAAGATGCTTCTCCATCCCTTCACTTTCAGTCTGGATGTATCCTTAGGTTCCAAATGGGTCTCTTGTAGACAACATATGGATGGGTCCGTGGTTTTATCCAATCTGCAACCCCATGCCATTTTATGGGAGTGTTGAGGCTGTTCACGTTGATTGTTGATTGTTGATTGTGATTCTTTCTTAAAGATGATTGTGATTGTTGAAAGATACATTTTTATTGACATGTTGCCAATGAAGTCCTTGTTTCTATAGATTATCTCTGTAAATTTCTGTTCTTTGACACTCTTGGGTTCTTTCTTCTTTTATAGACCCCTCCCCCCTTAATAATTCTTGTGGTGCTGGCTTGGTGGTCACATACTCTTTTAAACCTTGCCGGTCTTGGAAGCTCTTTATCTCTCCATCCATTTTGAATGTCAGCCTTGCTGGGTAAAGTATTCTTGACTGCATATTCTTCTCATTTAGTGCCCTGAATATGTTTTGCCAGCCCTTTCTGGCTTGCCAGGTTTCTGTGGACAGGTCTGACATTATCCTGATGGCCCTTCCTTTGTACATAAGGAATCTCTTCCCCCTAGCTGCCTTCAGGAGCTGTTGTCTAAAATTGTGATTTATCAGTCTTGCAATCAAGTGCCTCAAGGTCTTTCTAGATTTGTTCATCTTGGGGGGTGATCTTTCTACCTCTAGGACAGAAACACTGATTCCATTCCACAGACTGGGAAAATTTTCATCAAGAGTTTGTTCAATTGTATCTTCTAGTCTTCTCTATTTCTCCACCCCCTCAGGGATCCCAGTAATTCTGATGTCGGAACCTTTCATGGCATCATTTATTTCCCTAATTCTGTTTTCATGGCTTCTAAGCTGTTTTTTCCAGGCCTCCTCCTGATCCTTTTTTTCCATCAGTTTGTCCTCCAGATCACTATTTTTATCTTCTGGGTTACCCTCTCTGTTATTTAGGTTAGATTGGATCTTACTGATAGCATTCTTAACTTCTTCCCGGGTAACTTTCACTTCTGCCCTAATCAATTCCATGTGGTCACTAATGGTTTTCTCCAACCTAGCCATTGCCTAGATAATTGTTACCCTGAATTCCCTTTCCAACATACTGTTTATGTCCATATCCAATAGCTCTGATGGAGAGGGCACAGTCTCTGAATTTTTCCTCTGTTGGGTGTTCCTACTCCTAGTCCTTTTGGTGAGAGGTGGTTGAGGGGATGTGTAGCTGAATATATCAACTGTGATCCAGGCAAGGTACACCCTGGAACACTTCCCAGCAATTGGAAGTCACCACCAAATGTAAAGAAAACAGAAAACAAGAGAGATAGGAAAAAAACAAAACAAAACAAAACAACAGAAGATCCAGCTAGAAAGGGCCCCAAAGGTAAGATTTATAAGGTATACAAACAAAAATGGACAAAAAGACCAATAAAAGTTAATGACAAAAAAAAAAAAAAGAACCCAGTCAAAATGAACCCCAGTATAAGATTTATATAATACCAGAACAAAAACAAAGCACAGAAACACTGACAGAAGAAAAAGATGGGAGGGTGGTTCTAAATCCTCAGTGTGGGCGAGGAAAGTTATTTTGATTCTTCCTGGGTGTATCTTGATATCTTTGTTTAAGGACTCAACTTTCCAGAGATAAAGAGAGATTAAAACTGATTGATATGTAAGGGTAGTATTGATTAGAGCAAAAGGATTACCTTGAAGCTTATATCTATATGTATATTAAAAAAATAAAATAGAAGAGAAAAAACACAGGTATATGTATGAGAAAAGTTCAAGTTAAAAGGTTATTATGGAATATGTTGTATTAAACCTATAGTTGTAATGGTAAGTAGGTTTAAAAAAATTATAAAGAACAAGAATAGTAAGAACAAATTAAAAATAAAAGTTGTATCTATGAAATACACAGGTTTTAGGGCAATACCAGAAGCTTAATATCTTGCTTTCCCCTGTTACTGGGGCTTTACAGTTTTATGGGGACCCTATGGTGGTTGTCCTCTCGTTCTTTCAGCTGGTTTTCTGGGGAAGGGGCCTGCCACATTGTTTTTCAGACAGTCTTGCTGGGGTTGAGTCCTTCTGCCCCTTATCAAGGGGCTGGGCTCTGTGGAAACCAGTTTTTCAGGCTTTTGTTCTCTGGAGGTTTTTGTTCTTTGATGGCTGGCTTTGTGTGGCTTTTGGGAGGTTTAGAGGAAAGCAAACTGCACCCAGACTTCTGTCTCAGAGAGGAGTCTCAGTCTGCTCCCCTCTGGGTGGTCCAGAACACACAGTCGCCCCCTCTGCAAACTCCGCTGAGCCATGCAGCCTCCACAGGCAGTGCACATCCCCAGCCACTGTCTCAGGGGTCGCCCAAAGCTCCTGCCTGTCCCTTCACCCCAATGCCAAAACTGCAAGTGATGATGGTCCAGCGAGCCCGCTTCCAGTGGCCACCTTTGCCAGGACTGCTGTCTGGGATAGTTCCTTCAAGTGCGGGCTGGGAATGTTCAGACTCTCGGCAGGTCCTAGAGACAACCGGCTAGCACCCCCACAGAGCAATGTCAGGCACAGGTGCAGAACACGGGTCAGACCTTGGTGGCTCAGTGAGCATTGAGTGCAAAAGGCCATGGTTCTAGAGAGCACCCACCAGATGTCCTCAAGCTGTGCAGCCCTGACAGCTCTGGTACCTGGTACTGGAGGCTCCAACACTACACTTTCTCTGGCACAGATGGTCTCTGGCAGTGGCCATCCTGGGACGATGGGCTTAGGCCTGTGCCCGTGACTGCCTGATTCTACCAGTTGCCCCTTAAGATCTTTAGCTCTTTTTGAGGGCTTTTAACTAGACTCCAAGTTAATGCTCATCCCCAATCACAGGCCATTTTTGTATTGGGGTATTACTTTCCAATGTGTCGCTTCTGGTGGCTCCCTCCCCTTCTGTTTATCCTCAGATATCAGTCCAATCGTTCTCAGTATGCTGTACCTCTCCACTGCTGTCTTTTGCCCCTGTAGAGATCCAGAAGTGTATAATCTTACATCTCAGACTGATTTCATGGGTGTTCAGAGTGTTATGGTAGATACTTAGCTCACTTTAGGGGACCAGTTAAAACAGGTCTCCTACTTCTCCGCCATTTTGCCCCTCCTCCCCAAACTGTTTGCTCTTATACCAATGCCAAATAAAGGACTCTTATTTAATATTGTCCCATCTTTTATATATTCATCTTCTCTGAATGTGTCGTCCAGATGCATAAAGCTTCAGCATTCAGGTCACACACATCTGAAATATAAAGATAATTCCAGTGGAGTCTAAACTGTTAGTAGATTTGGATCTTGCCATAAACTTTGTACTTAGGTGAGGGTGGCCTTTTCCCATCTTCAACATAACAAAATCTAGGAGTGTATATGTCTTCCCGAGAGAACTAGAGCTAATGTTGCATCACAGGAATTTGCTTCCATAGGCACTGGAAATATATAAACCAAGTAAAACAGCTATGAATTGAATATAATATTGACATTTAAATATGCATTAAAATGACAGATTTAAAAATAATTTATTATGCCAATAAATATGGAGAATGCCTATTTTATGGCTAATCATTACAATACGATCTGGTGACTTCTGTACTAAGTGAACTTTCCGAAGCTGAAATGCCAAGAAAGAGACACTTATGCTAGAATATAAGTCATGATCCATAGGTATCTGGTGAGCATCCTCTATAAATCCATCACAAGAAAAAATTTTAAATTACCTCTTTGAAATTTTAGACATTTTACAATAAATTTTTATAACAAAGTGGAGCACACATACAACAAAGAATAATCTTACTTAATTTTTAAGTGTATTTGGCCTTCAAATTCCTACTTCAAAGAAGCTGCAGAGTTTACATAAGAGACTATATATATTTTTTTAACTTCACAAATTAGTATATGATAGTCTCATAAATCCCTAAAATCTGTGTTCAGGAATCTAATTCTTTACTTTCTATTCCCAACATATGTTTCCTTAATTAAGCTTGTCTTTAATGGTCAGTAGCCATAAGCACAAAGATGAATCTATTTTAGCTCTAATTACTGGGGGTTTTCCTTTTATTTCTTAGAAGAGCTATAAGTTTAGGGTTTGTTATAGTGGAAGGAGAGACTTCCCTTTTCTTTCCTTCTTTTTGCTTGTCTTTTTTTTTTTTTTCTGTGATAAAATCCTGGCCATTGATTGCTTTGGTGGAGACAGAATAACAGGGGATGGGAATGCTCATAAATGAACCGAGATGACTTGAAGAACTGTGGTAGCATTAATAAATAGAAAAGTCAGAAGATGGAGCTGGTGTCAGAAGGAACATCGTAAATCTGGTTTGAGAAGCAGTATGTTTTCAAGTTATGCACAAGGCAGATGTGAATGTGAGAGTTTATCTTTGGAAGAGTGGGATGCTGAAAATGAATGATTTGCTATTTGTCTTTAAAAAGGGGGGGATTTTCTGGGAGCTTTGGAATGAATGAGTTTGCAGAGAGAATGAGAAGAGAGAAGAGAAGAGGGTCAGGGTTGGAGTCTTAGGGAGAAATGCTTTTAGAAGAGGAAGGCTTAGGATCATAAGAACAGTGGCCAAAGAAGAGAAACAGAGCTACCTACAACTCATCTTAGTAGGACACTTGATTTCCAATGATTCAAATCTCCCATGTTTTTGCTTCCCTCCTACTTCTTTTAAAGAAAATCCAAATTCCCTGAGAGCGTCCTAAGATTCCCAATCTTAATCACAACCTCATTTCCTGTCTTCCTTCACCTTTCTGTCCATCCTGCACTTCACAGTTTCCAAATCTGGTATAATATCAAAAGAATGCATGATCATAGTAAAAGTATGGGGAAAGTGTAGCAACGAAATCAAGCACCTGGAGATAAATGTATGTCTAGGAGAAGGCTTGCTGGATCAAAGGGTGTGCACGTTTTTAACAGCGTCTATGTTGCCCAATTGCCCTGCAGAATGACTCTATCAATTTGGACTCTGCCAACATGGTTAATGGGCTGTAGTGTAATTGTCTGTTATCTGTTATCCTCATTAGGCTGTAAGCTCTTCAAGGACTTTCTAATCTCTCAATGCCCAGCATCTAGAATTCAGGCTGGTACAGACTAGACACTCATTAACCAACTTCCCTTTCCTACCTCTAAAATCTTCAAAGCCCCCCAACAAGTGTGCCAATTGATATTGTAGAATGTATGGATGAAGGATAAGGCATAGTGGGTGGCAAGATGTTCCAGAATTTTCTCTCAAAACACAACACAGGCACAAGCCCCTGTTTAAAGTTTACCATCTGTGTTTTAAGCAAAACACACATGATGTAGTCTTCATTAATAGGTGGCTTTAGATAACCCTAAGGCAGGTACTGCTTGACTTGCATTAACACTGAACACTGAGGTTGCATAAATGTAGAGGTCTATGTGTATGGGTATTTTAAGTGAACACCTTTCAAAATTCAACTATATTAGTAAATGAAACTGCAGTAACTTCCTGCAGGGTGAAAATTTTGAGAGTATGTTACTATGGTGATTATTTTTAAATGTCATGATTATAGTTTAGGTTTATAGATTTCTTTCCAGAACCAAAAAAAAAAAAAAAAAAAAAGGTCTCTATAGTCCTCAAGGAATGTGCTTTCTTCCATGTGAAATCTTTAGTAAAGTTATAAATTAGCCCTATGATGCTTTTGTTTGTAAAACAAGCTTATAAAGATAAAAATCCAAGATTATTTACTTAATACGTAACTGGAATGATTATATATATAGTTCCAACAGTATAAGGATTTCATGAGACATGAGCAACAATTGAGAAAAATACATTTCACATATGCAGGCACAAGAATTAGACCTCTAAAGAGATAGGTTAATATACCTAAGACAAGTGCCATGGTAGAGATTAAAGACTAAATTAGGTGGTAGGGGGGAGGAGGAAACTGCCCCTTAGAGCTACTTCTGTGTGTCAAGATCTAGTTGAGATAATTCCATTTCAGAGGTTCTTTCCCTAATGATCCCAAGTGGATGAGGCTCTTAGTTATCTGAGTAATTTAGCTGTGCCTCTTCTTAAAAGACACACATTTATTGAGCATCTGCTATGCGCCAAGCAACAGATGACCATGTGATATGCCACGGGACATGACCCAGGCATGGACAAATGCTTCAGGCTGACAAAGAACTTCAGTGCCTTTTGTTACAGATTTTATATTTAACAATTCAAGTTCAGGGGCCCCTGGGTGGCTCAGTGGGTTAAAGCCTCTGCCTTCGGCTCAGGTCATTATCTCAGGGTCCTGGGATCGAGCCCCACATTGGGCTCTCTGCTCTGCGGGGAGCCTGCTTCCTCCTCTATCTCTGCCTGCCTCTCTGCCTACTTGTGATCTCAGTCTGTCAAGTAAATAAATAAAAATCTTTAAAAAAAAAAACAATTCAAGTTCAGTTCATGCTTTACAACTGTTTAGATATATTTCACGTGTGTATCAATAATCATGAAAATCTTGATTTTTTAGTTACACAGTGCTTAATAAATATGTGTTGAATGAATAAATGATTGACAAGGATTATGTATTTCATTATTCATAAAGAGCAAAATCGTTGTTCACAAAACAATAGATTTAAGGCTCCACTGTGTGTCATCCAAAAATATTTGGCAAAACCGTAGTTGGGGCAAAATCAGGAGAGGAACAAAATGATTAGAAAGGTTAAAATGATTAAGAAGGATGGTTAAAGAAAAAAGTATTTTTGTTAATAGTATGACTTTGAACAAGAACATAATTTCCCAGCTAAGTCTCTGCTGCATATTCTCTATTTTTCAACACTGGCTAGTTCTATGTAATGAGAAAAATGATTTTTTATTACTAATATTTTGTAATGTATGCATACCCGCCCAACAAAAACACACCTTAAATGTGTAGGCTTCCTCATTGGTAAAATTTAGCAAATTGTTAACTCCTGTGTGACATAATCTAAGTTAATATCTCTAATAACACTTTTCTTATGTTGGCCCTGGAATTGTAGTGGTATTATAATACCATAGGAATTTTTTTTTTTAAAGATTTTTTATTTATTTATTTGACAGAGAGAGATCACAAGTAGGCAGAGAGGCAGGCAGAGAGAGAGGAGGAAGCAGGCACCCTGCTGAGCAGAGAGCCCGATGTGGGACTCGATCCCAGGACTCTGAGATCATGACCTGAGCCAAAGGCAGCGGCTTAACCCACTGAGCCACCCAGGCGCCCATACGTTTGCTATTATTTTACTCTTTTAAAAATTCCTCGGGCGCCTGGGTGGCTCAGTGGGTTAAGCTGCTGCCTTCGGCTCAGGTCATGATCTCAGGGTCCTGGGATCGAGTCCCGCATCGGGCTCTCTGCTCAGCAGGGAGCCTGCTTCCTTCTCTCTCTCTGCCTGCCTCTCTGCCTACTTGTGATCTCTCTCTGTCAAATAAATAAATAAAATCTTTACAAAAAAAATAATAGCAAATGTAAATCACTGTAATATTATTATAGGGACATTAAAAAGTACATAGTTGGACTAGTTGAGGAAAAGATAGGAAGGTGACAACAAGTAAAATAAAAACATAAAAGAAACCCACCTATGTGTATCAAGAGATGACATTTTTGCCAGTGATGCAGCTGGTATATATATTCATAGTCCAATTGGATCTTAGTCATAAGAAAATACAGATAAACCATTGCTTTTTTTTTTTCTTTTTTCATTTATGAGAACATGTAGGGACCTTCTGCTCAGTTACTTTAATTGGAATGCTATTGAAATAGCTATCAGTGCACTCATGGAATGAATAAAATATTGAATTTAACTGAAATGAAAATCGCAGCTAGCCAAAATTTGGGAGTTTTAAGTTGGCAAAAGGGTTGCCAACTCTTAGCATCAACACATTTTACTCTAATAGTTTTCCTGGCTTTTAAAGCGCGGTCTTCTTTTGGACTTCAGAGAGTGTGGTTAGCATAATTGGAAGATCTGCTGGAATGGCCCCTATCCTGTTGTGGGAAAGGCAAAACACCCAAGCTTGAATACTAAGAAAGAGCTTGAAACAGTTGTGGTGGTGCGTAGGTTGGCCTAAAGTTGGTTATTGTTAGGGAGAAGATGCCAAGTGGCCCTTTCCAGTGCGAATCCTGGCTATTTCATACCCTGTTAAATTTTGCAACATAAAAGCCTTTTGGGAAGTATCAGGCCCAAGGTGGAAATCTTTTATTCTGACCTTGGCTTGGCTATACTGATGCATCATTTCTTTCTTGTTCTGAGTGATGGCTTGGGGACCAGGGTGAAGTAGACCACCCATTAACATTGAAACTGAAATCTTGTTCATTGCATGGTTCTATGTGATTTCCAGCTCTGACGCTGATAGACAGGCATGGGATGAGTTTTGCAGATTAGTGTGATATTCAATATTGCCATTCTGAGCTTCTCTCATCATTGATTTTTTTTTTCCTTTTCCTATTTTTATCCCTGTACTATTTCACAAATAAAATATGATCAAATATGGGAAATTTGCCCCTGAAACGTCAATTTTAATTGGACCGTAAGGTAACCTGAGAAAGCAGGAACTATGTGATTAATTTTAAATTATATTTGGTTTTGCTGTAGGTGGAATACATGTTTTTAACCAAACTTAACTGATATGTTAAAAATTTTTGAACCACTGAATCACATTTTAAGTTATTTACCTATGTAATTTGGTTCATAGTAGCACGACGCATGGTTCTCTTCTCTCTTCAATCCAAGAAAAATAAGAATGTGTGGTTCCAAAGAGAGAGTCCAAATATAAGTAAATATGTATCTTTAAACCCTGGTTATCTGTTTAGAAAACAGATGCCACAAATACCATGTTTAAAATTATGCAATCATATTTTTAAGCACAGTAAACACAAGGGATGCCATGCACAACCTGAAAATTGTCTTCAAATACACTCATTTAAGTCACTGAATGTAATTGTGTTTTAATTTTTTAAGGTGACAAGAACACAAGAACACCAAAGGAGATGATAAATATAATAATAAATGTGATTTAGCTTGAATAAATACAGTGAAGAGTGATCAACCTAACAGTTGGTTAGTAGGCTTGGATTTATGTATGTATCTCAAAAAATCTTCTTAACCCATATGAATCAAATTGTTATGAATTAATTAATAGGCAACTAGAGAATTGGAGAAGGAAAATTGGTGAACCCAGAGATTACGCCCACTGGAATTATTCATGACTGAATTTTTGATGATTCTATTTGATATGCTCTATAGGCCCTGCATTTGAATACCTCACTGACACTGATACTTCTGATCAGTGAAGACAGCTGTATTGACCTCAGGAGCAAAGAGATAATTTGGGGAAAATCATAGCAACACTTCAGGGATCATTCTAATATACCTTTCATTTTTATGAAGGAGCCTCTGTGGGAAATTGGTAACCTCATGATATGATTTCTGAACCTTTAGTTTCTAAAATGATAACAATCTCATGGAATTTATGAAAGATGGGGTCACAAAGCCAGACATAATTTTAGGCTTAATAATCAGCTTAGGTTCCTCAGAGTGCATAAGTGAGAAAATCCCAATTGATTTTAAAGGTAGCAAGATTTTCTATCTAAAACTCATGATGCAGTTGGCTCTTTAGTGAACAGAGGTCGATCTAGCTACCAAGATGATCACCAGGACACCCTGATGGTGAGTTGTGGCTCATGGTCAACAGTGCAACACAATTCATTTGACCTGTTTAAAGCAATTGACGCCAAAACCAAGGCAAGAACACCTTAAAATATCTTGTATCTTGTGAGTCGGTCCTACAGAATCCTTTTTGGTTTTGTGTTCCTCTGTCTTGGTTATTTTAGTATCTATCGAACAATGACACTGACTACAGAGGTCAACAGGGATAGCACTTGATTTTTGGCCGGGTTGTTTCCAAGTTGAGGGCACTTTGCCTTCCCACGGTGTACAAAGTAAGAAGATATACACCAGGCAGCTCAAATGTTGTGCAGCCTGGTTTATGCATCACAAGGATATCATAGAAGTCCAGAAAACATCTCTGACATAGCAGTCATTTGTGTTTTCAAATTTAGTAGATTATTTTCTAAGACCTCTGAATAGACCTTGTTAGATATGCAAGCTTGATGACCCTCAGTGGTTCTTTCTGATATTATGCCTAGTGGTATGTCTTTTGGGTATTAAGACACTCCCTCTTGGTACTGTCTCTCGGCAAAAGGTTACCTTGTGACAGGGAGATTAAAACAATATCAGTTCCTACCATGTACAGAAGACAGATTAGACATGGAAAACACTATGTGATTATCTGGTCATGTGGCTAGAACGTGTAGGCTGATAACTAATTAGAGTTCCTGCCATCTGAACACCAGACATCTCCCCTGGGCCTCGTCTGAGGTCAAAGACATTCTTCTATCAGATGCTTTTGGTCGTAAGTTCCTTCTTGAAGTTGACAGGAACATAAAGACTACACAACATTAAATTTTTCATGAGAAATACTTATATTTTCAGAACACATAGCCCCTAATTAGAGTAAATTACTCCTGATGGAATAAGCATTCTGCAAAGGCAGGAAAGAAACCGAATTTAATTTCCCAGTGCCATAGGGAGATCTTGACTATTCAAAAACTGTCTCTAAATCTTGGGAACTATGCTTTCAAGGGCTAAGCTAATAGAACTGAGCAGGAAATAAGCCTGATTAGCATTTTGTAAGTAATTTTGAGCACAAAAGATATATTTACAATAATAGCCAAGACTTATCATCTACAATTGAACTCAACACTGGCAAAAAGGAAAAAAGTAAATTGAATCCATTAAAATGACATCAAATAAATTATGATATTCATTTTCTTGTACACTGCTTATCACTTTTTAATTTTAAAAAATTGGTCTGATATTTTCAGATCCTAATAAGGGGAATGGGTTAGCATTGATTTGGATGGCTTATGAAACATTTATATAGACGTTAGTCACTTCTTCTTGATTCATAACACAGCTTTCTCAAGGCTCCTCACTTTAATACAGCTTGTCAATCGCTGCTGTCTATATAATAAGGAGGCCTAGAGGGGCCTTGTTTTTTTTTTTCCACGTAAACAATTGAAAAACCTCTGGCTTTTTTCTAAGGAATTATTTTGCATCCTTCCATTTGGCACAGGATAATCGAAGCAATTTTTTTGGTTAGACACACATTGACAGCACTCAGTAAATGTAAATCTAATAATCATATTTCTCATCAGGTTTGGAAAGGAAACAAGAGATTTTTATAAGGCTATGATTATAATCAAGGGAACAAATAATGCTTTTTAATAGAATATTAATATAGGTTCCTCCCCTCCCCTCCCCCATTTCCAACATGTGCTAGATATCTCTGAGCTTTCTGTGTCTTAGGTATTTGTGGTGGTCTTTTAAAATCAAGACAACTCTGTGGGAAAGAATAAAGCTTTCACTTTCTGTTGAGCACCTGTTCTCATCTTGAACTTTCAAAAGCAATGAAAAGTCAGAGTATCCTCTTTTTTTTTTTTTAATTCTTTTTTATGTTCAATTAGCCAGCATATAGTACATCATTAGTTTTGGATGTAGTGTTCAACGATTCATTAGTTGCGTATAGCACCCAATGCCCATTCCATCACCTGCCCTTCTTAATACTCATCATCCGGTTACCCCATCCCCTGATACCTCTCCCTTCTGTAATCCTCAGTTTGTTTTCTAGAGTCCAGAGTTTCTCATGGTTTGTCTCCCTCTCTGATTTCTTCCCAGTCAGGTTTCCCTCCCTTCCCCCGTGGCCCTCCGTGCTCTTCCTTATATTCCACATATGAGTGAAAGCAGAGAAAGATAATTAACGTGTGGTATCCTCTCTTCCCGGACCTACAGGAACAGATTTGCCATTTGCCGTCGACATTGCTCTGTTTTCTAGGTGTCTGTGATGGTCACACAGAGTCACTCTCTAAAGACTCATCTGTGCCCCTTGCCCATATCTAAGGGTGATCTATAAGGGCTTAATTCTACCCACAATCCACTCACTCTGCTGTTCGGATAAAGCCGTAATTCGGTGAAATCTGTAGATGTAACCATACCATCCTGCAGAAACATAAAATTAGAAAATAATTTTATGCAGAAATTTTTAAAAAAATGGATGGCTTTGGCAGAGACACTAAAGTATGTGGAAATTGAAATGATTAAAGGAAAAGCAGTTATCACTTCAGTGACCAAGTGCTTTCACATATGTTGGCTGTCTGTCTTACAGAACCAGGCGTCTATGACTGTACGGGCCACATCCCAAATACTTGATGCGGTTCCTCATGGTTTCTATGCCAACGGTAGATTACTGTATCCCACTGGAACTAATCCCTTCCTTTTCCAAACTACCCGGATGCTTTATTCATATCTCTTGTACGGCACTCACTCTGTAGGTCACATTACAGTAACTTGCGTCTTATCTACTGTATTACAGACAATTAGGATAAGGAGCTGGCACACGGCTGTGTGTTCCTTGAGTGACGTATTTACTGTGCAGTATCAATAAATGTGTGTTGATGGGTCCGTGACTGTGTTTGCAGGCCCAGTTTTGACTCAGAGACAGATATGTACAGATTATTATTAAGAGTGCTTTAAAAACGCCCTGTGGCTTTTCCCTAAGACTGTTAAGGGGGCCGATTCTGGGGTGAAAATGTAGAATGTGGGTCAGAACCATTTTTTTTTAACTTTTCTATAATGTTATCAGTGTATATGATCTCTATGGCTGATGTCCATCACTAATTCATACCAGATTAATAGATAGCACATTTGGGGCGCCTGGGTGGTTCAGTGGGTTAAGACCTCTGCCTTCAGCTCGGGTCATGATCCCAGGGTCCTGGGATGGAGCCCTGCATCGGGCTCTCTGCTCCGCAGGGAGCCTGCTTCCTCCTCTCTCTCTCTCTCTCTCTCTGCCTGCCTCTCTGCCTACTTGTAATCTCTGTCAAATAAATAAATAAAATACTTAAAAAACAAGAAGATAGCACATTACAAGTGCATCTGTGGCTTTTAGCTATTCATTTTCCTTAATTTCTTTGTGGAGAAAAAGTTTTCTTGTTCTTTTCCTTGGCTACATAATCCCTGTGCTTCCTGGAATTGTCTTTCTCCAGCACTAATAAAAGAGACTCAGTTTCTTGATTGCTAAGAATTGTGTTTTTGTTTTTGTTTTCCTTTTGGTTTTGCATTTATTCATTTAATTGAGAAAACTTAAAAATAATGCAGAAGTCTAAAATTATTAGTAAGACATGTGTTCCTTGTTAGGTAAATTTACCTCACTAGAGTCTTTCATGTGAGGAGAGAATGAAAGATGTTAAACAATATAAAAGAGAGAAAAAGACGAACATATGGATATAGTAGAAATACAAAGGGATAGCAAATAAAAGAAGAAGAAGAAGAAGAAGAAGAAGGAGGAGGAGGAGGAGGAGGAGGAGGAGGAGGAGGAGGAGGAGGAGGAGGAGGAGGAGGAGGAGGAGGAGGAGGAGGAGGAGGAGGAGGAGGAGGAGGAGGAGGAGGAGGAGGAGGAGGAGGAGGAGGAGGAGGAGGAGGAGGAGGAGGAGGAGGAGGAGGAGGAGGAGGAGGAGGAGGAGGAGGAGGAGGAGGAGGAGGAGGAGGAGGAGGAGGAGGAGGAGGAGGAGGAGGAGGAGGAGGAGGAGGAGGAGGAGGAGGAGGAGGAGGAGGAGGAGGAGGAGGAGGAGGAGGAGGAGGAGGAGGAGGAGGAGGAGGAGGAGGAGGAGGAGGAGGAGGAGGAGGAGGAGGAGGAGGAGGAGGAGGAGGAGGAGGAGGAGGAGGAGGAGGAGGAGGAGGAGGAGGAGGAGGAGGAGGAGGAGGAGGAGGAGGAGGAGGAGGAGGAGGAGGAGGAGGAGGAGGAGGAGGAGGAGGAGGAGGAGGAGGAGGAGGAGGAGGAGGAGGAGGAGGAGGAGGAGGAGGAGGAAAGAAAATTAAAAAACGTTAAAACATAAAAGTAATATTAATAACCAAAAACTCACATTCTCAAGTGGCTATGAATGATCATGCCACATGTTCAATTTATCTGCCCTAAACTTTAATGGTCATGGTGCACACTGCTGTGTGTACTTTATTATTTTAAATGTCCTTAAAATAGCCATCAGAAAAAGGCAAACCATGCTGATGTCATGTTTAATGTTTTATCCTGCGAGTCAACTGCTAGTGAGTTCTCCCCCAGCCCCTTTTTTTTTTTTCGAGTTTAGGTGAGGTCACTTTATTTGGTTTTTAGCCTCTCTATCTCTATTGACTTCTGAACCTCAGGGGAAGTCTCCTTTAAATTGACAGCTGTGCCTTGGCCATGCAATTTGCTGATTCTCCTTCTTCACAGTCCTTCCTCCCTCAGAGGAAGATTTGCTAAACCAAGAAACACAGCACTGGTCCCCAACTGTTCAAGGCAATGGGTTGGAACAAGTGAAGGGCTCCAGGAATTTGGTCTTTACACAACTTACTTAAAATTAGTTGTTTCTTGAAAACTTGTACATCTTCTCCATCCATCATTTACATATATGCTAAACTATCCCCATATTTTGAAAGAGCATATCTATCAATCCCTCTTCTCTTTGGCCTGAAATGAATATGGACGTGAGAGGCCCCAATACCAACACTGGGAAATAGAGTGGCATTTTCCTGCCTGATGGGTAGCAAGAAAAATGACAGCACTTAGAAAATCAGACCTATATTCTTACCTAAACTTTTGTGCATTTCCTATTATTATTTCATGAAGATATACGGATTTGATAGGAAAAAACGAAATATTTTGTTGTTATGGGCCTGAAATTACACATGGGTTCTATGTTCTCTTTTTAAATCTCTTAAGACTTATCTGTTTGTTTAAACATTCATTTTCCCATTCAGTCACACAAATAATGAATTTGCAATGAAAAAAATACAAGGAAAAAAACTAGACCCAATCAGCATTTTTGGATAACAACAACATTTTATATGTAGAATGTGTGTGCTGTATAACAATATTGATAACAATATCAAGAGACGGGTAGTTAGAAAAGATTTCATAGAACTCATTCTTCTGTATTTCGCTTTCTTCACTCAACAACGTATCATTAACCTCTTTGCATTTTCATAAATCAAAATCTTGTTTGAATAGAGGCTCTGAAAATCTATATAGTATTTCACTAAAGAGTTATGTGTTCATAAGCCACTCAGCCTTTTCCTTGTGAACTGGATATAGTAAGGCTGTGTTCTGTTTGCTATCATCATAACCAGCACTCTGATAATCTTCACTGCACAAACATGTTTGAATGTATTTATGACCATTTCTTTAGGAAAAATTGTTAAATGTACATTTGTAATTGTAAGATGTCAAAAATATATACTTTTTAAAGCATCTAATGCATGCTGTCAGTACGCATGAGAAATAATGAAACTTTTTCCAATGCTGCTGATTATAATTCCTTTGATATTTGTCAGTCTGTCACAAAAAGTCTTAATTTAGGGGCACCTGGATGGCTCAGTCAGTCAAGCCTCTGTCTTTGGCTCAAGTCATGATCCTAGGGCCCTGGGATCGAGTCCCGTGTCAAGTTCCCTGCTCAGCTGGGAAACTGGTTCTCCCTCTCCCTCTGCCTCTCCCCCTGCTTGTGCTCTCTCTCTCTCTCTCTCTCTCTCTGCCAAAGAAATAAATCAAATCTTAAAAACAAGAAAGAGGGGTGCCTGGGTAGCTCAGTGGGTTAAGCCTCTGCCTTTGGCTCAGGTAATGATCTCAGAGTCCTGGGATTGAGCCCCTCATCAGGCTCTCTGCTCAGCGGGGAGCCTGCTTCCCTCTCTCTTTCTCTGCCTGCCTCTCTGCCTACTTGTGATCTCTGTCAAATAAATAAATTTAATTTAATTAAAAAAAAAACAAACAAAGAAATATCTAAAGTAAACTATGCATGCTTCATTTGATTGTATTAGAGCTTTAAGGTTGACTGATTGGTTCTACTATTACAAGCAGTTTGTCCAAAATTTAAACCACTAGGTCTTTTTCTGGCCCTTGTAAAATCAGGTCTTTTACATATTTTATTTACACAATGATCAGTTGAACATGAGTACAACTGTTAGTTTATTTTTATTCTGAACTTTTTTCACTTAAAACTATTTTTTCTAGGTCATTTAATGACTTTGAAGTACTTTGGTGCTTTAAGCAATTCTTACTTATTCATCAAATGCATGGCCTGTCTGCTTCAGTTCTATGTGCTCTCCAAATCTGGTGAGCATTCTTTACGTTGATAGAAAGACAATAGAGACATTTCAAGGGCTGTGCTCTGTTCCTAATTCCTGATCCAGTAGACAAGGCTGTTTTCTTGTCTGGCAGTTGGCTTGGAGTCCATAACATAACCGATAGTCACTGATATTTCTTCTGCTCATCCACAAGAATTTCCTGATGCACATTGTCAAAGGCCACGTGGAAATCAGTGTCTGGTGGAAAAAAGGATTGGACAAAAGTCAAAGACCTTGGCTTTCTTTTAACTCCCTCTCTTCACTGACTGGTTATTTTCCTTCTGTTGCCATCTCTAAAAGATAGGGCTTGCCTTAAGTTAGTTTTTCCAAGGGCTTGCCTTAAGTTAGTTTTTCCATCATCTTTCAATTTTAGCAGCAGAACACCTCAACCTTTCCCCCCACCCCCCTAAAACCCAGAATACAACTCTTCCTTAGAAACAGCTTTCACTAGCCATTATCTAAGTCCTTCTAGCTTCTCCTCAGTCAAGGACACCTGTCCACGTGTAGCCCACATAAATACCGGATGCTTTAGACAGGAAGGCGGACCCAATGATAGCATGTCTTCTGTGCCTTTGACAGAAAGGCCAGCACCACAGATACTATCATTTACTTTGACAATACTGCTCTTCAGTAATAACTTGACTATTTTGTGGCTGCTTCTGTACAACTAAGCATTTGCTGCATATGTATTCCGTTAGGTTTCTGGACTTAGGGTACACTTGAGGGACCTACTAAGGTGTCGTTATGCCCGGACTTCCTCTTTGGTAATGATTCTTCAGGGTGCTGCATAGTCCCCAGTCATAAGCCAAAGAGGAAAATCAGTCTCACATTTTGAAAAATCAAATTAAAATATCTTCATATAGCTTCTAGCTGATGGCAAAAGTGCAATTTATTACTAAAAGACATAACTTTGTTTCTATGAATATTCTAATCCCTAGTCTCATCAGGCTCTGGAAGAATTCCAAAAGAGAAGTTCCAGGCTTGTTTTAATAGTGGCCTCATCATGGGATTAAGGTGTATGGGGCCTCCCAAGATGACTAACGCAGACCAAATCATTTATTTTGTCAAATAAATTCCTTATTACTTCATAAGTTCTCTACACATAAAGCTTATATATCTGACACATTCTTCAGACCGTTTTCTACACAGCAATTATATTCATGGAAAACTAAAAATTGACTGTATAACAAAAATAAATTTATGCTATGTTTACCTATAGTTAGGTGAAATAATTCTGATCCAGGTTGTTAATAACACTGTTCCATGTTTTGCGTTATATTTTTTTATAATCCCCAGTTTGCTTAACCATTGACTTTTATTCAAAGAAGATGGGTGGTGGTGGTTTTGCCCTTGTGTGAGTTCCGTGACTCATTTTTAACTCGGACCCACATTCAGCGCAAACACTTTCATAGGTTGAGAAGAGAAAAAGCCATCAAGGATCAGCAGTTTATATCAATGCATTAATATTTGGGACTATACATAAAAATTCAAGTGGAACCACAGGTTCTTTTTTTTTAACAAGTGCATAAAGCAGTGTGTTATCTCGGTTTTCCATTGGAATGACCAGTTTTTGATTTATGATAATCTGATTCTGAAATCTGTATTTTTCAGCCATCCTTTGGGCAATATTTTAAAGTTATTGAATGCATAGAGAGTGGTTTATAAGCTTCATAATGTTGAGAGAAAGCACTTTCTCTTTTAAGACATACTCTTCCACACCAACATATCACTGCAAATAAATATATATATGTGTGTATATATATATTTTTTTATTTATATTTTTATTTTAAGAATTTTTAAATAAAAATATATAAATATGAATATTTATAAATAAAATAATGTTCACACCAGAGTTTTACTATGAGCCCTGCATGAATTTGAAGCTGTGCTATGTAGTCATCTGTCAAGCTTTTTGAGGTAAGTAAGTTACAGAAATGGAGGCACATTACCAACATTATGTTTCCTTGAGGAGCCACTTCATTCTGGCTATCAATGTGGGTAGACTCTAAAGGATTCTTTAAATTAAATGGGAGTCTTGCTTGGAAACTGATTCCAGTCCAGAGAGAAGCAATGGAAAATGTACTAATTTTTAGTCTTTCTTCCCCTTTAATGGCAAGTTCGTTTATAGAAACCGTGATGCTTTCCAGAATTGTTTAAATCAGGCCGTATCTTGCTTTCCTGCAAAACCAAATAACTAATTTGATGCACATATGCCACCTTAAAGATCATATGGAAAAGGAACCAGTTTTTACTGTTCTAGAAGAAAGGATTCCCTATCACAACACTACCACCCACGGGTATGATCTGGCTTGACATTTGTGCTCAAATTTTTTAAACCTTATCAAATGCTCTAAGACCACTTTCAGGGGAGAAAATACTTCCCACCAAAATTATAAAACATCTTCCCCCCACCCCCAGACATAGATAAATATTGTATAGCAGAAAAAGTGTTTATCTACACAGCCTTTTTCCACCTCTAAGTCAAGGTTTTCTTATAGGACTAATCCCCACAGAAGTTGAGTTTTGAATAAAACACAAGAAACTGTTTTAAAAAAATAAAAGTCTCTCCTTTACTTTTCATCCCCATCCATGACTTATTTATTTTCCAGCTGTGAGTTTGTACTTCTGAAACCTCCTTCCCTATTTGAGTCCCAATCCCTACCCCTTTGGCAACCACATTTTGTTAATTCTCCGACTCAGATTATTTCCTGCTTATTTATGAAATTGAATGTCTAGTATGAACTTTGACAAGCCGTGGGGGGGGGGAGAGTACAGCTCCAAGAAACTTGAGATAATTTTTTCCCTAGCAATGGATTAAAAAATGTATAGCAGGAAAAATGTTGTTGTTGTTGTTGTTAGCGTTTTTCAAAGATTTTACTTATTTATTTGCCAGAGAAAGAGAGAGCAAGAGGGGAGCAGCAGGTGGAGGGAGAAGGAGCCAGACACAGGACTCGATCAATTGGAGGACTGTGGGATCATGACCTGAGCGGAAGGCAGATGCCTATCTCACTGAACTACAGCGCCCCCCAAAACACGTAGTTTAATATGTAAATTTCATGGTCCAGTATCAGAGTAATGTTACCTATAGACATAATCACCATTTGAGTATCACAGAAGGCAGGGGAACCATTTTTTTTTTCCATTTTATACTTTGTTGAGTTGATATTGAAAGAAACAAAATAATGTTTCCTGTTAGCCTCCTCTCCATACATCAGTTTCATTTCACATGGCTATCAGTTGGCTCAACGGTCTTTAAAAACTGACAGAGTCATTGAGAATATGACGTGAATCTTGGAAACTACAAGAGAAATAAAAATAGACATAAAAGTATCTCTAGATACCTATATCGAGGTCTATACTTAGAGATCACAGCCAATTATTGAGGCTATCAAAATGAGACTGGTTATAAAAAAAAAATGAGACTGGGTGGAGTATGGGTTTAAGATTTTTCATTCTTTTTTGAAAAAGAATTTATTTATTTATTTATTTGAGAGTGATTGAGAGAGAGAGAGTGGGGGAGGGGCAAAGGGAGAGAATCTTCCCCACTGAGCTTGGAGCTAGACTCAGGGCTTGATCCCACAACCCATGAGATCATGACCTGAGCCAATCTGTTGCTCAACTGACTGAGCCACCCAGGAGCCCCAAGATTTCTCATTTTTACAAAACTTCCTTCCTGTTAAGGACTTCTTCCTTACTGTTAAGAGTTTATTTACAAAATTTCCTTAGTGTTAAAGACTTTAGCTATATTCCTTTTCAGCAAAATCATGTTTTCTTATTTAAAAAGCACACAAAAGGGGGTCCTGGGTGGCTCAGTCGGTTAAGCGTCTGCTTTCAGCTCCCGTCCTGATCTCAGGGTCCCGGGATAAAGCACCACATCCGACTCCTTGCTCAGCGGGAGCCTGCTTCTCCCTCTGCCTGCCGCTCCCCCTGCTTGTGTTCATGCCCTCTCTCTCTTTCAAATAAATAACTAAAGTCTTTAAAAAAAATTAAGGGAAACCTGGCTGGCTCTGTTGGTTAAGCGGCTGACTTTGGCTTAGGTCACGATTCCAGGGTCCTGGGATTGAGTCCCACGTCAGGCTCCCTGCTCAGTGGGGACTTGTTTCTCCCTCTGCCTTCTCTGCCTGCCATTCTGCCTGCTTGTGCTCTAACTCTCTGATCAATCAATCAATCAATAATCTTTTAAAAATTAAAAAAATTAAAAATTAAAAAAAATAAAAAGCACACCCAAGTTTACAATGTTACCGTAGTATATCCCAATGAATGAAGGATTTAAAAATGTAGCCTCTTTGGATTCACAGCTGAATTTTCCATTCATTTTTCTTCTCCATGTGGAAAGCATATATTCATGTGCTCTAGACTGGATACACTTTATTACCTGGTGCAGCATCTCTGGCGACTCTTTCAGGACTGACAATATTTGCTATGTGACACTAGACTCCTCTACCTTTCCTCTTTAATAACCACCCGTCAGGATGGAGATTCAGCTGTCAGATAACTGACTGCTTTTGTGGGGGGAAAAATGTGGTTTCCTCAGGAAATGCTTACTAGTCTACCTTGCCCCAAATTCCCTATTACTCTTTTTTTTTTTAAAGATTTTATTTATTTATTTGACAGAGAGAAATCACAAGTAGGCAGAGAGGCAGGCAGAGAGAGAGAGGAGGAAGCAGGCTCTCTGCTGAGCAGAGAGCCCGATGCGGGACTCGATCCCAGGACCCCGAGATCATGACCTGAGCCGAAGGCAGCGGCTTAACCCACTGAGCCACCCAGGTGCCCCTCCCTATTACTCTTTTAAGGGATTTTTCCTCTATAGATTTAAATAAAATTTTCCTATTCCCAACATCTATTCTTGCTTTGCTTTCACTAACATAATCTAAAACTCCTTTGGACTTTTCAAAAAAAAAAAAAAAATAAGAGGGATACAATAGGTGTAAGTAGCAAAACGATGTTTGGAAGGAGTTTAATATTATGAAGAAATATTCTTCATTAGTTTACTATGATTACACACCCCCAAAAATTCAAAGACAGAAAGACAGTCTATCTTGGTCTCTAAAATTAAATGAGTATTGAGAGATTAGTCACTATCTTATTGAATCATACCGTCTTGTTTCCTAATGATGATCTGATTTTGAGTTCAGAATGCTCTTTTATTCATCCAGCCTTCATTGTATTTATTGATTACAGCCTTGACACCACAAAGGCACTACTAGGGATACAGCAGTGAAGGAGACAACACAATTCCTGCCCCTGTGGGCTTATAATCTAAGAAAAAGTCATTAACAAATAATCATAAATATAATCATGTTATAAAAAGTAAAGTGGTCCATGTTAGGAAACCATATGAGTGAAGAGCCCTACACTTGCCTTGGTGATCTTTCCTTGAAGGCTAGATGGATACAAGTGTATGTGAAGCCTGTTTTGGCCTAATACAAAATAGGAGGCTAGTCCTGTATCTAAACATGGATCAGCAGACTGTCCAGAGTTGCCAAAACCAGCAAAATATCCAAATCAATTTCCAAACGTTATGAGTGTTTTCTCCAAATCTCCAGACTGTCTTTGTTTTTGTTGTTAAGACAGTGAAATCTGTTGTTTAAATGTTATCTGGGAGACATTTTCCTCGGCTGTAAACCAATGGAATTGAATAGGTTGTGGAAAAAGGTGGCCGAGTATCATGTACGACAGAGTGTGGGATTAGGCGGGACAACAGACAGCAAAGTTGGGGATGGACAAGCCTAGGTGAGTCCAGGAGAGGAGGGCAAGTGTGTTTACAGGGAAGGGCTTTTTTTGTTTTTGTTTTGTTTTGTTTTGTTTTGCGTGGGCACTACACCATAGACATTTCTAGAGGCAGGAGATTTCAATGTTGTGTATTTCAGTAATACACACACATACACGTATATATATGTTATATGCTGTATAAATGTATAATTTGTTTCTTATCTCTCACACCCATCATATGCTTTGTCATCACCTGTGTTTCCCAGATGCAAAATGTATTATAACCATGGTTTTTATCAGCTGCTTTTGGTGGGGACAGATTTAATTTGGGAATTCTGCAACCCATCTACGGTGAGAAACATACAAGTTTGGGGGAAGTTCCGGTTACATAATACTTTGTCTATGATTCCATTTTATCAATTTCGATCAAGTTTTCATTGTAGCAGGCTAGGGGAGTTTGGCAACAGATTCCTAAACAATTGGCTTCCAGATCCTTTGAGATTTCAACGCTGCTGTTGTATGCATTGTACTGAATAAAAGTAAGCCTCTCGTGTCGTGTTTCTTTACCCCTTCGGGAAATAACATGTTCCCTTAACCTTCCTGACATAATTTCTGTGCTTTGATGACTCCTGGGCAACTAGTCAGATTCACTCCTTCACTGTCAGTCAGTCAACCATTTAATAATTCTTTCTTCCATTCAACCCATAATTTAGAGCACTAAATATTCATTGTGTTCAGAACCGTGTGAAAAGTACTTCCTAGGGTTCCTAGCGCGGCTCTTGCCAACTAGCAGGCTAATAAGACATGTTTGACAAGGAAGTTAAGTAACAACAGAAGAGTGAACTAATTATGGAAGCCAGTGTGAGAGTGACTCTCACTGAGTGGCCAAGATCGCTCTGAGTTGGAGTGGTCAGAAACAAAAGTTAAACTTGAGGGACATAAGCTGGTTCTCCAAGGATGGGTGAGGGTGAGTTCTACGAAGACGACGGAGAGAGAATTGCAGGGAGGGAGAAAAACGTGCAGCCAAACTTGAGTCAGGCATATCCAGGAAACAGGGATATAAACAAATATGCCATAGATTGCCTGGAATACATTAGATGTTTGATGAGAATGAAGAAACGCGTGTATGTAAACAGGAACTAGAAGAAAGTTTGGAAAGAGGAAGGGTTGGCAGTAACATGTTAGCTGAAGATGATTTCATAAACAACATGATTGTTGGAAAAAAGCAAGACAATAAAAAGGCCCAAAGAGGTCATTTCTCATGCAACTCCAAACGAGCAGTTGCCTCTGCCATCAATTTTATTTGTGTCTGTCAAGGCCTTGGAGAAAATGAAAAGATCAAATTATTTGTCTAGCGAATATAAATATTAGGGCAACGTGTGTTAATTAAGGAATGTAGATCAGGCAACCGTGCTTCAAAGACATGTTTCTGATTCTATGGAGTTTACAGGTCAATCAAGAAGTTTGGAAAATAAAAATTTGAAAATTCTGTAGGTTAAATAGGATTGCTGGCCTCTCCCAGGTGCACTAATGTATTGGTTTTACTTCTGAAAATAATCTATGTAGTCGTACAGACATCTGTACCTTCAACTATGAATCTGAGATTGCCGACAAAATTTGTTTCCTAAATCTCCCTTTATTTTCCCAAACTCTCTGTAGGATTTAAGTACTAGCTTATTTTTTTTAAGCGATTGAAGAATCTTCAGTGGCCAATTAGAAACCATCGTTATATTAGCTTTCAGACTTCAAAATGAATGGCCTCATGAATTATAATTAGCTTGTAGTTTGTGCCACAGAAAAAGCCAAACATTTAGTTGGCTTTTTCCATATCTGTTTTGGATGCACCAGTGATTGATTCCTGTTTCATCTTCCTCACAATCTGACTTAGATTTCTAGGCTCTCTTTCTGCTCTTGAATCTCTAAGGATGTGAACTGTTTTGGTCATAAGACAAAAACGACATGGAAAGACGTGAAAACACAGAATGAATTTTTGAATGAAAAATACACACGTTGTCTGTACCTGCTGCTACCATATTACAACTCTTACAGAAAGAAATGACCAGATGCTTAAAAACAGAAAGTTGATAAACCCTGTATTCTTCCCTAACCTTCACATTTTTCTGCTGCTCTTTGATCTGAGTAAGAGAGGGGTGGTCATAAGTTATTTATTCAGAAGCATTATGCCGACTTTCCTCACAAAGGTTTTATTTACAGAAAGGTTATGATATTTGGTAAAACCTGGATCCAGTATAAAGAGAAATGCAAAAGAGGTATCAATATACAAAAACATTAAGGGCACATACAGACATTGTGGGAAAAATAAATCAAAGATTTTTAAAATCCACTGTAAGCTGGATTGTAGTGAGCAAAGTCAGAGAGGAATCCCCATTGGGGAATCATGAATAGTATTTTGAGGGGAAGAAATCTCATATGTACAACTGGTATTTGTCAGATCAGGCCCAGCTGTTCTAGTCCACAGCTCGTGGTCATAGCTAATGGAAAAAGTTCTCCCTGGACTCCTTCCCTAAAATGCCTATCCCAAGTATTCACTTATAAAAGAAAAGAAACGTGTCTTTCCTGAGATGTCTATGCATATTTTTTTTTCAATTTTAAAAGTTAATCAAAATGATCAGTGGACTAACTGACCAACATCATACACATTGCTGGTAAGGACCCCAACTTTGATTTCTTTACTTAGAAGTCCAACTCCTAAATCAACTGAAATATATACTGTCCTACAAAAAAAAAAAAAAAGGAATACTAGAATCATTTGTTTGGAAACTGTGGTGAGCAACATAAAACAAAAAAAAGAATCCACATGTTTCTAACTACTTCTTCCTTTGGACTTCACTAAAGTATTTGTAAGAATTACGCTTTTATATTTATAGCTACATTCACTACTTGTTTTCTTCCTGAAGTGAAATTTTCTTTTTCATAAAATTCAAAAGATCATTTTAAGGTGAAGGTGGAAAGTAGAGCAAAACGATTGAGGACAGAGTAATTTTAAAAATATAGGGGCACGCGGGTAGCTCAGTAGGTTAAGTGGCTGCCTTTGGCTCAGGTCATGATCCCAGGATCCTGGGATTGAACCCCGCATCAGGTTCTCCACTGAGCAGGGAGTCTGCTTCTCCCTCTCCCTCTGCCTACCGCTTTGCCTACTTGTGATCTTTATCTCCCTGTTGAATAAATAATAAAAATTACATATATATATCTTGGGGTGCCTGGGTGGTCAGACAGGTGTCCAACTCTTGATTTCAGTTCAGGTCATGATCTCCAGGTTCTGAGACTGGGCCCTGCCATGCTCAGTGGGGAGTCTTCATGAGATTCTCTCTCTCTCTCTCTCTCTCTGTTCCTCCCCCGACTCACATGCTCAATCTCTCTCTAAAATAAATAAATAAAATCTTCAAAAATATATCTTTCAGTCTTTTTTTTTTCTTTTTTTTTACACTTTATTTGTTCCCGCACCAATCCCTTACAAAGTCTAAATCATCTGAGTGAACGTTTGGTAGGACAGAAGCCCTCTTGCCATGGAAGAACAAGCTATAACTCTTTGTTTTGTCTTTTTCAGTAGACCAACCATCTTTTCCTTTCTTTCTCTTCCTACATCAACCGCAGAGTTTTGACCAATATTGATATAGATATATAGATAGATAGATAGATAGATAGATATAAACTCTTATTTTGACCAGATCTTCAGAACCAGTAATTGTTCTTTTCTGAGTTTTCTGAACCATCCCTTTATCGTATCCCTACCCTGCCCAGGAATTTCCAAAGGCATCCATCCAATGGCCTGCAGCGATGTCAACGGCAAATTCCAGTATACGTTTTGTTTTGTTTTTTTAACATTCCAATATTCTGAAATATGTTTGCCTATTTCTCCATCCATATTTTTGCCCAGGCTATTTACTATAACCTACACTTTGAAAGCATGAAAGTTCCGTGTTTGAATTTCTGTTCCTCCACTTGAACAAATGACTTCTATGAGTTTCTCCTGCTTATCCATAAAAATGGAGAACAATATTAATACAAACTTCATTTGCTGTCTGGGTTCGTGGAGATAAGACATATAAGGTCCACAGCACAGGGTTTGGAACATAATGAGTTTTCCACAAGCAGCAGCTGCTGCGTGCCCTCCGGTACCCCCTCTCCCAGCACCCATTTAAAAAAATCATGCCCATTTTTTAAAACAAGTTAATTTCCTATATTCTCCATGAATCTTTATGTGATCAGTTATTAGAAACACTCATTTGGCTCCTGCATTGTCTTTCCCTGTTTATAGCATCATCCCTCCCAAGTAAATCACGAAGAGGAACACATCCTGTCCTTTAACACTATGTTTTGCACATTTCGTATTGATTAATAGTTTAAAGTGATACTTGTCATAACAATGTATCAGGATTGTCCAAGCAGAGAATATGGACGACAGCAGGCTACCCGGACAGCTGTTACAGGATGAGCTTAAGTGCAATGACCAGAGGAGGTTTATACAAACTACCTCCGAAAATGGAGCACAGCCATGGAATGCTGGGAAATCATCCCGTCTGACAGATGACACCGGTACTCAGTAAGCAGCAATGACATGGCTCATTTTAAACAAAGACTTCGGGTATGTTATGAGGTTAAAGAGTAGGACTATAGATAGAAACAAACCTTGCAGAGAGCCACCGTAGCTGCAAAGGAAAAAGGGCATCTTTGTAGGAACTTATTGTGGTAGAGGATGCTGGTCATAGATCGGTCAGAAGTCACGTCTACACCCCAAAGGACTACCACTTAGTGATGTGATCATTCACAAGGACTAGAAGACCATGCACAATGATAGCCTGTGAGATCTGTCAGAAAGAGGGAAAATACGATTCTGTTTGGGGAATGGTCCCATAACAGTGTGACACTCTTTGGGATGGAAATACTTTTTTTTCTTTTTTTAAACTAGCAAAATTTTAATGTCATTGTCATCTTTTTTTTTTTTTTAATTGTAATTTTTTTTCTCAGAATTCATAGTTTGGTCTTTCCAGTTTATGAGGGAAAAACTCTTCCCTTCTCTCCTCCCCCCCCACATTGTAGCATGTACAAGAGCGATGGCATAGTGGAGAAAAACGGTACTGAAATTCACGAGGAAATGGATTCAAACCATAGTTTTGCCTCTTCTTGAATAGTTTTAGATAAGTGGGATAACTTTAATAAATCTTTCCATGAACCCTTAAATAAACAGAAAGAGACCCAGACAAAGAAAGAACACCACAGAGTGAAAGACCAAAATAAAGAACCAAAAAGGTTTGGAAAGAATCTCACCCACAAACAGTGATTTTGTAAGTCCTGTTGTATTTCTCTGGAGAATATCAGAAAATTAAAAATCAATGAATCTTAGAACAAATGCTCATTTTGAGTTCTTTGATATTACTTCAGAGACATGTTACTACTAGGAAACTTTGGTTTCAAGCAATAGAAACCAATTTTTTAGCTTCAACAGACAAAAGGGGAATTTATTGTAAGGATGCAGGGGTGTCTCAGAACTTCAGCGCAAGAGTGCAGCCTGATTTCTGAAACAAATACAGAGAGTGCTGGCTCTCTCTCTCCCTGCTTCCCTCCACACCCCTCACCCCTTCTTGTCCTTGGTTTTAGCAGGGCATTTTTCTCGATTACTCAGTTCACCTACTAGAAAATACCATGCTTGCAGATTTAGCATATTCTGTCTTCAAGAGACCAGCCTCTAAAGCAATTGCAACCTTGGGGCGCCTGGGTGGCTCAGTGGGTTAAACCTCTGCCTTGGGCTCAGGTCATAATCTCAGGGTCTTGGGATCAAGCCCTGCATTGGGCTCTCTGCTCAGCGGGGAGCCTGCTTCCCCCACTTCTCTCTCTGCTTGCCCTTCTGCCTACTTGTGATCTCTGTCAAACAAATAAATAAAATCCTTAAAAAAAAAAAAAAAGAAAAAAAGCAATTGGAACCTTTCAGGCCCAATTCCAAACTCTCAGAAAAGGATCTCCAATTTGCCAAATCTTTAGCCCAGATAATGAATAACTGATGTTGAATAAATGATAATGATGAAATAAATTCTACTTACAGTGTATTTCAAAGATCCGTTCATCATCTAGTTTGCTACTCTGTGGTCTAAATCCAACGCCTAACAAGACCCCATTGAGGTCGTCATTGTGTGTGAAATACAGCTTTCCATAAATAATACCATTTTTTATTGAACATGACATTACCAGATACTTATTTAAGGCAGCTGAGTGACCATATTGTTATCTTCTTTATATAGAAAAGCATCTAGATTAAATGTAATAAGAGATGGAAAATACAGAGGGAGAGAGTATGCATTTGAATGACTTACACCTCCAACCCGACCTTTCATCCACGTTAAGTATCTTTGTTATCTTTGTTCCCCTGTATCAGACCCTTCATGCAGGGGTCACATGCCACCTGGATATCAACATAGTGGCAGATAAACTCTGAGATGAGAAAATGAAGGATTACTTGGTAGCTTTTAAAAAAATCAAAGAGCCAGGGCACCTGGGTGGCTCAGTGGGTTAAAGCCTCTGCCTTCAGCTCAGGTCATGATTTCAGGGTCCTGGGATTGAGTCCTGCATCGGGCTCTCTGCTCAGCAGGGAGCCTGCTTCCTCCTCTCTCTCTGCCTGCCTCTCTGCCTACTTGTGATCTCTGTCTGTCAAATAAATAAAATCTTAAAAAAAAATTTGAAGTGCCAATTTTAATAAGGACTTTTTTTTTTTCCTTCCTGACTAGGAGATACATATAGGCTCTCTCCACCCCTCCTTTAATTAACTAGTTAGTTTATTTTGAGCAACTGTCAAAAATTTATATTCAAAGACATGTTTATTAGGCATAAACATATGGCTATGAAAACAAGAGAGAACTTTCCAATTTTGTCACAGCGATTAGGTAAGAGTACAGACAGGACACATTTAGCAAAAAGAGTTAGATAATACCTTCTTAAAAGAAGATAAAAATTTACAAATTCCTTGAAGGAAATTTAGGGCTTGAAATGATAGGGAAGATCCACAACCCTTCAGTTAGTCGGAAGCATGCCTTCAGAAAGAAATGTGCACAGACATGCTATCATCCTTTATTTTATTTAAAATTGCTTAATAGTAATATTCACCGACCTAGTAGTCTTTTAGTGTTCTAACACCTCATTGATCTAGCAATCTTGTTGACATAATGTGTGGCAAAAATAGAATTTTTCTCCTCCATTTTCCATAGCATGGATTAGGGTGCTTTTCAAGATTTTGTCTCATTCCGGTTTGCCACCTATCTTTAAAGACACTGGATCTGTGCTCCTTCATCCCTGCTTGTTATAAAAGTGTAGTGTTTTGAACAGTTTTCATCACTGTGTACAGAAACTTCTATGGTTGGAATCTTTACCAAGGAATACTAGGATATCACTGAATTTTTTTATCTTCATTAAGATTGATTGATGAAGAGGTAGAGATTAATAATTGATTCAAGGTCATTCAGGAAGGGAGGGATGGAGCTAGACCTCTAAGGTTGTAACTCTATTTAGTAACTTCATCAGACTAATAAGACCAGATAAATTTACTTGCCTACAGAAAAATAATCAATATCAGAGTTAAGAAACAATGATTTGCAGCTTGATCTCTTTGTAGGGCAGCAGTTCCTTCCCAAATGTAAGTTTACAAGAATACAGATGGCTTTATTGCCCTCGAGGAGAAACCAAAACATTTCTCGGGAGGCAAAGATAAGCTGTAGGGAATGAAAAAATGTAAGTTAAAAAAAGGAAAGAAAAGAATTGTATGACCCAAGAAGACTTTCTCCATAAAGATTAGCCATTTTAAAAGTTTTATCACAGCCAGTTCGCTGCCACAAAGATTTCTACCTAAAGGTAAAGGAAGTTTAACCAAGAGTGACCAATAGTTCAGCCAATAACTCAGATTAAAAGAGAAAGGAATAAATTGCAGGCTTCATAAATGCTTTCAGTATGTCAAGGTCAGATAAGGACAAGGGTCTGAATAGAAATGAGTTTGGAAGTCTGTGAACAGTTATGATACTATGTGATTAGAGCACAGATGAGGCCCTCTACTGCATTTTGGAAGTGACAGATCATGTCCTGATGAATCTGCAGAGTCCCAGGATGATTCGGTGAATAAATCTACAGCCGGTGTGGAATCCAGCCTGAGAAGCAACTGTGGCACCGCGGTTTCCCTTTGTGTTTGCAGCATTTGCACTGGTTTCTTGTTGGCAGTAATAAAACATGGCAGTGGAAATGATGGTGGTCCTAACTTGCTGCTTCCTGAGCTTTGGGTCGCTCCTTAGTGCTTATCACTACCTGAGACATATATTTGTCAATTAGCTCTCTGTCTTTCCCACTAGGATAAAAACATGAAGAAAAGCACCTGCATGTCTTGTCCAGAGCCTAGACCTGTGCCTGGGACACTGGCAGTGTGAGACTTGTATTTTTTTTTAATTGGCATATAATGTATTATTAGCCCCAGGGGTACAAGTCTGCAAATCTCCAGGTTTACACATTTCACAGCACTCATCGAAGCACATACCTTCCCTAATGTCCATAACCCCACCACCCTCTCTCCCCACCACCACCCTCCCCCCGCCCGGCAACCCTTAGTTTGTTTTGTGAGATTAAGAGTCTTTTATGGTTTGTCTCCTTCCAGATCCCATCTTGTTTGACACTTGTATTTTTTTAGAGAACCAGAAGTGTGTAGGAGCCTTCGGCCAAGAAAGTGCTAGAATAATAAAAAAAACAGGCTGTATTCAAAAACAAAACATAAGCCCTAATGTTGGCCCTGCTCTGAAAGCCAACTGTGGAGTGATCAGCATGAATTACATCCATTTCATAAAATATTGTGGACCGGTGACGTGGAGAAAAGTGAGAAAAACATAATGATAATCATAGTGAAAAGGCAGAAGAGAGCCCTGCAGTTACTGGTTCCAAGAAAAAAAAGTAACTATTAAGAAACTCCTCTGTGGAAATTACTCTAAAGAAAGAAATGAGAAAACTATGAGTAACAAATGGGACTTTCGTGCCAGCCCGAGCTCAAACAAGGAAAGTTCACCGTTATCATTCTATCTGATCAAGTCCTGTTTGAAATGGCTGACCCCTCTTAAGGAAGCCTTAGTTATCGGCCTCACGTCCCTTTGATTTGACTCGTGATTGAGTGCTCAGATAGATTGAATGGAAGTGAAAGCATTTTAGGAAAAAAATTCTCCAAGTCAAACTTCTTAACCTTCAGTTTAGAAGCCGCTTTGCACACAAAATGTCTTTTGTGCTGTCTTTCTGATGCTGCTGTTTCTGTTTTCCAAAAGAGGCTCTCTTTTGCTTTGTGTAGAATCCCTCTCCCTCGCCACCAACCCCAACTCCAGCTTTATCTCCTGTCTCCTTGGCTTATCCCAGGACGGCCGAACTGTGGCTTTTATTGAACTTCGTATCTGTCAGTTTGATGAGAAACCCAGGGTCAGAACCAAAAGCAAAGCTCGAAGGAATGTTTCTAGCTGGACTATGTGTGAGTGTCTGGAGTTTTGCTGAGGGCAGAGGGAGGTCAGAGGAAGGGATTGGAGGCTAGATCTAATGGAGCACTGATCTCACCTCTCTGGGAATCAATTGGGATATTTTTATCCTGGACCTATCATCCCTGCCTTGAATCCTAGATTGATCTCAATGGCCAGTTTGGTGTGGTGGTCCCAAACGCCAAGCTGATGGAAAATATAAGATAGCCCAGCCTTCTAGAATGTTCCTGATGTGTCAGGCAAAGGTGAGGCTTGGCCTCCTGAAGCCCTTGCCTCCTGCCCTTAATCCAGTCAGCGCTAAACAGATCACTTACCCAGACAGAATCCGTGAATTTTAATGAATTATTCAGAAATGTTCATTTGCTTCCAGGTAAGATAATCTTGGTTTCACAGAGGGTATGCAGGCCTCAAGGGCTTCCCATAGTCCTATGTATTAGATTTCTCATAACCAAAAGCAATATATACATTTCCTGTTCCTGCAATTCAACCCTGTGCTGTATCCCCAAACACTCCCAACACTCAGATATGGCCTCCTTGGAAAGCAGAAAAGAGAGGTTGTCTCTGAGAGGTGGTTTAATGGAGAGGGTGAAGGTGCTCTATTTTCCACTCAAATATCTTTTTGACTTTTAAGGAAAGGCCTAAGCAAAGACTAGGTGAGAGGTCTTAACTTCTATCAAAATGGGGCAGAGTTTAGAGATGTTCAAGGACAAGGTCCCCATGGTTCATTGGAGAGCCTCTGCTGAGAAAAATCCAGAATCATCAGAAAAGCAGTGTGATGAGACCTCCTTCCTAGAGAATCTGCTTGACAGCCGCAGATCTCACATACACATCAGCCAGACCCAACAGGGGCCAAGGCTGGGCAGGCACACCTTCAGAAAATTGCCTGCTCGCTAAAATGTATTTGGCGCTCCCAAATTTTGCAGTCATGCACAGACAGAGCAGTGAAAACTGTGAATCACCCGCATTCCCAACTGAGACTGAACGAGGTGACACTCTTCTTTGTGCTTTTATCCTGGTGGAGCTGAGCAGAGGATAGAGGAGAACAGGCAAGGAAAGTAGCGTGAGGAGCTTTGGCTCTGAGCCAGGCGAGTGGGGTTTGAATCTTGGTCCCGGTGCCTGTGGGTGGGGCAAGCCATTCATCCTATGAGCCCAGTGAACTACCAGGCAAGCCACTTAATATTAGGAACCCTCATTTTCTCATTTGTAATATAAAGAAAATAGAACCTGACACGATAATTTTTTTTTTTAGGATTTAAGATTATAATCTGTATGAGAAGGGTGTGTGTGTCTACACTTCCCCTTGGGACAGTGGTTCAGTATTCACTGATTTAGTATTCACCGTCACTTTGTAGAATTAACACAAATAAACAGAATGGACTGAGTGTGTGTGTGTGTGTGTGTGTGTGTGTGTGTGTGTGTGTGTGTTTATGCGTGCTTATTTCTTTACCTTCCCTGCCCCCCGGCCAATTACAAGCACAGTATTCCTAGATACCAAGACACGAGACATGATACTGAGATCCCAAAAGCAGCCTATTTGCCTGCATGTATTGGAAAGTCTTCCAGCTGAGGGTTCTTGAAGGACGAGTAGGAGCTCAACTCAGAAGAGGAAAAGAGTCTGAACATGGGCTTTGGTTATCAGAGAGTGCTCGAGTCAAATCAAGGCTTACTAATTTGTATGATCTCGGGCATCTCACTTGACCTCTTTGACTGTTGGCCCACCTGTGAAACAGGAATGATAACATGTATCTTTTAGCATTGTAAAAGTTGAATGAAATAATGTTTATCGAGTGCCTATTATATTAACTAGTTGATCATGATATAAGCTCATAAATGGCTATTGATAGTGACTAGGAAGTGTTGCAGAAAGAGAACGGTATGCACAAAAACACAGAGGTGTTCATCCTAGTGTGCAAGTGATCTTCTGAAGGCAGAGGGTATTGGAGGGAGTGTGGGAGATGGTGCAGGGAGATGGGCACCATCCGAAACAGATCACAAAGGCTTGTGCTCCGCTTGCTTACTGTACTATGTGAGTGTCATTCGTGGTTCATGGAAAGCCTGTGAATGATGTGTCTATTAATTACTGCACATTCTTAGACAGGCATTAAACCTCTTTCAGAAAATAATATATTGGTATACAAAAATATTCTACCATTATTCTTTACTATTTCAGAAATGCCTTCCCTCCAATTAGTTCAAATTAATGAGGTTTTGCTTGGAATATTTAGAGCAAAGCATTTGTACATTGGTTTCTTTTTAAATTGGTTCCTTTTCAGCCCGAAAGATTCTCAGGATTCTGGGAAGATAAAATATGGCAGATGGGGTTTTTCTGTGTTTTTCAAAACCATTTTTAAATTTTTTGCTCTTGATTGAGTAGTTTCCTAGGGTTGCCATAACAAAATTTTCACAAACCAGGTGGCTTAAAACAATAGAATTATTTTCTGGAGGTCAGAAGTTTGCCATCAAGGTGTCAGCGGGGTGAGTTCCTTCTGGAAACTCTGAGGGAGATCCTGTCCCATGCCTTCGGCTTCCACTGGCTCTCGGTATCCCTTGGTGTTCCTTGGCTTGTGGCTGTATCACTTCCGTCTCTACTGCTGTCCTCGTGGGCCTTCTCCCACTCTCGTTTCTCCTGTGAGAACACTAAGTCATTGGGGCCCACCTTAACTCCAGGAGGGTCTCGTCCTGGGAAGTTTTTAGAGATCCACCTGAGCCATTTTCTCTCATCACAGTTGTCTTCTGTCTGGAATGGGCATCTCTAATTTCAAGTACTAAAGTTTCTAGTTTTTTTTGTGTAACAAAATCTACTGTTGAATGTATTGAATGTTATACTTTTTTTTTTTTTTTTCAGTTTTTAAATATGCTACTTCTCTCTTCCTCCTTTTCCTGGGGGTTGGGGGGGGGGCATGAGATAGGGATATTTTCTTCCCACTGGAAAAGAGGGGATGGTGACAACCTTTGGTCATTCACAGTGATTCACTCTTGGAGGGTTCACCGTCGGCCATTTTAAAGCGCCAGGACTTTGCAAATTTAGACTGAGGACCCCTCCCCTCAATAAAACAAGAAAACAGAGAACCAGTCGTCGGTTGACGACTGTGCTGTGCTGTGCTGTTTCTTCCTTGTTTGTGTGCTGTGCTGTGCTGTTTCTTCCTTGTCTGCTTTAGGTTCCCCTCATGTTTCGTTCCTAGATTTTCCTCTTCATTCTATGAACACAGCTAGCTGCACTATTCAGCTTCACATTGAATTCCACTGTTTCACTTTATTATCGATCTGTATTATAAGTTTTTAAAAAATCTTTCTCATTAGTTTTTAAACTCCTAGTGTAGAGAAGCGACTTTACTCTTTGACTTCTTTTCTCCTTATTGTGGCCCCTAGTAGCTATTCAGCAAGCCCTTCTGATGTTCGTTAATGTTAAGGAATCAAATTGATTTTAAAATTTCTCATGGGGGTTGCCTGGTGGCTCATTGGGTTAAGCCTCTGTCTTCGGCTGGGGTCATGATCTCAGGGTCCTGGGGTTGAGCCCTGTATCGGGCTCTCTGCTAGGCAGGGAGCCTGCTTTCCGCCCGCCCCCTCACCCCCCCACCCCGTCTGCTTCTCTGCCTGCTTGTGATCTCTCTCTCTCCCTCTGTCAAATGAATAAAATCTTAAAAAAAAAAAAAAATTCTCATAGGCCTCACTGCCAAAAGAAGCACTGATCTCTGTCTTATTAAAAGGCGGGTTTATCACAGCCGCTAATTAGGAGTGGGTGTTTCCTTTACTCTTACTAACTACGAGCAGCAAGAAGAGTAAAGATGACCAGGAGGAGAGGGAATGAATGAGATAAAATAAATAAACATTCAGAGGGCTGGAAGAACACAGATAGAGGAAAATAAATAAATAAATAAAGACTGAGATAATTAATGCGATCAGAAGAGGAAAAACTCCGTAACTCTATGGGGAAAGTCAACTGTATCTACCTGTGACTACATACTAATTCACTGCAGTATGTCAGGGGTTTAGGAATTTGAAATCATGAAGGTCCTTAACCACATAGAACTTAGATCCTCCAATCAATATTGGCAATCATATATCTCTTTGAAGTTTTGTTTTCAGCTTTATTGAGTCATAATTGACAAATAAAATTGGGCAAATTAGACAAATAAAATGACGAGTAGATTTAAGAGATACAACGTGATAATTTGATATATGTATATGTTGTGAATTAACTCAATTGAGTTAACTAACATACCCATCACATCACATATTTTTCTTTTCCAGGAAAACAAAGTTCAAGTTCTACTCTATTAGCAAATTTTAATTATATAATAAGGTATTATGAACTGAAGTCAGCATGTTATACAGCAGATCCTCAGACACTATTGATCTTATAACTGAAAGTTTGTACACTTGTACCGGCTTCTCCCTATTTCCCCCAACCCCAAGTCCTGAAAATCACTATCATGCTGTCTCTATGAGTTCAACTTAAAAAAAAAATTCTACGTATAAATGACACCATGCATTATTATACAACTTTCTCTAACTTATTTCACTTAACATAACATGCTCTAAGTTCATCCATGTCGTCGCAAATGTTAGGATTTTTTTTTTTTTAACAATGTTGCAGTGAACAAGGAAGCACAGGTATCTCCTCAAGATAATGATTTCATTTCCTTTGGATAAATGCCCAGAAATGGGATCGTTGGATCATATAATTCTGATAGTTCTCTTTTTAATTTTTTAAGGAACCTCTATATGTTTTCCACAGTGGCTGCACCACCGATTTACCTTCTTACCAGCAGTGCATGAGGGTTCCCTTTTCTCTGCTTCCTGCCAGCATTTGTTATCTCTTGTCTCTTTGATACTAGACATCTTAGGAGGTGTGAAATGATATCTCATTATGGTTTTGATTTGCATTTCCCTTATGTTCTGTGATACAGAACACTTTTCCGGGTACCTATTAGCCATGTGTATGTCTTCTTCAGGAAAAAAAAAAAAATGTCTATTCAGATCCTTTGCTTACAGGAAGTGCTTGTGTGCCCTTTTGAATACTGCTTTTTTGTTGTTGTTTAATATAATCCTGTGGGACTGTGGAAAGTGCAGCCCTATTGGTTATCAGAGCTGGGTGATTTGAGGGCTCATCCCTAGGGTAACAGCCACAAAAGTTGGGGTGTTGGATGTGTGGGAAAGCTCCTTCCAGGAAGAAGAGGTAGCCTTGGTTTTATTGTTGGAAGAATCTGGAGGAAGAATGTGGGACAAGTGCCCACTGGTCCTTTAGGGCCCTGCAGAGACTGTAGTCAGCACCTAGAGGCACTCTGATTAAAGTTGGATCTTTGCGACAGCCACTTGTAAAATATGCCATCGAACCCCTTCCAGGGACAGACTGGGAGATGGAGATGGACATTTTTGCCTGCTCGCTCTGTGCTGAGCCCTGCGGGGAGATAACCTTGGTAGATATTCACAGACCCATGAGCAACCATTGCTTTGTTTGTCCGGTAGGACTCGAGCTCAAGCCTCATTGACTTTCAGAACGGGATGATTTGAGGACATGTCCCTCAGGTGGCAACCTTAGTTGGGGTGCTAGATATGTGGTCTGAAGCCTTTGCTTCTCGGGGAGAGCTGGGAGTTGGGGGTTTCCTCCCAGCTGTACTGGGGCTGGGGTTCATGGAGAGTGTCTCAGTCTGTTTACTCATTTCAACATGCTTTCTCAGTCACCCAATCTGTAGGAGCCGCTCAGCTAGTTTCTAGACTTTTCTCAGAGGGAATGACTCCATTTGTAGCTGTGTATTCAGGCTTCCCTGAGAGGAGGGAAAGGTAAGGAGCCTCCTGTGCCCTTATCTTGGTGATGTCCTCCCAGCCACATTTTTTTTTAATGAGCTTTTCTACTGCAGTATCTTTTTAATTCTTCAAACTTGGCATGTCACAAACTGAAATCACTGTCTTTTTCAAAAACTGCCCCCTCACTGGTGTTGTTCAACGGACTGTGTGTCCTCCTAGTCACTGTGCTTGAACTCTCAGGATTTTCCTAGGCTCTTCTCTCTCCTCCCCCCTGACAAATCAAGCAGGAGTCCTTAACTGTATTTATTGAGCTGCAGATCTTATGTCACTGACATTTTCTATACGTTCTTTTTAATTCTTGCAATTGCCTATGCTAGTACATTTTAGTATCCCAAGAGAAGTTAGGAAACTCACCCAGAGTATAAATGGTGCCATCAATGTATCAAAAGCCCATTTGAGGGAATAAATATTGTGGGATACTGCCTAAAGGCTATGCTCCCTGTGTGTTCCCCTGTACATTTTAAAATTTATTACACTCTACTGCCTTGTTAGACCCTTATAGCATTTGCCAAAACAGCTTTGCCAATATATCATTGTCCATATTGGAGGGTTGAAGAAACAACGCAGTGGAACTCACTACTTTGTGTTCTGATTAATGAGGATGCTGTTTATTCTCTTTAAAGTGTCGGTCTCCATTAGGAAAAAAATTTTTCTAGAGAAAAGAATTTTTTTGACTCAGTATCAAGAATACTTACATTTTGAGCAACTAGCTTGATCTTATTTTAGGGATGTAGTGACCCATACGACTGATTGGAAAGCTCAGAATCAAATCTAACATCTGAACTGAACCTATATCATTATTCTTCTCCGATTCCCTTGACTGTCTACCTTGGCTACCTCCCACTTAAGCCACGTCTCCCTCCTCTTCTGAACTTGATGGAACAAGTGCATAAATGGCCTTTAACTTCACAAGTGACTGCAGCCGGGCCAAAAGCAACCAAAAAGTATGGGGGAGAGGGGTCCGCACTGGGGAGCTCTAGCCTAGGAGGCCAGAGGCAGCCAGGGTGAGGATGTTCTTCCTCTGTTTTCTGAGCTACGTCCAGGTGTATTTGGGGCTCAGCACCCGTCCTGAAGGTCTGGCAGAAGAGTGAACAGGCACACCTTCGGAGAGATCGGCTGAGTCTCTTAGCGGCTCATTGCAAAGAAGTAGCTGGCGCCGTGATGTGTCCTGTCCCACTGCTTTTGTGGCTTATCTCCTTGCCCCCCCCCTTTTCCCCCTCACTCTCCTTGCTTCAGGCTTCTATCTCTGAGATAAAATGTCAGCGCCCTGATCCGTGCTTCATGCTGTGCTTTCTTAAGAACTTGGGCTAAGACAAATGTGAAAGAATCCCTTACAGGCATAAATCAGACCTTCTCTTTGCTGCCTTTTGGTTGACTGGCTGGTTTTAAGGGTAGTGACCACCTTTTTTGATCATTGAACTGGGTCCACATTGCCAAGAATTTGTATTTGGCAGAAACTTTTTCCTTTTGATGTCTTTCTTAACAGAAAACTGAGACTAAGTGTAATTCCAGTGTTATCCCCCAAACTCCAACATTTTGACCCCTTATTTCTAGTTGGAACTGCAGGAATGCCAGAAAGCACAAAAGAGCAACTGACTGGAGCCTGCTGTTAATATAGTTGAAATAACTTGTCAGACTTCCACTGTGAAAGCAGATTTTTTTTTTTCCTGCTGGCAGAAACTAGAAGAAGTGCCATAAAATCAGAAAGGAGCTGTGAACTTCGCTTTAAGTTAATATGAAAATGTGTGGTTCCATTGACCCAGCATTCTGAAAAGCCAGTGGTGTTGTCCACCTCAATGGACTTTCTGGTCAAAGCCAGAAGTGGCCAGTGTACCGTCTTCCTTCCAAAGGCTATTTTAATTTTATTACTTTTTAATATTCCAGAATAAGTCATGGCAGGGAAATAATCAACTCATGTTAAAGAGAGGACAGTTCTTCTCATTTCTTGTTTGCTTTTATGAGGACTAAGTCAGGAATAGAAAAACATAGGAACTATCCACAGAGCAACAAAGAACAGCAATTGGGAAGAGAAACCCAGCATTTTTCTTTTCTTTTTTTTTTTTTTTGGCCCTTCAAAAAAGGACCTACCACAGGAAAAAAGGTGGTACGGAGGTCTCTTCCAATGTGGTACAAGTCTTTTGGATGCACTATGGGATCTACTCTGAGATCATCAGAGAACATTTGCTTTGACCAGAGTACTAAGACACCCTGGGGAAGATGAGCTTTTGTGTTTGGGGAAGACATGATCAGGCACTCTGCTCTGGCCTGAGGACCTTTAGGGGATCCTGGAAGCATTGCTGAGGCTGATTCCATACCCCACACAGGAGAACTTCCATCAGACCTGCACGCGGAAGCCTTGGGTGCTGTGATAGTGAACCTGACTTTGGGATGAAAGGTGCGGTGAGATCGTCTGGACTGGCATTGGCTGAGCACCCCAGGCCAGGCCTGTCACAGGACAATCTTCCTGAGTCTCACCTCACCCAGCTATGAAATGTCCACACCTGCCTCACAGTCCTTAAAGATCAGTGAGAAGTCTTTAACACAGCTGTTAGTTGGTCCTGATTCCATGGGCTGGGGCCGGTTTTCCATCTCCTTTTTATCACTGTATTCTCATCATTTACTGCGTTGCAAGACTTCAAGATTTACTTACCAAGTGGTTTGAGAGAACTTGAAACTGCCATTGACCAACCTAGGTGCCAGGCAATCTTCGATCATTATAGCTACTATGAAGGTGCTATTTTGTTCGGATTTGAACGGTTTCTTGAGGATGATCAAAAAGGGCAGTTTTGAAGCCCCTTATCTTTCAAGCTGTCTCAAGGTCACTGCAGGCCATTAAAGGAGGCTGAAAAGATGTGGCTCTGGGCCTCTTATCCTCCCAGTCACCAAAAAGTGCCTCCTTACATCGTTGTTCTTCTCTGAGGTTCCCTGTGAAAAGTTGGTCAATAAAGAGGGTTCCGGGGCCAAAGCATGGTTTGGAAACTTCTCATCTCATGTAATTCAGCTCAGACCAACCAGTGGTCCTCCCAGAAACAACACTCTCTGTTCTTGGGTCTTTGTAGCGTCCACCTCTGCCAAGAGGCCCAAAAAGGGACACAAACTGGTGAGAACTCTAGAGCCTGGACTGTGTCTCTGTTCTCCTGACTAAGCAGATTTCCACATCACGCATTTGGATGTCCGAGATCTCCGTTGGCGGAGGGAGCACCTTCCAGCAGCTCCAAGTTACAGTCTGTTCCCTGTGAGTTCATAGACCAGAGGGCTGGGCTTCGTGACTCCTGGAGCATGTGATTCCGTGGTCTTTTATTGAGGAAGACTGAAGCTAGGTGTGTCTGTAGCAGCCCCAACAAGGGCCTCCAGAGTCTTGTGGAAACCACTGCTTTTAGGCCGCTGTTGGCTCTTTCATCCAATAAATTATGAAATGGTTTGCTAATATAGGTGTGACCACATTGCACCTTCTTCCTCTATCCTTTTTCAAAACGATAACATTTTCTTTGGCCTGCCTCCATGCATAAAAACCTAAGAGACATCAGATACTTACGGGAAGCAAAGGGCACTAGAATATTAGGGACGAGGCCCCAGAGAGGAAGGATGAATGAATGCTTTGGTGAATGGATCGGGACATTTTAGAGGTGATGGCAAAATAATCTGGACTCATGCACCGTCCTTGTCTTATTTTTTAGAGTGTACCCCTAAAATGCTGGTATTCCTGTGTCCGTTTTTAGTTATATACCACTTGGTCATGTTCCTTCTCATTTCTGTTTTTCATGTTCAAATTTTGTTTTTCATACACACAGTTTAGGAATAGAAGAGGGAACAGACGGCTTAACAAGAAGTAGGTTATTAATAGGCGTTGGGGATTTGGGCTCTTTTCCTGCTCTGGAGAGACATGTTTAGAAGCTTCTAGCCTCAAATGCACCCTCTTCATTACCCGTGCCCCCCCACCCCTGACACACACACTTTCCTCTCTGTGCTTCCAGCACCCACATCCTGGTCACCTCTGCGGATTTCGCCAGCCAGTTTCCCCCATGACCATGTACAGTAATGGTCCCCTCAGTGGTCCACGATAACTTCCTAATAAACAGTCCACTGGACTCCGCTCAGTTTATGCTCCATGGCCATTCCACAGCTTTTAGCCACCCCTAACTCCTCCAGCTTAACATTTGCTTGGCTTTTATCACACGGTACTATCCTCATTCTATGACAACCGTTCTGATTATTCCTTCTTTCTCTCTCTTTCCTTTGCTTCTGCTCTATTTCCACACCCTCAAACAAGAGCATCTCCTACAATGCTGTCCCTTTTTGTCCCTTTCCTCAGCCAGTTTGGGGGATTTTCCCTACCATCTCCATATAAATGACTCTCTCCTTCCCCAGATTATTTTTCCATCCGCAACCTCTCTCTTCAGCTTCATTGTAATATTCTGAATTGCAGGCTGGGAACGTCACCTTGAAGGTCTCCCTAATATCTCAAGTTTAACAAATCCAAAACAGGATTTGAATTTCCCCCATGCTGCTTCCTCCTTCTGAATCTATGTTTCTTTCAAATGGGACTCTCGTTCTCCCAGATGCCTTGAATCAACTCTGAATTAGTCCTGTTTTTCACACTCTGTGTATCCAGAGCCGTTCTAAAAACTTTCTCTGTCTCACTAGTTCTCCTACACCCTCCCAGTGCCACCACCCCCCCACGACCCCACCCCTTGGTTCAGGCTCCTATTACCTCTTTCCCCGCATTCATTTTTCTTGCTTTCCAATCCATCTGCCCACTGCTCTCCAAATTAATCTTCTTCCTGCACCTATTTGCTTGTGAAATTTCCTTGCTCCAAAATCTTCCAGAATTCTTTCCTGCCAACTAACAAAGTAGACTTGTTTTCATTAGCCTTAGGTCTCTCCCTTTTTAAAGCCAACTGACATTCATCGTCTTTAACTATCAATAGTATCCTAAGCCACCCCATACTCCAAAAAAACAAGACTGTAAGTCATTCTCCAGCAGCACTCAGCTCTTTGCTAACACTGAGCTTTTGTTCATTCAGTTGCCTCTGTCAGTCCTGCCAGAAAGCCCTAGTTCCCCATCTAGCCCCATTCAAGAAAAATGTTAAGATTCCCTCACTCTAGTTATTATGCTAAGTAGCTGAGGAGAAAAAAAAAAAAGTCTTCCTAGTGGGATATAAAAATACTCAATAGATATGTGTTACATAGAATTCAAATGAATTGAACTGAACGAAGGAAACATTTTGAGACTTCCATATTGAATCACACCAGAAGGAGAAAAAAGGAAATAAAAAGGGAGAAATGAAAGGGAAGAGGAGAGGGATGTGAAAATGGGAAGGTGCAGGAAAGAGAGGACATTCTGAATTTTTGCTCAGTGCACATGAAATTTCAACTTTGGGTCTTAGCTCAATAAACAAATGTCTTCCTGACTCTCCCCTATGAAGGAGGCTGATGGAGAAGAGACCCTGGATCTTTAGTGGTTGCAGGTGTCCCAAAATGCCATATGTCCACCTTCTTTCTAATAATGGAAACAAACAAAAAACAGGATGCAAATGAACATATGGAATGAGTGGTCTGCTGTTTAATCTGATACTTGAAGACTTAATATTGCGCGAGTAAAGGGCAGTTGTTCTGATCTTGTTCACATTAAATCAAGATACTGTGTATCTGAATCAGCATTCCTCAGCCCTGGCACCATTGCCATTTCGTGGCAGAGAATTCTTCATTGTCGGGGGTTGCCCCATGCACTGTAGGGTGTTGAGTGGCATTCCCGACTCTACCCTCTAGATGCTGGGAGCATCCTCTGACCCTCTTCCAAACTATGTCAAGTAAGAAAAGCTCTGAACATTGCCAAATGTCTCCTATTTAGCAAAACCCAAATGTAGATAAAAACATACATGGTTAAAATGCATCGGGCTCCCCCCAAACACTGAAAATGGCCATGCTGACACATTTTTCCCATGGAAAGACAACCGGACCCATATGTAGGTCTTCATTCCAAAACCCCTCCTGTTTACATTCCTTTGGGCTGAGCGTCTAATCAGTGTGTATTCTGTAATATTATGCAAAATTCTCTAAAATTTATAATAGTTGACAGCTATGAAACAGACAAGACTCACAGGCACCATTCCAAGCCATCTCTTATAATGAATATACAAATATGGAAGGAAAGAGCCCAACTGTCCAAATTGTGATAACTCTTGATTGGGGTCTAGTGAACAATTCAGTCATAAACATCCCCTCATTATGATAGAGCAGACAGATGGAAAAAAAAAAAAAAAACGAAAGAAAGAAAGAAAATGAGAAAAGACATCATGCTAAAAGACATTTCTAAACTAGAATTAATTTTCCTTTTAAACAACCTCCCACACTGTTAAAAACTGATCTGTGTTCCTGAAATGGATTTTATGTTGTGTTTTACTTTTCCTTATGCAAACGCAGTACTGGCCTATAGATGTATTTAATTATTTTTAATGGCAGTAATATTATTTGTAATGCTCTTCTGAGGGGTAGAATGAAGCTAGAATGCTAAATAAATTTTGAGTCAAATTACTGAGAAGAAACAATTGTGTTGGAACAAGGGCAGTTGTCTCCTCCTGCTATATTCACCTACTGAGTGACAGATTAAAGTCTGATATTACAAAATCCCATTCTTACAGGTCACCAAAACCCCTTCGGGAGGTTACTACTCTATTTCAGATACAGATAAATAAAGCAAAAAACAAAACAAAACAAAAACAAAAAACAAACAAAAAAAACCCAAAACACCACTCTTCTGGAAGCCTCTTTATTTTTTAAAAGATAAAATAGCCACTTTCCTCAATTTTAGCAGATATAACCCTTTTTGTCCTAACGGACAAATTTCTAGAATTTAAGATTTACATTGCTTTTCCTGTAAGAGCTACTCAAAGAAACCAATCTCTGTTTTGATTAAGGCAATAAAATATGTTTTCACTCTCTTCAAATAAAAGATTTGTTAAAATTACCCATGGCCGAACGGTCAGTGGCGGTGTTGTCTGTGTTCTTTATACAATTACTGTCAGTATTGGATATGTGTCAGATTTATTTAAGCTCAGCTCCCTTATTTAGCATGGGTTTATTACCAAGCAGGGCTAATTAGTTACTCATGAGTCTACCATTCTCACCCTTCCTATTTATTATTCAGGCTCTTATTTGTGTGTAAAGTGATGTAGCTTCAAATTTGTGAGTCCACACAAAGTGACATTGTACGCGCCTCGGCAGCGTGACCAAGGTCTTATTTCACATTCTACTTTCTGCATTGCTGATTAGTCTACTGGCAACTCTCTAAATTTACAGGGTCTGTAAATGCAAAAGTTATGATGGTTCCCGGATGTTAATTATCCCCATTCATACACCCTGTTTATTACACATTTGATGTATAGTGTATTCGCTGTCCCTTGAATCCCAAGATAATGCTACTCGTGGTGATTCCTGTCTCTGTGGCATGTGGTGCAGAAAAGGCCAGTGTGTTTCTAGCCCCCACTCTGTCCCTCATACATTGGGCAGCATTCAGAAATGTGAAATGTCCAGTTTAAATTAGAACAATTATAGATTTCATACTTCTGCCTTCATCCAGTCACTGAGTTTTTATTATGTTAGCAAAAATATATGCTAAGGAAAAGTAAACAAAAAAAAATTTTTTTTCCCCCAAATTCTTTCATGGATTTTCAGAAAATAAAACACTCTTGTACATCCTGGATCCAATGTGAATCCTTCTTTCAATCCTCTATTTATTTAAAAGAAACAAGTGATACTAGTTTCTTTTGACTTCAGCATTCAGGATGGCAGCTTTTATTCTTGAATAGAAATCCCTTCTTTGATTCAGGTTAATTGAGACGTCAGAGTGGTGATCTTTTCGTTTTTTTTTTGTTTTTTTTTTTTAAGCTAAGATAACACTTGTTCAATGTAAATCTTGTGCCCGAACGAAAGAGGTTTTATTTGTATGATTATACATATATAGGCCTATGAACATGTGTGCATATGTGTATATGCGTACAAATGTGTGTGTGTTTGTGTATGCATATGCAAACATATGAAAGGTCAAATCCAGGATGGGAATCAATATGGTTCCACCTCTTGCCACTTCCTCCCCTCCCCCAACTCCTGCCAGCCCCTTAGACAACCCTGTTACTGCCCAGAGTCCACGCTGCTCCAGTAAGTTACCCCAAGGGGTGAGTACATGCTAATAACATATATCATCTTACACCATTTGTGGAATTCTCACACTGTCTTCTCTCTGATAGGTAGAGCAGAACCCACTCTCTCCATTTAAAGGGATGAAAGACACCAAAAGGAGGGAGGTGGCACTCGAAGGTAGTTGCCAGAACACGGAAAAGAGGTGGCATCTACAGGCAAGAGGCAGAATGTGGGTCAAAGTTAATAGGAGGAAAGCAACCAGCAAGAGAGTGGAACTTGGGGGAAATGCAAGGTCACATGGTTCGAAGGGGGAACAAGGGGAGCGAAGGCGGCAGCTTCCTACTTCAGTCACGGGGCCAAGCATGTCATTCTGTCGCCTACACTACAGGAGGAGGTCAGAGGTCTGTTAGTCTCATTTCAGAATATGGGAATCAGAGCCCAAGAGCATGCAAGGCTTAGACGGATAGCAGAGCTGGACTTGAACTCCATTTGCGGATTCCAGGCTGGTGCCTTGAGCCATAGTACCATACTGTATTTTAGAAACGGAAGTAATGGGCCTTTATGTGGTGCAAAATGCATTAAAAAGACTGAAGTTCCCTCTAAAGCCTCTTCCTTATAGCTAAGCTGTTGGGTGTAGTTAGCACAGCACGGAGGGACCAGCCCTGTTCTGGAAGAAATGGGTTCTTGTCCCAGCTGTGTCATAAACTTGCCGTGAGATGTTGATATTTTCACTTCATTGTGCAAGACTGTTTCCTCATCTATAAAATAGGAATAGGATTAGGACTTATTTGTGGAGCATAACAAATATCATGGAGGACAAGGGGTGTTAGAGAGGAGAAGGGAGTTTGGGGTAAAATGGAAGGGGAGGTGAATCATGAGAGACTATGGACTCTGAAAAACAATCTGAGGGGTTTGAAGTGGCGGGGCTGTGGGAGGTTGGGGTACCAGGTGGTGGGTATTATAGAGGGCACAGATTGCATGGAGCACTGGGTGTGGTGAAAAAATAATGAATACTGTTTTTCTGAAAATAAATAAATTGAAAAATTAAAAAAAAATAGGATTAGGACAGGTGAGTTCTGTGATGTCTTCCATCTTCAACACTCTTTGTACGAAATTTTCAAAGAAGTAATATCCAGCAACTGTTGCATCTTGATGCGATGTGTCCCCCCTCCCCCGCCTCTGAGGACTTTTTGGCGTGATTGATACCCGCCAACACCTGCTTGCAGACAGATCCTCAACCACTGCCATTCGTCACACCCCAATGGTGCTTTTTCACACTAAACCCTCCCTCAGCACCCACTGGAAGCGACAAATGACCCGAAAGGTGGAATGAGGTCCTTTGAAGGATTTGACCTTTCCAGTTGGCCTTCAGATCTTCAGTCACATTAGGTACATTATTTTATCCAGTTCTGTCCACTTAGACTTAGGAGGTCTGTGAAGAACATTTAAAGACTTTGAGGTAGAAAAACAAAGAAGCATAACAGGCAGAAGACAATCCATATAAAAGGCTACCATTTATTTCATGTTTATTACACTTAGCACGGTGCTGAGCATTTTACCTGCCTTGTCTCATATTAATTCTTTCAATAAACACTTTAGCTATCATTACATTATTCTATCATATTACATTATTCTACAAAGGCAGGAAACTGAGATTTGCAAACCCAAACCCACTTAGGGCCATATAGTTGGATGTAGCAGAGCTGAACTCTATGAAGGCCAGAGACCCCCTTGACTCCATAGCCTTTTCTATTTTTTTTTTTTTAATAATCATGTTGTAGAGAGAGATGAGTGATATTTAAGAAGAACATGTAAATATAAAAGGGGAATTATTTTGTAAAAGTCTGTAACTGGGTATTCTCCATATTATCTGGGAATAGAAGAAGGAAAAAAGAAAAAGAAATGCTATACCTGTTGCATGAAAAATTTGAGTTGACTATAAGAAATGGTTTCTTGACAAATTTGTATGTGTAACTAGCCTCCCCTTGAAAGGGCTTATGTCAGCTCCCCTTTGAAGTCTAAACAGAATAAATTCCACATTAGGTCTTAACCTTTTTTTATTATTATTTTTAATTTTTTATAAGGTCCTAACTTTTAGAAAAAGTTCACTTTTACTAGTAAGTATTTAGGGCATTGATAAAAGCCTTATCCGTCATCTATTGCTGTGTAACAAACTGTTCCCAAACTTAATGAGATAAACAAACAATGATGTCATCATACTCATGATTTTCTGTGCCTGGAATTCAGGCAAAGTAGAGCTGGGACAACATGTCTTAACACCCTGATCCTAGGGCCTCACCCAGAGTGACTTGAACGATGGGAAATGGTTGGAATGGCTCATATCTAGGACCTCCTTTCTGGCTGTTGGCTTACTTCCTTGTTTCTTCTCTCCATGTGCTACCTTTTGGGACTAGAATGGACAATATGGCTTCTTTTATTCTGCAGTCTTGCCTCTTGGTTGGTTGGATGGATGGACCAGCTGGGGGCTGGCAAGTCATCTATCTTTACACAGCCTCTTGATATTTGTATCTTGGGCTTCTTCACAGCAAAGAGGTATCAAGGTAGTTGGACCTCTCACATGACGTAGGTAGTAAGTACTACCTACTAGCAGGCTTTCTGTAAGAGCAAGGTAAAAGCTACAAGGATTCCCAAAACTCAGAAGTCACACAATGTCACTTCCACTGTATTCTTTTGGTCACAGAGATGAGTCCAGGTGCTGTGTGGAAGGAGACTAGACAGAGATGTAACTACTGGCAGCTGTGGCTTGATGGAAGCCAGCTTTGGAGACTAGCTACAACCCTCATGGAATTTTAGGATTGAAAAGCATATAAGCAGCTGGCTAAATGTGCTACACAAATAAGCCATTTATCTGAGGAGAAAAAGAAAAGAATATGCTAGAAATAGTCTTCTTGGCCACCAAGGACAGTTTTGTGTTTGGATTAAAGGTAATGTACCCCCATAATATTCTAAAATCTCCCCAGGCAGAAAAACTTCAGGAGTCTCGAGTGAATTACATATTAATAATTTGTATTTTCCCATATATATAAGGGTAAAAACTGCTTAGGGCTATAACTTGTAGCTTTCAATTTGCATCTTCATTGCACCAGGGAAGGCTGCTATATGACACATATGTTTGACTATCCTAGCTGAAAATAAAGTAGTATGGGTTTAATTCTATTGGCAAGAGACCAGCTTTCCATAATTTTAGCCTAGTGAATCGTTATGGGCCATAATTCAAATTTAATGATCTGACTCATTGAAATGATAAGATCCCAGCTTTGGGCAGGCATATTGTTGCTTCTCATAGGAAAGTCTATTATTTTACATGTCAAGTACTCCCTCCCCTTTCCCATGTACCTTTAAATAGAAGGCAGACGCTGTCATCTAGCCCTAACCAGGACAAATGATTGAGTCGCTAGAGCTTATGGGAAGACGTGTGGTTCTGTATTTGAATCTAGTAAGCCTATCGCTAATGACGCTGTACAGTTCAGAGATTTCACTGTTGACAAAGACCATATGTTCCCCCAGCAGCTTCCTGTGTAATGTTCTGTTTACTGTATATTCAGCCGAGGATTTGAACCGTTTTACCTGGAGCAAAATACCCTATCCACAGGCTGTTCTACGTGACGTGCTGTATGAAATAGATAAATGTTTCTAAAATATGTGAGAAGTGAGTTCTCTCACTAAGACAGCCTTGAATGAGACAACTTTGCTGCTAAGACATATAATCTCTTAGTCTGTCTGTGGAGACCGAGAGAGAATTATGTTGAGTCTCTCATAAAACAAAACTCATAAAAAACTAAGACTAATTTTTAAATCATTGCCAAATAGCTTCTGTTGAAGACAAGGATTATGAATAATTACTTGATGTCTTCTACCTACTTATAGTCAGGAAAATCATCCCTTCCTTCCTCGCTGACATCTTGTTATCAAGCCTCTTGAGGTGACCTTGGTTATAGTCTTTCACTTAGAAGCAGAGTAGTTAAATGAGGCCAGTTCGATGGACCAGAAAAGACTAAAATAACACAAAATGTTCTTAAAGTGGTTTGTTTCTTTGTCCTACTGTTTGACTATCCAAGGACCAAATACATGAAAAATCTGAATGCTTAGCAGTTAAGAGAACATACCTCACCTCAAAAAACAAAACAAAAAAAAATTCACCAGGATGAAATCCTGGATCCACTACATAGTAAAAATGTGCTTTGGCGGCAAATTCCTTAAATTTTCTCAGCCTCAGTTTCCTTCTTTGCAAAAAAAAGAAGGCAATGATAATACTGTTTCCTTAGATAACCGTGAAGATTAAATGGGATAGTGTGTCCAAGGGTTTAACAAAATCTTGATATATAGGCAATGAATAAATATAAAATTTTATTAAATCCAGCTGATTTTTTTTTTGATCCCTGAATGAAATGTATTATTACTCAAACTTCCAATTTTATCCACGGAGACATCCACCAATTAGACTCAACTAAAATTGAGAGAATGGAGTTTAGAATCTAGAGTTTTAAAAAGAACCAAACTGAGGGTTGCTGGAGAGAAGGTGGTTGGGAGGAAAGAGTAATTGGGTGACAGGCATTAAGGAGGGCCCTTGGTTTTATATGCAACTAACGAATCACCAAATTCTACCTCTGAAACTAATAAAATAAAATAAAAATAATCACATTATAATACTTTGAGATGATCTACTTCTATTTTCTTTGACAAAAGTATGAACAATTCTTTGGATTTGGCTCCTTTGTTCACTTCTTGCCCTTGTAGATAAAGACTCTTGTAGTTGGGGCACCTGGGTGGCTCAGTGGGTTAAAGCCTTTGCCTTAGGCTCAGGTCATGATCCCAGGGTCCTGGATCAAGCCCCTCATCGGTCTCTCTGCTTAGTGGGGAGCCTGCTTCCTCCTCCTCTCTGTCTGCCTGATTCTCTGCCTACTTGTGATCTGTCAAATAAATAAATAAAATCTTAAAAAAAAAAAAAAAAGACTCTTGTAGTTAAAGGTCCAACTTTCAAAGATGCTGTGCAACCAGGAACAGCTTCCAGAGGTGGACAGTTCAATTGCCACCCAGCCCTGTGCTCTCTCTGCACCACCCCACACAGACCCCAAACTGGACAGTGGGGGAAGAGGTGGAGAGCCATTGTGGTTACTATAATTCTAAATCCTGAAAACCTAAATTGATAGAGACATGATTTTTTTTTTTTATGATTTTCTTGAAAGACCAGTGTGGGAATGAAGGTCTTCATATATCCATATCTATCAGAACACGGATTTTCGGGTTTCTTTGATTTGTCTTAATGAAAGAGGAAGGTATAAAGTGCAGCTCCCCTTTGGAGTTGCTGGCAAGATAATATGGTAATCACAGAGAGGCTGTTGCTATGGAACTTGGTGCCTCAAGTAGTAAATGAAGGAACTTCTTCAACAGTGGTTTAGGTTCAAACACTAGGAGCAATAGTAATGGGGAAAATAAGGGAGAAAGATCCTCAAATCCTCATTTGCTTGAGATTGACAAGGCCTCTAAATAACTAGGATTGCTCCAAACAGGTCATTTTCTATCTTCGCTCAACCAAAACCAGCAGATGCTCATTTTCTGGAGCTTAATACTGTGGTCCAGAGGAAGATAATTCTATATAAGTCATCCAGGTAGATAGACACTACATAAGAAAAGATTCATTTTGCCTGTGAGTATTTCAGAGAAAATCCACCCTGAAATATCATTGAGATATCCTGAGAGAAGGCTTTCTGCTTGTTCTCTGTGTGTGATTATATACGTGTTTATGTATATGCGTGTACAAGCATGTGTGTACATCTGCACGTGTGTGTGTGTGTGTATTTTTATTAACTACAAATACTGGAGACCACGGAATATGTCTCTTCCTTCTCCTAGGCATACCTTCTTCATGCTAATAAAACACTCACAAGGAAGAAAACACTGTGTTCTGTTGAGTGTGTCTGTCTTTGTCATTCTCCTTGCCCCTGTGGATACTTCAAAAAGTTCTATCGAGTCCTCATGGTCTACAAGGGTTTTGCTTTTATGTTTCAGACCTGGCCCTTTCAGTACTTGCCTTTCGGGTCAGAAGCCAGAAAGTCAGCCTCTCCCGAATGGATGCATGACCTCTAGACTTGATTTTTAAGGCCATTTTATCTGAGCAGATCCCGTTTATCCTGTGAACGGTGATATTTTACTTCCCACCATATCTGTATGTTTTGTATTAAAGTATATAACGTTGCTGTCCATTTGTCCCTGTTGATGATGTATTTATTCGAGAATGTTGACAATATCCTTCTCAAGTAGAAAACAGCATCATTTTCATATTTTTTTTTTTAGTTTCATGTAATTTTTTGAAAATCTCTAATCAGTATCTAACAGGCAATGAGAGAACCTGGACAGTATGCCAACTCTATTTCTGAATGTAGGACATTATTTGCCCTACAGTTAGTATTTGTCTGCTCTATACCAGGCATTTGTTGGAAGTGCAGCAATTACAAAGCAAAAAGGAACTAGACCTTCTTGCCCTCACTGAGTTTGGAATCAGATTCAGCACTGTCCAGTAGAAATATAATGTGAGCCACATTGATAATGGTAAAGTTTTCAGTAGTGACACGAATAAAGTAAAAAAGGAACAGGTCACATTAATTTTAATAATATACTTTCTTTAATTCAATATATCCAAAATATTATAATATCTGCATGTAAACAATTTTAAAAGTTATCGACCAGAAGTTTATGTTTTTCTTTATACTGAGGCTTTGCTGTCCATATGTGAGTCTTACAGCACGTGTCAGTTTGGAAGAGCCGCATTCCAACGGCTTGAGAGTCTCATGGCATTTGGCCAGCATGGATCTAGCTGTTGGAATAAGAGAAGCAATGATCATATCCACAGAGAGATGAAGATATGACCTCGGTATTACCCGCTCTGAGAAAGTACCGACCTTAGCTTTTTAGACAGGGGATAATCAGACTCCATTTCCGATTTAAAGCAATATTTTATGTGTTCTTACATGAAAATGAAGAGCCCTCCAAGCCAGCATAATAGTAAGAACATAGATTTGGGACTCAGATAGGCCAAGGTTCAAGTCCCAACTTTACCGATGAGAAGCTGGATTCCTTGAGTGAGTTACTAAAGTTTTGTAAGTCTCAGGTTTCTCTTGGTCGTGTTGGGGTAAGGTTGTGGTACTACATGGAAGACCATAATGCAAAGTATCTGAATAAGTTCCGATGGTGGAAGGACAAGTCATTCTCAACCCTGGCTGGCCGTTAAAATTATCTGGGAAATGTTAAAAGGCGATGTTGAGAAATTCAGGAATAAGTCAAATGGCACTTGAAGGAAACCAACTGAAAAATGCATAAAGTAGTACATTCCATACGACAATCACTGCATTTCCAGAATAGATCAATGGTAGAAAATAGAGATGGGATTCTTGGGGCCAGGGCTGGGGAGGGTGGGATGGCTTCTGTAGATTTTAAAAGATTTAATGGATTTAATGTCCAAATGTGATGTGTTGATTTATTTAATTCTGAGTCAAAGAAACCAAGCAAAAACCTATTTTTGATGGGACTGGGAAGATTTAGCATAGTCTAAGGTGTGAGATAATGGCAAGAATTATTGTTAATTGTTTATGAAATGGTGATATCTGGAATTTGTTTTAAAATACTTAATAAACAAAAAAATAGGTCAGTAAGTGTGGTGAAATCTTGAAAATTTTTGAAGCTGACTCTTAAGTATATGGAGATTCATTGTACCCACTCTTCTTTTGCTGTTGAAGATTAAAATTTTTGAAATTAAAATTTATGATATTAAAATTAAAAAGTTAAAATTTAAACATTTAAAAATACATACTTACTACATAATATTTAGAATATTTAGAAGAATACTTAGAAAATGCCAAAACTAAACAAAACACTGCTCCTTTGACACTAGAGATTCTATTTTAATTTGCCTAGGGACTGAAGCATTGCCTTTTTTTTTTTTTAATATAAGAGAAGCGTCTGGAGGTATGGGCAGGTGCCGTGCCATCATCAAGGTCATTTAAAGGTTATTGGAAGCCATGGGTTTTCAGTATGTTTGTAGCCACATTTTACCAAAAGGCTGCTCTGGTGGGGGTAGGGGGAATGGGTAACTAATGGGCAAATTAGAAGCTGGGAAGGAAAGAGGCACGAAATGTTGAGGGGTAGAACTCAAGGAGTGAATATACGTATTGAAATGGAGGGACAGGGTATAACAGCCATCGACAAGGTAGGACTGACCAAAATTGTGGAGATGTTTGAAGGAGACCGAGGACTGGTGAAGCAGAAGGGAGAGATGATGATGGCACCTTAGCTGTTGATTTGGACAGCTGGAGACAGGGATGGAGACCCCACTTATTAAAATAAAAATCTCTGCAGATTTTCGGGGAATGAAGAGGAAAGCCATGGCTTCATTTGTGAATCACATAGTTTGAGGTCACAGTGGAAATATTTATATAGCAAGAAAAGCATCCGGAAGACCAGGAGGTGTCTTAGAGAAATCCGGCGCTGCACTAAATGTTTCCTTGTGTTGTCTCTGGAATCCTCACCCGAGCTCTCTGAGGCAGGTTCTATAATCATGTCCATCTGATGGATGAGGAAAGTAGCTTACCATGACTCCATAATTTGCTCAGGGTCACACAGCTAGCAGGTGCATGCGTCAGGACTTGGAGCCTTCCAACTCCCAAATCCATGGTCTTAATCACTGTGTTACAGAGCCATCCAAAATGCGTGAATGATTCTGGAATGGGAAGGGAAGACAAAAATAATAGATTTGGCATTAATGTTAGAAGCCAAATATTTTGAAATGCAAATAACCCATAAACATATGTCTGATAACAAGACCTTTGCATAATGAGAACATTTTTATTGCATACGATATTACTCCATTCAAAAATCTCCTAATGCCTTTTCCAGTATTTTAATTGTCTTGCCAACAGGGCACATAGGTCAGATTAATCTACTGCCTAATCATAATGCTAAAGGAATGCTGATTGCAAGCCTAAGTTTCGTTGCTGTTACTCAGATTCTTTTTTTTTTTTTTTAATTTTTAATTTTTTATAAACATATAATACATTTTTATCCCCAGGGGTACAGGTCTGTGAATCGCCAGGTTTACACACTTCATAGCACTCACCATAGCACATACCCTCCCCAATGTCCATAACCCCACCCCCCCTCCCAACCCCCTTCCCCCGGCAACCCTCAGTTTGTTTTGTGAGATTAAGAATCACTTATGGTTTGTCTCCCTCCCAATCCCATCTTGTTTCATTTATTCTTCTCCTACCCCCTTAACTCCCCATGTTGCATCTCCAACTCAGATTCTTTTTGAAGGAAATATGGGGCAGAGACGATGTCTCCGGAAGTTTAGGAATGAACAGGCCAGTCAGAATGTTCAGCATCAATAGTAGCACAGATGTTTGAGGACATGGGCCTGCATTAACTGAGCACTCCTTTGTTTTCCCCACTTTTCCTCTTCAAATTTCTAGGAATCTCTTTCCCAGAGGGTCCAGGAAGCCAGAAGTCCAAAATGAGTCTCATTGGGTTAAAGTCAAGGTGTTGTTGGTGCTGGTTTCTTCTGAAGGTTCTAGGAGAGAATCCATTCCCTTGCCTTTCTCAGCTTCCCAAAGCCACTTAGCTTCTTGGGTTCTTGGCTGTCTCCTCACATCATTCATTCCTCCTGCTACTATGACGCATTTAGAGCACTTTGTACATGGGACAGGGTAGCAGCTTAGTATAAGACAGCAGTTCTCAAGCAGGGACAATTTTGCTCCCCAGCGAGGGGATGTCTGGAGACTGTTCTGGTTGTTACAACCTGGTGGGGGTGGGGAATGAGGGGTGCTGCAGAAATCTAATTGGTAGAGCCTAGGCAGGTTGCAATGCTTGTGACAGCTCCGCCATCACAAAGAAGAATCCTCCCTAATGGCCATAGTAGTAAGATTGAAAGAAAGTAATCTTGTTATCCAGGTCAAGACTACTGACCCCACAGTCCAAATGCCTGTGTTTGAATCGAGCTCCACCACCCACCAAAGCCGCCTCCACCCTGCGACACCATCTCTCTGGGCCTCGGGTGGTTTGTGTACTGGTTTGTTTTAAATACTTTTCTATCTGTAGAATGGGAATAAGAACGGTAGCCAACCCATACGGTCGTTGTGTGTACATGTTTTGTACATGAGAGAATGTATGTAAATGAGGTCATGTATGCAAACCCTCAGAATAGTGCTTATCACATCGTAAACATTCAATAAATGGTGTTTCTCCTTAAGACGAACATTGGCACTCAGGAAACTAACAGTTGTTGTTTTCTGTGCCTCTTCAGAGATGGAGAACATACTGAAAGCAAGTGCAAGGGCAACTTTGTCAGTGTTTTATAAACACAGTACATTTAACTCTAATAGTAAACCAAATTATTACACCAACCGCTGTTTGGGAAATCAAGATGTTTGCAGAGCTTTAAGGCCAGATAATGAGCTATGTAAACCCTTCCCCCCTCCCATGGAGTCTGTTTTCTTTCATAAAGTCTCTCTTAGGCCATAGAGAAGGACCTGTGAGTAAATAGCTTTGTATCCTGCAAGGCTGTATATCAGGCAATCAGACCTTGGCAAAACCACTTAGCCCGATTCACTTGCAGCTATCAAAACATCCCCCGTGGCTCTGGCGGACACATGTAAACACGGAGGCTCATCAGATCACTCGTGCTCCGATGGTGAGATTCGTCCACTTCTGAACGCGCCACTGTGGTCTTAGGAAATACACACGCAATGCTGTCCTCCAGCCCCGCACCATCATAGAGCCAGCAGCCACGTGCAGCTGTAGGTCATGCGAAGTGGGGTTATTTCCGACCCGGATGGGCTCTTTTATACGGATTACACACCACGTTACAGAGATTTCACACACGCAAAAAGAACATAGTATCTCTAACATTTTTAGGCTGATTACATGCTGAAACAATAATATTTTGGTATATTGAGTTGAGTCAAATGTATTATTAAAGTTAGGTTGCCCCTGCCTTTTGTTTTTTCAAAGGGGCTACTATAAAGTTGAAAATTACACGTGTTATTAACTCACATCACCTATGGGCTGGACAATTCTGTTCTGAACTTGGTTCTCTCTGTTCTCTCAGGCTGAGGCAAATACAATGGGAAACAGCCTGTCCTAAAGGAACAGAGCTCACCGCTGGTTGCAAGCAGGAATTGCAAGTGAATTAAATTAAAACATGAGATTTCAGTCCCGCAGGTAGTGTTTCTCCAGGGGTATTTCTTAAACCACCTGCAACAGAGTCCCGTGCGGGGATTATGAAAAATGCAGACTCACATGTTCTATTCAGCGATCACCACTCAGAATCTCTGGGTCCAGGAATCTGGATTTTTTAAGAGATTATTTATTTATGTATTTATTTATTTGACAGAAAGAAAGAGAGAAGGCAGAGCGAGAAGCAGTCTCCCTGCTGAGCAAGGAGCCCAAATGGGGCTTGATCCCAGGTCCCCCGGGATCATAACCTAAGCCACCCAGTTGCCCTAAGGAATCTAGATTTTAAACACATTCCCTCTTGATTCTTAGGTATACTGAAGTTTTAAAATCACTGACAAATTTGTCAAGACTAAAGAGGAAAAAGCAAAGATCAGACAACAAAAATACCTCAATACGTGAACAAACCTGATTTAATATGCAGACTACCACTCGCTGCTAGACAGAAGACCGAAAGCAGTCTTATGTGGGTATTAGTGAGTTATATTTGGGTTGTAGAAGAACTAGAATTCCAATATCAGCTATTTCCATGATAAGACATATAGTGTACCTCAGCTTTCTGAGATGAAAAATCATCTTATTCAGAATAGATTCAGAATATATAAATGGAAGTTAGCCCTCTCTGTATTCCCTGAATTAGGTCATCCGTAGACTAAACTGCAAAAAAAATTATGTTTTGTTGTTGTTGTTAAGGGAAAGTACCGGTTGTTACTTGTCCCTTTTAAAAAACAAACCTTCTTGGAGGAAGGCAGAATATGTGTGTGTGTGTACGTACATATGTGTAGGTATGTGTGTGTGTTGGCATAGATGTATATACATGTATATACACACACATATATATTATGATAGCTAAATAAAGTACATATTAGAAATCCAAAGAAATCATTTGTGTGATAAATAAGGTTGCTTATTACTAAGCTACTATGATTATAGAAGTTTAATGAAATTTTAATTACATTATGCGCCTACTCAAATATTGGTTTTGAACATTAATCGAGTTACTTGAGAAGCATTTCATGGAATGGGAAATAGAAATGAAATGGCTTATTTACTTATCCCAATGCATTAAAATAAAACTCAATAGGGAAACTTATAAGCACAAAAATGAGAGCCCTACCCAGACATCTCACTCAATAGAAACCATGGGAGGATTTTCACCTACATCAGTCACCTTGGGTGATTGAAAAGCACCATGGCTTTGCTCATTTTAAGGCAGTGCTTAAAATGCAGTATATATGGCTTAGGTGTAAGTTATAGCCTGCTACTTCTTGCAATGTCATAAGATTAGAAACCCACAAGGTAAGTTGCTATCCAGAGGTGGACAAGATCTGTTTCATTCCGTTCCAAACCAGTGCAGTTTGTCAGATTGTAATGGATAGAAGGGAAGGACGAGATGGTGGTTAGGGAAAGCCCTGGGGAGAAGGGAGAGAAAGTAGGTGCTTGGCTCAGTTAGCAGGAGGCTGACATTGAACCGTTGTGACAGCTCCACATTGTGATCTCGCATATGTTTTCTGTCCCCGTGATTTCTTTCCTGTTATAAATTACATGGGACAGTGGCTTTGCTAAAACCTACAGGGCAAACTGGTGTACTACTCCATATATGTTTGTTCTTTAATTACCCTCAGAAATATCCTAGATTCAGGTTAGGAGCCCAGGATGACATGGAAATTTCCATTTTATTCATGAAGAGCCTTTAAACAAGTGTTGTCAGTCAGCTGCATGTGGCCCCTGACTTTAGTCAGTTATCAAATCAGATGCATGGAGGACTGTCTTTTGGAATATAATTGGGGCACGTCTGAATAAGCTCTACCTTTATCTATAGTCAGAAATTGTAGCCTTAAAAAAATACATTAAGAGCAGAAGTTAACACCTACATGTAATACTCTCAGAATTGAGCAGTCTTTACACGTAATATTATTACCTTTTACTATAACTTCTAAGAAAGAGCAAGTGATAGAAATGCCTCAGAATTTAATATTTAACTTCTTTCCAATGAATCACTTTTAATTTTTAAAGACTTTTACAAACATAGAATTCCTTGCTAAAAAAAAAAAAAAAAAGTTATTAAAATATCCTCAAGTAGTTTGGCACACACACACAAAATCTCTTCTGATCTTAATTGTGAGAACCGACCGTCTAAGACGATTTTTTTGGCCTGCAAATTTATTCTCAATACTGATATTATGTCTCAACTATCTTTTAAAAAATCATATAAGTATATCCACGTTTTCATGATAAACAAAACTATGAAACGGGAGCCAGCCATTTCATAGTGATTTTGTAAGTGAATTCCTTTTTAAGTGTTACTTAATTCGAGTCCATAAATAATGCATTTGAGCATTAAATTTAACCAGTTTTATTTCAATTTAATTTGAAATCCAATGGTTCTTTTTTAGTTTGTAGAATTGAGGTTGACACAACTGGGTGTCTTAGAGACTTAATGTTCATAGATTCTTAGGCCTTAGAGACCCTACCATGTTATTCTAATAGTGAATTGTTTTAAAAATGACATAAGGTATATTAAATGACATAGCTGAAAAATGGTGTCCAGAATATGAAACTCCAATGACCAAGATTTTTCAGACACGTAAAAAGCAAGAAATTTAGAAAGGCATCAGAAAATTGAATGACAAAGAAAATCCTCCCTGATGTTCTAAGCTTCAGGAGGTTAGGAAGGTGACAGATTCTAAATTAGAAGCATTCAACTCACATATTAAAAAAATTGGAACAGGTTTCTTTTGCAGGAAGGGAAGAAACACCAGACTTTTTGAAAAGGAATCTTGTTGTTGAATCCTGGCTGACTTGTAATTAAAAATGAAGGAGCAATTGAACATGTCTGAAAATTCTCTCTGCATCGGGCATGGCTAAATAGTTTAGATTGTCAAAAGCACTAGCTTGCCCAATATATACTAGGGACAAGGGGGAAAAAAAAAAAAGCATGAAAGTGTTTAATGTAGAAACAGAATTTTGACAGCCTGCATTGTATCTTAATTGCTTTACATTTACGTGGGAAAAGAAAATGCCTTATTTATTCAGAGAAAGGTTCAGAGTTATGTTTTTCAGTGCCTTATCTCAGTAGACATCTGTTGAAATGGCAGATGAACCAATACAATGAACAAAACAAAATAAAACAGAGCACCAAAATTTTAGAGGCACTCAACAATCTTTTTTTTATTAACTGCATATTAATGAACAAATGCACACGCTAACTGTGTCACATACATGATGCCATCCCATGCCCATTCCAAACTGGAAGATAAATATACCCATTTTCTCAGTTTTTCAAAAGGGGAAAAGTGAGGCACAGAGGCATCATTTTTCCAGCACTTACATAGTTTAGTGTCACAGCTGTATTTATTATGGAAGCTAACTTTAGTTTTCTTTTCTTATATAGATTAAGAATAATGAGTATAACCTATGCAAAATAATAGCAAGAAAAGAAGTCTTTTTCCTTGCCTTGAGCACCCACACCATCTTATTTCAACCTCTCCTTTGATACATATTATTTTCCTTTTTTTTTTTAAATATAGTTATACCCCAGGAGTCAGTAGAGTTCAAAAAGCCTAAATTTTTAATTCACTGTACTATTGACATGGCAGAAAACTCTAAAGGTTTAAAGTATATTTATATTCATGTACATTTCAAGTTTTCATATTTATTAAATTGTGATTGGTAGTCTAATTTGAAGTGTCTCTTGGTGGTAGCATGTAGAAGCATCTTACTGACCTTTTAGAACTCATTAATGAGATAACATAATTAGGCTATGTTTTCCTAATTTTTTTTATGTTATGTTATTCACCATACAGTACATCATTAGCTTTTGATGTCGTGTTCCAGGATTCATTGTTTGTGTATAACACCCAGTGCTCCAAGCAATCCGTGCCTTCCTCAATACCAATCACTGGGCTGACCCATTCCCCCACCCCTCTAAAACCCTCACTTTATTTCCATTCTCATGGATCGTCTCCCCCTCAGATTTCCTCCCATTTATTTTTCCCTTCCTTCTCCTAATGTCCTCTATGATATTCCTTATATTCCACAAAAAAGTGATGGACTTTCTCTGCTTGACTTATCTCAGTCAGCATAATCTCCTCCAGTCCCATCCATGTCATCCTTTCTGATGACTGAGTAATATTCCATTGTGTATATGGACCACATCTTGTTTATCCATTCATCGGCTGAAGGGCATCTTGGCTCTTTCCACAGTTCGGCTATCGTGGACACTGCTGCTGTGAACATTAGGGCGCATGTGGCCCTTCATTTCACTACATTGATATGTATTACTTTCTGTTTTGCACTACTATTACACACTTTTCTGATGTTCTCATTGAATTTAAAATTCTCCTCCACAATTAGCAGTTTCTTGACTTCATTCTTTTTTACATGCATGTGTTTTATTTATTTTTTTAAATTTTATTAACATATAATATATTATTAGCACATCTATTTTAATTTAATAGAAGACATTACATTTAAAAAAATATGGGAATTAGGAATATTAACTTGTCTTCTCCACCTTCCCTAGAAGTTTTGAGCTTTAAAACAGAGGACTCCTCTGTAGACTTTCGGAAAGGATACTAAATCCACTGTGGATGGGTGAATGCTTGTATGGGTAGAGAGATAGCAGGCATAATGAATCATATCTGAATTGAATGATGCCTCTAGATCTAAACTTTACAGCACAAAAAAGGGTGAACAAAGAAATTGTTACAGACTCAGAGACATAATAGATGTAGCAGCCAAAAGGAATGTGTGAACCATTTTTGTATCCAGATTTGAACACAAACTGTAAAAGTGTACTTATAAGACAATTGGAGGCTAACACTGAGAATATTTGAGATTTGTTTTAATTTTCAGGTATAATAATGGTATTGTGGCTATGTGTTCTTTTAACAGTTTTTATCTCTCACAGACACATACTGAAGTATTTATGGATGAAATAGGTACTGGGATTTTTTTTTTTTTTTAAAGAAATTGACCGTGGTGGGATGAGTAGAGATTAGGCAAACAAAATTGGCTTTATTAATAAATTGTTGAAGCTGAATGATATATATGTGGAGGTTTTCCCTATTTCTCTGGGTGTTGGAGTCTTTCCCAAAATAAGAAAACAAAAATCAAGAAGATTTTAACACATAGTTGGTATTGTATTAAATTAACAATTTCATTCCCAACCTCATGAAACACTATCATTAGACAAGAATGATATAGGTCCTAAAATATGTGTGTGTTCCAACACAAACACCTTCGTACAGAGAACCCACTGAGGGGCACATGGGTGGCTCAGTTAGTTAAGCATCTGACTCTTGATTTTGACTCAGGTCATGATCTCAGAATTGTGGGATCAAGGTTCCACGTCACACTGGGCATAGAGCCTGTTTAAGATTCTCTCTGTCTCTTCCCACCTCTCTATTTCTCTTTCTCTCTCCCTCTCAAAAAAAAAAAAAGAGAGAGAGAGAGAGAGAGAACACACTGATTATCTGAAATAGACTGTAGAAAACTGCTATATAGAATAATACAAAACCCTTGAAGAGCAACATAAAATAAAAGTCAAGATTTAAGTTTTCCCATGAGTAGACAGAAAACGTGTGGTGTGTTAGAACCCTGAGTGCTGGAAGCAGGAGATATTTTTCTCATTTCTATAGTGGCAGAGAGGGTGAGAGTATCTAAATATATTATGTGTCTCTACCATCATGTCTTAAAACTCCCAGACTTGATTTTTTTCAGATCTACTGGCCCACCATATAAATTCATCAGAGGGATGGGAATTGTAGCCTGTGATTAGGGTACAAGCCAATGGCTTGAAATGTCGACAGTGGCCGTGTGGTGCACCCTGCTCCTAAGATGTATTTTGACACTCTCGTCAGTAGTGGATTTTGTTTTTCTTTTCAAAGCCCCGTATAAAACATGGACTAGTTGAGTGATTTCTGAAACAGTCAAAATATCAGCTTCTTCCACATGAACGATCCAAGCACATTTTTGTGAAGCTGCTTGTGTCTGTCCTTAGAGAGAAATGATATGTCAATCATTCCAGCACTAATAAGACCATCCAGGAAATAGTATATTCATCAAAACAGACACTTAAAATATGAACTCTTTTGTAGAACATTGTCTCCGGTCTCCAGGGACCTATCCCAGAGAAGAGGCGATATATCCGTAGCTTGACCAATGCCCAGGACTATAAAATAGTATATTTAAATTGGTCTTTAAAAATATGCAGAACTTTAGTATGGTGCAAAATGATGATAACATCAGTTCTGACTCTTGGATTAGTAGAGTCTTTCATAAAAGCTTCCTGGTGTACAGAAATCTTTTACATAACTTCCTCTGGACCTGCCAGCCATATGTATGGAAGGTATTCAAACATTAAAGAGAATCCTAAGTCTGGGTTCAGATGCAACTTTTCACATCTTATTATATAAGAGAAGCTTTGTCTAAATGTGAAACTAGGCTACTATCCTCATTCGTGATAGTGGAAAGCATTTCACACAACAGATAGCATGGTAACTTGGTGAGTCAGCTGTTGCTGCATAGCAAATTACTCCAAAACTTGGCAGCTTAAAACAACACACATCCCCCGTCTCAGAGACTCCATGGGTCAGGAATCCAGGTGAAATATAGCTGTGTGTCTCTGCTGCAGAGTTTCTCATAAGGGGTCGAGGTGTCAGCTAGGTCTGTGGTCTCATCTGAAGAACTCTCCTGGGGCAGGAGTACTTCCAGGATCATTGACGGGACGCTTTACTGAGAGTCTTAAAAACCCCTGGCTGTTGGCAGGGCAGTGGGGAAGGGGCTCCTGGGCTCTTTGTTGCATGGACTTCTCCACCAGGCAGTTCAGAATATGTGAGCTGCCTTCCCACAGAAGAGCAAGCAAAAGAGGGTAAGCAAGAGGGAAGTGACAGTCTCTTTGTAACCTAATCATAGAAGAGATATGTCATCATTTTAACCATATTGTATTCATTAGAAGCAAGTCACTGTGTCCTGTTGACACTCAAGAGAAGGGATCACACAAAGGTATGAATGCCATCTGTGGGGATCTTTGGGAGCCATCTTAGATGTCACCAACCATACGAATAGTATTTTCAGACTACTTAATGAACATTACATGAAAGTAGCAGTAGAGCAAAAGCAAGGTTTTGATGCTGATGGAAGGCTGTTTTGTAACTCTCAGATATTTTACTTTTGGTCATTCTGCTCCCTCTGTTTGGTTTGTCTCAGCCCATTTCTTTTGCCCAAGGTACACAAATATCTACCCATCTTTCCAGTCACAGCCTATGCATGCCTTTCTTTATGATTCCTTTTCTTGATTTCCACAAGGTACATCTGACCTCTGCTTTCTTAATTCTCCCAGGCTCTGCGGTGCGCTCTTTGAAAGCCCAGTAGCATTTGTTTACACATATCGTCTGAGGGTCTCTCTACTCGCCCAGCAGACTGAACAAGGACAATTAATAAGTATTTGCTGGGCCGGTGAATAATGGATTATTTCTCAGCTGCTATACAATTCTATGCATAGTATATTCCAGATGGAATCCCATCTTACAGGGAGATAGGTCTAAAGATAGTAAATAAGGCAAAAACTGCTTAGAATCAGAATCAAATGAGTCATGCAACTGACTTAACCTGTTGATATGCCTAGATAAAAAGAGATACACAAAACTGACACACTGGTAAGAATAGAAAAGCTACACCCCTGGTCTCACTCTCACTTTTTTTTAAAACTGAAGTATGACTAAAAAACAGTGTTATATAAATTTCAGGTGTGTAACATAATGATTCAACAATTTACGCAGTGCTCACCACAAGGGTAGTCACCATCTGTCACCAGCAGCATTAGTAGAGTGTTATGGACTATATTCCCTATGCTGTACTTTTCATTTCCATGACTTGTTTATAACTGCAGATTTATATGTCTCAATCCCCTTCACCTGTTTCATCCACCACCACCCCCCCACCACCCACCACCACCACCTACTTCCCCTCTGGCAACCACCAGTTTGTTCTCTGTGTTTGAGTCTGTTTGTTTCCTTGGTTGGTTGGTTTTTTAGTTTCCATATATAAGTAAAATCATATGGTAACCAAGAGCCTTTTTTGAAATTTCCTCTTCTATCTCTCCAGTCCTGTTTCTCCTGTTATATTCTCCTGCATTCACAAGCCCCAAGAGATGGACAGACACCACCTCTTATCTGAGGATGAATTAGAGGGATTAGCTAAAGATGAAGGAGGGATGGTTCTAATCTCCTACACATTAATAAATGTTATCTTTGTCACAGTTCTGTGACTTGATTGAAATATATTTTATGAATGATGTGTTGTTATTTTTCCTGATATAGGGGGTCAGTCACAAATCACAAATCCCACAGCTGAGTTCATCCATCCCACGACATCCCCTTATCCTGAACCGTGGGGCTCCACACATTACTTGTGAGTCCTATACCCTTCTCCTCACAGCCAGGCAGTATGTGGCAATTTGCTGGATACAATGCCTTTGTATAAGGGACTCCCATAATTGCAGCAAATCTCCCATAGACTAAACCAAATTTCAGTTTCTTCTAGCATTTTGATAATTTGAAGAAAAACCTTATTTAAGTATAAGATATTCAGGTTTTATTTTATTTTATATTTATTTTGCAGTCACTGGGCAGTTAAGGAAAAAAAAAATCTCAACACCATATGTACCCTGTGTGTAAGGAGTTTCCATAAATATGTTTGCTGTGTCATTATATTTCAAAGAATCTATTAGTTATAATTTGCGGTTCTTGGATGTGATAAATTCTGTTTATTGTATTCATTTAATTGTGGGTTTGGTGAATTGAGTGTAATTTTTATTGTGGGCTCATCTTCAGCAGGACTTTGCTTGTGCAACAGAAGGTAAATTGGAATTTGGGGTGTCCCTCCAGAAAGGATTTGTGCTGGCTTCTACCATACTAGTCAAGGGTATCACGGACCAGAATCCTTTGCAAGGAAGATCCTTGTCACATGAGGGGTGTAAATTTTACTTCCAAACTCAAGTGAAAGAAGACCCAAGATTAACATTTTATAATATTTTATATACTCAGAGCCTATGTTGTCTTTCCAGTGCAGTGGGCCATTTTATTTTTTTCTTTTCCTTAATGCATCTTTCAGAGTAAGCCCAGTGCTGATGAATGGCTAAGAACCAACTCTTTGGAAAAAAAAAAAATAAATAAATAAATATATATATATATATATACCTATATATATGAATGTAAACTTCTTATAAATTTTACTGATAACAAAGGATATGCATCTATTACAAATAGTAGTAAAACATAAAACACTCTTAATTTTATGTTCCATATAGCCAGCTGATTTTCACAGAATGCTTTTGTGCAAGTAAGCAAAGATCCCCAAATGAGAACAAACCAGGGCTCTGTGCTCAGAGCATGCTATAGCAAGGGAGTCAGCCATCATTTGTATTAGGCAGAGACTCAATGGCATTCCATTTAGGGCAGTGGGAAAGTTTTACAGTGAAGAAAGAAAGCCTCCGGTATGCTCTGACTGGAAGTTGCTGGCAGGGGGAAGCTGGAGGCAGGCAAACTAGAAGCAGTAATCTTACATGATTAAGTGGGGGAGTATATTTGGCTTTTTCTGATTTGTCCTCAGACGGAAGGGAAGATGAAAAATAGGGAAACTGGAAAACATTGACCAAGTCCTGAATATTCTAGGCTAACTGCTGCGGAAATTGTAGGTCTTATAAAGTCTGGCCATTGTCCGTATTATTGTCAGTCTTTCATTTGCATTGATTTTTGCCAAAATCTTGTGACCATGACTGTGGCTGCAATGGACAAATGGCTGTAGTTCCAACATGTACACTGGTTGCCATGTTTGTTCTTGTTAATGAGCAACAACAAAGATGAATGTATGTTGGAGTTATATTTGTTCATTAATGATATGAGTGACTATTGAATCAAACAAGATAGATATCAGACACTTTTAAATATTTATTTATTTATGCATTTGAGAAAGAGTGGAGGATGGAGTGAGTGAGAGGATCTCAAGCAGACTCCACTCTCAGTGCAGAGCCCCACGTCGGGCTCAGTCCCACAAACCTGAGATCACAACCTGAGACAAATCCAAGAGTTGGAAGCTTCACTAACTGCACCACCCAGGCCTCCTCCACACATCATTTAAATTGAATCTTCACTGTTAACAAAATTCCCATCACTTTTTAAGCCTAGATGATCAACAAAACCATTAGCAAATCCCTGTGGCGTTTGTAAACTTCCAGAGTATCATACTCCTATCAAGGTACCAACATGATTTAATGAGCACAGAGTTTGGAAGAAACGTGTGGAGGAACACGTATTATGTAGAATGTCTTCCATAGAGATACAATGGACACACATAACTTCAAAAACGTAGGTTATAATCAAATATAATGAATAATTGAAAACTACCATGTTTTGAATGTGTATTACCTTTATTGTAATGTAATGTATTTACTGGCAAGTGTACACAATTTTAAATACTGCCTCTGTTCAACAGCAGGTTCACAACACTTGTGAAAGTTTAGCTGGTATATTTGTCATGTCAAGTCACAGAATGTACACTGATACACAAAAGGGTTAATCCCTCAGGCTTCCTGTTTTTGAGACTTTGGGTGTGGGTCTGTATTTCACCTGACACAGGTGATGGCAGGCCTCACCTCTTCTCAAAAGGCCACGAAAACCCAGAAACTTGCCTCTCCCACTGCATCTGGCAGCTTGGGCACCTGCTGCCTTTTAGTTTTATCTTGGATTTTGGCACCTAGGGATTTTCCTTATTATCTTTCTGCCTTATTATGCATTTAAAAGGGTGTTTTTAGAATCTCATCCAGTATTTCTCGGTGTTTTGTTGAGGGACATTTTTAAGATGTCTGATTTTAAGATTTCAGAAACACTGCCAGGAATAGAAGGCACCTGTCTCATATTAGCACTCCGTAGAAATTTCTGACCTTGACTCTGACTCTGTATAAGCAAGTTTTTCTGACCTTCAAAATTCAGCTTTTCAAGACTTGCTAATCACCCAAGTTCACTTGGCTTTATGCATAAAAACTTGCAGTGCTTCAGTGATTCTTATCATTTGTGGCCTTCAAGAGACATGCTTTGATTGAGAAAGAGAGGACCAGTCATTCCTAGATGAGCTGGCAATGATGAACCTGCTGGAGGAGCAGAGTTGCCTGCCTTATATCTGGCTGGCTACTTGGTACAGGGCTCTGGAACATGTAGGTTTCAAAAGATGTTTAAAGGCAAGACAGTGACATACTCTTCCAAAGTAAAGAATGAAAAAAAGAATTGGTCCTTAAGTTAGAACATTAACATAAATTCATGAAAAAAGGTGTTAAAACACAATGAACCATCAGTAGGAAAAAAAATAAAGGATTATTGGTGCTATTTCACTTACTTCTGAAATAGTCTCATAATTACAAAACACACAAGAACAATACAGAGTGTAATACGGAAAGCAATTGATGGATTTATAAATGTAATTTTTTTAAATTTATCAACATGAATAACCACAATATTGATCTGAAAATAAATATTTAGGCAACTGAATTGACTAATGCCTTGCTTTCAGATGTTACTGTGATGTATAGAAGTCTATGTAAGAGAAAATACCCATATCAGTGAATACAGTCTGACCCATAGAGTGAATTAACCTTGCTTTGTATTAATGTTGAATTTCTGTACAAAAGGGTGGGTTTTTCTCTTTGACACATTTCTCTTTTTTTTAAACCACCAAAATAGGTCGTTTCCCTTATGGTACTTGGCTCTGTTGTTTTTATAGATTGTGGAAACTTTCCTAAAATTCTCTTGAGAATTAGCCTAGTCCTAAAGGAAATCTCTTTCTTTAGACAGAAAATGTCATCTGAGCATGGAAAGCTCAGAGATGGAGGAACAGATGCTCCCATGGATATTTCTCTCTGTTCAGTTTCCCTCACTGTTTATCAATTTAAGTAACATCCTTAATTTTCCTACCCTCATTATTTGGGGGTATTGTTATAGCCTGGGTGTAACTTCTAGAATTCTCTTCTGATCATACAAACATTTCAAGTAAATTTAAATTAAGAAAAACAATAGGGGCGCCTGCATGGCTCAGTGGGTTAAGCTGCTGCCTTCAGGTCAGGTCATGATCTCAGGGTCCTGGGATCAAGCCCCAAATCAGGTGCTCTGCTCAGTGGGGAGCCTGTTTCCCCCCTCTCTGCCTCTGCCTGCTTGTGATCTCTGTCTCTCTCTGTCAACTAAATAAATAAAATCTTTAAAAACAACAATAACAACAATAAAGTCAGTTTTCAGTTACATAATTTTAACTCGTCCAAAATGGACTCTGTGTTGGAGTGGTATCAACAGGCACTTCAACTCCTTACAAAAATCAAAATTTACCTGTCAACCTCACATTAAAAGAAGCCCTGTTAAGTGACTATATTCTTCCTATCATATTTTCTCTGATTCAAATCCATATTCATGTAATATAAATTTCATTTTATGCAAGAATGACAACCAGTTGTGTCAGGCTAGATGAATTTGATTGATTTGCTTAACAAATGTTTTCTTTTAGAAGATCCAATTATCCTTATAGGCCATCTTGGCGAATGTACGCTTGTTCAATGGCTTGATTCCTAGCTGTGGATTCATTTAATCATGTTTCACTATAAATTCATGAAGTGTAGATAGTGGTGTCCAAGCAATTTTTTTCTTAAATTATTAATGGAAATATCCAATGTTGGGTGTGGATTTAAATCATTTGTCCCTGGTACAAAATATGTTTCGTAGCAAAAATACGATTTAATGCATAATTTATTTAAGGTTTAGCAAAGATGCAGGAGGTGTTCTTTTCCAAACGCAAACATTCTGAAAAACAGTGCGAGATAAGTAAACACGATGCTTTAAGAGGGAGTGTGTGAGGCAGTAAATGTCATCCCCAACTCAGATAAACAATAAAATTATATTTATGTGATGATGGAGATGTTTTTGTGGCGTCCGTGCACCTTTAAAACGCAGCCAGGATTATTGATGAATATGCCCTTTACAGTCGCTTTGGTTTGCTTGTTTTTTGTTTGCTTTGTGGTGATCTTTGACAGATAAAATTGTTTTTCCATTAATCCCCCTTCATTCCAATTTTTTTAAAATCCCCATATGTTTTGATATTTCCAAAACATTGAGTCGAGATATAAAACTTATCTGCAGAGATGACAAAGCTTTCCCCCTTCATTTTAAACTGACATTTGTTATTGATTGAATACTTAGTGTTTGCCCCAACTTAGGGAACCTTCTACCTTCTGGGTTTTGCTTTGTTTTGTTTTGTTTTGACCCATAGGCAAAGTCCTTTCTCTGTCTCAAATTTAACATCTCCAAATCATCTTTAATTTTTTTTTTCATTTCAAAAGATGTTTGTTTTCTTAATCAATGAGAGATTTCAGTAATATTCTGAGACTCTTTTCTTAGTGCTTTAACCTGCAATTTAGAAAAACTAAGCAACTTTAAATTACCAGCCTATGCCTGGCTTTGCCGTTATAACACAAGCTGTGAAACTCGCCCTTGAAGTCAGTAGATTTTCATGTTGGTGTGTGTACAAGTTTAGCTGTGAGTGTGTATGCCTGTTCCATTGTGGTTCAGAGCCTAATAAAAGAATAACCAAATGAATAGACCCTAAGATTCAAGGAGCATAAAATCTGAGCTTTTCAAGGATCCCTCAGATTCACAGTGAATGTATAAATGATGCAGGAGAACAGGTTAACAGGGCAGAGTTGAGATGAGCACAGTAAACATTTGCCAGACTCAACTATTACTGAAGTAACGCCCCGTACTAGAGGTGCAGCTTGGTGAGTAAAATGTCTAGGAATGTCTAACAGAAGTTACCTAGTACTTGGAGAAAAAGGAAAGGGGAAGGACTTTTTAATGGATGCAAACTTTTATTTTGGGATGGGGGTAAATTTCTGGAAGTGTGGTGATGGTGACGTGACATCATAGATGTTCTCCATGCAGTCAACTTGTATATTTAATATGGTTTAAATGATAAACTTCATGTTATGTAGGTTTTACCATAATGAAAACTAATTAATTAATTTAAAAAATAAAATACCTAAATTTATCAAAAACGGAGGACCAACAAGTTTGAAATACTGAAATTGTGAGATGTCTCAATGGCAAGAATTTGCCGTATTAGCTAGTGATATTGATGTTTAAGCTTTAGAGAATGGGGTACCTATTACTCTATTATACTTAAATAATACATACACAAATATAAAAACTAAAAGAATATGCTTTTTTTTTTTTTTTTTGGCTCATGTACTATCTAGCATCATAAGCTAAGCCTTTTAAATCTCCTGCTCCAGGATGTTTAGATGAGAAGACCTCAACATTACTAATGATGAGGATATTAATTATGATACATTTATGCTGATTCCACTTGTCCTTACTGGTCACAAATGCTTAGTCTGATCTCTTGTCTCCTGATATTTTACCTAACTGAGTGATTAAGTGAGGATAGCAGAGGGTCACTCTCTGTTCATTTTGATTCATCTACAAACATCCATATTTTCATGATTCTGCCTGTTTCGTGGATCCATCTGTGACCTTCCATTGTGCTGGACAGAGGTGGTTGTGCCTCCAGACAGTATTCTGAAGCCAGGTCAATTTTTTATTGTCAAAGCTCATAGGTGCTGGACATTCACAGAGGAGAAACCTCAAGTCCTCAAAACTAATCTTGCCCTCTGAGGTTACGGAGGAGAGTGATCCATCATTCCCTTCTATCCTGGCAGACAGGACTCCCCTCTTCAGAAGAACTGACCTAATTTGGTGTTCTGAGGGTGTGAAGGGTGAGTTTGGCCAAGTCTGTATTATCCTTTATATTGGTAACAGAAAACGGCACAAATAATATTTTATTGTGTTTTACATGCAAGGTAAAATCAAGTAAAATAGAAAATGGAACTTAAAAATTTCAGGAAAGTTACTTGGGCAGTAAGAGTAGATATGCCATTTCATGCCTGGCCTCTCTTACGGGCCTATCTTGCTAATAAATGCTTTTCAATCCTCAACAAAAGGCAGAACATTACTTCCTGCTTGATGCCTTCCTCAACCCTCCCAGGTTAATCTTTTGAACCTACCAAGTTTAATTAATATTATTTTATTTTAAGTCTATCATTCTCTTTATCTTCTGGAGCTCTCTAGGGCTGGGACTATTCCGACTGTTCAATTTCCCACCATTTCTTATTCTAGAGCATGGCCATTTTTCTGCTTTTTTCCCCAGTAAGTCTTAAATGAATGAATGAATGAATGAATGAATGATTATAAGTGAATGAAAAATATCTAGCCTTACATATTTTATTTATTAGTTTGCTTCTATTTTGCTGATATTTAGTAAAGCCTTTGGAATTGGCAGTTTGATTTTAACTTGTTTCTTAGAAGCACAATGACCCTGGATAAATTACCCAATCTCTCTGAGCCTCAGTTTCTTCATCTGTATAGTAATAGCTATATTATTATATTATTAATAGCTAATAATACTTATTTCAGAGGCTCAAAAGGAAGATGAAATGAAGGCCATCAGGTAATTAGAATTGATGAACAATCTCTTAAAAAGAACTAATCACAGCAGCAAACAAGATGTAAACAAAATCTTGAATTTTCTTATAAGACAACATTCAGAAGAGAAATCAATAGCCACAAAGGTCAGTGTAACTAATTAGCTACAAGGGATGAGATGATGGACATATATCATAAGTAATCTTCCACCTAAAATAAATGGGTGGTGTTTTAGATGATTGCTTCTAAGTCAATTGCCTTAGAGCTCAGAAATACCTTCTCCATGCAATCAGCATACCAGTAGATGGCTCAGTTCTGAGAACAGCAGAACAACCCCAAATTAGGCAGTGGTAAAGAAATGTCCATTCCAGTTATATCTATGTTCTTTTCTGTACATGAGTGTTTGTAAGTCAAGCTCCCAAGGAGGCATGAGATAGTCACACAGTGGCACTATTACTGGTTGATGCATCTAGTGGGGAGGAAGTCTGAGAATCTTGGCAATGGAGTAGGTCCAAAAAATGCAACTTACTGAAACCAGGTAATAAAATTAAAATTAAACAAAAAATGGGCTTTTATACCCATTTCTAAGATGGTGATCAAAATCAACCAAAAATCTTATGGAAGAATCTTTAGGGAATCTATTATGACAGGAAGAACTGGATGAACATTATTGTGAACTAGAACCACATTAAAATCCTGACTTTGCCATCTGTGATCCTGGAATTGCAAAAACTGTATACACCCTCTTGAGTTTTAATTTCCTTACATGCAAAGAGAGGACATTAATATAGTGCTTGACACAGTTGCCAAGAATGATTATATGCCATAATTTATATGGATTTACTAGGAATATCTTTCATATATCATTCTTCTCTCACTTTTTGACCTCCCAAAACAGCTCGCATTTATGCACAAAAATATACAGATTTCATTGTCTTTGAAACTGTGCCATTACCAACATCACCATTATTGGGGTTTTTTCTTTATACAGAATTGTCCAACTTGCCATGTTTCTTTCTTAAGCCTACTACTCTTCTTTGTCCTTCTCATGGTGCTACCCATCCAAGTCATCAGAAATTCATTTTGTTTAGTATTTCCATTCACCTCATTGCCTTGAAATCATGTCTTCCTTAAGGTCTTCCTTTGTCACTACTTTTGCTCCAGCGTCTTCACCTCTCTCTTCCATGGTCTTCATCAAAGCCACCTACCACTGTGATGATTTTTCTACTTCTATTGAGTGTTCTCACTTAAAGATTTTATTTAGCTTTTAAACACTTCCTTTGAATGTTCTCTTGTCTTTCTCCTTTGACCCTGGCTATTGTAGTCTTATCTTCTGAACGTTTGCTTCCCTCTTTCCTCCTCAGCCTGGGGCTTTCAGTCCACCTCTAGTGGAATATTTATTCTCTAGTTCTTCTCCCCTCCCCCCACCCCCGCATTATTATCCTGGCTTTTTGTGTCTTTCTTTCCTTCTTGTTTGAACAGAGCCACCTGCCCTTAAATAAGTCCTGTGTCTCCCTTTCTTAGAACAGTCCTGTCCTGTGTTCATTCCTCCACGTCTTGTTCTTTTATATATTTTCTTTTTTTCTCATCAGAACTTTCTTACATTTGAAGTCTAACTATCAATGTATTTCCCAAAGTTTTATTTTGAATTGTTAGGTAATATTCTAAATTCATCTTGATATATATTTCTTTCTGTTCCTACAGACTGACTTTGGTTTTTTCTTTTGACTCCCTTTCCCTATGATCTATTTCTGGAAAGTTTGCCCTGATATATCAAATCATAAAGTCATAAAATTGTAGAGGGGGAAAGAACCATAAATATCACTTAGTTGGGCCATAGGTATTAACAAGAAGGAAAATGACTGGAAAATTTTTTCCAGAAGCTCAGCTCGTGCTACCCTCCCCTCAGAAACTTGAGGTAGAACCTCATTCTGTTTTGGTCTTGTCACCTGCTACTTACATAATTTTCATTTTTTTATTGAAAAAAATGGATTGATATGATGCATATGCTTTTTAAAAATTTGACAAAATACACATGATATACAATTCATTGTTTCAACCATTTTAAGGTATATGATTCAGTGGCAGTAAGCATGCTATGCAACTATTATCACTATCTAGTTCCAGAACATTGTTTATCATTCAAAAGGAAACTCCCTACCCATTAAGCAGTCACTCCCTCATCCCCCCTTGCCCCCAGCCCCTGGCAACCACCAATCTGCTTTCTGTTTCTAAGGATTTACCTATTCTGTACATTTCCGACAAATGAAATTATGAAATTGGCTTTTTGTGTCTGGCTTCTCTCTCTCTCTCTCTCTCTCTCTCTCTCTCTCTCTCTCTCACACACACACACACACACAATAAGCATTTTCTCTTCTACATTTACAGTGTTTTTTTTTTTTCTTCCAAAATGTTGCACATTTTCTTTTTATGGGTGGTAGGTATTATTATATCCTTTCTCCCACCTCAGAAACACCTTTTCTGATATAGACTTTAACTCGTGAAGGACACAAATGAAGTGTGCCTTAGGTGGTTCTGTGTGACTGGCCTGCATGGGAAACTCCCCATGGGCACTTGGTCTCACTCAACAAAGCTCCTTCACTCCTTCTGGTCTTTGTCCTCTGGTACAGTCTCTCAAATAGTTCCAGAAGGAAGACTGATATGAAGCTTCCAAAAACTCCTCCCTTGCCCTAGATTTTGTAACTGCAATATGTCCAAAACCAAAGGCTGCCTCCTTCAGCATCCACCGTCTGCTAGTGTTAGGGAACACAGAGATTTGTCACACTTATGCTCTTCAGTTGTCCACATGACAACTACTTCAGGATTGCTCCTTCCCTCCCCCTGTGACCTCTGCCAACTTCTTGCAGATCTCTGTCTGAGGGTCCTGCGCTATTGTTCTTACAGAATGACTGGGTCCCTTGAATGCCCTTGCCCAGGGGGAAAATGGCAGCAGGTCATGCTTTGCTTTATTGTGCTGCCCCTCCTTTCTGTTTCTTCCCTCCATGTTATCTTTCTATTGTCTACCAACACGCCTTTTGATATCTTCCTGCACATATGAGGTAAAGAAGGAAGCTGGCTATTTGTTGGGCAATGCTTGAGTGAAACACACACAGACACTTCTACCTGCCAAACACAAATGTGAATTTTCAATGATATTATAATCTAGCTCCCCACATTAAGAAAGCAATATTATCTACACAGATCACTATCTTCAAAGACAACTGGGTTCAATATTCATTATTATGCAGATTGGTATCAATCACACGCACATTAACAAACAACAAGATGTACCTTCTGCCATTGAAGTTATGCTCAAGAGCCCACCTACATGAAAAACAGAATCATTGATGACAATACAAACACCTGGTAGAATGTTTAGAATTACTGTTTTCCTGTCCCTTAACACAAAATCACATTTCTAGGTGACACCTCACTGCTTTTTTGTGAACGGAAAATGGTTATATGAGCATCTCCTATGCAAGTTAGGGGGCTGTTGAGCAGCATGTTGAGATGGGGGGATATTACTCCAGTGTCATGTTCTTTGGATTCATCCCATTTAAATTAACAATCAGAATCATCACAATATTATTTCTGTCTGGGCAACTGTTGTACTCTTATGAGGCAGCCTTTTATAATAAACCTTACCTTGAAAGAATTTAACAGATATCTCTTAATAAAAACTGCTTTGATATTCTTACCTTCCGTCTTCATTTTCCTTCCACCTTCATCTTGATAGAGAAGTCAGCCCTAATTAATGTATTTTCATTTTCCTCCCTTTTATTCATAATTCTGTTTTTTCTTCCTCTCTCTACCCCAATGAATTTTTCAATTTTTTGGCTGTTTTAATTCTTCTCTAGCTAACTACAGCCTACAACTAACTGCCTACCCTCTAATTCTGGGTGCTTGAGAGAGATGGGAAGCATCCTCATAAAGCAAAATATATTGCCCTACATTTATAACTTCTATCATTGTCCACCTTCTACTCCGGTTGGTGTCCTTGAACTATTATGCTACCCACCAAACTTCTCTCTTTCTTTCCCTTGGCGGTGGCCATATTAGCTTCCTCCAAGCGTGCAGCCCACACTCATTAGACTCTTGTGACAATTCCCCAAGCACACTGGGGATGTATCATCTTCATCTTTCTTCCAGCACGGATTACGTATTGAATAGATTGGGATCAAGAACCCTGGTTTTCCACATCCAAGTGTGATTATTTTTCTTCCTTCTTACTGCCAAAATAGTGACGTTAGTCATGTCAATATTAAAACTAGTCAACCTCAGACTATTTTACCGGAGAAATCCATATTAAATAGAAATGATGAGTGTTTGTTTCTCTAGGCCACAAGTCAAGAAGGATTTTTTGAGGATTAGTATGTGAAAGCGCATCCTGCTGTTTCCACTTCTGCCCCAATCCTAGATTGGGATGACACTATCAATTAATCAAGTACTGAGTATTTATTCAGCACATACTCTGTACTAAATGGAATTAAAGCCAAAAGAGCCACATTTTTCAATTGATGTAAAGGGCAAAAATATATCTGTGTCCAACCAGGCATATTTGTTTTCAACAGATGGATAGGCACCCTCTCCTATTCATCTGCATTTCATTGACTTCCTTTCCAAATGCAAGTTCTGCAGGCACAGCCTCCTTTGGAAGTTTTCCTCATTTAGAAATGATTGTAGAAAATCCTTCCTCCGCTCGGTTCTTTTCAAGGTAACTCGTGTAGAGCCTAGATAAAAACATCTGTGTACGGAAGGTTATTTTAAAAACCATTTTGTGTATTATTATATGCTCTTTCTAGAAGTTTCTATTAATATGGCATCCCATAATTGTCCTCTGATCTAAACCCATTTTTAGGTAGCCTGTGAGGGACAAGATTTCTGAGTACCCTTTTCATCAAGGCATCAGATGTGAATTATGTGTCCACAATGTTGTTGAAAGATGAGGGAGTTTATTATACAATCTGGTATCTAGAAATAAGTACTTCTACCTTTGGCTTCCTTCCAGGGATAAAGTTATCTCTAGACACTTTTAGTCTCTGTCAACCCTCCCTGGTGAGTAGGTAGACCAACTAGCCAGACCAAACTCAGTAGGTCTTCTTAGATCTCAAAGGTCAAGCATGTGGTCAACACTGCCAAAGCCCTCTCTGTAGCCAGGCACTGTTCTAAGTGTTTGACAAGTATTAATCATTTAGTCCTATGATGATTGTAGAATCTAAGTATAGATAGTATTCCTGTTTTACAAATGAAGAAAGGGGGCATAAAAGGTTTAAGTAGATGGCCCAAGATCACACATCTAGTAAGTACCAGAAATGGGCTTTACAACTCCGCAGCTCAACTCCCTCCCTGCCTCTAAAAAGCCTTGAGAATTACAGGTTTGGGTTTGTTGCCTTGCTTGTCTTATTTAGGCTCCTGCAGGAAAAGATGGCCAGTAATCTCCCTCACCCTCCCAGCATGGTCCTTTCTCTCTCTGCAGACTTCAGATCTTGTCTGGGAGACGGTGAAAGGATGAGAAGAGTAAATCACTATCTTTCCACTTGGAGCATGACCTCCTCTTTGAGCACGACCTCTATTTCCTCTAGCCTTAGAAGGTGGACTTTATCATTTTAGGGGTTCTTGAGGCCCTACTTTTATTACAACAGAAGGATTTTAATATTGTGTGTAGTCACAGATGAAATACACACCTCCCCAAATGCAAATCAGCTTAGTTGCCAATCTGAGTGGGTTCTTCCACGATGGGTTTGACTCCCTGGTCTGTATCATTCTGTGGAATCCCATCCAGAACACAACACAGGCAGGTGCTTGAGAGACACCAGTATGTTTTTCAATTGCACGTTACCTCTGTACTTCTTCCCAGAACACTCTGAGTTGAGGCAATCAGAGTCACCCTACGACTTAGGACTTGCTCCTCTACATAAATGTGCTTGCAAAGGAAGAAGTATGGCAGAGGGAGTTACTGGAGACTGGGGGTAACAGGGGTGAAAGGAGGGGAGAATGTTTTTAAAATGAGAGCTGCCTGCTGATGTCCTGACACCTTCTTGTAGTCTGCCACTGATGGAGGGATTGGCTGTAAATGTTTAGAAATACGGACATACTGCACAGATTGGAACCCAAGTTTTCTTCTACTGAATTCACTTGATTTTCTTTGGTGGCCTTCAATCCCTAATCTTGGTGATGTTACAGCCATCCCTATTCCCTGAGGATTATTTGACAACACACAGAACAAACAACCAGTTCACTGCTGCAATGCTCTATCTTCCCAACAGTTGGTTGTTTTGGCATCCTGTTGGGAATTGCCAGGTGCCACTGAAAACACATTACCCGGGGTGCCTGGGTGGCTCAGTGAGTCAAAGCCTCTGCCTTTAGCTCAGGTCATGATCCCACAGTCCTGGGATCAAGCCCTGCATTGGGTTCTCTGCTCAGCAGGGAGCCTGCTTCCCTCTCTCTCTCTGCCTGCCTCTCTGCCTACTTATGATCTCTGTCAAATAAATAAATAAAATCTTTAAAACAAACAAAACAAAATCACATTACTTAAATCTAATTTTAAAAGGAAATCTTAAAATCTAAAAGGAAAAACTGTATATAATTTTTTTGGTCGAAACTATCTGGTCAAACAATAAATCATACCGACAATAAAATAGTACGCATAGAGCAACAAATCTCTAAATTTAAACCATCATGTCTTTAACTTCCAGGTGGGTGTTTAGAAAATAAACAGTGAGAAGAGGTGGTTGGGGTACAATTTGGTTTTATGTGAAAAAGTAAAAATGTTCACCTCTTGCTTTTTACATTCAAGTAAAAGTCTTCAGTTGAATCTTTATAAGTTGGAATATATTTCCAAAAGAAAAAAATCCATCGTTTATTAAGTTATGTTGCTGCCATAACAGAAAAATACACAATAGCTTTCGGATGCACAGACCATCACAATGCTTTTGAGTGATGAAGAGACATATTAGCGTGTCTGATTTTGCCAACATGTACTAGACATTGTCTGCCATTAGCTTAGTGAACAGTTCAAAGTCAGAGATGAATATCTGCTTAAACTTCATAAGATACTTGAAAGATTGGTTCAGTTGGAATACAGCTAATGTCACATGTTCTAAGCTATTTTAAGTTGAAGTTTCACCTTTTTTTCTTTTTTAATAAGAAATCTAAATAGCAGAGGTTTCAGGCAACTGTCCACATTTATTTTTTCAATTGGCCATTTCCACTAAAATAACTCAAAAGCCATGCTATTGTGTTCTACTCAAGGTTGGAGTTTCCCATTAGCTTCACCAAGCTTGAACCTAATATTAACAGCAGCTGGGGTCAGCTGTTGTTTACTGAGACCGTATTAGACACAAGACAATTCACCAAGCACATTACATAAATTATTTCTAGTCTCCACAAGAGTCCATTCAGATCGATATTATTATCTCCATTTTGCAAATGAAGAAAGAGCTTCAGAGAAGTTAAGATGAGACAGCTGGTAAGTATCTAACCCTATTGGTTTCTCAATAAAATGGAGTCCAATACCAGAAGTTCCCAAGCGACATGGTTATAAATTCCATTTCACCTAAAATAATAACATGGTTGAAAATCAAGCTTCAGTTAGGTTCAGCTTGGTATATGTGTATTTCATCTTGAATAAGTAATATTTCTTTTTAACCTCCACAGAGTTGGTAAGGTTTTCTTGTCCGAACTTATTCTTTGCAAGAGCGATCTTATATAAGGATAATGAGGGATATTATGAACTTTACCCCAAGTTGCACAATTCACAAACAGAGGTTGGCAAAAAGGCATTTTCTCCCTGTAACCTGGATTCTCTCCGTCTCACGCTATAGTCTCGATGCTTACCCCAGGGCTACCTACATCCTAGACAATCCTTAAATATATGCTGAAAGACTAAATGCACCATGGAATAAGTATGAAGGAATGAACACATAAATCAACAACTCTACCTACATGTGTGTTTGCTATTCTGGAAGGTCTCTTAGTGGGTGACATGGATTCATACATCCTTTGAAATTTGAATCCAGTTGGTAAAAACCTGGAGTAACAAGTTATTTTATTATGCAGATGCTGTTTCTGTCACCCCTCAAAGTACTATAGGGTGGTTTCAGTGTACTCTAAATTAGACATGATCTCTTCCTTACTCTCCGGACAGAAAATAAACAGAAGATGAGAGAGTCTGTGAGACCAACTTTGTTGGACTAAATGGAATATTTCACATCCATGGCAATAGGTACTTCTAATCAAACTCTCAAATACCATGTGACCTTGTTCTATCTGACAAGTTTTAGCTCATCACTAATTAAAATTTCTTTTTTTTTTTTTTTAAGATTTTATTTATTTGACAGATCACAAGTAGGCAGAGAGGCAGGAAGAGAGAGAGGGGGCAGCATGCTCCCTGCTGAGCTGACAGCTCAATCCCAGGACACTGGGATCATGACCTGAGCAGAAGGCAGAGGCTTTAACCCACTGAGCCACCCAGGTTCCCCCACTATTTAAGATTTCTTGAAGCCAAATCCATCAAGGAGAATTCATAATACCTCGTGTCTGGGATTTAATGGGTTCATGTACATTGTCTTTTTCACATCAAGTATAGCTATCTACCAAATTGTGTACCATCATTTTGCTTTCAGGTTCTTTCCTTTCTGCTTGGACATTACTTTTACAAGTGAAAAATCACCTGTTTTCATTAGAGATTGCCCCGGTCTTCTAAATTTTCCAAGATCACTATGAGAATTACAAAATAAGTAAAATCATGCACCGTGGAGAAGAGTGCTTTTATAAAAGGGTGTTAGTGGTTTGGGGGACCTTATATATTCTTTCTGCAATGACTTCACATATTCTAGCTAATGAACAAAAGCTGTAGATAAACACTTTAATTTATTTACAATTCCCAAATAAAATCTAAGTTTTCAATAGTTTAGTCTCCGATGAGAAAATTTTGTAAACACCAGGTGGGGAGGACGCAGGTGAGGTAAATATCTTCCACATTTTCAAATGTCAGCTGTTCCCAAGAGAGGATGCTTAAATAAACACCATCTATAGTCTTAGCAGATGTTATCAATGCATACCACTTCAGTTGCAGTTTTCTAATATCTGTGCTGTTAATAACAGATCAGAGGAGATTTGAAGTGTTTTAATTTGAATCAATGGTCATTTAAAAAAATAGCTGTGCTAAATGATGTATGTTTGTCTTTGGATCGTCTCCCCTCAACAGATGGTATCTTTGGAATTGTTGTGACACTTCATTGTTTCCGATGGCTGATGACTCATTGTAGGAAAATCCCAGCGTACACAATTTGTGAAAATAAGATTGTTTGCTATGGCTAATTTTCAAACAGAATTTCAACAGATGTGACAATTTTACCAAGATGTCAAAATAAGAGCAACCCACCGACAAATCAAATCTGGCTCATGTTTAGTCCTTCAGCATCATTCTGGTTTGTTGCTGGTATCAGGAGACTGTGTATCAATGTCATCCCTGATAACTTGATCATTTCAGATGGCACACAGTCAATTTTTTTCAGTCCTCCCTGATGGCTCACTTTGTAGTCAGGATGCAACACTTCCAGGTTTTTCTTCTCTATCTCTCCCAACCTGTATATTACCAAAGGAGCTATGTGTGTAACAGATCTTCAGACTTGTTTGGAAATATAATGAGGTCATCCACTGGAGATATTTAGAGGTCATGGAGAAAGATGATCATTATGAAGGAATTTCCATTTTAGCTGTGAATCTGTTCGACTGATAACCTTGCATAGTTAAAAAGGTAACTCCCATAACAATTCAGAGTCGTTGTATCCTTGACCAACATGGCAGAACTAGCCCTGAGAAAATGAGGTCAGCGCACAGTGGTATCATGCATTATTTTGTGTGTCAAAAAAGGCCATAAAAGTAGCCCATTATCATCAATGACAACCGGACAAGCAATAATGTTAAAATACTGGGTTCTCATTATAGGGAGCTGATGTGACAGAAAACTGAGAACCACTCAGGGTAGCCCAGTGCAAAAACCTTTTATGATATGTTGTCCCCTCCAAGAGCTAATCAGAAACAGAGATAAAAGGGAGGAGGCGATAACATTTGTGCAAAGTAAATCCTATTTTGAAAGAGTAATGAGACTGACGAATAATTTTGTTTTTAAGATGAAGCTGGTATTGTGTATGGTAAGAAGTCTTAACTGCATTTTCTCTGAAGAGCATACTTTTATTTCTGATCAGCCTTTCAGAAATTCCTATGGGGCAAAGGTGTGAGTGAAAGTAATACAATGAAAATTCTATTGTTTCTTCTATTTCTGAAGTGACTGGTGTTATACTCATGCCACATTATTCAGCTATTAGAAAGAGAAAATAGCCTAAAGTTTTCCATTTCCATTTAGGCTCAAGTAATTCTCATTCTGTTCCCCAGGCTTCTACATGGGAATAAAATATGTTATAGCATGCAGTACATTTCAAAAACTATCTCACCCTCAGAGCCCTTATCAAGAGAAGAAAATTATAATATTGCTTATAGATATGAAAAAAAGAAAGAAAGAAACCACTTAAGAAGATAGCTCATTCTCATTTACATGTTTAGCAATTATCTCCTTAATTATTAAGTGTGGGGGTCATATTTAAGTATTAAATTTAAAATTATTAAGTATTTGGAAACCACTATAGATTTCATGTTTTTTGAGCAAAGGAAGTTTGGTAGATTAAGAATCACCACAGGTACTTCACAGCTTTTCTCAAAGGAAGGGCTCTGTTTTCCTCCTCCTTCTATCTAGGCTGGCCCTGTATCTTACTTTGACTAGTACAGTGTGGTGTATGCGATCCCATGGAACCTTGTAACTGAGGTTCAAGAAGTCTTTGACCTTCCTCTCCCATCTTCTTAGAATGCTGTCTCCAGGAAGTAAATAGCAAGACTTCTGCAGGGGCCAATGGAGAAGAACCAACGTAGTGTGGCTGCCATCTTACTCTCTGCTGGATATGTATGCAGAACGTATTTCTACCCTCCAGCCCCAGTCAAGCCACCAGATGATGGCTGTCTCATCCATGACCTCAGAGGAGACCCAAAGAACTGACCAGTGGAGCCTGGCCCAAATCATCAATTGCCCAAATCATAGACAAATAATGTATTGTTATTTGAAGCAACTAGGCGTTATGGCATTATACTATGGGGAGAAAAGGTGACTAGTAATGGAAAAGTAAGGTGAAAAATCAGGTCTAGCCTAGCCAGCCTTCTGCATGCAGCCCAGCAAGCTCCTCAGTGCCATCTCGTTTGCTGTAACCACAGGTCAATCATAAAAGGAAAAGCACCGTGGTCTTCTGACACGAACTCTGTGCCTTTCCACCTCCAGGGAAAGATTATTCCACCAAGGTCACCGACTGAGTTAAATCACAAGCTGAGATACGCCTGCTGGGGCACATTTTCTCTGATGGTCCACCTTAATGCTAAATGACAGACTCTAGTGGTCCTTCTAAATGGTGAAGGCTGCAGTCAAATCTCCCCGATACCTCAAATAAGATTAATGACATAATAGCAAATAAGAATATAACCATGGTGCAGCTCTAGATATCAATAACACAGACCTTTGAGCAGCTGGGTGGGTGCTCATCTCCCTACTTGCCTAAAGAAGTATAAAAGATTTGGCCAAGGGACGTTTCCTCTTACCTGTTTGTGTTTGCTTGCTTGTTTGTTTCAACTTTGCCTGAGCTCCAGCCCTCTGCTTTGGGGCACACTCATTACCGAGCACTTGAAGAACAAAGGAGACCTTAGCATCAGCTTTCTCATTTCTTTTGTTCTTTTGTTTGTTTGTAAGACTGAAGTCCATGCCACCAATTTAAGCAATTTCTTCGTAACCAGTTTTGGACTTGACTATTAAGACAGAAGAATGGGTGAGGAACTGAAAGAAAGTCTCCAAAGACAGAAGGCAATACGGTGGAGATAGTCCTGCAGGATGATCACTTCTCCACTTGTCACCGTTTCATTGGCACAGACATTTAACAGAACAAATGCAGCGTGACAGCCATTTTACAGGGCGAGAGATCTCTAAAGACTGCACTATTTCCCAACGCCACGCACCCTTATGTATTGGAAATGGTTTGTCTTCCATACCTATAGGCTTACGTGGTATTTAGAAGACTGAAAACACTGTGTATCTCTTCATATTCCGCATGCCTAAGCCAAGCATATAGGAGAAGCTCAGTGATTCCTCTTGTAACCCATGCTACTGCTTCCTTCCACCTGCCCCCTCAGGCATGGAGGGTCAATAAGGATCATTCTGTGCTAATTCCACATAGTACCTATCACTGTACAGACCCAGGAGGGCCTTTAACTGATGTAACAAAGTAACATAAGACAAATAGTTAAGTGATTTCTCTAGTCATCATTGAATATATGAAATTCACTCTTTTTTAGACAATGAATGATTTGGGGTGAATCCTAAATGTTCCTTCTTTTTTTTAACCAGTCAGGTTTCATTGTAAGCTCCCAGAACCCAGATAAAAGATCTTATTCGTCTCTTAAGCCCCTCTAACAGCACAGACATAATAACCCTTTAATAACTGTTGGCAAAGTGACTGAATTGATCTGTAAATAGAATCTAATGAATAATTCCCTGGGCATTGACTCAGTACAGTTAAATGTCATTGTCTATGCTCTTTCTAGAAACACTTGCAAACATATGAGTAAGAATAAAGGATTAGGGGCTTCATTTTAAGGCAAAATTTGTACCTGAAATTTTTATTTTAATTTCTCTGAATTCAGGTCTTTCAAAGGAAAGGAACTTAACTATAAGGCACAGCTTTGTCTCTTAGATAAAGTGTCCACTATAAGAGGAAATGAAAGAAGGGCCAGTTGGTATGGGACAGAAATCAGGCTTTGGGAGTACAGAACAAAAACCAAAAATACTGAGAAAAGTAAGGGCTTAATACATTTAAATTTTTATTTTAAAGAAAATACTAAGTATGAAAAATCAAAGGTTTTTCAAATATTAAAATTTCTATACCTTCATCTGAAGTCAATTCTGTAATCACCTAATTCTGTGAAAAAGGAACTGGCTAGCAAAATTAGTTTAAAAAACAGTTTTTAATATTCACAAGGCAATTTATTTGCATTATACTAGCTTTTTCTTTAACCAAACATGTTCCCTTTAGCAGAAAACAACCTACAGACAGCACTATCTCATTTGTAGCAAAACCTCTTCTGAAGAAGCACATGATTAGTTACAAACCAACTGAAATCAAAGACTTAGAGGAAAGTCACATTTAATCCAATTAAAATAGCCACACACTTTCATATCCCTTTTCAACAAAACTTCGAATTAGAAATCTTTATAGGTTTTTCTGAGACTGGCTTTAGAATACATAAAAGTGATTTCATTGTATCCCATTCTAATGAATGGGGGAGATGGAAGTTTCCATAGATTTAAAAAAAAAATTCTTATTTAATTTAATATACATAGATAGAGATATATAAATTTATATTTTATATATGTATTTGTGGAGATAAAAATTAGAGTTTACTGTATGCTGCACCATCATGAATTCATGTTTAACTATTTGGAATGATTGAGTAACTAAAAGACTTAAGAAATTTTTGATCCTTGATGTTGGTATTTGATTTAATTTCCCCTAGTCTCTCAATATTTCTGGATCTTAAAGGATCTGAAAATACTGGCTTTTTTTTTTTTTTTAATTTATTTAGTTGACAGAGATCACAAGTCGGCAGAGGGACAGGCAGAGAGAGAGAGAGGAGGAAGCAGCCTCCCCGCTGAGCAGAGACCCTGATGCGGGGCTGGATCCCAGGACCCTGAGAACATGACCCGAGCGGAAGGCAGAGGCTTTAACCCACAGAGCCATCCAGGTGCCCCGAAAACACTGGCTTTTTACTAGGCAAGTTTTGCACCCTTAGTATTAGATATGCAGAAACATGAAAAATAAGCTGGCACTCACCTAAGAGATAGGGAAAAAGTGCTCTATGCTGCGGTTATCTGGACAGTTACATCCTAGGTCTCTCCAGGTGGTTTGGGTGGCTAATATCAACTGTAGTTTGGTATCGATTGGAGTGGTCCTAGGAGTAAAACTCATCTTCCTGGGTCATCTCTGGACACATGACTCAGTCCAGACCATGGAGGACGGAAGAGAGAGTTGTCAGGGGCTTTGGATGCAGATTCTCCTCTGCTGTGCTGTGAGAGCTCCTCCAAGAAACCCTCACCCCCCTGGATGTTGGAAAGGGAGGCTGGTTGTGCGTGGCAGCGTGTGGCAGCCACAGGACGAAGTATAGCCCTGGGATGTCTCAACAAAGTGATCCAGTGCATCCCGTGTCTTGGTGATATCAGGGAACTGCAAACCCAACCATTACAAACCCCCAGCTCTTCACTCCCTGTTACTCTTTCCCTGTGGTCTCTTTCTTTACGGCCATTCCTGAACCTTCCTAGGATTCTCATCCCCATTTTGCAGTGGAAGTTCTTCCAGCTAAACATATTAATACTTTTAAGCAATCAACAATGAACAAAGGACATTTACATACAGGATTTCCTCTGATCTTTGCTAGGCATTTCCTGTCTTCTACATGGGAAGAAAGCGAGGCATAGAAACGTCAAGGAATTTACCTAAGGTCCACATAATGAATTGAGCCCCACTTTGTAAGATAATTTGAATAAATAAAAAAGAAATATTAAAGTATCTTTTTTTAATTAAAATCATTTTTTGTAGAGATATAATGGGCTTATTACATTATATAAGTTTAAGGTGTATAACACGTTGATTTGATACATTGATATATTAAAATATTATTTCCACCATATCCTTAGCTAACATCCACATGGTGTCCCATAAGTAGCATTTCTTCTTTGTGGTAAGAACATATGAGATCCGTTTTCTAAGCTGTTTTTGAAGTCCTGCCATTTTGCTTACAACACTTGAGGGCATTATACTAAGTGAGATAAGTCTGACTGAGAGAGAGAAATGCTGTATAATCTCACTTATATGTGCATTTGAAGGAACCTCTTTATATCCATTCTCCTCTTGTTCGTTCCTCCACAGAATGTGTACCTAAACTAAAACTCTAGGAAAGGCACCAGACAGTGATCGGTCTAGAGGGGCTATTTGTGGCGGTGTACCGCTCACCAGGGGGCCCTGCTGAGAAGCCATGGAACCATCAATCAGCTCTGTTTGAGGAATGAAATATTCTCAGACACAGCAAAACCTGAGGAACAAAAACAGAGAAATAGCATTTTATCCTATCTAAAAGGTCTGAAAGAAGACAGTTTATAGGGAGCAGAAATCAAGAGTTCCCTAAATGAAAGAAGTGCTTATCCCATTCTTTCCGAGATGGCCAACCTCAGTATAATACAATTAGGAGTATTACTAGTTGTGTTTTCTGAGGTACCACACCTCCCCTCCCTCTTAGCAGGATATTCTTCTCAGCTCTGCTAGGACAGCCCTCTATGCCTGTTCTCGCTACTGCTGGAAGCCTAAGATTAAATGAGTAATGAGACACCCAGTGATGCAATACTGTGTTATATTAGGGAACCTCTGGTCACTCACACTTCACACCCCATTAATAAGGTGCTAATTGCAAAAGCTACTTAAAAGCAGTTTTTGCCTTGGTCTCTGCCCTAACAACCTGCTCTTAAGTGTGAAACTCCCATCAATATCAAAGCCTCAGAGAAACATGCCTAATATTGGTGATGTTAAGGTTATAGATTTTAGCCTCAAAGAAAAACCTGTGCAAAAGCATAAGTTTTCGTAGTAGGGGTAATGCCCTCATTATATATTCAAGGTGCTTAAAAAGGGCAAAATACAACCTGGCGAAGTTATCTTTCTACAAGGACTTGTAATTTGAAAGTTACCTGCTAATCAGTTATCCAGAATAAGAATCATGTGATTTCAAAAATAAAAATAAAAAAGATGTTACTTAGAATCAAATTAGATTTCTCCTAAGGCAACTGCTTTTAAAACATTTTTGCTGTTACAATAATAAAGTATTCTACACTGAGAATCAGTTTCCAAGGACACTCAACTTCCATAAATCAATGGTTTCTGCCTGAATTAGTTCAAAAAAAGTATTTCACTTCCTTATAGCTGAAGCACTAACTCTTTTATTTGACACGACTCAGACATGGCTGAACATATTAACAGAAATTTTTGTGAAAGCAGTCACCTTTTAATAAGTAATTTCTTTTTTTTTTTTTTTAAGATTTTATTTATTTGTTAGAGAGAGAGCGCAAGCACAGGCAGACAGAGTGGCAGGCTAGAGGCAGAGGGAGAAGCAGGCTCCCTGCCAAGCAAGGAGCCCGATGTGGGACTTGATCCCAGGACGCTGGGATCATGACCTGAGCCAAAGGCAGCCCCTTAACCAGCTGAACCACCCAGGCATCCCAAATAAGTAATTTCTTGACAAAACATCTAGAGAATGAGAGACTTGAAAGAAACTAAAACATGTAATAGAAATTTTGGAAGTTTTTTTTACTGATCTAAAATATTTTATTGATTATAGAAAACCACAGTCTAAACTCAGACAAATTAAAAAAAAATACTGAAATATAACTTGCTTGAAATATGGGGATTACCAGTAACCTCTGTTATATGCCAATAATATTATTAAATGCCATTAAAAGAGCGCATAGATCATATGTAAAATTTTGTGTTTGAAACAAAAAGGGAAATCTCATAGAGTAATGATAAAAATCAACTGAAAACACATCTATTGACCAAAAAGCAATGTGACTCCACTGGGTTATCTTTTCCCTTAAGGAAGACGTAGTTTAAGACATATAATGGTTACAAATCAGAAATATGGAGGAATAGCCACCAGCCATAATGCCTATGTCCCAACATTCTTCCTTTCTGATTTCCATAGCTAAGATGGCGTGACATAGTGGGGCTCGTGCTGGGCACCAGGACGGTCCAGCATCAGGGCAGTGACAGCGCTGGGGTTGGGAAGCTCAGTCTGGTTGGGCGAGTCTGACATGGAGGACAGATTCATCTCTTTGGAAGAGAAGGCTGACAAAATCAGACAGTGTGTTTGAGCTCCAGCCTGGGCTGTAGGGCCCTTATCCTGGTCTACAAATGAAGCCAGAAAAACTGGGTCTGGTCATCTGGATTAGGTAGATGAGGCCTGGCAGCCAAATGGTAAACCCTCCCCAAGCACACTTCACTCTGGGTTGGCAAGATTTATTACCACCTGCCAACTAATGACCGAGCTACATGCTAGAGCGTGTTTATCGGCTCAGGGCAGAGCTGGCCGATCGAAGGTCTTCAGTGACTACAACTGAGCAATCCTAAGAAAAAGAATAGGGATTGATAGCTCCTACATATATGGATTTTTCATTTGGGATTATTTAGCTTCTTCAGGGATACTGTGGAAGTCCCTGTGGATCTTTATGAATAGAATGCATACTCATTAGTCAAAAATCAGGGAGATGAAATCAATCATTTTTGAAGATGTTTTGCATCCTAATGTGCTCTCAAGTTCTCATGCATGGCATTTTCCATCATTTTACTTAGGAAAGGGCAAACTCTGATGAGGTTGTGCCTCGGAGAACATGAATCCCAAAGTAGACTCGGACAGTTCTCGCCCTTTATTCTTGAAGCGACTAAAGACCTACTGAAAAATGATAATATATTTTAAAAGGAGGTGGCCCACTGCATATTTTTCTCTTCCAGATTAGAGAAGGCAATTGGAAATCTTCCAAAAAGCCAAAAAGGGATAGTAGAGCCCTTGTTCCAATGAGATGTAAATTCCAGGTGTTTGGCTGTGGTGATCACTAGCTAGATGACTTCTCCAGAGAAGCCTTGAGAATTTTGATCTCAGCAAAATGGTAGATCTCTATAGGACACAGCACGTGGTGTCTCTGTCCCTCCTTAGTGGGACAATACCAAGTCCCACTCAGACAATACCAAGATGCTACTTCCCTGATTCCATTAAGACATTGCTCTGTGGTTGGTGCAAACTACTTCCAAGGGACAAGAGGAATCGTAGCTGCCATAACCAGGTGCTTCTGGACGTACATGACTGAGCCCAAGAGATGATCAGACCATGATCCTTCACTCAGGATTTCCTGTCACAATGAGAAGGCGTTTTTGTTTTGTTTTGGTCTGTGGTGAAATAGCAAAGCGTAACCATCGCAGCATCATAGTAATATTTATTATTTAAAATAATATAAGTATTAACACTGTTTTTACTGGAAATGGTAACGTCTCTAAAGACTTGAATGCTTTTCTCATTAATACCTCCGTCTCAGTTATTTGAAGTCAGAGTTTCTTAACAGAGGACATGTAGGTTCAACTTCAGACTGTTGACCCTCCCACCCAGAGTTCCCCGTGTGTGTGACTGAGGACAAGATTGTATAATTCCACCGGGTTCTCAAAGGGGTATGTGAGCCAGAAAGGTAAAGAACTTTTACCTTTTTTATTATTATTATTTTATTTATTTATGTGACAGAGAGATCGCAAGTAGGCAGAGAGGCAGGCAAAGAGAGAAGGGAAGCAGGTTCCCCACTGAGCAGAGAGCCCGATGCGGGGCTCCATCCCAGGACCCTGAGATCATGACCTGAGCCGAAGGTAGAGGCTTAACCCAATGAGCCTCCCAGGCGTCCCATGAACTTTTGCCTTCTATAAATGAAGTCCCCTCTGCCCTTCTTTGAAGTAGGCTCAGATAGGAGTGCTGTAGTCCTTCCAAGTTGCTTTAAACAGTTTTATACATCTGGGTCACACATGCTGCCTGGCTCTGGAGCCTACTGGCCTCACTTACTTTTCCTCTGATGGACTGAACACCATCTCCTTCTTTAGCTCCTTGGCATGGAAGAGAAGCTTAACTTTCCCAAATGTCTCTTTTTGGAAGCCCCTCTCACATCTTTCCTTCTGATTCCTTCCAAAGAAAAGGAACACAGTGGCATAATGGCCTTGGGAACTTGTGATTCCCCACTTGTTTGTTTCATTAACATTTATTCAAAGGTCTTTCTGTGATTAAGAGGGAATGCCCATTTATCACCTACCTCCAGAAAAATCTGGGATAGCAAGAAAGGTCAAAACAATAGACTGACCATTACCCCTTATGCAGAGATAGTGACTTTTAAAGGTTTCTTTTTTCATATTTTCCTTCACGTAGATATAATATTATATACACTTACACAATGTGTTAATTCATTAGATAGTTACATACATGAAGAGGAAAAATGTAGGTTATACACTACATATCGAAGCTTAAGGACTTTTTTTAACAGAACATAAAAGAGCTAGGTGGCCCTAGCTATATCCCCACTATGGAATCTGGACTGTCTTTTATTAGAAAAGATACTCAGCCCCTGGCAGTTAATAAGTTGTTTGATGTTTGATTCTTGAACGCATGCACATCTTTACTCTGTGATATATACCTTTCTTAGAGGAGATCTATGCCTGAATAAGATACACAGAAGTTTCCTCTTTAATCTTTTTTTTTATATTTTTGCCATATCCTATTTAGAATAGGAACTGATTATTACTGGTCATTTACTATATTCTAAATAACTCACATGCATGTTTCTCCTTTAGTTTGTGCAAAGATCCTGGGACAGCGGTAATGTGTGTATCCTCATTTATAGATGAAGAAACTAAGACTTGGAGATGCTCAATCACTTAACCCAGATTTTAAGGCAGGAACTGGCAGAGTCAGGTCAGCCTGGCTCACTCTAACTTGGAAGGCTGTGCTCTCCTGTGCACTGCTCTGATCCGCTCTGCTAGTGGTTCTCAAAGTGTGGTCCCTGGACTGGTGGCATCAGCATCAGCTGGGAATTGATTAGGGATGTAAATTCTCAAACCCCATCCAGAACCTGATGGAACAGAAATGCAAAGGGTGAGGTCAACCATCTGTATCTTAACAAGTCTTCCAGGTGGTTTTGGTAGGTACAAAACTTTTAGGACCCTCTGCTTTCTAATAGACTCCACATTTTTGAAAGGTTGCTGATAGACGATTTTTAAAAATCCGGTTTTTGAAAAGATTCACGTTAGACCCCTACCAAAGTATTAAGTTAGTGCTTTATTGTTTGAACATTCAGAATTTTACTTTGGGGATTCTTTGGGTGTTTTGTGCTTTAGTTCATAATAATTGAAGCTTAAGACCCAGGCTTCTGGTGCAGGCTGGGGTGTGGTGAGTGCGTGCAGCTCGCCCTCCCACACTGTCCTAGCTTTACTCATGAATGGTGAGCTGGCTTAGGAGCCCCTGAACAGTTGACTACAAAACAAAACAAAACAAAACAAAACAAAACCACACACACACACACACACACGCACACACACACACACACACAGAACAAAACAAAACAATAAAACCACAAAACCGCAATGCTTTTACACAGATCAGACTTGCTGACTGTGAGAAAGAAAATGAAAGTTAGGTTTTTTTTTTTTTTTTCCTAATTCAGTGGATTCTTTAGTGGAAGCCACTAGGACCCCACAGTCTTAGTTCTGCTGACCCCAAGGCTGACTCTCCTGGATCTTGGTGTTGTGTATTTTTTTCCCCCTCTACTCTGTATGTAGCTCCTGATGGCAAGAAACCCATACATTCAGAATGTCATTTGCATATTTCTGAAGTCCAAGGCATTTTGGTTGTAAATGCATTCGATTTTTAAGAACTTAGGAGTGATTAGGTATAATTTAATATAGATATGGCCAGCCTCGGTGTCCCTGGGTAGCTGAAATTCAATTTTTTTTTTAATTAGTATTTGAAAAGGAAGACCTCCTCTAGCCATCATAATCGTATTTTCACTGTATTTTTATTCCTTTCCAGATCTGACTGTCTTAAAATTTAATTACTGTTAGCAAGACCTTTATGGGAAGAATAGAAATATTCTCGTAATAGTGTTAGCACATTAAATGTAATTTTCAGGTGGCCCTCCTAGGATTCCAGCGCTCCTCAACAGAGCCAAATTAGCTGCCTTTTTCTGCCCTGACAGTCCACACGTATTCAACTCACAAATGTATTCGTTCCCTGGTTCCGCTGATGCTATTAGAACCTGGTTGTCCTAGTACATTAGAGTGTTCATTCGCTTGTGATAAGACGTCAAATCTGATATGCATTTTAATGCTGCTCATCTGAATACTATTAAACATGCTAATTATAACTCTTCTGCACCTAAGGCATACTTCTGCTGGGTTGTTGTTTTTATTGTTTATTTTTTAACCATTTTAGTTGTTTACAATTCAAAATAGGAGGGTTTTGGAGCACCTGGCTGGCTCAGTCAGAGAAGCATGCAACTTTTGATCTCAGGGTCGTGAGTTTGAGTCCCACAAGGAGTGTAGAGATTTCTTAAATAAATAACTAAAAATGAAACTGGAAGGCTTTGAAAACTAAAAATCAAAGATTGCTATATAAGACCATAAAGGAAAAAATACACACCTTTGTATAAATAAAACCAAGGTCAAATGACTCAAGAATTAAAATAAGTGATGACAATGTGTAATTTTGTCCAAGTATTAAAAGAAATATGTAAAGGGATATTAGACCTAGAAGTCTGAAGAAATGAAAGCACAGCTTCTTAGGCCCGAGTCCCTTGTCGGGGCCAAATAGGAGACTGGGACTAAAAGTCTGGCTGTCTTCCTCCTACCCCCTGGTATCCTGTCTCACTTCTGGTAAGAACAGCTGATTCTCCTTGGGCTCAAGGACTCTCAGGCAATGCCCAGCACTTCTAATAGAATAGGACCTGCACCTGTCGCCTTTATCCCACCTTAAGGGGCTATTTGTCAGCTACAAGCTCTTCCTTATTTGGAATTAACATATATATATATATATATATATATATATATTTAAGATTTTATTTATTTACTTGGCAGAGATCACAAGTAGGCAGAGAGGCAGGCAGAGAGAAAGGGGGAAGTAGGCTCCCCGACAAGCAGAGAGCCCAATGTGGGGCTCGATCCCAGGACCCTAAGATCATGATCTGAGCCAAAGGCAGAGCCCTAACCCACTGAACCACCCAGGTGCCCCTGTATTTGGTTTTCTGAGAGAGAGAGAGAGAGAGAGAGGAGGGAGAGGGAGAGGGAATATGAAGCGAACTCCACGCTGAGCTCAGGACACGTGCGAGGCTTGATCCCACAACTGTGAGATCATGACCTGAGCTGAAACCAAGAGTTTCAATTTTTTTTGCTTAACCCACTGAGTCATCCAGGAGACCTTTGTGTCGGGTTTCCATTGAGATGTTTATTCCCTAAATCAGAAACAGCCTAAGAACCTAAACAAGATAACTTTTACATTTTAATTGTTTTTAATAGCATATCCTCCTTTTTCTTGTAACCAGTACTGATTGTTCTGTTAAATTTTAATCAGCGTGGGCTCCTAGCCTTCAAGAGGAGGGAGGATTCCAGTTTTAAAAAGTGATACCCAGAGAGGGTTTTAGCTGAGCTCTGTGTATTGTTGTTGTGCACAGTGTTCCAATCGTTTTCTTAGTTTTCAATCACACTTTAAAATTGAAGGTCAGAGAAAAGCTTGATGTTTGCTCTTCAGGACAACATCACATTTTTGTTCATTAGCTTGAATATGCGATAGTAAATAATCCAAAAGAGACCAAGTTCATTGCTGCATTTGGGTTTCTGTCATAGAAAAAGACAGAGAGACAACCAAATGGGCTCCACTGTAGGATCAGCTAATGAATTTTCAATTCCCATCGCATTTATGCTTTATTATTTAAATTTATAGAAGTTTGTGCTGTCATTCCAAGCAAAGTGTTTTCTGCAATTTCTCAAAATGAGAAAGCGTTTTTCTGCAAAATGCCAAGATGAGAGATAGAGGAATATGTCTCTATCTACTATCTCTCGATTTTTCTGTCTCTATATCTTCATATTTCACTCAATACACATGCACACATACACACACACACACACACACACACACACACAATATTCCTTTTGATTTGTGACTGAGCTGCTTTGAGAGAGCTGGAAACTGATGTTACCACACTTGAAGTTACTTTAAGGATATAAAACACAACATCTGATTTTAATAATTTGTGGCACAGAATGGAAAAGGAATTCATGGGTAGAAATAGCCACATTCTTCTGGCCTCCTGCTTGAGCCTATCCTTGTTCCCCTGGAGGACTTCTGTGGCATCTGTGACCTGCAGATAGTCCCCTGTGAACGCAGTGTAATGAATGATGAAAGCTCAGAGCCCTTAAAAAGAAGCATTATGAAAGTGTGAACCCTGTCTTGTTTGCTTGCTCCCCCAGTAATTAGTGAAACGGAAGGAGGGTGAAGAGCTGTAGCAACGGGCAGAAATATTTCACATTAAAAATAAATAGTGAGCGCCTGGGTGGCTCGGTGGGTTAAAGCCTCTGTCTTCAGCTCAGGTCATGATCCCAGGGTCCTGGGATCGAGCCCCACGTCGGGCTCTCTGCTCGGCGGTGTGCCTGCTTCCCCCTCTCTCTCTGCCTACTTGTGATCTCTGTCAAATAAATAAATAAAATCTTAAAAAAATAAAAAATATGTAAATAGTGATGGGGGAGGGACAGGGTGGGGAATGGGCATCACGGAGGGCAACTGTACTGAGCACGGCGTATGGTATGAAAGTGATTAACCACAGAATTCTACTCATGAAGCCAATATTGCGCTGTATGTTACCTAACTAGAATTTAAATAAAAAGTTGGAAAAAATAAAAAATAAATACTGATAGGATTCCTAATCGAATACCCTTAACATAGGGAGATAATCCTGGGTTATTTGAGTGGGCCCAATGTAATCATGAAGATCCTTAAAAGTGGAGGAGGGAAGCTGAAGAGGAGGTCATATGACACACGTGACCAAGATTTTACCAGCTGTTCTTGACTTTGAAGGTGAGAGAAGCGGCCAAAGAGCCGAGGAATACAGGCTGCCTCTGGAAGCCAGAAAAGACAGTGAAACAGATTCTTCACTAAACCCTCCAGAAAGAAATGTAGCCTTCCTGGTACTTTCATGTGGATCCAGTAAGGCTCATTTTGGACTTTGGATCTCCAAAATTATTGGATGATAGATTTGTGGGGAGAGGAGGGGAGTGGAGGAGGAGAGCCAAAGTTTAAAGTAGAGGATGTAGTTCTTTATTTTTGGCAGTTCTCGATACAGCTTTTTAAAATATATTCTACAAGTATAAGTGGTACCAAAATAGGAATATTTATATGGACGTGTGTGTGTGTGTACACATACATGTATAGACACATGCATATTCCATGTCTTCTTCTCCATGGAGTCAGTCTCCACTCTTCCTTCCAGGTCTGTGTAGGGTCTCATCCTGCACTGTGGTTTTTTTGGTTTTTCTAGCCTCGTAAGGTACAGCCCCTAAACGCAACTGACTCTTTCTTATAATCTCAAATATTTCATAATCTAGCCTGAGAGAGCAAAACCTCTTCTCGACATCATTTACTTAAATCACAACTAAAATCACTTCCTATTTTTAATTTCTAAAATACTACTGAATCCCTAATCAGATTATAAATATTTTGAGTACATGCAGTAGTCATTATTTTATTTTCAAAGTGTATATTTAGTATACTATACAATAAATACTATACTTTTAAGCTTTTATACAAAAAAGACTTATGTGTGATGCTTAATAATTTGCAATGATACTTACAGTACTTATTATGACATGATGACAATTAAAAATTGGACAGACCTCTTCTGTGAACCTTAAGATGGATCTAATATGCTGATAAAGACATTATGGTGTTAATAGGTAGTACACAAAGTGTACATGCATTGAAACTACAGAAAATTTTGTGAGGGTCCTAAAGCAGCATTATCCCATAGAAATCTCCAGTTTCGGAGATTATGGAAATTGTTTCTATTTCTACTCTCCAGTGGAGGGGCCATTAGCTACTTGGCTAATGAACTCTTGTGATGTGGCTTCTGTCACTAAAGGACTGAACTATTATTGTAGTTAATTCAAGTTTAAATTAAATGGCCACATGTGCCAGTGGCCACCATAGTAGACAACGTGAGAACACTTTCAGACTGATACATCACTGTTCAGGTTGTAAGGGGTAATGTTGTCAAGGATTAGGGTCATTTTTGTTTTTGCAAATGGTCTTATTCCTGAAGCAGTGAATGAATAATGTGGTTCAGTGATACTCAACGTGTTCTGCAGGTCAGACCTGGCAATGAACTCTTTGTTACTAGTCCATGACAAGTTCAGAAATTGAGAGTAAGGATTTAGAAACTTCTGTAGCCACTTGGCATCGATGTAACATCCAAACATGGACTTAATGGACTCATCTCACTGTGGGGCATAGACCACTTTGGGTATTTTCAAGTTTGCACCCTGAGTGCCATCTGGAGTGAGCACAGGTGGGTGTAATAGGACCCCATATTGGCCCATGGAAGATTAGAAATTAAAAACAAAAAACATAAAAACTTATCCTCACCTTAAATAGCTATTGGAGAAGACTTAGAATCGAAGGGCAGGAGTCCAGTCTGTTCCTCATAACCTGGCTCAACTGTATTGACTGGACCTTTTGGAACAAAAGGACTTAAGCAATTTGAGATTATAGACTTCAACCCTCTCAACAGACAAACAAAAAACCCAAGTCCCAGGAATGATGTGATATACTTCAACTACTTCCATTTGAGCTTGGAGACCTCCTTTTCTGACCCTCAGGCAAGCTTTTTCTCTACCATGCCAAGTAGATAAGAGCCAAGAGAGATTTTATGATTCCCTCACACAACAAATAGGAATCTGAGGATATTAGTGCAACATGTCCATAAAATCCACCATGCAGTCTGCTTGCCTGTACCAACCTAGGTTCATTTCCCCTTTTTAATGAGTTGTCACCCCAATGAATTAAAAAAAAAATGCAAACAATTATCTATATGGCTCAGTGCATTGAGCAAATGAATCAATGAAACCACCTCTTCTACTCAAGTGTTAGATTTCACCTAAACTATGGATTAGTTTGTTTTCCTTAACCATGAAACAATGCTTCCCATTTTGATTTCCCGCCATAATTTGTTCTGATACAGTAACAAAATGGTAATGGATGTAACAGTAACCCCTTAGGAGCCCAGAAAGAAGCCAGAAAAGCAGTATTCATTATATCGGAAATAGGGCAATGATTTGATCAAATGTGTAATGCATATTGTCAGTGCCCCAGTGAGACGCCCTGTACTGACAGGTTCTTCTAGACCCACAGCCACACCTTCTCCCAAAGACCACCATTAGTCACAGGAACCATCTAGCTTCAAAAGTAACAAAAGAACATTTCTCTCCCTTTCTATTCCTCTGTGAGGAAGGGGCAATCTGCCACCAAGCATGGACAAATGTCTGCACCTTTGCCTCATGGTGAGATATACCTAAAGGAGCAGTTCACATTGCCAGAGCTTCTTGCGGGATCGGGCTCTCCTACCAGCCTCCAGATGAACCCACACCTGCTTCCATCCCTTTACTTACTCTGCCTCTTATTTCCTTAAAGGTTCCCATTGAGAATGTACCTTCAAGAAACCACTTGAATGAGAATCCCCGTCTCAAGCTCTGCTTTTAGGGAATTTGACCCACAACAGAGTGTAAACAAACTAAAAACTTTTAAATAGCTAATTCTCCTATTACCTCAAATATTTTGAGCTGTGGCTTGATCCAAATTCAGAAGAGTTTAATGGTCCTGTTCTTTAAAAAAACAAAAGAGGAGGTATCTAAATTTCCAGATCCTTTTGAACTATCTTGAGAAGTTTTCGTCTCCTGCATTTGGACTCCTTATTGTCTTTGATCAGTGACTTCAGATCCGAACTACTGCTCCACTAGAAAACATGCAGGTCTTCCTGAGCCTGGCTAATTGCTGCTTCCTATCTGATGAGACCATTGTAGAAGTTTCTCTGCAAGAATGTAACAGCCTATCTCAAGTATGTGACTATTTTCTTATGCAAATAAAAATACCCTATACTTTAAAATCCATGAACATTGTTACTATATTATTTTGTGGGAAAATTAATCATCCAAAAGTTTATCCTTTTGGGGAGGGGGAGTAGGAGAAGCCTGCTTTATTCATTTGTGATAAATAATAGCATGTTTAAAATAACAAACTTGGGAAAATATAATTTTCAATTTTATATTCAAATCATGTCACTTGCATAGGAAATGGAATTTATTAGGGAAAATGCTATAGCTATTTGCATAATTTTCTGGTACTGAAACATGAGAAGAATCTGGCTGCATATTACTAGAGCCTGGTTCAACTTTGCTTTCAAATACTCATTCACCAACCTAAGCCTTTTTCTTTCCTCAATCTCTATGGAGCTCACATAAAATATGCACTTAAGCTCATGTAAAAAATAACGCATTCTTCCATTTTCCTCCAAATCACTTCACACTGTCATGTGTTTTTTAATAAATTTAGTTGTCTGTCATCTCCTTTGATAGCAGTTTCTGTTAGAGACTTCGTAATGGTGGTAGTGCCACTAAAATTCCAATCACTGTCTTCAACAGAGTTTCATTTCTCTTTATTCATCCATATGGCCCAGTCTCTTACGAGTCATTCAACAAATATCTACCAAATGTCATCTTATTTTTCTTCTATTTCCTCCCAAAATCTTGACAGTACTGCAGATCCCCTTCCTAATATGCAAAATTCCCAGAATAAAGTGAATTAATGGCATCTATTGCTTTGGGCGAATATGGCTAATCTTGGAATTTTCTGGGGTGTTGAATGAAAGCAGAATCATTGCTAATCAATCCTAACTTTCACTTTGTGCTGATGGGACCCAGGATCCATGACAATTTAACTGCAGCAAGACTTTCTCACAAGAAAGGAAGGAAGGATAGAAAAGAAATCCACATTTTTGTACATGACTAAACAAATATTTATTGTGAGCTAATGGGATTAAAAATGAAGTCCCTACATTCGAAGTGATCAAATTCTAAAAGGGAAGACAAACACAGAAACAAGGAATCCTAATACAATGTGATTAGTACCAGATGTTTGGACAAGAGTCTGGAAGCAGAGAAGGGTGGGGAAAACTTGCCCATCTGCTGTTTGGGAGAGACTGAGGGAGAGGTCAGGGAAGATTTTTAGTTGATATGGCTTGTAAATTTTAATTGAAAAGGGCAGTTATAAAAATATTAACCCTGAATTATTTAATTCTCTTACCTAGAGAATTAAAATTCAAACTAGTCCTTCCTTGCCGAAAGCTTTTATTTCTCCCATAACTACTCCCCTTCCACATCCACCAACTTAGTAAGGATTAGGTGTGTCCACTTGTCACAGGAAACCCAAAATAAGAATGGCTTATAGGAGATGGAACAGATTTCCCCAGCTGGTGGATTGTAAAACATGCCGTTGATCAAAATCTTGTAAAACAGGCTTTTCCTTCAGCAGCACCTTCTCGGCCATATGGTACATACGTGAGTTATACAAAGGCAGTTCTGCCAGGTCTGACTGCAACCCTCACTCACGCCATCGTACTCAGGAGATTTTTGGATGCGCTGTTCAAAAGTTTTATACTTAGGTTTGGGAGGTCCAGTCCCTCCTGGGGGTAAAGAGTCTTGTGTCCACTCTGGGTGCTCCCTTTCTGGGTGGGGATTTGGCAAATGTCCACCCTTGTTTGGCTGGGATTCCAACTCGTGTCTTGTGTCACGGAAGAAGTACAAGTTTGTGCCTTTGTCGGATACTACCTTTTACCCACACCCATGAGAAAATATATACTTAATAGGTGATGTTTATATGTTAGTTGATGTTCAGGAAATTAAGAGGATCATGGGAAGAACTTTCACATAGAAGCAAAGAAAACATTGTGCAAAATGTAAACCCTAAGAATATATGTACTACTGGTAACTGACAATGCAAAACTAAAAATCTACTTTGGGTGATACTGGGTACAGCAAATGTAGGTGTTTTTCTCCTGGTCACCAAACTGTATGGTATGAATAAGTAGAGTATGGATATCAATATGTATAGTATGGTTTACATACCCATACTACGTATGGTATGGATAACATGGTCCCTCACGTTAAGGGTTGAATGAATCAATCAGCAACTGAATAATTTCCAGCTTTCAGATGAGTAAGGAAACAAACCATGCACCTAGAACATCACATGGCACTTACTAAATTCCTACCTTAATCAATAGCAAAGACATTTACAGCCCCTTAGCACTATGAAGGAATACACAGGTGTTAAACAAGATTCCCAAAAAAGAGAGACAGAGAGTGGAAACTATTTAAACCTCTGGTATTGGACATCTCTGAATGTTATGCTTACATCAGAAGATTTACTTATATCACTAACAAGGAGAATGGTTCTCAAAAGTTCTGGATGGATTAGAAATGCAGATAGTGGTTCTTTGCCTCATATGAACTCAACAGCAGTTTGGGGAATTAAGAGCAAATGAAAAATTTTTGTGAAATCACATGCCTGTTTTTTCATAAGAAGAAAAAAGTAAAGAAAAAAAAACGCTTAAAACAGCAAAATGGTAATTTGAATCATTTATCTGGAATTTGGGGGAGAGGTTGAGATACGCTTTTCTTTTTGTCCTAAAGAATCAGAAGACTGTCTGTTTTTTCAAACTCTGGAGCTTCCCACAGCTCAGCGTTGTGTTGGCTTCCTCTGGTTCCTAAGGTTCTGATTGATCTCTAGTGTCTTGTTTTGATTTGGTAGCTCCCAGAATAGTCCCAAATGTACATCATCACAGGGCTATGAAGCTCCCTAATTACTGAGGAGGTGGGTGCTATTTTTCTTTCTGTACATGTTTAGACATTGTTCTGGGCATTATTTGATGCATGAAGTAGGCTTCCCATAAGGAATACAAAAGCTGTTTTGCTTTTATTGTCTAATTTGTCTATTGTCCGTTTTTATCCCTGTAATAAAACAATAGCACAGAATGAATGCCCCAAAACGGAAATGGAACAAAGATGACAGAGTGGAAAAAAGATCCCAAAAACCAAAAATCCACTCACTTTAAATAATGTGGTCATTAAGTAGATTTCGTAAAGATTTCTTTTTGCTGGAAAGAACTAGAAGCAAATTTATTGTAACTTTCCTTAGAAGCACATAAAGAGATTTGTGCCAGAAATAGTGATCACAGTAAATGAAAAATCTGAGCAAAGACATTAAACATGTAATTTTAATTTTTTCTTAAAGAACCCTCAAATATAATTTCAGTAAAATTAGGGGAATCTGGTAATATACGAGGAAAAAAATATTGCTAAGTTGCCTCTACATGTGCAAACTCAAGGAGGTCCTTAAGAATCATCCCTTCAAATTAAAGCAAAAACTCAAAAAAGTCTCCTTCGTATTACTATCTGCACGTATAAGTGTATTTTTAAATAAGACAAAGGGTAATATTTTAGATAACTGTCTCTGACTTCATTTTAATAGGTATAGTCTAAAAAAATGGCTTGTCCAATTGGATAACATTTCCTGTCTTCAAACAACAGAAGACCAAAATAGCAGTAACTGAACCCAATAAAATGTATTCCTCTTATAGAAATAAAGCCCAGCAGTTAACAGCATAGGGCTGAGGTGGTAGCTCTCTTCTCTCCAAGAACCCAGGATATGTCTATCTTGTCGCTCTGCTAGACTCAACATGGAGCTACCCAAGGGCCCAGGAGACTGATTAAGCTCAGCTATCACATCTTCTTTCCAGCTAGAAGAAAGAGAGAGTTCAAAGAAGGTCACCTCTACCTTTAAACACACTCCTCAGAAGTTATATACTCAAATGCAGATGGCCATCAAAGGCTTCAAGAGAGCAGGGAAATGTAGTCTTTATTTTAAGCAGCCATGTGCTTATCTGAAAACTGGGGGTCCTATTACTGGGAAAGAAAAGGATTAGATAATGAGTGACAGCCCACAGTCTGTCACAGCCACGGTGTCTGAAAAGACACAAATCCTTATTTTCCCATTTTTATCCAACTGACTGGGGGTTTTTACAGTTATTATTATTATTACTAGCTAGGCACAGATCCTTGTAGGACAAGGCATGAACTGAACTGTTACTCAATTCAGTTTCAGTTTAAAGAAGAAAACAAATCGAAATCATGTGTGACAAAGTTTGAACCGCAGCATTCTTTTTATCCCTATTTACTTACATCTAGACTTCCCAAAATCAACACTTAGCTTTGTCATCTTGAGAGGTTCGGTTTCATCAGGATTAAATGCCGATAAAGGGCTTTTTGGCTTCTAAAGTTATCCCATTCACTTATTCGCTCTCTCATTTATCAACTAGTGACATCCACTAATTTCAAAATTTCACTCTGAAATGTACCTGTTCAACTCTGGTAGGACAGAGTTCATCACCAAATATGTTTTCAAGATCGATGAAAGATGTAACAAAAAAATTAAGGCTTGTGTTATGATCTTGTTGGAAAATGTATTTTGAACAAAGACGAAGTAGAGAGAGAGCAACCCTTGGGGTGGGTATGTAGAAGATAAGAAATGATGAAGACACAGGTACAAGTAAAGAGACTTTGGGTGGCTTTAGAATAACTTTAGAATCCAGATGTATTTCCAAATATGGCAGACAGCAGGAAAGTAAAGACCGATATTAAACATTGATCATCTGCCTGTCTAAACAACTAATAAACATTAAATACTTTTCCTTTTATAATAGAGAACCTATTAATTGTAGCAACATACGGAGAAGTGTAAAGAATTTAAAAAATTATAATTTAGCATTCTGTCACTCAGGAAAAAAAATACGGACTACTGTTAATACGTTGTGTGCTATTTTAGTAATTTACCTACATTTACAATTGTGTGTATTTAATTGTGTGTATTTTTTCGTTGGGCTAATATTTTACATACGGCTTTGCAAATTGCCTACTCTTTTGCAAATTACTTTTTTTTTCAATTAACATGAGAAAATGCTTGAAATAGAGTAACAAGCTATATTGTAAAGCATGACTTGAATGATTGAATAGTACTTGTTCATGTGTTTTTTCCATAATTTAACCCTCCTGATATTGGAAAAGCTGTGTGTGTTTAGAAGGCGTGAACTGTAGCAAACTATCCTTTGCTTCAATCCTGATGACACCTTTTCTTTGAGTGATTTGATATAAAATTTAATCTTTAGTTTCTTCATTTATTAAATAGGATGAATATTAGTGCTCCCCTTGTTAGTGTATGACAAGGATCAGAAGAGGGGCGTAATTCATAGAAAGGACTCAATACCTAATAACAAGTTTCAGTGGACATTAGGATAGTTCTAATTTGATCTTACTGTAAAGAGCTGTTGAGCCAGAATGTTGTTGGGTACGGTATAAATTACCATTTTGTTCAATCATACCTACCTGCGTTCATTCCCTCATTTAAAGAACATTGATGGGGAAGTTCCCGCTTACTAGGTGCTTTTCAACTTCAGAATGAGTCTCTTTATTGTGGGCCTCGTAAGAGCTAGTTCTTAGAGTTTTGACTAAAACTTCTAGCCACAATTATTATAATGTTAACTCTTCAAGTATATGTTATTTAAAACATCCAGTAAAGATTCTGGGAGAAGAAAAGAGTCTAAGAAGGTAAAAGTGATTTTAAATTTGACTAAAACCATGAAAATATTCTTTCTGCAGAGATTTCCCAATATTCAAATTCGTGTTTTGATCATTCGGATGAAATAAGTGTCACTTTCTTATCTGCAGGGGCAAAATCAGTAGAGTGAAAGTGTCACTTTCCAAATAGGAATATTTCCCCATTGTCTGTTGGAAAGCCCTGTCAAGATAAAGGAGTCAGTGGTAGTATTTTTATTCTCTGCTTTTTGGGTTTTTGTTTTGTGAGTGTGTGTGTGTGTGTGTGTGTGTTGGGGGGAGGAGAGTATGGGCGTTCTCTTTTGCTTCATTTTGTTTAGAAACAGGTTCTATAGAAAATACGCCGAGACCTGACCAGATCTCAGGAGGGGGAATGTTAGTAAGGAATAATAAAGGACCTCAGAGTGGTTGTCCCAGTTCCATCCACAAAGGGTCAAACCCTCTTCCTGCCTCTTATCCTGCTCTTCCCAAGCCCCTCCCATGTGGAAGGTCTTCCTGAATCTCACACCCTTCCCGTGTCTCTCTTCCGGGCATCCTCATCTACGCCCCATTCACTGATTCCAAAATATGACTTGGGCTCATAATTACTAAAGGGGGGGGGTTCTTAAAAATACAGGTCCCTGAATTCTTACCGGAAACTCTGCAGAAACATCTGTGTGGGGGACTTGGGGATTGTTATTTAGCATAAGCTTTCTTGGGGATTCTGATGCAGACCAAAGACTGGCATTGGGAAACTCTTGGCTTATATGGTCAGGTCTGTGATGTGCTCCATCTGCCACCCCATTCCCCAGCGTGACCTGGGTCCCTCCCTCATTTGTTGCTCCCTCTACCTCCCTCTACCTCTTCTGTTGATATCCCGGGCCCCTTTGTATGCCACATTCTAGCTTTAGAAATGACAGATGACATCCATCAAGTGTTCTTTTGTGATAGGCCTTCTACTATATAGAAGTACTAAAGCAGTTAACATATTTAATGCATAACATTTAACGACATATATGTGATGGCTGAGAAACACGTCTGACACGCAGAAAGCACATAATGAATGTTAGTGAATTATACCTGTAATTAAATATTAAAGATAGATCATGGCATGTATTATTTTTTCCAGCTTGATTCAGATAAAATCAATCTATAACACTGTGTAAATTGAAGGTCTAGAACCTGTAGATTTGAAGCTCGTATATGTTTTGAAATGTTTACCAATAAGGTGAAGGTAACACATCTGTCACCTCACATAATGACCACTTTAGTGTGTATGCTGAGAACATTTAAGGGTTACTCCCTTAGTGACTTTCCAGTACACAATGTAACGTTGTTATGTATTGTCACTATGTGGTATATTAGACCCCAGATCTTATTCATCTTTTGACTAGAAGTTTATACCCTTAGAACAATGTATCTCCATTTCTCAAAATCCCCAGCCCCTGGCAACAATCTACTTTCTGTTTCTGTGAGTTTAGCTTTTTTTTTACATTCCACATATAAGTGAGATCATACAGTATTTGTCTTCCTCTAAGTTATTTCACTCAGCATATGCCCTCAAGTCTCAAATGAAAGGATTTCTTCCTTTTTTATAGCTGAATAATTATATATGCATTTTCTTTACCCTCTCATCCTCTGGTAGACACCTGGGGTGTTTCCATGGTTGGCTAATGTAAATAATGCTGCAGTGAACATAGGGGTGTGGCAGGCTACAGAGATCACTTTGAGATAGTGATTTTATTTTCTTTATATATATACCCAGATGTGGGATTGTTGGATCATAGGGTAGTTCTATTTTTACATTTTTTTTTGAGGCAGTTTCATATTGTTTTTCACAGTGGCTACATCAATATACTTCCCAGCCAACAGTGCACAAGAGTCCCCTTTTCTCCACATCATTGCCAAGTCTTCTCTCTTGTCTTTTTTATCTAAATGACATGTATTATTTTAGCATATACATAGCATCATAGCCTCATAGCATCTCTTTGAGGTAAATTCCATTATTTCCCTCACATTAAACAGTAGGAAACTGAGGCCCTATTCATAGAAATAGAAAAGTGTAATCCAATTATGGACATTTGTAATTTCTTGAATGTGCCACAATTTCTCTCCCATTGGTGAGGAAGGTGAGAAAATTGATGCACTATATTCTCCAGCCCTAACTCCCTGACAACTGTTCTCCTGTGTCGTCCCTATGCACATGTCATTGGTTGTCATTGTCTGATTTATCCATTGGTTTTAGCAACTGGATTTTAAATTTCTTGAGCTCAGAAATCATGTTTTATTGATAAATGTGTTGCCAGGACGTACACTGAGTTTGACACATGGCTGGTGTCCAGCGGCTGTTAAATAAGAAAAGTAGAAAACTACTTTGCAAACGACTGCCATGCATCTGGTAATAATTAGTGGCATCTCAGTCATAGCACCTGAGAACTAACCTCCAGAGCAAGGATAACAAAAAAGATTGAGTTCTCACGAGAACTCCAGTCATTTGTTGGCTTTCTAGAGCACAGTGGTGAGACGGGTTCTGAGTTAAAAGTGCAGGCTCAGGGCCAAAGAACCATCAACCATATCACCTATGGTCTTGGGAAGAGGAACATGCAGTTATGTGTGCTGTGTAACCACCATCCTTTTGTGGTCAGACTAAAAATCAGTAATAACATGAGACTGTAAGTGAATTTAGGCAGAACACAGTGGAGCTCACTAGGCTGACTGACCTTTCTTTAGACTCAACTTTATGGGAGGCCGTTGTATTAGACTCAATCTTTCATATATGTTTGGCACCATTCCTAAATGAAATGGAATTTGAAGCACATAAATACTATTAAAGGTCAGTTTTTCAGAGAACTCAACTTTAAATATCTTCCTTTCTTTATTTACTATGTGAAAACAAATAATAGTGTAAAAAGTATAGCTTTGAAAGACACACACACACACTCATGCAATGAAATTCTATCTCAAGAAAATCTAGCTGATCATCTTCAGACACATCACAGAAAATGCGCTTGACACTATCATTGACTAAAGGTAGTAATCATTCCACTGCCACTTGATTCTAGAGCTATTTCATTAATTAAGAGCAAGCTTAAGTTATATTATCTAGGAACAAAAAATAAGTCTAACCCAATGATGTCAGGAGGACGGCAATGTCTGCCTTTTTCTAGAATTTAGTTTCTTCTCAGTGCTTATCTTCACATACAGTGATATTTGATATTTCCACAGGAGCAAAGAAAGGAAATTGCCATTTTTGGATGAAACATTGTGACTTTCAAGGCCTGCTTGTGTGTGAATTAGGCCAAGTCTTTAGGGACGCATCTAGGATAATATTTCATGAGGATAAAATGTAGAGTTGGGAAGAAAACCTGGAATTTGTTCTGTGTAATGTCACAGGAGGCAGTATGTCCCTATAAGTGGCCTACAATATCTTGTTAGTATAGAAACCATGAATATATGACAACTCAATACTTTACTGATGGCTTAAAAGCTCATTGCTCCATTGATTCTTCTTTCTTTTTTAGTAAAATCCGAGTGGACACAAAAGGATGAAAGACGAGAGCCTTAGCATGAACATCTCAGCTAAGCTTTCTTCAGCACTCAGGGTAGTAGTGAAAAGTCCCTAATCAAATATCACATTTCATAAACTAAATGGGAACCACATAATGAAATTGTTATAAAATGGTTTTAGCTTGTTCTCCCAGTTAATTTATGAAATATTGCTTGGGAAGAAGAAATGCACACATACATACATGAAATGCCAGTAATTGGCAATACAAATTTATCCCATATCAGGTCACAGTACTTTATTCCCAGTATCTTTAACCTTTAACAAAAGACCACAGTGTTTCTCTACCACACCCTGTGTCTGTCTTCCACTAGAAACTAGACATTCACCAGAAATTATTTTATAACTTCCAAAAGGCTTTTCTAATTGCGTATGAACAAGTTTTTCCCTCCTTCTGAATTCCAAGCATGTCTTCTTAAATTCTACTCACACTTGATTAATAGGAAGATCCATCAAATATCCTTATGTAATTCTAAAGCGGGAGGTAGGTTTTAGGGGATGCTTCCAAGGTTTTAATGTCATTGTAAAGATATGGACCTGTAGGTGTCCAACCACTTTTCAACACACAGGAAGTGGAAGAGCAAAAACAAGGGCCTTCTCTGAAGTGGGTTCTTGAATTGTGTCCAGTGAAGTTGCTTCAGTGAATTGCCATTACACATCACTTACGGGATAATGGATGCCTGGAGGTGTTTTATGACGTCACATCACTCTTTATCAAGTTTTAACTTTAGAACTGACATGGGTTTTAATTTCATAAGTCTGGAGGTTTAAAAAAATATTTTCTCTGGACATCTGTCCTGGAGCTGCCTTTGTATATTTCCATAAAACATATACTCTACAGATCAAGGTACATATATACCATCATACTTATTTGGTATCTGTAAACACATATCTAGTATTTTTACTTGTGTATTCCACTTATGTATGTATATGTATATGTTTCACAAAATTTATATTACATAGTATATGTATATAAATTTATATGTAAATATATTTGATTTATATAAGTGGGCATATGTGTGTGTGTATATATGTGTGTGTGTGTGTGTGATAAATTTTTGCTTTTTACAGATCTTGTATTAGACCAACAAACATAATTTCATAAATTTCAGTTTGATGTAGCATGTATTTGTTTAAGATTAATATTAATTATTAAATCTAGAATCTGTTATGCAAACTTACAAGGTGTGAAAGAACATGTCTTTTTCAGTGAAATAGAAGGGCATAGTTTGTTCCTTCACATGAAAGTATAGCTTTTCTGGTTAGATTAATTTAATTGTGTACCTTTTTATAAAGGCAGTGCTTTTTTTTTTTTTTTAGATTTTATTTATTTGACAGAGAAAGACACAGCAAGAAAGAGAACATACGCCAGGGGTAGGGAGGCTGGTTCGAGAGGGAGAAGCAGGCTTCCCACCCAGCAGGGAGTCAGATGCAGGGCTCCATCCCAGGACCCTGGGATCATGACCTGAGCTGAAGGCAGATGCTCAATGACTGAACCACCCAGGCTCCCCAAGGCAGTGCTTTCTTATGTTTTTTTCTCCAGTCTTGTTGAGGTGTTTGCCAAACAAAATTGCATATATTTAAAGTGTACAAGGTGAAGATTTGAAATGCATTTTATGTAATTTAAAAAATAATTTTACATAACATGATACCTTTGGTGCTATCTCCATCGAAGCCATGAGAGAAGTTTGTTTGATACCCTAACAGAGAATATTTTCCTTGCTTTTATTTTTTACCCTGTGGTTGTACTCAAGGTTAAATCAAGGTATCAGGAAGGTGTGACTGTGACAAGAGGTAGTGATGACAGGGACAAATTAATGCAAGATCAGTGGCCTGGATATTGATTCTTATCATGAGATCTTGGTGAAATGAAGTCATTTTTTAATTAGACTTTTAGTTATCACAATAAATGATGCTCAAAATAGAGTCCGTAACTTTGATGTTGGCAGTTTCATCACCACTTGTGATGAAAAGGACAGTAAACAGGAAATTTAGAGAAATGGTAGAATCATAATACACCCATAGGAAAATCATATGTGCTGAGCTTCTTTTCCTGTGTAAGGAATACAAATAGTTTGTCTGTGAACTTGTCGGCTCTCAGAATCCCTTGGTGAATATAAAGATGTCGAGTTGATCATTCTGCAGAATTCTCATGAAGATTATCCCATCTGATTTCTTTCTGATGGAAACAACTTAGTGAAGTTAACCCTGGTTTTAGAGCAATTTCAGTAAGATCTTAGAGCTTGGAAATGGTATTATGTTAGATCCCTTCCTTACCCATGGTTTTTAAATGGCTGAAACTGGGAGCTAATAATGAAACTTCTTACCTGCACTGTGGTACACAAGACAAATAATACATCTCTGGATAAGCTACTTTTGCTTATGCAATAGATGTATTTGGATCTGATTCTTTCTTGCATATCCGTTTTTGCAAGAATAACAACAACAAAAAATAACAATAACAAAAATTCTAATTCATGGGAATTCTTACTTTTTTCAAAATTGTTTTCTTTTTTACTCAATCAAATATAAAAATAAACATCTCTCTGCTGGAATTTCTGGTTTTAATTTACTTTACTCCTAGAACACTACCACTGTGCTTTATGTGAATTAGTGGTATGAAGGTTCAGTTGGATAGATATTTTTTAAAGTAATTGACAGTCTTTTGTAAAAATCCAGTGTAGCTATTCCTTGATTAGTCATATGAAGCTGACAAAATTGCCAACATTTTTGAAGAATACCCCCTACATGGGCATATTTATTTTATTTTAAATATATTGAATAAATTCTAAGTAAATAAACCATCCTATGTTGTTTCCCTGATATAAAATGTGTGCTGTTCCTTCGTGTTACATAAAGAGTCATAGCAGCCTGGTACAGTGGAAACAAAATGATTGTATTCTGTAGAGAGAAAACAATGAAGACTCTGATTTAAAAAATATTCTCAGGGGAAGTTATTATTTTTTTTTTCAATTTAACAAGAATAAATTATCATTTTTCAAAGAATAACTTCAAAGTCATATTCCTGTTTTCTTCTTTAAAGATTAAAATTTTTCGGGTAAGTAAGTGCATGAACTTAATCTATCCTGTAGGTTAACTCTTTATATTCTTGGTGAAGTGTAGGCCAGAGGGATAACCTCTTACTCTGAGAATTTAATTGCATGTTTAGGAATATTTCACTTAAAAAAAAAAAACTACACTATTGCCTCATTAATTGTTTTTTATCCTGACTGGTTAGTTTAATATTTCTTAAAGTGTTGTTAGTTTTGTTTTGTTTTTTTTCAACATTATGGACTTGTGGGATGATGAAAGAGCATGTTTTTGATCTAGCCCTGATAAGCCAGTTTCCATTTCCCCCCACAAAACAGGTTAAGAATCACTACTAATTCTAAACAAGACACTTTGTATTTTACTCCGTTCCTTAGATCTGGGGAGGTGGAAATCAGTGTATGCCCCTCACTAACAGCTCATGGCCCAACACAGAAGCATAGGTTGTACCTACTGAAGGTTTTACAGCAATGACCAGAGATCCTAGTTCTGGAAAGATGACTCTAGTCACGTTGCCGGTCATTCAGTTGGAGGAATCGAGTGTTTCTTCTTTACAGAGTGGTGATTTTGTTCCCCCAGTCTGTGCTTCATTGATAACTTGAGCGCGGTACCCAGTGCTATTTTTAAATGAACACCCCCATTCAGGTATTCACTCCTTTACCATGTACTCATCAAACACATACTACGGGTCAAGTAATACACTCTATGCTGAGAACTCAATGGGGTAGAAGACAGACGTGAACTATGGTCAGGCAAAACTTAAAATATTAGGGGCTCCGGAATGTAGGTCTCATTTTGCAGTAGGGAAACAATCAGTGGAATCACCGATCCTCTAACTTTTCTGGCCTGATTTTAGTTCCGTGGATGAGTCGTTTGATATAAATGTTAATTTCTCATTTTTTGAAGTATTACGATGGCAACAAAGCCTTTCCTTGTACAGCTGCCGCTGACACTGGCCCTGTCCACATGGAAGCCTGTGCTCCAGCTATTTCTAATTGCTTACAATTCCCATTAAGTTCATTGCCTCAGCTCCTCTGATTCTTTTCACACATTAAGTATGATTAACCTGGTGTTTGTGAAAATTTGTTTTTAATTGTTCTTGGCACCAGTGAGCAAACAGGAATGATATTGGAGCTAGTGTTCAGTGATGGCAGAAGTTTATCAAATAATCTGGGGCTCCCAGGATGCTCTGGTCTTTAAGCATCTGTCTTCTGCTCAGGTCACGATCTCAGAGTCCTGGGATTGAACCCCCCATCAGGCTCTCTGCTCAGTAGGGAGTCTGTTTCTCCCTCTCCCTGCCCTGTTCATGCTGTCTCTCTCTCTCACTCAAATAAATAATAATTTATCAAATAATCATACACATCTATATTTTTTTTTTACCAAAACTACACAGTAATGGTAAGAAAATCTTTAGAATTTTAAATTAAAAAATATTTTCCTCCCACTTTGTGGCGGTATTTCCTGACTATTTTCCACAGACCTCATAAACATTAACTTGATGGTAGCCACTGGGGACACGAGATAGAAAAACTAGCATATGTCAATATTGTAATCCTTCCCAGAAAAGACAAATGAAAAAGCAAGTAGCTACAGGTTGGTTTCAGAATGTTGAAATATCCTAAGAAAAATTAGGTATTTTTAGGAGAAGATTTAAAAGTAATTTTGCTTTTATAAATCTCAAGCTAATAATTTTGATCAAGACCCTGGTACTATCATTAAAGATTTCTCTCTGATTGTTTCCTTGAACTATTCTTAGTTGAAATCTGACATCTTTCCCCAACCACACTGTGTTTCTCAGTCTATACTGGATGAGTTTACTGGGTTTTTTAAAGCTTTTATTTATTTGAGAAAGAGAGAGAGGAGAGAGAGAGAGCAGGGGCAGGGACAGAGGGAAAAGTAGGCTCCCTGCTGAGCAGAAAGCCAGATGTGAGGAGTTGGATCCCAGAACCCCAGGATCATGACCTGAGCCAAAGCCAGATGCTGAACTCACTGAGCCACTGAGTCACCCCTGAATGACTTCACTATTAAAACTAGTTTTCCTTAAAATGCTTAGCATGGTTCAGTGGTAATTGTATAATTAAATCTCAAGGTGCACAAAGTACATATACAACAGAAAACAGACTAAGGTTGAGTTATGAATACAGGCTCCATTGGGAATAGCTTCTCATCATTTCCGCTGCTTTACTGTGTGGTCGAGTATTTATTCTCAATTAGAAAACAAAACAAAACAAAAAAGCCTTGCTCCTTTTTGCCCACACACTGTCCTTGAGATAATTAGACTTGGTTTCACTAAGATTCTTCCAGTGATGTAGTGGCCTGCCCTGCCTTTCCAGGAGAGTACAAGTGACGTCCATCAGGGAGGTATGGACTCCTTAGAGGCATGGACCCAAGAAAATATTTTTCTCAATAGTTAGTGCTTTTTTGTCTCCACTCACTTTTATTTTTTCAAAAAATTGTGCACTCATTGTCCTTTGATTAGCTAAGCACCACTCTAGTGAATAGTAAGTGGCCAGTGTTAGACACGAAATAAAGTTTTAGGATTCTGTGGAGTTCATGCAAACAGGTCTGAAGCGATCATTTTTTAAAATAATTTTTAAATTAATTTATTTTTAATCCCAATGCAATGAACATGCAGTGTTATACTTGCTTCAGACGTACAATATAGTGATCAAGCAATTCCGTACATCACTCAGTGATCATCGTAAGTATATTCTCAATCCCCTTGACCGATTTCACCTATTCCAACCTACCCATCTCCCTCTGGTAGCCACCAGTTTCTTCTCTATACTTAAGAATTTGCTTTTTTGTTTATCTCCCCCCGCTCCTTTCTTTTTCTTTTATCTTACATTCCCCAAATGAGTGAAATCATACGGCATTTGTCTATCTCTGACTGGCTTTTTGGACTTAGCATTGTGTCCTCCAGGTCCACCCATGTTGTTGCAAATGGCAAGATTACATTCTTTTTCATGGCTCAGTAATATTCCATTGTGCATGTATACACCACATCTTCTTTATCCATTCACCTAATAGTGGACACGCGGATTTCTTCCATGATTTGGCTATTGTAAATAATGCTGCAGTGAACATAGGGGTGCCTATATTTTTCCAAATTAGCATTTTCATATTCTTTGGGCAAATACCCAGTAGGGGAATTACTGGATCATATGGTAATTCTATTTTTAAGTTTTGAAGAACTTCCATACTGCTTTCCACAGTGATTGTGTCCCAGTTTACATTCCCAACAACAGTGCATGAGCATTCATCCTGATGATGATATAGTGTCCTTTGTGTCTTATTACAGTCTGTTTTAATGTCTATTCTATATGATGTAAGTACTACTATCAGGCTTTCTTTTAGCTCCCATTCACATGATAAATGTTTTCCCATCCCTTAATTTTCAATCTGCATGTGTCTTTTGTTCTGAAATGAGTCTCTTGTAGGCAGCATATCGGTGGGGCTTGTGGTTTTATCCATTTAGTCATTCTGTCTTTTGATTGGAGCATTTGGTCCATTTTTATCTAAAGTAATAATTGATTAAAAAAGTAATTATTGATACGTATATACTTATTGCCATTTTGTAACGTGTCTTATGGTTGTTTTTGCAGTTTTTCTCTGTTCCCTTCTTCTGTTGCTCTCTTCTCTTGAGGTTTTATGGCTTTCTTTAGTGATATCCTTGCATTCTTTTCTCTTTATTCTTTGCGTATCTATTACTGGTTTTTGATATGTGGTTACCATTAGGTTTATATATAACATCATACATAAAGCAATCTATATTAAGTTTGTAACTGCTTTAGTTTGAACCCATTCTAAAAGCACTACCTTTTTATCCTCACCCCCTAGGTATATGGTGTCTTACTTTATATGCTTTATTTTGTGAATCTCTTGACTGATTTTTATAGACACAGTTGATTTTACTGCTTTTGTACTTCCTACTATTCTTAATCCTGCTTATGGTCTTCTCTTTCCACTCAAAGAATTCCCTTTAACATTTCTTTTAAGGATGGTTTAGTGATGATGAATTCCTTTAACTTTGTTGTCTGAGAAACTCTCTCTCTCTTATGCTGAATGATAGCCCTTCTGGATAGAGTATTCTTGGCACTGCAAGGTGTTTTGTTTGTTTGTTTTATTTTATTTTATTTTATTTATTATTTTGCTTTTAGCACTTTGAGTGTATCATTGTCACTAGTTTGTGGCCTGCAAAATTTCTGCTGCAAAATCAGCGGATTGCCTTTTGGGGTTTCCTTTGTATGTAACAATTTTCTTGGATTTTTATGGTTGCAGGTCTCACATTTAGGTCTTTAATCCATTTTGAGTTTTTTTTTTTTTTGTATGGTGTAAGAAAGTGGTCCAGTTTTCTTTTACATGTGTCTGTCCAGGTTTTCCAACACTATTTGTCGAAGAGGCTTTTTTCCCACTGCATATTCTTGCCTTCTTTGTCACAGATTAATTGACCATGTAATTGTGGGTTTTCTTCTGGGTTTTTATTCTGTCCCATTGACCTATGTGTCTGTTTTTGTGCTAGTATCATACTGTTTTGAATACTTCAGCTTTGTGATGCAGCTTTTCTTTCTCAACAGTAAAGATGATAGTAAAATAGTAAATTAAGAGGGGATGGGTTTTGAGTGTTTATTCTTTGTTTTTTATGTAATTTACTTAATTCTAATTTTACATACTTTAATTTTAATAACTCACTCACCAAATTCCCAGGAGCTTAATGTTGGCTCTTGGAAATTGATCCAAGGTAACTCTGGCACACTGCTAGTTAAGCAGAAGTGTGCCTAGTCCCTCCCTCAAAAGCTTTAAGGAAGCCCATGGGGAAGTGATTCTCTTTGCTAGTTACTGCTGCTATCATAGCTGAAATGTTTCAAATTGAAGCCACTGCATCACCTCTGGTTCCAGGCTGAGAACATCATGGAACAGATGGAGAGCAAGAAATAAACATTTTTGGTTGTAAGTCAAGGAAACGTTGGGGCCAGTTTTTACCATGGTGTTACTCTAGCTATCTAGATTAAAACTCGAATTATAAAAATTACAAGATGATGTGAATAAGCCTTAATTCCCCCTGATAAATGGATTATGTTATAGATGTTCCCACATAGTTGAGTGGAGCATTATCTTTTAAAGTTTAAATATTTATTTGGGAGAATAAATAGCAGAAACAAAACATGGATAGATTATTGATATATATTAAATGGCAGGGCCATACAACTCAATTTTCTCACAGATTGCCAATCAAGTTGATTTTCCTTCATCTGGCAATCTGTCCAAAATTCTAATATATTCTTGGTTTGCAGAAATTTGGGAGTCTATGAGCTAATGATTTTTTCTCTGATGATCATTGTGTAGATATTATATACCCTGCCTCTCTGTTTTTCTCCTTCAGTTCCCTAATTTTTTAATACCTTGTTATACATCTTTATATCTGTGGCTGCTACAGACTCTTTCAGGAAGCCCCAAACTAGGTGTGTAGACAGTAAGTTCCATTAAGTCAGAGATCCAACCCATTTTGTTCACTATTATATTCTTAATGTTTGGCAAATAATTGGTACTTAATTATGTTTGCTAAATAAACTCCTGAAAAAAAGACACTTTTGAAATCAATTTACACTCTGATGTATGTGCTGCTTTATTTATTATTCTAACATACATTGAAGGGATTTGTGAATGTCTGTTAGCATAAGCAATAAGCCCCTTGAGGGCAACAACACTGTCATCTTTCTGTAAAAAACCATGGCAATGTTTAGTACTCCTAGCAGGAATTTAATAAATATTTATTTTATTTAAACATCTTCTAAACCTCTGTCTATAGCAATGAGATGTCTACCCATGAATATAAATCATATTCAGGGTCAGACAGCTGGGGCTGAGGGCTTAGGAATGAAGACTAAGAGAAGGTGTTTTACCGATGATGGTGTATCATCAGAAAATGTATACAGAATAGGCCTGGTAGAAACTTAAAAGGGTACATGAATTCGGTTATCATAATAAAGATAATCACTTTGCATTTACATAGCACTTTGCAGCAAAATGAATTTCAAAGCAATTTGCCAAACATTTTTACAAAGGATCACTTGGCTGAGTCCCAAAGAGTGTCTTCTGGGATGGGACCCTGCAGCTGTTCGCAGAGTGTTTCGAGATGCCAAAGAGCTGGCTTACTCAGCTGTGCAGGGGAGACGTGCTTATGAGAAGTTGCCAGGGAACTGGGGTAGCCCTTCTCAAAGGATGCCTGGTCCTACTCCATTGCGGGGGTTTGTCTCCCTCAGGAAATGCTGCCATTTCTAAGAAACAACATGGGAGAAGGGTTTCTAAACTTTTTAAAACAGGCATCTTACCCAGCTTAGGAAGAAGAAATAGGCAGAGTCATTGATTTAGTACCCAGAGGACAACCTAAGTCATGACAATTCAGTCCAACAAACATATACTGAACACCTCAGGCAAGTCCCTTGAACTCTTAGAGCCTCCGTTTCCTTACTTGAAAAGTTCATTCCTCAGAGGTTATTATGAGCATTAAATGGGTGCAAATTAAACCAAGAATGATTGTACTTAGCGTAGAGCAACTTCGCACATCCCTTTTACCTAGCATTATTTTTAGTATCATTACTGATTCTATATCTTAAATATTACTATATATAATTTGGAAAAGATAATTAATTTTCTTTTCCTTAGAGATAGTATCTTTTTTGTATTTTTATGATTATAAATAGCTTCCATGATTCCTTCATATTAGTTTTTTTTGCAAATTCAAGAACTGTTCAAAATCAGTCTTACAAAATTTCATATACTCTAAAATCTTGCAAAAACGTGGGCCTTCATTGATGTTATATGTAGGATTATGGTTATAATCTAATGAGTAAGAAGTATGACTATACTTAATCAGATCCAGCTGTCATATCACTCTCTAAATTGTTGTACATTTCAGGGTACAATAAGAACCCCCAGAAATATCCAAACAGGACCAAAATAGAATGATAGATTCAAAATAATATACTATATATATATGAATGAAAAAAAAAAACAGATGATTTTATTCAAAACAATATTTTAGTAAGTCAAAGTCAATGAATTGTCCAAGAGAAATGGAAGCCCATAGAATTAAATAGGCATGAAACATTTTATGTTAGACTACTGTAATAGTCAATTGTAATATTGTAATAGACTATTGCAGCATCAGGAAAACATGGAACTCAACTCCAGAGAAATAAAAGGCAGGATGGTTTTTAAGCACTGAGGTGAACTATTGGAAAACTACTGGAGGACATTGGGGGGAGGTTGGTCAGGGTAATCAGGCCATATCTTTTGGCGAATTGATGCTTACTGATTTGAAGTTAGGTTCCTTCTCTTTCATAGAGAGCAGGAGACCAGAACCCTAATGTTGATTCCTTTTAAGGCTCATGTCATTGAGAAAGTTACTCTTGAACTGCAAAACTGACAAAAGGCTAGGAGAAGCTTTATCCCTCAAAAGGATAGAGAAAGAATTTGTAATCACAAACTTTCTAAATTAAATGTTCTAACAAAAGGGAGTCCAGGGAATAAGAAGAAGAAAGCTTTCTAAAGTTTAGTCAAGCTGAAGAGAACCTTAAATTCAGCTTTTACAACAACCTTCCATGAAACTAGGTCAGCTCTGTTCTCCAGAATTGCCTTAATGCAGTGAACAGGGGTCAAAGCATGTTAGCAAAAGAACATTAAGTTAGTTTTTTTTGTTTGTTTTTCTCTATGCCTACTGATCATGCAGCTAGGGAAAAGAATGTGACAGATAACTGTATTGGCAGAAAGGACTAGTTGAAGTGTCTCAATGTACACCACATTTATCTTAATTTATTCTAGAAATTAATCTATTTTTCATTTTACCAGAATTTCCTTATTACAAATGAATAATCAATATGTTAGAAAGGCACACTTGGAGTTGTTCTAAAGCAAAGCAAAGTACAGCATAAAATGCTTAAGAACTCAAAATTTCATTGATGGTTTTCATGAGTTCGATGTTTCCGTATAGCAGTAGGAATAAGTTCAGAAGAGGAATAAGTTCTCACTGTTTCAAAATATGTAAAGACACAGTGAATTTTAAAATTTTAGCAGAAGATTCTTGTAATTATTATTTTCTTTTATAATTAATGGAGATTTGCATGGAACACATAGATCTCAAAGGTGCTTTGTAGAGTTCGACCCCGAGAGTTATCTCAATTGAGGCTGAACGGATTCTACTTAAGCCTGGAAAAGGAGAAAGGTCAATGGTAGAGTGCTTTAATTTCTTCTAAATGGCTTTGCAAAGCACTCAAGAAAAGTCATTTTCATTGGACATTTGGCAAAATGCTGCTATTGTTTCAGGTTTAGACAGCTAAAGAAATCAACAGTAACACAATGATCTTGAAGAAAGCAAAATTGACAAAAGGAAAGTGAATAATTCACATCTAGCTGCGAGCAAAAATAGGCTGAAGTCACAGCTAACTAAGCCACATGCTCCTTTTCCAGTGTTGGCAACCATGGTCAATAACTAGTCACAGCTAAGAAAGCAGCGTGTGCTTTCTCCAATGTTGGCAACTCCAGTCAATAAAGTATAATTGGAACCTGCCAAGAAGGTAGTGTGTCAAAGGTGTATTTAAGCAGAAACTTAGATGTTGAACTGTTTGTATAAAAATTGAGCACATAGTCTAATTATAAGTTTGAGAACTTTAAAAAGCCTGAACGTTGTGAATCTGTCACGTGAGTGACTTGCCCTGCTACAGCGTGACGAGTGCATCAATAGAGCTCAGTCAGAACTGAGGAAGAAGTGTCAACATGACAAAGAAGGGCATTGCTTTTAGTAAGTAATTAGAGGGAAGGTGGAGAGAAATGGCCCGTTATTAGTTATGACTACAATTACAGTAATAGCTACTATAATAGAATAATTAATATGGTTACTTATCACTAGCTATCCCCTTTGATGAGGATCAGCAAAAGGATTAAAATATCATTTCAGTTTATCTTCCTTAAAGATACACAAGTGAAAATGAGACTTTTTTTTTTGTTAAGTCGAAAGAAAGTTATTCTTTTGCTTGTTCTGTGTTCAATCTATTACCATGTATTGTCATGCAGTCTATTTACTTCAAACTTTCTTGACACTCAAGGAACTATTATACAGCACTACAAAGAGAATTGAAACAATATGCAGAAGTCACTTCCTGTTAATTGGATAGGTAGAGTGTGGAATAAAATAGGACTGAAATCAGCACTAAAGATCATAGTCACTTTGGTAGTAACTATTCTTTCTTGTCACCCAAATCCAGAGGCTTCAACGAAATCACTGCATGTCTTTGTCTGTCTCACTTATGAGGCTGAAAAACAAAAACAAAAATAAAAACACTATATTTATATATCTAAGCTCTGCCCCACTCTGGGAATCAAAAGATTTCCCTTGGTAGGTGTGTTATTCAAAGAATATATTTTGTTAATAGTAGTGCAAATCAAGGATAGAGACTGATTAATGGACTAGTTTTTTCAGTAGAATAAATGAAGTAGTGCCTCAGATCACTTTCTTTCACATAACTTAGCAGGTAAAATTGCATTAACCATTCCAGCATTTCCATAGAGTGATCTCGAATTTTCCTCCATGTCATCTTGCTGATAGATTGGGCCCTCATCTATAGTGAACGTTACTTCAGATTTTTATTTTTATTTATAGCATAGATAAATTTAACATGCATTACTATAGAAAAGGTCAAAGAATTGTTTGCACATTTTGGTCTTATTTGCATCTCAATTCGTGTCAGATAATCAGAGGAAGAATCTCATGGGACACTAGGAAATATGTTTACAAGGTCTGCTTTGCTGTATTGTAGCCCAGCCAGGCACCGATCCACTTCAGGCCCGTCTCCATTTTTGGTAAATCGTCACACAGCTCTTAGAATATATTGGAGCACGTAGACATTTCAACTGAACCAAATTCTTCTTTTTTTATGTTAAAGAACATAAAATGATGATCAAGTGACTGATTTTTTAATACTTTTCTTTTCAAAATTATTTACTGTGCTGCCTCCTACCAGATTCATCAAGTTAGTCTAGTTGTAAATGAAAACTCTTTATGTATATATTTGACTTTTTACTATGTCATCATGTAAAAGGCAATGACTAGAAGAATCAGTCTAGCTAAGATTTCACACAATGCTTGGTGATCCGCAGCCCTTAACATATGAATGGGCATTAGAAACACATACACTGGGCGCCTGAGTGGCTCAGTGGGTTAAGCCGCTGCCTTCGGCTCAGGTCATGATCTCGGGGTCCTGGGATCAAGTCCCGCATCGGGCACTCTGCTCAGCAGGGAGCCTGCTTCCCTCTCTCTCTCTGCCTGCCTCTCTGCCTACTTGTGATTTCTCTCTGTCAAATAAATAATAAAATCTTTAAAAAAAAAAAAAAAAGAAAGAAACACATGCACTAATATCTCCTTGTGCTTATTTAGAAGGTAGAATTGAATTGGGATTAGAGGTAGGGGAAGTGACTAGAATTCCATGAGGATTGAAATTGATTCTTATTAAGATTGCTGTATATACATGCCTCATTCTTCACCTCATTTACATAGTCCAGAATGATGTCCCAGTTAGCATTCATTTTAATATGTCAACATTAGCACAATAGTTTACCAAGGCCATTTCAGGTTTTTATGATATCCCATGTTTGGGAGTTTTATGATGACCTACATAAAACAGCAGCCCCTTTGAAATCCACACTTTCCTTGGCTTCTTGACTCACTGTTCAGTCTAATTATTTGTCTAAGTCAGCAAACCTGTGTTCACTTTACAAGGTCTAGTTCAGAATCCCTATGCGTGGGTTCTTCGCAAGGTTACAAGCTTGGATGTAGTAAAGCTGTATGGAGAGAAAATAAATCAGGAGATATGGGCTCTTTTCAGTTGTGCAGCTAACTAATCAGTCACAAAACATAAACAAGTCCCTTTAGTTCCCAGGACTCAGTTTCCCAACCTGACATTCCCCTGATTCTATACTTTTTACATCAAGTCCTGCATTCTCAAATGCTAGTCAAAATAGACAGTCACAAAGATGAGCCTCCAGAAGATTAGACTGGCTTATTATTTTACTCTCATCATGTTCTCTCCAGCGTATCTGTGTCTGCCTCTCCTGATGTCATTTGTTGAAGGAAAACTGCATAGCTTCTTAAAATAAACATTTGCTAAGGGCATGATTTATTTCTGATAACTGTCTAAATTAGATCAGTTATTTTTTTTAATAATCTTCAATACTCTCTGCCTTAAAAAAAAAAAAAAGAAATATTGTGCTGAACACTTTGATTTAGAAATGCAAATTATATTGAAATTCCTCCTTTCCTAAGGGTAAAACAGGCTATTAACCACCCACTTGTTTATTGGCCCAACTTAATAGCTACAGTAAAAGAACATGACAGATAGCACCAAATTTCAGTGTTCTAACATTCTTATATAGACAAAGCTGGCACATTAAAATAGAATCCCCATTAAACTAGCCCATGTTACTCACATATTCCTCAAAAGCAAAAATGTGTTTCTTTGAGTGTATTCTCATGGTGCTGACACTGAAATGGGTCAAAACATGGAGATTTATTCTGGGCGCTACCATTTACTAGATGCATGGCTTTAGACAAGATATTTGGCCTTTCTCACTTCAATTTCCAGAGATGAAATGGGGATCTTAAGGGGTAATTTCAAGTTTTGAATGAGGTCATATATATTGGACTATTTGGAAAACTGCAAAGTCCTATGTAAAGAAATATCACTGTTTTTGTTCATGTCAGCAATTTGACTTATTTATTACACATATTGGTCTGGGAAATTTTCATTCTCATGCTTCCATTTTCTGGAAAAATAAATAAACAAAAGACCTTCCTCAAATCTGAATTCTTTCTCTTAGTCATGATGATATTTCTTTGCTTAAGAATCAATTTTTAAAGGAATAGCCCTCAAATATTAATTTAAAGTGCTCCAAAATGACTTCCTAAGCCCTAGGTCCAATTGCCTTAGCATTTTTTTTAATTCCCCAAATCAGCCTTAGCATGTGACATTCATGACCACACCATTCTTGAAGTTCCTCATTTGGCTTTTGTCATACTGAAACTGTGAACTTGAATCGATCCATCACTCTTTCATTCATTTCTTCAGATACTCACCCATCCAATGATCCAACAAGTATCTACCTTCCCTGTGGTTAGACACAGTTTCAAGGGACTAGAGATACAGCAGTGAACAGCAAACACAAGGGAGGGGCTTACATTCCATGGAGACAGACAATAAACACAGAGATATTTGCAGCAATTACCCGAGGAGTGTCTTTGCATAGTATCCATGGCTAACACTGTGTTGCTGCTGCTGCCCACAGAGAGAATTTGGAAGGTAATATTGAAAGAAGTAAAAGATATCAACTGCATTTAGTCCTTCATTCTGAGTCTTACCTGGTCCCTCCTCTGTTTCTACTCCCCTTAAATGGGTGTTATATGATTGGTCTTCCTGATCCTTTTTTTCTTTCAAGTTTTCTTAGTTTTTTTTGTTTGTTTGTTTTTGTTTTTAATTTGTAAAACAATTTCAGTTGCTGCCTTAGATCTTTAGGACCCGTTAGCATGTTTAAATCCTTTGTGAAGCTGGACATTAAGCTCATTAGGAGTACTAATCTCATTTTCATTTATGGAGTCCACTCATGATAAATGATGTCAATAACTTATGCGTAAGGTTTTTATAAATATTTAAAATGACATTTTTTCTCTAAATGTGCATCTAGCTTACATTTGTAAAAGAAAACGTTTAGAGGCTGTAGACTAAAAGAAACTTCTCAAAAAAAAAAAAAGAGAAAAAAAATTTATCAAAAATATCATCCCCCAAACAGAGCATCTATTTTTATTGTTCTGGGCTCAGTTTATGTCTTTGTCCACATATATCCCAGAAGGTATCAATATTTTTCTACTGTCTGGTAAATAACAGCATCCAATTTCTCTGTTCCACTCTCCACGTTCTAACAAGAATCGTCTTTCCAAAACAGCCCATCTCATATCTCGCACACTGATATCACAGCCACACTGATGCTCTCAACAACTTTGACCCTGAGATTCACACAGAAAATGGTATCTGTCCCTTCAGGAAATAATCAAGACCAGAATTAGAGGTGTGGATGCAGTGTAATTGTCTTCCTAGTTCTTGTGTGTGTCCTTCAGAAAATCATTTTGAAAAATCTATATATGCTCAGGAACCCTTTTGAGTTACCTAAAATGTTTATTATAGTTTAAAATAATTGCAAAGGATTTACTTTCTGCTGCATTGTAAATGTTGAGTTAAGACAAAACATGGCATTACTCTTTCAAACACGGTGGATGAAGTAAAAATGTAAATATCTCAGCAATGTGTAAAGATCCATTTGAAAAGACAGGAACAAGTTTTTCTTCAACAGCTGGTTCTTTCTCCTGAACTCATATTATCATTCTAATCCCCCCGTAGAAATTTATGCTAATATAACACATATTTATATCTTGAACAATTTAATAACAACTCTACCCTCTCGGTGACAAATGCATATATGTAAAGTGAAATTAACCTTTTAAAAAACTTCTGTGACCGTAAGTATCTAAGCGCTAACATTTTCTTCTCTATTGAATTAGCATTGCAATTATCACTGGTACTAAATTGATCAAAACCACACATATGTCTTATATTTATTGATAATTAAAGTTTTAAGAAAAAGCTTTGTTGAAAATTCTTTCCTTAATAAAATGGTAGGATCCCTGCCTCTGTATCGGTTCATAAATCTTTGGATGAATTCTTTCTCCTATAGAGAATCGTTCTGCATCACTTCCACTCCTTTTTATTGTTATGGAGTATGTATTGAGAAACATTATTCAAATAAATGGTTAGCTAGGAATAAAAGGAATGTTGTTAGTGGAAAGTCACTCAATTCTTTGAAATTCTTCCAAGCTATGGGCCAAAAATAACATAGTAGCTATCTTCAGGACTTACTTTTAATAATCTTGCAGCTGACAGTTTGACTAAGTCTTCTTTCATTTTTGTTGAAAGCAAAATATTAAAAATGATCTGCTTTGTACGAAATCACTGAAAGGACCTGTACATTAGAATAATCTGCTTCTCTACATGAATTATATTTTCAGTTGTTCCTAGCATCCCGCCCCAAATTCAGGCCCCCAGTTACTTATATTGTGATGCTGGGTATCATATTACATTTAGGCATGGGTGTGTTTGTGACTTGTGGGAAGTAGATGGTGAAAGAGATGGCCTTGCCAGTAGGTTTGGTTTTGGCAGTTCTGTTTTAGGAAAGAATTTGTCTAGAGGCTGAAGATGTGGAAATAGTTTCACATAAAACCATCTCCACTCAGCTGTCTCTCAGAAAGGCCTCATGTATCTTATTTAATACCTAGAGGATTGGAGACCAAAACTGTATCTCTGTATCTAGAAAGTGAATGGTGGTCTGAGGTCTGCCATCGGTGGGCAGAGAATGGATGCAGGACTCAGGAAGGCTGTCCTGAGAGTCATGGATGTTCAGCTGATGGAGAAGAGGGTACCATTTTTCTAGTCTAAGTCAACCTGACATTCATCGCTAAATTTTAGCACCTGTGGCATACCTATACTTGGCCAAGAACACAAGTTCGATTGATATTGTTATCAGAGTTGTTACATATTTTGATAGAAATTTCAGAAGAAATAAAGCTCTATAGATTATAGTTCTCTAAATTCATTTTCCCGTAGGACAATAAACAGGCAGCATTTGAATCATTTAAAATAACTTCATAGCCAGCAAAAACAAACCAAAACTGAAGATAAAATAATCTATGCATATTATAAGAGCAAATGTGTTTTCAGTTAGTCAAACATATTATACTAACATGACTCTTCTGATGAAATCTGGGAGAAATAAAAGTTTAAAAAGTGAATGCCAATGAAAATTTAGAAATCTTAAAACTTCCCTCAAGAAGGACTTGAAAAGATTAATTTAATTTTTCTTCCTAAGTGTGATAAGTACATTTAATATTCTACTTTAGATGGAGATTAGCATTAGAAGGACAAGGGTAATGAAAATGCCGACAAAAAAAAAAAAAAAGATAAAATCCAGTTTTTACCCATACTTAAGTTTTTCTCTATTAAAAATGTAAGATGCCTCCAGAAACTGAATTAATTATTTAAAGTTGCAAAAGTTTAATATATGGTCCTTTAGGGTTACTATATATGCAAATACCTAATTACCAACAGATTCTCTACAGGTAGTTTTTGGGGATCCCCTTTTATCCATTACCATGTTCACGGTATTATGGAATAAGCTAATCGATTTCATTCTTAGATTTTTGTATATTTAGAATAACATGTAAACTATGTGATAATGTTTATACACAGCAAAACCCTTGGAACATTCACAAATTATATTTTTTAGTCACTTACAGAATTTAGGATAATGTGAGATGGATATATCCTTTAAAGATCAATAAAATTGTACTTAATATTTTAATTTCAGCTTTGACTAAAACTTAATTGGTGGTTTTATATAATTCTTTTCAAATATGAGAATTAATGGTGGATGACATTCCTGGAATTTGCACTGTGAATTGAAATAACATGAATCTAATAGGAGTTTTCATAAGAAAATTGTATTGTGGGGCATATATCCCTAATAAGGGCTCAGTGGCTATCCTGGAAAGAAACTTAAGCCTCATATCCTAACCACCCACATGTGGTACTAAAGTTTTCCCGATGTTTATAAAATCACCGGTGGAGCAATCAATCACATAAAAATTATGTTTGCTGATATATTATCATTATGTTCAATGAAGCACTATTTTAATTCTTCAGAATACCTTCCTTTTTACCAACACCTGTCAGGAAGGACAGCCACCTCAGGAAGGACAGCCATCTCAGGGCCATGGGAGGGCTTCTTTGGGGAAAAAAAATTATAGGAATGTTGGATGAAATGTCTGGGAAAAACTTAATTTTTTCTTCCATTTTATCATTCTTATTAAATAATCACTATAAAGTAATATTGCTTATTTCCTTTTTTAAAAAAATTTTATTTCAGTATAGTTGACACTGAGGGTTACATTAGTTTCAGTTGTACACATAGCAATGCGACTTCTATTTATGTTACTCAATGATCATCGCAAGTGGAGACATCACCTGCCCGCCCCCCCATTAACTATATTCCTTATGCTGTGCCTTTTCTTCCCGTGACATCAGTTTGTTCTCTGTATTTATGGGTCTGATTCTGCTTTCTGTTTGTTTATTCATATTTCTTTTTCTTTTTTTTTTTTTAGATTCCACACGAGTGATATCACATGGTATTTGTCTTTCTCTGACTTATTTCAGTTAGCATAATTCCCTCTAGATTCATCCATGTTGTCTCAAATGGCACAATCTCGTCCTTTTTTATGGCCACATGATATTGCTTATTTCTGTATCAAATATGCTGTAACTTACACATTAGTTTTCATCCTTCATAGTAAACCTCTTTTGAGACTGAAGAATTATTCAGATGGCCCTGGATTATTTGGGAGAACAGCCTTTTAAACTGCCTTGACACAAGAAGAGTAGAAACTTTTTTTTTTTTTTTTTTTTTTTGGTATCACTCTTCTACAAATTCTCCCATAATTCATTTCATGGACTTTTGCTTTTGTTGGTATACTTTCCTCTCCCTCACCCATCCCCAGAACACTTGAGAATATCAGAAGCACCCAAAGGCACAATGTACCCTGTAATCCTGTAGACTCTTATGAAGTTGTCTTTATGTTTTACATAAGATAAAAATAGCAAAATCATTAAATCAGTGAATAGTACAAGATCTGAATTCCCCATGTTTCTGATACTTCATTTTATGCTTCTCCTATTCTTCTGGGAGTTTCTCATGGTCAGCCTCCCACTGGCCTTTCTTAGGTGAAATCAGGCTCTTCACTAGCGCTGTATTTCTTGGCCAGTCGTTTGAACCCCTGGTATTTCTTGCCTGCTCTCTCCCTCAGCTGCGGACCTTGCTTCCTGGTAACTTTGAAATCCACTATTCATTTTCATTATAGCACCTTGAGCAGTTTCAGCACATGGTGATGCTTATTAAATATTTATTACATAAGCTTAAGAATGAATTCATTCATAGCCTTCCATTCCATTAATATTGAAAGAAGAGAGGGAATAAAACCTTTTCTTGGTACACTACAATTGTTTTTCAGTCTCAAAACCCACTATCTTAGCTTTTTTTTTTTAACCTCCTTTTCCTCTTCCTTCTTTTTCTTCTCTTCCCCCTTCTCCCCCTCCTCCTCCTCCTTCTTATTCTTTTCCTTCTCCTCTTTATTATTATTATTATTATTATTATTATTTTGCAGTGTAGAGTCACCACTAGCTTCTTTCAGATGATCTCTTCCAAACCAGTTTCCCCCATGTCCACAGAAATTTCCAGATTTAATACTCTCATCTTTGCTGATGACAGTCCGTGGCTCATTTGTCAGCCAACGGATTAAAGCGTGGCCAAACGAGTGTTCTAGAATTGCCCCTCAACTTCTCTTCCTCCTTAGGCCTTTTTCTGAAAAGGTCCATGTTGGTGCTTTGCAGGGTGAAGTAAAGAATGGGAATTTCCCATGGAAATACTCTGGTGCTTTGGGCCACAGGGATTCTCATGCAGGGTTCATCAGGAATTAGAATAACTAACGTGAATCTCTGTGTGTGCCCACAATGATATTATCCATAAACTAGGTGACATCAGGGCTACTGGTAGGAAGACAGATCACTATTCATAGGGAGCTGTTGACTGATAGATGAGATTAACACAAATTTCATATCCATGTGTTATGCATCAAAAATTACCAAAACACAATATGGTGTTTGTCTATTTTCCTGTATCCATCAGACATATTTTAATATTATTCACCTCCCACCATATGCCAGCTCCTTATACTAGGCGTTTAAAGTTATACATGTTCATTAGAGAATGAGTGATTTTGGCTTTACATTCTTGAAAATGCCCCATCCCCTTACTTTCAGAGCAGAGTGTGTTTATTCTAGAGCAAAAACCTTATAAATACGTTAGTTCTACTATACAGAGGCTAGAATTCATAGCTTTTACCGAAGTGGATTCTCCCATCAATGACTCATATTTAAAGTCACTGCTAAGATGCTTCTTCTAAATGAAGTAATATGTAAGCTATAATTTCTAACCGAGGAAGACAACTATTCCCTGATGAGACACTAAGGGATCTTATTTTACATTCTGCCTTCACATTTGAAGATTTACATTTAGGTGAAGTTTAGAATGTCAAGCAGACTGCACAAATAAAAGGCAATATCGCCAAGACGTCAAGATGATAGAGCAAGGTAAAATTAAAATGGTGTTGTGTTTTGTTGGGTAAACACATCAGAAAGCCCTCTGAAATATGTATTTAACCAGTAGAAAGAGCTATTTTATTCTAATGGATGAAAAATATCCAGTCTGTGTGTATGTGTGAGTGTGTGTGTGTAATTTATTTAAATGCTATTTGGAACTATTCCAAAATGAATAATAACATTCATTTGCTAACTTCTGTGGCAGTTTTATTTATGTTTTGAAGAATATAATTAAATATAGGAATTGGATTTAAGTAACACTGAATTTGTGACATAATCTGATAAGCCCTAATGGGGCTGCCAAGAACTGACATAGACCTTAACTCACCTTACTTCCCATGTCCTGATTTTGTTTTTAAGTGTGCACAGCATCAATGTTACTTAGACTTGGCTTTGGAAATTCTGCAGCTCAGGCTATTAGGTATGCAAATTAGGTCTGTTCCTTTTCTCACAGACCCAACAAGTTCAATCATTTTATGGCTTGCAAATGCTTCATAAGCCTCTTGCTTTTCTAGTGGGGTTTCTCGCCAATAAGTAAATTACATTTTTAAAAATAGGCTGAATTTTTATCATGATGGCACTACAAACATTCGTCATCCATATAGGGAATATTTTTCCTTCAGGCTCTGATTTGCAATTCATGATTGCTTCCTGTCTCATCCTTGTTTACTCTCGATGGTACAAGATGGAGAGAAGATAGGTTTAGAGCATACACATTTTAAGTCACTTTCAAACTGAGCTGGATGGCCAAAAGGTTTTTTCTTTGTGTGCACAGTAATTTATTCCACCTAGCCACTGTTAAGTAACAGTTGAAATGATAGGTGACTTTCTCAAAAGAAAGTGTTAAAATATCATTAAGGTCATGCACATCGAACCAATTTTGGTATAATGTAATTTGAGCTTAACATTATTTAAATAATTTTTATATAACCACATGCCTAAATAAAGCCCTAGTTAGGTGATAAAGATAGTAATTCCTCTGTACAGCTTACAAGTCTGGTAGTAGAAAATTATTTGTTAAAGGCACTTCTCTCTTTCAAACAACTTTACAGAGATGCCACTTACATACCATAAAGTTCACTGGTAAATATAAATGGTATTTAAAGTGTAAGTGTCAATGGCATTTAGTATACTTACAGTGTTGGGCAACAATTTGTGTTTCTGTAATTGTAAAACATTTCTGGCACACAAAAAGTAAACTTATACCTATTAGCCCCAACTTGTGCTTCTTCCACTCCCTTACCCTAGCCCCTGACAACCACGAATGTGTCTATTCTGGATGTTTTGTAGATATATGAAATCACACAATACCTGGTCTTCTATATCTGGTTTCATGTTGTTTCAGAGTTCTTCAATGATGCAGAATCTCAGAATTTCATTCCTTCTAATTGCCGAATAATATTTCACTGAACGGATATACCACATTTTGTTTATCCATTCATCAACAGATGGAAATTTGGATTGATTCCAGGTTTTGGCTATAATGCTACTATAAGCATTGTACAAATTTTTGTATGGTGTATATTTTTATTTACCTTGAGTACATACCCAGGAGTAGAATTGATGAATCATAGGGTAGTTTTGTTTCCACAGTAGCTGCCATTGTACATTCCCATCAGCTGTGTATGTAATGTCTCCACATTCACATCAATGATCTTAATTATCTGTCTTTTGTATTGTCTCCATCCTAGTGGTGTGAATGATATCTCAATTTAATTTTTATTCTCTAGGGACCGACGATGTTGAGCATCTTTTTTTTTTTTTTTAAGATTTTATTTATTTATTCGACAGAGAGAGATCACAATTAGGCAGAGAGAGAGAGAGAGAGAGGAGGAAGCAGGCTCCCCACCAAGGAGAGAGCCCCTTGCGGGGCTCGATCCCAGAACCCTGGGATCATGACCTGAGCCGAAGACAGAGTCTTTAACCCTCTGAGCCACCCAGGTGCCCCGATGTTGAGCATCTTTTCATGAGATGCATCTCATACCTTCTTTGGAGAAATTACTATTCAAGTCTTTTGCCCATTTTATAATAGGGTTGTTTGTCTTTTTGTTGTTGGATTTTAAGAGTTCTGAATATATTCCAAATATAAGACACTTATCAGATATATAATTCACAGACATTTTCTTCCATTTGTTAGGTTGTCATTCATTTTCTTGGCAATGTCCTTTAACACACAAAAGCTATTAGTTTTAATGAAGCCTAATTGATTTTTTTTCCCTTTTGGAGTCAAGAATCCATTGCCAAATCCATGGTCATTAATATTTACCCTATATAGTTTTTTTTTTCCAAAGAGTTTTATTGATTTTGCTCATATTTAGGTTATTTATCCATTTTGAGAAATTTTGGTGCATGGTCTGAGTTCAGATCCAGTTTCATCATTTTTCATGAGGATATCCTGTTGTTCCAATATAATTTGTTGACGCTACTATTCTTCCCCAATAAATGATCTTCACACCCTTGTAAAAATCAATTGGCCATAAATGTATATGTTTATTTTTGGTCTTTCAACTCTACTTTAGTGACTTAAATGTCTATCCTCATTCCAATACCATAGCATTGATGATGATGGTGGTGATGATGATGGTGATGATGATGATGATGATGATGATACTTGCGAGAAAACACATATTTACCTTCTTAACAAATTGTTAAATGCTCAGTACATATTGTTAACTATATGCATATAGTTGTACAGATCTCTAGAACTTTTTCATCTTGCATGACTGAAACTATATCCTTTGAATAGAAATTTCCCACTTCCCTCTCCCTCACAGCCCCAGCCACCACCATTTTGCTTTCTTTGCTGAGTTTGACTATTTTAGATACCTCATGTAAGTAGAATAACATAGTATTTGTCCTTCTGTGACTGGCTTATTTCACTTAGTATAATGTTTTCAAGGTTTATCCATGTTGTTGCGTATTGTAGGATTTCCTCCCTTTTTTAAGGGTGAATAATATTCCATCATATGTACAGACCTCATTTTCTTTAGACATTCATCAATTAATGAACATTTAGAAAGTTTCTACCTCTTGGTTATTGTGAATAATGCTGCAATGAACAGGAGAGTACAAATATCTCTTCCAGAACCTGTTTCCAGCTTTTTTTGAAGAAATACCTGGAAGTGAGATTGATGGATAGTACCACTGAGTTTTGATAAATACTTTAGCTTTGTAACAAGTTGTAGTACATTTTGAAATCAGGAAATGGGATTGCTCCAAATTTGTTCCTTTTTTTTCAAAATTGTTTTGACAATTTGGTCCCTTGTGATTCCATATGAATTTGAGGATTGTCTTTTACATTTCTTCAAGGAAAACTGTTAGAATTGTGATAAAGTTTGCGATGACTCTATAAATTACTTTGAGTAGTATCGCTATCTTAACAATATTGGGTCTTTTAGCACATGAATGCAGGGTATCTTTCCATTGATTTAGGCCTTCTTTAATTTCTTTCAATGGTGCTTAATAGTTTTCAGTGTAAAATTCACTTTTTTGGTTAAATTTATTTCTGAGTATTTTATTCTTTTAGATACTATTATAAATTCTTAATTTCCAATTTCCTTTTTTAATTTGTTTATTGCTAGTGTTAGAAACTCATTGGATGTTTGTGTTTTGATCTTATACCCTGCAACTTTGCTTAATTTATTTACTAACTCCAATAAGGGGTGTGTGTGTGTGTGTGTGTGTGTGTGTGTGTGTGTATGCTTTGGGATTTTCTATATGTAGGATCATGTTATCTGTGAATATAGTTTTAATTCTTCCTTTTCAAATTGACAACTTTTATTTCCTTAACTTGCCCAATGACTGCAGCTAGAATTTTCAGTACTATCTTGAACAAGAGTGGTGAAAACAGGCCGTCTTGTCTTGCTCCTGATCTTAGAGGGAAATATTTCAGTCTTTCACCATTGAGTATGACATCAGCTGTGGGTTTCTCATAAATGCTCTTTATCATGTTTAGAAAGCCCCCTTCTAGTTCGAGTTTTCTACATGTATATTTTTACTTGTATGTTTCTAGTTTTCCATATGTGTATTTCCATATGTATTTATTATGAAGGTGGTTTTTTCTGCATCAACTGAGATTATCATATGGGTTTCCCCTCTCCCCTTTTTTTAATAAATGCAATTAATTATACCAATCGATTTTTCTTATGTAAACTCCACCCCCACCTTGCATTACTGGGATAAATTCTACTTGGTCATGTTGTATAAATTTTTTAATATACTGTTGATTTTAGTCTCCTAGGATTTTGTTGAGGAGTTTTTCATCTACATTTATAAAGGGGTATCTGTCTATAGTTTTCTTTTCCTACTATATATTTGTCTGGTTTGGGTATCAAGTAATACTGGCCTTTTACAATGAATTAGGAAATATTCCTCATTTTCCATTTTTTGGAAGAGTAAGGAAGGACTTTTGTTAATTTTTCTTTAAATGTTTGGTAGAATTCACCAGTAAAGCCATCTGATCCAGGGTTTTTCTTTGTTGGAAGACTTTTGATTACCAATCCAATCTCTTTACTTATAGATCTAGTCATATTTCCTAACTGTCCACAATTCAGTCTTGGTAGATTATGTTTCTTGTAATTTATCTATTTGTTATCTCATTTGTTGGTGTGTGTGTTATTTTCCTTGGCCACCATAACTTACTACCAGTGATTTAAAACCAGAGAAATTCATTCCCTCACAGTTCAGTAGGCCAGAAGTCTTGTTGAAGACTTGTTGAAGTCTTACTGAAGACAGAAGTATTGGCAGGATTGATTCTTTCTAGAGGGTCAAAGGGTAAAATGATCCCACACCTCTCTCCTCACTTCTGGAGAAGAAAGATCTGAAATCAGTACCCTAACTTTATATCTTAAGGAACTAAAAATAGAAGACCAAACTAAAGCCAAAGTTTTTTCTCCACTCCACTGTAATCTTCATTATTTCCTTTCTTTTGCTAATTTTGGCTTTGGTTTGCTCTTCTTTTTTAATTCCTTCATGTATAACATTAGGTTATAGATTTGAGATATTTTCTTTTAATGTAGGCATTTATGGCTGAAAGTTTTTATATGTTGTGTTTTCACTTTAAGTCATCTTAATATTTTCTAATTTCCCTAGTGATTTCTCTTTTAACCTATTGATTATATAAAAGTTTGTGGTTTAATTTGTGAATTTTCTCATTTTCCTTCTGATACCAATTTCCAGCTTCATTCTATTGTAGTCAGAGAACAGACTTCATATGATTGCGATTTTTACAAATATCTTGAGGCTTAATGTGTCACAGTACCTTTTTACTGAAATTTAGCAGTCTCTATTAAGCAGTCTCCTGGCTGCTGTAAGGTTTTTTGGTTGTTGTTGTTGTTGTTTGGCTTTTTTGTTTGTTTGTTTTTGTTTGTTTGTTTTTAATTTAAATTTCAAAGTTCTGAGTAAGCTGTATCTTCCATTTTTTGCAAGATTAATTGTTGCTTCAATGGAAGGACTGATTCTCCACATTCCCTACTCCACCATTTCTGTGATGTCATCCATCTTCTGTAATTATCTTACAGATAGCTGGTACATGGCTTTCTTTAGAAGCCTTCCCTGACAACTCCAACTTCTCAGTTCTAAACTAAATGCCCTTTTATGGATTCCCTTTCCAGTCATTTCCCTGAAACACATAACTTTTTTCCTGAAGAGATCTGGAAATGAATGTATTCTGAGAATCCTGACACTGGTATGAGATCTCTTTATTCAGCCCCCAAAATGCTGGATAAATGAAAATTGCATGACTGAACAAAGAAGGAACAAATTGAGGTTCTCATGAACTTCCTACAAAGCCTTTTTATAGGTTATAGGTTGTTAAAAAAAATTAAAATTACTCAACATGAAACTACTTAGAATTTAATGTAATCATTCTCAAGGACCTCAGAAGACACTTCAATTTCATGATATATTAAAAGGATGAGTGGAAACATCTCATCGTTTCTTTTTTTTTTTTTTTAAAGACTTTATTTATTTATTTGACAGAGATCACAAGTAGGCAGAGAGGCAGTCAGAGAGAGAGGAAGGGAAGCAGGCTCCCCACTGAGCAGAGAGCCCAACGCGGGGCTCCATCCCAGGACCCTGGGATCATGACCCGAGCCGAAGGCAGAGGCTTAACCCACTGAGCCACCCAGGTGCCCCCATCTCATCATTTCTTACAACCGTAGGTTAGCAACTAGAGAATGGCATGGACTCTTGCTTTAAAATACATTTTTAATATATTCTGGTTAAATAATTTACTTATATTAACTTGTTTGTCTTATGGGAGCAGAAGTCAAATAGGTTTATTTGATTATATATATTATATATATATATAATATAATAATATAATATATTATATTATATTATTAATAATATAATATAATTAATAATATTATATATTAATAATATAATATAATATAATATAATATAATATAATATATATTCATTGAGTATAAATTTAGATTTGTAACTTTCACATGTTTTCTTGTTTTCTAAAAATATTTTAAGTGACAGAGTTATTTTAAATTAACTACTACTAGAAATTGCTAACATGAGCATCAATGCATAAATGTTGGTCCCGTGACAAAAAAGTCTTAACATGTATTAAAGACCTGAAATGAATTGCTATCATATGGGTAAGGGTGTGCTATTCCACAAACCACATTTAGAAAATTTAAGAATTACTTGCTATAACATCCTGATACAGGTGAGAAGCTAAGTAGAAGGTCTTAGTTCTCTCTCCCAGTACAACTTTACAAAAGGGTTCCTTTTGTATTTCCTGTCATGTTTCAGTGTATCTTGGTTTAACCTTTTAAAAAAGAAACACAAACAACAGAAAAGCACAAGATTGCAAACTAAGAGTTCAATTATTTTTACATCATTTTATTTATTTTTCTGTTATTTTACAAGAAAACTTAGTTACAAATTGTATGATTACAAAAACTGTTCAACTATACAATGATTATTGATGTCCTTATATACAAACAGCTTCAAAAGAAGTTAACAGAAGGACTCAACCCAAGATGCAAGGAATTGACCCATCAATTGCACTCTTGAGCATTATCCCAGAGAAACGGAAACTTACATTCATGCTAACATCTATGTATGAATGTTCACAGAAATTTTATTTCTAATAGCCAACTACTGGAATAACCCTGGTATCCTTCAGTGAATGAAGAGTTGAACAAATACTGTTATATCCAAACAAAGGAATATTACTCAACAATAAAAAGGAATGAGGAACAATTTAGATGGACCTCAAAGGCATTATGGTCAGTTAAAAAAAAAAATAAGTTTAAAAGAAGACAACTATGTGATTCCATTTATATGACATTTTTGAAATGACATAATTGTAGAGATGGAAAATGGATTATTGCCAGGTGTCAGGAACCAGGGGTAGTGTGGAAGTAGCACCAAGGAGTTCTTTGTGGTAATGAAAGGTTCTTTAGGTTGATTGTGATATCATGACACAAATCTGTATATGGAATAAAATTGCACAGATGTGTATACACATATGCACACACACAAACGAATGTCAGTTGAAAAAATCATGAAAACTGAATAAGGGCTTTGGACTAGTTCATGGTAACATACCAGGTCGGTTTCCTTGTTTTGATATTGTACTATGGCTATTATAAAAATATTTATTTATTTATGTGTTTGTTTATTTATTTATTTATTTTAAAGAGAAAGAGCTTTAGAATGGGGAGGGGCAGAGAGAGAGGAAAAGAGAGAATCTCAAGCAGACTCCGTGATGAATGTGGAGCCCAATGCAGGTCTCCATCCCACAACCCTGAGGTCACAGACCTGAGCTGAAATCTAGGGTCAGATGCTTAATCAAGTGAGCCTCTCAGTTGAAATGTCACTATCAAGTGGCATTGGTGAGGGAAGGGTACCCAGGACTCTGCTGTTTTTGCAGTGTCTTGTGTGTCTATATTGATTTCAAAATAAAAAGATACTATTTTAAAAATTGTACCATTATAAAACACTATAAATTATTTTTTAAAGATTTTATTTATTTGACAGAGATCACAAGTAGACAGAGAAGCAGGCAGAGAGAGGGGAGGAAGCAGACTCCCTGCTGAGCGGAGATCCTGATGCGGGGCTCGAACCCAGGACCCTGGGATCATGACTTGAGCCCAAAGCAGAGGCTTTAATCCACTGAGCCACCCAGGTTTCCCAACACTATAAAATATTTTAAAATAGAAACACCCCTCACACAACTGGCACTGAAAGCAACCTTCTTTTCAGAGGCTTACTTCTAAAAGTCTTCAGTTTGAAGTGATGATTTTTTTTTATTTTAATTCACACATGCAGTTATGTCAATTCAACAAATATGTGCTTGTGAACATGAAAGCTTAAACTTTGATCCTCCACACTCCACTTTCTTCTTCTTCAAATGCCCTTTGTTTGACCAGAAGGGATGTCATTTCCAAAGGTACTGAAAGAGTCACATTTATTTTGAACAACATTGTTCTTTTGGGTTATTAAGGCTGTTCAATTTTCTCTGTTGGTTGCAACCCTGAGTTGGAAACTCTTCTAAAATGTCAGACTGAGAAAACTGTACTGGGTCCAATACAATTTAAAACAAAACAAAACAAAAAAGCTTTGGAATTAATGCAATCAATGATTACCTTTGAAAACAAACTTAAAAAGTAACAACTGAATGCTAAGATGTATACAACTATCTGTCTTTTCTTCTTAGAATATCAATATAGCCAAGAAGTTGAGAAACACAATAGAGAGTTCAATTCAAAAGCACTTACTGAGCACCTGAATCATAATCACAGCGCCTGCATGTTTTGCAGAGCAGCTCAGGTTATAATGATGACGGAGTCCACACTGCCTAAGAGATCCCTAGTGTGGACAAATGCTCCCAGTTTACACTGGCATACTGGGGGAGAAGATGCAAAGCGCTGTGTAATACCAACAGCCAGAAAACCAAAAATCCAGCAGAGTCGAAGGAGGCAATTCCTTAGGCAGCTCGCCTGAAAATAGGGTTGGACTCCAGGAGAAAGGCCTCAGGGTCAGGACAGAAGGCACATGGCTATGGAAAATAAAATCCTACAGACACACATTTATAGGACGGCCACCATATCACATAAGTAAAATGCACAAGAATCTGAAATTCTACCTAAATCCTATATGGAGAATAAAGATTTGTTTTCTCTATTTTCTGTGAATATCTTGGGATCCAAGGGAATGAAAGAAAGTTTAAGATAATATTAGTGTGGATAAAATTTGGTGTTTTCACACATTAGCTCATCTGGGGAAGATGATATTGTGACACAAATGTGTGCTCAAGTTAAAAGTCACCAGACCCTTCAATTTTGTTCTCATGGGTTTGTTTGTTTCATTCTTTCATTGGAAGATAAGTTGTAAAATTAAGAGATCCTAAGCCATTCTCTAAATATCGTTAAGGCCAATTATATTTCACTGTACTTTTTGATTTGGAGTACTTAATATGCTCCTTGGGGAGCCTGCTTCTCCCTCTGCCTCTCTCTCTCTCTCTCTCTCTCTCTTAAGAATAAATAAATAGGGGTGCCTGGGTGGCTCAGTGGGTTAAGCCTCTGCCTTCAGCTCAGGTCATGATCCCAGGGTTCTGGGATGGAGCCCCACATTGGGCTCTCTGCTCAGCATGGAGCCTGCTTCCCCCTCTCTCTCTGCCTGCCTCTCTGCCTACTTGTGATCTGTCAAAGAAATAAAATAAATAAATAAAATTTTAAAAAAAGAATAAATAAATAAAATCTTAAAAAAAAAACCCTCAAAGGTGAAGCAAGACAAATACCATGTGATTTCACTCATAAGTGGAATCTGAAAAAAACAAAACAAGGAAACAAGCCAACAAAAAGCAGAATCAGACCTCTAAATACAGAGAACAAACTGATGGTTGCCAGCGGAAGAGGGTGAGGGGCAAAGCAGGTGAAGGGGAACGGGAGAAAAAGGCTTCCAGTTGTGGAATGAATAACCCACCGGAAGGTACTGCATAGGGAATACAGTCAGTATTATTAGAATAGTGTTGTATGGGGACAGATGGTAGCTACATTAAGGTAAGCACAGCATAAAGTATAGAGACATTGAATTCTCTATGTTGTACACTTGAAACTAATGTAAATTGCGTGTCACCTACACTCAAGTTAAAAAGCTAAAAACAAATTCACATGAGGTTTCTAGGTAAAGGATAAAACGACAGAGATTGGCTCTAGTAGTGGCAAGTACCTCCTTACACAGAACTACCTTTTATTGTCTCACCTTTACTTGGACATTATGCTTTGTCAGTATCCATGTGTTCTTGACATGGAAAGCCCACCTGTGGGCCCAGGTGTGTCTGATAAAACTGTAACTCTCCAACAGATCCAAAAGATACAAGTTAGGCTTTTTCTTGGATCTAGAACACAAGATCAGCAACAGATGGTTACTTAACTAAGATACCAAAATTATGGGAACCGACCAGATAAATACGGTATTAATTTTGTGTCTAGTCATAAAAGAGCTTTCTGTATCTTCTTCTGTCATTGGTTCATGCTGTTTTAAATAATTTTTCCTCTGGAAAGTCAAATGAGAAGTCAAATTGAAGTCAAATTAGAATTTTCAATGAGGGATGCTTGGGTGGCTCAGTGGGTTAAGCCTCTGCTTTTGGCTCAGGTCATGATCTCAGGGTCCGGGGATCGAGTCCTGCATCGGGCTCTCTGCTCAGCAGGGAGCCTGCTTCCCTTCCTCTCTCTCTGCCTGCCTCTCTGCCTACTTGTGATCTCTGTCTGTCAAATAAATAAATAAAATATTTTAAAAAAAATTTCAATGAGTCCAAAAAAGATTTTATTTGCCTAGAATTGATTAACTTAGAAGTACCTCAGCTTTTCTTATTCAAGGCAAATGCCATTTCATTGCTGGCTGAAGCTCCTGTGAAGTACTGCGAAGATTTCTTCCTACATTCAACCCTGGGTCCATTTTCCACAAAGTTCCCAGAACCGCAAAGCTTCAAATGCCTGAAGACATTGCCTGGGCCGTTCCTATGGCTTCTAATCAGGCCTGGGTCTTAGAAATGCCAGACGAGTTGATATCGATCCTTTTTTAAAAAGTTAGGTACAAAGGAAGTAGATCTGCCAGCCTCCTTTAGAAACAGGGTCAAATAACCAGTTGGAAAATTTTCCAAAGGTGTCACATTAAACTTTAATCATACCTACATTTTTATGGAGCTTTTAACTTTGCAAATTGCTTTCACATGCATTACCTCATTTCACGTTCTGTTGCAATGAAACAGCGTCCAGGTTTCAGGGCTGTATTGCAATGACACAGATATCAAAATGTGGATGGGGACACTTCACGAAAACTGATCATTACCACGTCGACCTGCCTGGCTTGGAAATCGGGTATGACAAAGGGTTAAGATCCTAGTAGTTGCTGGCGTTTCTCGGAGCCATTTCTCCTTTTTTTGCTTTTTCAAGGAGAAAATGAGTTCCATCTTCTCTGTCTCCCTCCCGCACTTCTTAGTTCTGATTTTCTGATTTTCTTTTTTTTTTTTTTTTTTTCTCAATCAATCGGCAGGTCAGCCCGACCCCGGGGTGCATCCGAGCCCTCATGAAGATGCTCTACTGCCCGTACTGCCGAGGTCTTCCCACCGTGAGACCTTGCAAGAACTACTGCCTCAACGTCATGAAGGGCTGCCTGGCCAATCAGGCTGATCTGGACACCGAATGGAATCTGTTCATAGGTAAGGGGCGTTCCCGCGGAGCTGTGACGTCACGACGCCGAGGTAGATCTCCGACGGGGTGGTGGGCCTGATGCGCAGCTCCGACGTCGCGATGACGTAGAGAGACCAAGTGAATTCAATACAGAACCAGGAAGGAGCTTTTAGCAAGTTTTAAACATGATTTTGCATTTGTTCTTCCTTTTCTAAATCCAAAAAATAAGACGCAGAAGAAGAAACCATGGTATGTTGCGAACGAGGGTCCTGTATTGAATTCGCTGATCTCTCTGGCAAAGGGAAAGGTATCTTTGTTGAATTTCTGGGAGCTTTCCTGTGGAAATGGACAAGTTAGGGGAAGGAAAAAAAAAATCTCATTAAAAACAAATCCACAGCACTGGCTCTTATTTGCATTACCGCATCGTAGTCACAGATTAGTAAACAACTCCTTCCTTAAACGTCCATGATAAAAGGAGCTCAAATAGTTTTGCTAAAATATGCAAATTTCCCTCCCCATTCTGTGGAGAAGAATGCTTCTGGCTCACTGGCTCCAAAGAGCCTTGCCTTCTTCGGAAGGTAGGAGGAGAGAGGCTGGGGAAGATGCAGGCAAGGTCTTGGGTTGCAGAAATCGCTCAGGGAGTCGCTCTGTCAAAAGATATTTCCCAAATTGCTATCCAAGGATAAAAGGACACATTTTACAGGCAGGCTTCTCCCCGGAAAACACAGAGGCCTTGAAAGAGTAAATGTGTTTTCTCCCGCCTCTGTCAAATGGCCTTCAAATAAAGTATTTCAATTGCATTGGCTCGCAATTGCGCGGTGACAGGCGGAGTGGCGCTCATCGCGACATCTGTCGGCGGCATCATTTATGCAAACCTCGAAACCAGAAGGCACGCCTAACGCCTTCTGACATCTAAGAGTCGGGTGGGGGGGGGGGGAGATCTAAGACGTGTTGGAGTGGAGTGAAACCTAAGCCCCCTGTACGAAGATGTGCTTAGGTTACAAGCCTTCGGCTTTGGCTGTGTCACCCACGGGCTAACGTGCTATTATGCTTAGGAACGCCAAAGAAAATGGTTTTGAAGTTTTAAAAAAAGATTTGAGAGTGGGTAGATTCAAATGGAACTCATCTTAACAAAATCCCAGAAATCATTTCAGGGAGAATAAATTGAAATGCTGTTCTCCACTCCCTATAGTGGGAGTATAAAATCTGTTTGCATGATCTTGGGTTACTTTATTTGAAAAATGAGGCAGTGTTTTAAAAAGTTGATCATTAAGGTACCCTTCTAACTCAAACATGATACGATTCTTTGCTAAGATTTTGGATGGGAGTATGAATTAAAATATAAGAATAACTTGATCTTCTAGAATATATATTTAGATTAATTTTGGCAAAGACACTCCAACCAAATAATGCTAATCAAAAAGTACTCTCTCATCAAGAAATCTAAAAACATTTGCATATTTTAAAAACAGATTAAACCTTGTAGCATCCCACTTTGAGTCATACAGATTATTCATACTTTTGGGTTGAAACTACCTGAATTTATAGCACAGTTAAATTGTCTTTGCTTAGCCTGCACCTTATTGATGAAAGTGAGTGTGTGGAGTTTGTTACTTAGAGCAGGACATGATTAAGAATGAGATTATAGGCTTTTAATTCATAAGAGCGACAGTGACTTCCTTTTGGCTTTTTCTCCTCAGGGCTGGTTGGCTGTTTTAACATAAAACAAATCTTTATACTTTGATTCAACTGGGTTTCCTGGTTGCCAGTTAGATGTGGAATTGAATGTCTGGAAAGCCATTTGATTTAAAAACTAAAATTTGAACCCACTGTGCATTGGTTGTACTTTAATGAAAAGGGAACCTGGTGGTTAGCCCTCCATTAGTATATCTCATACCCTACCTCATGGTTTTTTATTAGTCTTAGATATCAGTGAGAAAAATCCTTCTTCTTTCTTTCTTTCTTCTGGTTCTGCTATGGCACTGAGAATTGACCACCAACACAGACTTTTGGAGCAAAATATGTTCTTGCTAATACTTGTCCCGACATGAAGTGTTCATTCACAAGTTGATTATATCAATCAGTCAAATGTGCCAACTCTGTTTTCCACACATAGGCATCTAAGATGACAGTGTTTCAGGGGGGTCATGAATGCAGCAGAGAAGAACAGGGAGCAAGTCAGTAACCCAACAGTAGATATATGGAAAGCCCATTCTCTGGTTGGCATCTGTATGTATCTTTCTCTGTTGGCATCTTGAGCTTCTACCATCTTTTCATCAATCCCCTTCCCTCCTGTTGCTGTGAGTCGAATGCACCATTTCTGCCCCTACATTCATACCCCAGCTTATACATTTTTATAGTGTTCTATTTTTAAATTATGTGCTCATCGAAAAGGTTAATAGCACCATGCCATGCAATGTAGTCAATAAAAGCAAGAACTGAACCGGTAGCACATTTTCATAATCTTTACCCTGACACAAATTAATTGCAAATGAGTTGTGATTGTTTTGAATTCATTTGTTGTTGGATTTGTCAAAAGAAAGGCAATTCACAGACAAAGTGAAAGGTCTTAAGTGTTCAGCTAAAAACCCTAATGGCATTCCATTCACTTCTGAAGTTCTGTAGTTTGTCAATTTTCATTTCTTTGTAGTCCTAGAAAAAATCAGGAGTCTTCTCGGGAGGCATTTCCGTAGTTTTCCTTGAGGACGTTTAATTCTGTGCCCTTGCCCAGAGTGGGTGTTCAAAAGATTTTTTATCAACTAACTATTGTAGGAAAAAGAGCTTTAGATAAAGGGCTCTTGGGTTTTTTTTTTTTTAAGTTGCAACAACTTTGAAGAAGATGCTTCTAGACCCATTTTAGAGAATATGAAAGTCAGTTCACTCAGTTCATCTCTGCCAGAACTGTTGGCTGTTTTCTAGAAGCAGGTGGGATTCCGCAGGACGGAGTCCAGCCCAGCTACAACCTGGGACACCTAAGTGGATGGGGGTGCTAGGCCACTTCCCCGAGCTGGGCAGGACCCCAGAGACCCAAGTGCGGGGTGCAGTCTTCTCTCATTACCAGGCAGGATGCCGGAAGAGAACAATGTAATTTGAGGCATTGAGAGGCACAGCTTGGGCGCTACCCCAGGTGTTGCTGTCCATTCATACTCCGTGGACTCCAGCCTAGCCTTTGAATGTTGCCTGAATGCAAAAGCATTTTCCCAGAAAATGTTTATGTAAATTAAAATTTCCTAAAAAGAAACCGTTTGTGGGCAGAACTTGTTTTTGGTCCTATCCTGTGGTTATTTTGAGTGTTTGGCATTGATATCAACACTCCACAGATAAGAGTTGTTCTGTTTGACAAGGGGCCAGGGGGCAGATTACACCCAGCTCAGAAGCCCAGAAGTTAAGGCCCAAATTACATTTACATAGTGGCAATAAGTCTTGCATCTACTTTAAAATCTAGGAGGTGGGGGGCAGCCCCTTCTAAACATCTGGTAGCTTCTAAGGCTTTATAGACTGTGAGAACTGGAGAGAGGAAAAAAAGGATTTGGGGAGGGAGATGCTGATGAGACCAAAGGCAGGCATTCTGTTTGTTCTGTAACATTTTTTTTTTTTTTATCACTAAAGTATTGGAGGATGCTTACTAATGCAAATATAAGACTAGCATCGCTACCGTTCCATAAAAGTGAGACCTGAATATGTTTGTGTCTGGACATCGCAGCCTAATATTTCAGCCTATCCCAAGACTCTAATGATCCTAACCTATTAATTTAATTCACTAGGGTTAAAAAAAAAATTTCCCCTAGTGTAAAAAATGTATGTGTCTAGCTTCTTATTCAGTTGAGTACATTTTTTACCCTAGGGGAACTTAATGGAGGACAATGAGTTATAGTCAACTGTGATAAAGTGTTAGGAGAATAGAAGCACAGATGCTAAGTATCTATGGAGCTGGGGGACTTAATCTAGACCAGAGTGTCAGGGAAGCCCTACCTTGGGAGATCTAGAACAGTAATAAGACTGTATTGAATTAACATTGTCAGACATAATTGTTGTTGGGCAGCCATGACATATAGTCTTGCTGGAACACCTTAGAGGTCCCAAAGAGTCACACGTTCCCTGTGACAATTTCAGTGGATCTAGTGTGACCTGTCAGTGATTCGTAGATACTTATTTGATTTGGGTTTTTTTTTTTTTTTTAACGTTTTATGCATGAGTCTCACCACTACCACTGTCGCTGACTTGAATTGAGAAGATTTAGAGAATTTGTGTTCCTTTTCCTCAAGAAAAGGTTCGGTTCCCTGATCTATAGCTGTGCTTCAATAGAAAAAGAAGAAGGAGAAGTAGAAAAGGAAGAAAGGAGAGAAGGGAAGGAAGGAGAGGAAAAGAAAAGCCAGCAAAGCAGCAGCAAAGCAGCTGTCCATACAAGCTGTCCATACAAGCTGTCCATGCAGCAAAGCAGCTTGTCCATACAAGTCAGTGGTATCAAACTTTCTGGGCTTCCTCCTTTCAAACTAGCCACTTGTTAAGTCTAAGACAGCCCAAAGACAGAAAACTGGCACGAGAGCCCCAAACATGAAGTCCTGGGTGGGGACTATACCTGTGCCTGGCCCAGAGGCCCTGCTCTGAGTACCCTCCATTCATCTCCTGAGATTCAGGAAGACAACACGTGTTTACTGAGTGCCTGGTGTGGGCCTTGTTCTGGTTTCAGCATGAGGCTAGAGCAGGACAAGGTCCTGCCTGCTGAGAAGAGAGCTCCCCGTACGTTCTCTGATGGAATCAGTGACGCTAGACAGAGAAATGGAAGGCAACGTCGTACAAGGCTGCTTTATTTCCCTTTGTAGGTCTCCTCTTTTAATGGAAGTATGACTAATTCAGTAATTTAAAAAACACATATCTCTGTTGTTAATGGACTCGTGAGTGCAGGGATGGCAGAAACAAATCAGATAATGAACCTGGTTCCTTCATTGTGACAACTGCTATCAAGTTGTAAATTAGAGCCAGACGCCAGGAAGCTGTGGTAGGTCAGTCAAATGACTAGTCCTGTGTGATAAATGGCCAATTCTGGGCACATACTACTTTCTTAGGACCTGAAAGAGGTTTTTGTCCTCAAGGTATTTAATATATTCACAACTTTGTATTTGCGTGTGTTGCTAGATAAACACTTAGTGTTCCTAGTAAATAAACTTGAGTTCTCTTTTTATAAACTATCCAGTCCTGTGTGATGTTACATTTCAGCAGGATATAAAATAAACACAAAGAACCATTTCAAACATTTGTATAAGATGCTCCTCTTTCAAAGATTCTGTAGCATGAAATTCTATAATATAAATCTGGTAAGTTTTTTTCCTGACAAAGAATTCGATAGTAAATATGATGTGACTCTAGCTGATAGATCCCAAAATGCCATGTTTTAAAAACCTCTAGACCCAAAACATAGAAAATCATTTCCTTTCAGCTGAAGAAAAAGGAAAATTTAAGAATTATATTTAGCAGCAAGCTTCAAGGCTTCTTGGTCTCTGCCTTATATCAGACAAGAGCCTTTTCATTAATATGGTTTAGAAACACAACTCTTAAATTGAGGAACAAAAGCCAAAGCAATTATTTTAGAATCTGATCTCATCGTTAGCTACAGAACTTGCTTTTGCCCTTGTGCATTCCTAAAAGCACCAAGAGAGATTAAAAAAAAAAAAAAAAAAAGTTATTTTCTATCAGTTGAAATCTAACCCCGCCCCACTCCCTGTCTTCCTTTTATACTCATTGATTCAGTATTTCTCTTTTCTCATGGACATTTATCATATGCTGTGTTCTCTCTGTAATGCTAGCAGAATGCACAAGCAGTACTAACTACTCAGTGAGCAGGAAAAAGTAAAGAAAGCAAGAAAGAAAACAGTTGGCTGGTACCCAGCAGTCTTTCAAGAGCTACATTTGCTATCAATTTTCTAAGTTTAGAGAACGGGTTACTTCTGAACTCTGCATATGTGAAAGTATTTTTATGTGGTGCCATCGGGTTAATGCCTGAAGGATGGTATAATGTCAGAGGCTGTTCAGCAAACACAGAAACAGGCGTTTCCTCACCTCTGAACACTTACTAATGTTCATCTTGAGGCAACAACTGAAGGGATTCGTGGGACTGAGATTTCTGGTCTGCATCAGGCAGATTTTCCCATGGATCAAAGCAGGCAAAACACATCAATTTTAAAAGTATTTGGTGCAATAGACAAGTAGTCATTCAAAGGTACATGTGAATTTCTTTTGCCCTCAGTGCCAAGTCTTGTACGAACATCTATTCCGGTTCCCACATATTCAACTCCTATTCAATTTATAATTACTGATGACTGCAAGTATGAAATTCTGAACTAGACTTTCAGGTTGGAATCCATGGTGCTATCAATGATCACACCAACCAATGCCCTGTAACAAGGCATAGGATACAAGATATTCCATTTATAATAGGAAGTTCACTGAAATTCCTCTTCTGCCTTATTAAGCACTCTATTTTCTATGAGAACAGGCAACAGAAGGGTTTAGTTTACCAGGAGAAAGCAGACCATATCACAAATGATGAGAATTGCCTTTGTGCCGAGGATTTTTGCTTCTAATTTCCACTTCAGTGTCAGTGTTTTCTATAGGTAAATGGTTTAATTTGATAATTATATCCAAAAGAACTTGTTTTGAATGATGGACATCTGATTTTATAAATAAATTGTGATTGTTTTCACTATTATGTCTCAACTTTAAGTGAAAACACAGGATGTCTGGCTTTTGGCATGCCCAGAAAAAAAAAAAATATTTGATGATTCCTTAGAATGGAATTACATGAATTCCAAAAGTCCCAGAAACCCAAGTAAAATTCACACACTATGAACATTAGTTTGATGACTTTCTTAGCAATTTCCATTCCAGGAAATAAGAGTAGCATAAGGTAGAAGAAATTGTTGTGTTGTAGAAACCAAAAATGAAAAATATAAATAGAGCTAGATAAGTGGCTTGTTAAAGAAAGCACTCAACTATGTGGCTATTCACAAATGGCAAACTTATAACAAGTCCCAGAGCTACCATAACCAAAAAGTCTTTCATGCGGTGACTGATTTAACAGAATGAAAGAAAGAGAGAAATTCTGAGGAGTTTAGATCACTGTAAAAGTCCTGATTAGCAGCTAAAGTGAAAATCTTTATTTTGACCCAAATAATAAATCCTGTGTGATATTGCAGTGCTCAATTAAATGTCCTAATAATACTAATATTGGGCGCCTGGGTGGCTCACATTGTTAAGCATCTGCCTTCGGCTCAGGTCGTGATCCCAAGGTCTTGGGTTGGAGCCCTGCATCAGTCTCCTTGCTAAGCAGGGAGTGGTCTGCTTCTCTCTCTTCCTTTGCACCCCCTCCCCCAACTCGTACGCTCTCTTTCTCTCTCATTGTCTCTCAAATAAAAAATAAAAATATTTAAAATAAAAAAATACTAGTGTTAATAAGGTAGATTTCTTTTCCGGTAAACATTTACCTTTATGTATATATGTAAAATTAAGTATCCATATGTATCTATCCACAGATAGATGGCTCTTCAAATTGCTGTAAAAGCTCCTTTAATTCATGATTGTCTCAGGAGTAGAACTGCTGCTGATCATGTCTTTACATTTGAGTCATTTTTGAAATTAGTTTTAATTTTCCTCAGGCTTGTTTCTACAACAATTATAGAGACTTTTAGAATCTTATTATCCTCATCTTTTTGACTTTGTGGCTTGTTTATTATCAACAACCCTCCAAGGAACCAGCAGCAGAAGCCAGGTTAGAAGAGATGGACCCGCGAATTATTCCGATGGTTAAAGGCATGTTTTCATTGGTTACTCTGGAGGGGAAATAGATATAAATGTCCTTGGGAGTAATTTAAACTTTGAGAACCTTCATGATATATGAAAACTTTGAGCTTATAATTCATTTAAAAATATCATGCCTACAGATACTTGGTAAGGTAGCCAGGAGAGAATTTAAATTAAAATAGAGCATGAAATATTCCTTGTCCTTCAAATAACAGCTTATATATAAACCCCACATAAAAAAAGATATGTCCTCAATTTTTTTTCTTTGCATGGATTTAAATAATTTGCTACGCTAAGAATGTTCTTTATTATAACCTCTGAAGAAGTGAAAATTGCAAAAAGAAATGAAAACAAGTCACTGAATATATGACATCACGCCAAGAAGGGATGCATGTCTATACATCACATTTTTATTCTCCAGGGTTCAGGATCTTCTAGAAAGATAACACTCATAATTAAGTGTCAAAACAGTCAGTCAATATCATCTACTAAAATCTCAATGCTTAGGAAATGAACCAAAATAATGAGAGGCCTAAGAATACTGTCCAATGGCCATGAATAAGTTAGTGGATGTGAGACCTTGGGTTGTAACAATTATCGCCAGAGCTGATGTGGTTTTCAGATTGACTCAATCAGAAACTGATGCTGCCCTATCTCAGCCCGGCATCTATCTCTCTTGTAGTTTCCCACGAGCTTGAAAGCTTTCCTCCCAGGGAAGCAGGACCATGGTTCCATAAGAGAATTCACTGGCTTCAGTAGGAAGAGTACTCTCAAAATCTATAACCATCAACTGCCAGTGGAGACGGTTTGGAGCCTTTGATATTATCACTTGTGCACATGTCTCCATGGTTTTCCAAATTCAGTGTCCTTGATTGTTAGGTTAGTTCCTTATTTTTAAAATAGTTTAGTGTTCCAAACTCCTCAATGTTGTGTTGACATAGTAATAGATATTCTATAGTCTACAATCTTTGGGTACTACCCAATCAGATGGGAGAACTGATATTGTCAATAGTCCTAAGAATGTTAGCTATAATTCTACAAATACCAATACTCAGTGCGTTTTAAGGGTATGGATCATGCATAGGAGCTGACTTCTAGAAGGTCATTCCATAAAGTGAAATACATATATCCCTTCATTAATCAGCCTTAGAGTATTTTTTTTAAAGATTTTATTTATTTATTTGTCAGAGAGAGGGAGAGTGAGAAAGCGAGCACAGGCAGGCAGAGGCAGAGGGAGAAGCAGGCTCCCTGCTGAGCAAGGAGCCCGATGTGGGACTCGATCCCAGGATACTGGGATCATGACCTGAGCCGAAGGCAGCTGCTCAACCAACTGAGCCACCCAGGTGTCCCAGCCTTAGAGTATTTTTAATTGAATTACTATGTCTACTGAATAAAGTATTCAGCAATTTCTTGGTGACCCAATTTAATATGTGTCTAATACTGCCTTTAGTGATTGAAGATTCAGATATGTGTTTCCTGAGGTTGTCCATCAGAGAGTGTTTGAATGTGTCTAGCTACTCACTTACAATCATAGTATCCAAATTCTAAAACCATGAGAGAGTTGTAAGAAACTTTATTCTTTCTGGTTCTGGGTTCCATCTGGAGAACATTGCATCCGCAGCAATAATGGCTAACAGTGATTGGACGCTTGCTTTACACCAGGCAGCATTGTAATCACTTTATACTTTTAATCCTTAAAACAATCTTATGAAATAGGATTATTTTGATTCCCATTACATAGACGGGAAAACTGAGACCAGATAAGCTAAGTGATGTGTCCAAGTTTGTATAATTTGTAAATTGCAATGCCAGGATTTGGCTCAGATTCTTAACCATGCATAAATTAATTCTGACTAAGTGTTTAGGAATTAACCCTTGGTCTCTGGCTACATGGGTTGATGGGGTTATGTTGGGAGAAATAGAGTACTGCAGCACTATCTAATAGAATCTTCTGTAATGGTGGGAATGTTCTGTGTCTCTGTTGTCCAAGATAGTAGCCACTAGCCACATGTGGCTATTGAGCACTTGAAATATCTCTAGTGAGTTTTAAAAAATGAGTTTACTTTATTTAATTTTAAGTAATCTAAATGTAGTCACTTATAGCCATTGAGCATTTAATATATGGCTAGTGTTTCTGAGAAACTAAATTTTCCATTTATTTTTAATTAATGTATATTTTAATCACTATATAATATGGTTAGTGGCTACTGTATTTTGGACACATGAAATACCCATGACATGATCCAAATGTCCAGATAGGTCAGCATCTGAGTATGTCTGGTTATCTTCAAAAGTTATTTATTTAGGTGCCTTTGCCTTAACTCTAGATTGTGCATATGGTAGACATAAAAGAAATAACACTTTCCTGCCTGATCCTTGGAAATCATAATTTTCCGAAGAGACTAAATGTGTATTTTCAAAGTGGGAGTTTGGTTAAGTGAATACAACACAGTTAAGAGCAGTAGTCCTTGAATTGTTGTCTGAGTTCAAATCCTGACTTCACCATTTTTTTTGTTTGTTTAAATCTATTAGCCCACATACAGTATGTCATTAGTTTTTGATGTAGTATTCAATGACTCATTAGTTGCATCTAACACCTAGTGTCCATCTTTAATGTCCATCACCCTGTTACCCCATTCCCCACACTACCTCCCTTTTTGCAACCCTCAGTTTGTAACCATTTATTACCTGTGTGTTACTTGAGGAACATTATTTAACCTTCATAAATCTCACTTTTCTCATCAGCAAACTGGAGATAATATGATCTGCCTCTTAGCATTGGGTGATAATGCATGTTAATCTGAAGGGTTGAGATATATCCACAGAGATACCGCTGAAGGAGATGCACCACGGTTCCTTTTTCAGGTGAATAGCCTGTGATGGTATGAAGAAAATAGGAAGTAGAAAGCAGTGGCACCTGGGGGGCTCAGTCTATTAAGCATCCGATTCTTGGTTTCAGCTCAAGTCATGATCTCAGGGCCCTGAGATTGAGCCCTGCATCAGGTTCTGCACTCAGTGTGGCGTCTGCCTGTCATTCTCCCTCTGCTCTTCCCCTTGCCCATTCTCTCTCTCTCTCTCTCATAAATAAGTAAAATATTTTTAAAAAAATAGCAAAGAAAGTAGAAAGTGGGGGGAACAATCTCTAGGACCAGAAACATACCAAAGAGATGACAAGGATAGGCTGAAAACCACAGGACAATGGTCAGAGGAGAGGTAATCAGTAAGAACGGAAGGTACGAGATTAGAGGAAATTAATTGTTCTTGTCCCTGCTCCGCATTTGCCTAAATTTCTGAGAGAGGAGACTGATCCCAGTAGAGTTGAACTTACCCTTGCTCAAGTGAATGAGCACTGAAAGAAAGCAAGCACTGAAAGAAAGTTCTTGCTGGTGTGTCCTGGGAGGTAAGATTGGTCGGGATTGGACTGTTCACAGTTTGAAAGGCCAAAGAGTTGACTTTCTCTTGTCTTGTAGGCAATGGCAAGTCACAGGTATCCTCTCATTCAGAGATGAGTGGGATCTAAGTGGCTGTCTGGCAGCCAAGTCAAGGATGGATTCTAGTGGTAAAATGACTAGTGTTAGAGACTGGAGGGGTTATCTCAGCATGGAAGGAGAAAAGGAGGAGAGAGGAAGACAGCACTCACATCAGAGTTGGAATTAAAGATTTATAGGACTTCATGTCTCAGTATCAGTGCCTAGGTATAGAGGGCAAGAAAAGAAAACACATAGATAGGACTGAAATAGGTGCACACAAGGAAGATGGCACTCTCAGGAAATGCAGAAGCTAGTTCGGGGTATGGCGAACATCGGTTTCTTCAATCTGCTTATGGTTTACTGGATTTGAGAAACAGTGGTACCAAAAAATGGGAATATCCAATTGGATGCTGAAAATAGTAGTGTTCTGAAGTAGTGTTCATAAAACAGGAGCTGGGGATGCCAAGAACCATTGGAGGGTTTCCATAGCCCAAATGGTTTGGTGGCCAACTTTCCTAATCAACTCCAACAGATTGTGCCCAGAATCCTTTCTCCTGGGTACCACACGGGTACCTGTATGTTCCCTCCCTGTGAAATTCTACTGCCTTCCCCTCTAAATGTTAAATATTTAACAGCACTCATCAATATGTATTCTCTGAATAAGCCCATATCTATAATCCCCAACCTCTGTAATTAAGTGTAGTTAGAATGTCAACTGTACAAATATGAGAATGCTTAACATATGATTCAGTGGAGACAGGCCCAGATTGCTCCCCCAAATATATTTTCTCAAGATTCAGGAACTCCTGGATGGTCATATTTATCATGCACATCGACATCTTATAATTGCAGTCAATCCAAGAGGAAATTTATTTTCTATTGGCTTTGGCTTTTGCAATTCTCAGTGCATGAAATCTAGGATTATTTTGTTCATTTCTGGCCACTGCCAAGTTCTGAATTTCAAGTTAAGGCATGAAATTTGTTAATTTTATTAAAAAAAAAAACAACTTGCCCCAGGGTATTCATTTTCTTCACTGGCGAGAATGTCATGTATCAGAAAGCAGACCCCGACTTCATTGCCTGCCTTGTGGCACAACTGTCTCCAATGAAAACTTCACATTTGAGGACCAGTGTAATCTATTCATTGGTTTCTGAACATGGAGCCCGCCCCCTAAGGAGCAAGGCAAACATACACGACCCAGCTATTGCAATGCAACATTGCAAGGAGCAATGAGATTTTTTTTTTTTTTTTTAATCCCATAGTACCGAGTTACTGATTTAAGAATGCCCTAGAGTATAAATTATTTCTCTAAACCTCTGTGGTGACTTTTGTCAAATGCCTTCTGCTTAGCCCATTAAAGGTGAAAACCATGAAATATTATTTGATTTGTAACCCAAGAAAATGCCCTAAAACCACCTGTCCCTCTTTGGAAAGCTGCCAGAACAAAGTGAGAGGAAAGGTCGAGCCTGAGAACAATAATTTGAGGTTGCTGCATGTGGCTCCGATCAAAGGTTGAGCTCATGGGCTGCATTCAGGCTTCCAGTCTTTTCGGGAGGATTTACATTTATTTTTCTTAACCCACTTGGGAGTCCTGGCTTTTGAGATCAACATTTCAAATTGTTTAATAGTGGCCATGCAACACTTTAAAAAATAAAATCTGACAGTGAATTGTGTTGAATAGTTATTGCCTTTCCTTTGAATTCCATTTGGAGAAGTTAGTTTCAGGATATGTTTAATTTCCATGTGGAATTGGTAGATATTAAATTCCATTTCTCCTGAGTGCCTCAGGATTTTTAAAAAATCGCTTTAATTCTGCCGTGCTATGCATCGATTCTTATCCATTTGATCTGTGATCATGGGGCATCAGATTGCTGGTGTTCATCACACACTTGTTAAATCAACCTTTAAATTGTAAGACAAGAACAGTTTAATTTAAAGCTGCACCCGCGCATTTTTTTAAGGCGCCCAAGTTAATAGTTTGGAAATGCAAAATGATAAAGAATAAGCCTCAATCGACAAATTGATTAAAAGATAAATTTCAAATTCTTTCATCAGAAATTTCTGACCTGGCAGAGAAACAGCCCCTTGAGAGCTACTGTGGTATTTTAGGAAGGAGCCCGTGATCCTCTCTGATAAATCCGTGTCCATTTTGTCCAGAAAAACTACAGTAATCTGTGCTAATTGAGAAAATAAGGCCGCCAACATCAAATTATTTCCTGTTGGAAGGCATTTGGAGACTTCTTTTAAGATTTAGGTTTGATTTTTTATTGAGTACCCATTGTCTGCCAGGTAATATCATATATGATGTTTTATGCTTTAAGAAGAACGAGTTGTGATTAGTATGTGGTTTTTGCTTACAGTGTTCCTCTATGTCATGTAAATATCTTAAGATTTTCCCAAACAAACATAATCTTTTTGTTGAACATTTGAAGAGATACTTGTAGCCAAGCCCTGACCTGAATGAATGAAATTTCAAATTAAAGCCTACTTACTTACCAATGGCTTGAAATGAAATTGCATTTTAATGCTTATTTGAAATAATTTCTGACTTATATAGAAAAGTTGCAAAAATAGTACGGAGTTCACATATACTACCCTTTACTCTGCTTATCCTAATGTTAACAACATACCTACATAAGCATAATACAACAGTCAAAACCAGGAAATTGACATTGATACAATGTCATTAACTAGAGTATAGGCTTTATTCTAATTTTGCTGGTTTATCGTTTTCCTATTTCAAGATCCAATCCAAGATTCCACATGCATTTATATGTTTTATCTCCTTGGTCTCCTTCAATCTGTCAGTTTCTCAGTTTACCTTATCTTTTATGACCTTTACACTCTTGATGAGGACTAGTCAGTTGTTCTGCGGAATGGTTTTCAATTTGGATTTGTCTAATGTTCTCTCATGATCAGATCAAGGTTATGCATTGAGCAAGAATATTCCAGAAATGATGTGGTGTCCTTATGTATCATGTCAGAGTGTGCATTGCAGCATCTGCTAGGTTTTTCAACTGTGAAGTTACCATTTTTCCCTTCTATGGGTAATACATATTTCGGAGGAGACACTTGAAGTCTGTGCTAATATCCTGCTTTTCCTCACACTTTTGGCCACTGATGAGACATTCACATCCACGGGAGGATCTTGTCTGCCTGCCTATTACTGCAGCATTTGCAAAAGGGCAATCTTATATTTCTCTCTCCCTTCTCTATGTATTAACTGGAATCTTTCCAAAAATTGGACTTTTTTTTTCTCCCAACTATTTATTCAATGATTTATTTTTATTAGTATGAACTCATGGATATTTATTTTAGTCTATGCGTATAATCCAATAGTAGTATTTTCTTTGTTGCTTAAATTATTCTAGCTTGTATATTGGGATCTCCTTACAGTTGGATCCTGTATTGTTCTGACATGCTCCCCATTCTTTTTTGGGGTTTCTTTATTAGTGCCATCACAAGTTATCCCATAATCTTACTTTATGTTCCTTATTCCAGTTCTGGAATCAATCTCATCTCCAAGGAGCACTCGGTCCTTATTGAATGATGATATTAGAAACCAAGATCTGGACACTGGATGTGCACATTGCTGCTGGAGTGTCATTGCTATGAAAGCCTTTCTGGGGCACCTGGGTGGCTCAGTCGCTTGGGCTTCTGACTCTTGATAGCAGCTCAACTCGTGATCGCAGGGTCATGGGATCAAGCCCTGCATCAGGCTCTCTCAGTCTGCTTGTTGTCCCTTTTCTCTCCTTCTCTCTCATATAAATGGGTAAATAAAATCTTTAAAAAATTTTTTTAAAAACTTTCTTTGTGCAGAGCTAGAAGATATATATATAGAGAGAATTTATATATAGAGAGAATATATATACACACATACATATATACACACTCTATTCTGTACTCTCTCTCTATATATATATATGTATATATAGTCTATTCACACATATGCATTTTTGCACATGTTTATTTATTTTTTTATGTTTATGTATTTGTCAATCTCTCTACTCCCTGCCCACAATGGATATATATGCTGGAGTTCACATGGATTGCTGTTCAACACCACAAAGATCATTCTAGCTTCATTTTTAATTTGTCACTTCTGCGTCCAACAGGGAAACTGGCTTTCATGATCTTCAATATGTTAATGCGTTTGCCTAGCCCTAGTATATACCTAAATTAGAGTTCCTAAGTCATAACTCTTTTTTTTTTTTTTTTTTTAAGATTTTATTTATTTATTTGACAGAGAGAAATCACAAGTAGATGGAGAGGCAGGCAGAGAGAGAGAGGGAAGCAGGCTCCCTGCGGAGCAGAGAGCCCGATGTGGGACTCGATCCCAGGACCCTGAGATCATGACCTGAGCCGAAGGCAGCGGCTTAATCCACTGAGCCACCCAGGCGCCCCGAGTTCCTAAGTCATAACTCTTTAAGAAACATCCCTACCATCTAGACTACAGCATTTCTATACAGTTCTTTTTGTCTTTACAGGATTCAGTCAAAATTCAGTTTTTCAAAGTTATTTAGATTATTTTCTTCTCTCTTTTCCTGAAAGTGATCTTATTATGTATTGGTCATGGAATGAGGTTTACTTGCTATAGTTTGTACTTCATGTATTTTCTTCTACATCATTTCTTTTAATTCTTTCATTATTTGGGGATAGAATGTGAAAGCCTACTGTAGTTCTAAGTCCCAAAACTATACACCAAATTTATATTCTGAAAAGTGTCTATACAGACGCCTGACCACCCCTGCTTCGTCCCATCCCAGTCCAACCCACCATTTGCAGGTTGATCAATCCACCTGATTACCGATTTATCTTTTCTGTGCATTTTTTGCATGATCGAGTAGGTACCTGTGTGTTTTCTTGTATCCCCCTTTCTCTCTCATGAAGGATGGCATCCTATACTCTTTTACACATGCTGTTTTTACATAACTGTGCAATCATTCCAGATCAGTCTGTAGACACCATCCTCCTTTTCTGTAGCTGCATAGCACTCCCTTGTTCGGAAATACCTTTTGCTATTGCCAAGTGATGCTACAATGATTAACTTAGTGCATCTGTATTTTTGGAGGTGTATCTTCTGGGCAGATTCCTCGAAGTGGGATTGGGAGTCGAAATGTGAATGCATATTTGGTTTGATTAGATATATTGCCATTTTCCTCTTCAAGGTTTGTTTGTACCAGTTTGCATTCCCACGTGCCACTGGTCTGACTGTTTCTTTCCCTATAGCCTCACCAACAGAATGTGTTGTCATATTTTTTATTTTTGTCAGACTGATAGATAAGAAATTCTATCAAATTATTTTTACTATCAAATTATTTTGAATTTAATTTTTCTCTTATTTTGATATTAACAGGATAAATTTATAACTTTTTCACTCTTCATGAGTATCACATGAGAACTTTTTGTTTATCACTGTATTCTTATTAAGATAACGCAAAAAACATCCTAATAAGTTAAATAGGAGTGAGATATATGAAAACTGATGAATAAATACAATGGATTTATTCTTTAATAATTTTTTTTAATGTTAGGAAAACATTTTTATTGTTCCCTGAACTCTCATAATGTATCTGGACTTCATCACAAATGATTTCCTGTAGTAGAATTCTGAGAAATAAGTATGAACATATGAAGAGGACTGTAATTACTGCAATTATGGAAAAGTAATTTACTGGCTTTATAAATTCAACAGATTTCAAATAGAGTGGCTAGGCCATAAAAAGTGAGCAGGATATTGAAAATAAATATTTTGGGGGCTAGAAAATTGCTGGTTAAATGCACATACCAAATGTAAATGCTTTGTTAACATTTATATAATTTAGTTTCTTAAACTAAAAAACATCAATTTTTTTTAATCTAAAAATCAAATAGATGCTAAGATGATCAAGTGTTTGCAGACATCATTCTTCCTCTTGTCCATCTGGTAGATATGAAACACCTAAAAAAGAAGTTTCATTTTGTGATAATGGGTAAAAAATAAGCAAGAAACAACAAAAACAAACAAAACACTTGCAGAATTCTTCTTAAAGTTACAAATTTTTCTTAAAGTTACCTTTAAAAGAGGTAGGGAACAGAATAGAAGGGAAAGGTCATGGACCTTCTTTCAAAAGAGACCTCAGGTGTAACCCTTACTTGGCCACTTGTTAGTTGTGTAGTAACCTACAGCCACGAGCATTCACAAGGTCTTATACTAAAACTAGGTGGTTTTCCAAGAAAAGAGCCCTATAATGAAATATATCCTCTACCATCACTGCTCCCACCTGTTCGAGCAAAAACCTCCTGTAACATTCAGAAGAGGATGTCTATAACATTAACTATGGTATTAAAAACAGTAAGTTCTTGGGGTGCCTGGGTGACTCAGTGGGTTAAAGCCTCTGATCATGGTCTCAGGGTCCTGGGATCAAGCCCCACATTCGGCTGTCTGCTCAGCAGGGAGCCTGCTTTCTTCTCTCTATCTCTCTGCCTGCCTCTTTACCTACTTGTGATCTCTGTCAAATAAATAAATAAAATTTTTGGAAAAAAATAAAAACAGCAGGTTCTTTTGTGTTTTCCAAAATCATTGAAACAGTTCTAAAAAACAGATGAAATTATTGTCCCCATTTTAGAGAGCAGGAAAATGAAACTCAGAGCAAGATCATGCTGCCATTAAGTGGTGAAACCAGGGTTCCATGCCAGGTTTGTCCAAAGCAAAACCCATGTTTTAACCTATAGGCTACAGTTTCCCTCCGCTCAGCTCTATACTCCACCCAGAGGGCTGCCAAAGAAAATAGATCTGCTGTAAACCATAGACCTACCCTAACGGATCTCCAGATCCCATCCATGGCAATAATAGGGAACTCAGATCTTTTTTTCTTTTCTTTTCTTTCCTTTTTTGTTTTTTGTTTTTGTTTTTGTTTCTTGATCAAAAAATAACATTTTAAATTGTTGCACACAGCTCACTCATTCATTCATCTTGAATAAGATGTTTTTCTGAATTCTGTGAATTCTAACACTGAATCCTGGGCCATTTTGCTTTGAATGTTTATGGAATTGTTTTTACAAAATGACATTCTGTACTCTTACCGGCCATCTATAGTGAGGTCTTATGAAAATCGTGTGAGTTGAGCTCACCCTTGTACTTCCTGTGGAGATGCCCTGGAGAGAGCCCTCCACCATATCCTACAGGACCCTTTGACCTGACTCGGAACAGAGTCAAGAAAAGCTAGTTCCCAAGCAACTAGCTTGATTTAATATCATGGAAAATGTAAGTACGGTGAACAGAAATATTTCCCAGATTCCTTTGACCTGTTGACTGTCAGAAAGCAGCCCACTGTTACTCCATAGAACATGAAACTTTTATTACTGTACCTTCTCCCTGGAGCCCTCTCATTTTTCACTTTTTCACATTTCTCTTCCATTTCTGTTCTTTTCCTGTGTGTCTCTGTCTATATGCCGTATAAGTCCGGTTTTCAATGAGGTTAAATTTAAATAAACTTGCTCTACATGGCCCTGGGCGAGTGACTTGAGATTTCTGATTCTTAGTCTCGTTCGTTATAAGGTGCTTGCCTTTCTCAGTTGTTAGAACTTAAAGTAGTGTGTGTGAAATGTATAACATAATACAACTTTGAGATAAACAGAAATGACAAGTAGCCACCCCTGAGAAGTTTTAAGGATTGTACTTGTTAGAAACAAGTTTAAAGGTGAGAAAGGAAATTAAAATCTGTAGTAGTATGGAAGATAATATAATTCTTAATTATATTATCTGTAATTTTATATTAATCTGATAATATGCTAATGTCATCGATTCGAATATAATTAATGATTGCAGAAGTCTCATTAGGAGCTCAAGTACTAGCTCTTATATTTCTGAGCACCCAATAGGTCCATCTAGGTACACTATTGAATATTTTTCAAATGTAGTGTTATTCTTGGATAATGATAAGGGATGATAAAATGAGGAAACAACACTAAGAATTGCCCAAAACCACGAATTGCCAAATGACAAACAGCAACTGAATATTACCCAAATATTTGAATACATTGCTCTTCCCAGTGTTCCCAGATCCAGGTGAATGGAATACAGCAGGACCTCAGCCTGTTAATCCAAACCAGTTTATTGAACACGCTGAGTTCAGAACAGTTCACCACCTCAAATCACTGATCCCCTTTTCCCTTTCTATTCCGTATCCTTTTGTCTTCTTTCCCAGGAAGGGGAGAGAACGTGATTAAAGCAGGATCCCCTGGTCTTCCTTCACTTGCAAAGCCAAAAAGTAGTGTGGAAGAGAAAAATGTATGTAAAAAACTTCAAGGATCCTAAGTGATTCCTCTAACACAAATAATATACAATGTGCTGAGGAATAATTTGAGTTGAGAAATTTCAGTTTAAATTTGTAAATATTGCTGGACACATGCCAGTGTAGTAACTATAAATACTCATTATAATAATTTTTTTAAAAAAACAAACAAACCTGTTTTGCAAGGTGTGAATGGCCTTTGCCATTTAATCAGTGTTATTCGAAAGGCTCTTTAAATTATCAGTAAAATATAAACCCAGCATTTGTTTGGAACATTTTGTTCACTGACATTTCTTCATCGAATTCTCAAGTCCACAGAGTAACCAAGCTTCTGAGTTTTCATCTTTGACCGAATCACAGCATCTGACTCCAGGTTCACAATCAGTAGATAATCCCCAAATTTAGTGGAAGCATTTTTAAAAAAAATATTTATTTCACAGATTTTTTTCAAACACAAAGTAACACTGCTGAGAACATGTCAAACTTTATGTCTGGGAAAGAGTGCAATTTGGGTTTGTTGTTGTTGTTGTTGTTGTTTTTCTTTTTGGTTTGTTGTTGTTTGTCATTTGGTTAGACTTACCTGTAGGAAAAGAAGAACGACACAAGAGCTGTGTAAAAGGAAATTACTGATGAGTGCAGAAAGGAAAAGATGGGAGCCTTTCCATATTTTCAGGCCTAAGAATGTGCAAAGGGCCTGTGACCAGAAAATGGATAATATTGAATGCAAGAATGAAGGATTATAAATATATTTTGGCAGTCACAGGAAGAGCCTTAAGAATGAAATGTGGTGTCAAAAATGGCAGTTGATTAAGAAACAGCATTGATTTTTCCAAAGAAAAATCATAGAAATTAGAAACCAGGATAAATGATGTTGGTGTTGGGTGACACAGGAAAGGGCTGACTTGCAAGTGAAAGGAAAGAAAGGAAATAAGTCTAAGATGAGCAGTGAGTGCCTTTTGCTTCCTCTCTGAGGAATATTAACCCGTCAGCTTCCAAATTAATCATTACTTTATTAAAGCTTCTTTAGCCATTTCCTCTATGTCTGGCATGGGGGGGAGGGGTTGTGAGGAAAGAAAGAGAAATCCTAGTACCAGGGACCTTAGAGCTTTGCAAGCAGCTGGATGAATAGTACCAACCCCACTGTCCCCGAGGATGGTATATCTGAGTCTGCAGCAGGTTGTAGGTCTGGGCAGAGTGGGCAGAGGATAACAGGGAGAAGGTGGTGAGTGTGTTTTTAAAATACCTCTGACTTGTCCCCTGTAGCTCTCACCTTCCAACCCTAGGCCCCACAGTCTTTACACTGCTTCTTGTTCTGTGCTTCTGGGTGGATATTCCCCCATATCTTTTGTTCTGTGCCCCCCTCTGGCCATTACGTCATAGCACGTATGTACGAGTATACGTGGAATGTGTCCGCATGGTGGTGTCCCCCAGCTGACCCTAGTAGAGCACCTCCAAATCGTGGACTGATGAATTCATAGTTATGACCAGTAATTTACTGATTTAACAGGGTCTTGTGTGGGTGGAGGAAATCAAAAATACCTGTGATAAGGACACACAGTTTGCATGTGACTGGGTTCTGGCCCAGCAGACAAGGCTGTGAGACCCACTTAGCTCTTTTCCACACACAGGCCTCCTCACAGGCTGCGCTTCCTGCAGATTTCCACAGGGGAGCTTCCTCCCCTCTGTTGAGGTTTCCATCCAAATATACTTTCTCAGTGAGATTTTCCCTTTTTATTGGCTTAAAATTGTAACTGTTCTTCGTGCCAACCATTCATATTCTGCTTCTCTCCTTGATTCATCAGGGTGTTTTACTGATCCATTTGGGTATTTTGGGTCCATTTCACCAATGATGACACTTTGTCTCTTTGGTTTTGCTCTATCCCCAGTTCCATTCCCAGCAACAATTCCTAGTATTCAGTAGGTGCTCAATAGTTGTTCAATTAATTATGAATAACAGAGTGCCATTAGCTTCTGCTTTCTCCTCCATGTTATGGATTTAATAACACTTGACCTGCCTATGTCACAGTTACTGATAATCAGATGAAATTATAGATGCATGTGTGAAAACTCTAGTGCTTTTTCATGATAATAGTAGCAATGTAATCATTAATAACAGTATTGTCATTATCTTCAACATCACTACAACTTTCTTTTTTTAAAAAAGATTTTATTTATTTATTTGACAGAGAGATCACAAGAGGTCAGAGAGGCAGGCGGGGGGCGCGGGGGGGAAGCAGACTCCCTGTTTAGCAGAAAGCCTGATGCAGGGCTTGATCCCAGGACCCTGAAATCATGACCTGAGCCGAAGGCAGAGGCTTAACCCACTGAGTCACCCGGGCACCCCACACTGTAACTTTCTAATCTCACTGATGTCCTATGAGGCTTCTAGCTATTTCTAGCTGGCATAGCATGTTGTATAAGAAGACACCACCATCACATTATGAGACTTTCACTAGCACAAGCTAATCTTTTAAGGAGGCAAGGTAATGTGCACTAACTAGCAATCACTGTGCCTGTTGAGTTGCCTCCTGGAACCAAAGCTAAACCCCCAAGATGGCCTTCAGAAAGCAATGATTGGGGACGCCTGGGTGGCTCAGTCGGTTAAGCGTCTGCCCTCAGCTCAGGTCATGATCCCACCGTCCTGGGATTGAGCTCAGCATCCGGCACCCTGCTTGGCAGGAAGCCTGATTCTCCCTCTCCCACTCCTCCTGCTTGTGTTCCCTCTCTCACTGTGTCTCTCTCCATCAAATAAATAAATAAAATCTTAAAAAAAAAGAATGAATGATTGAAAGCAATGACTGGGGACGCCTGGATGGCTCAGTTGGTTAAACATCGCCTTCAGCTTAAGTAATGATCTCAGGGTCCTGGGATCAAGTCCTGCACCGGGCTCCTTGCTCAGCAGGGAGCCTGCTTCTCCCTCTGCCTACCTTTCTCCCTGCTTGTTCTCTCTTTCTCTGACAAATAAATAAATAAAATCTTTAAAAGAAACAAGGAAGGAAGGAAAGAAAGAAAGAAGGAAGGAGGGAGAAAGGGAAGGAAGGAAGGAAGGAGAGAAGGGAGAAAGGAAGAGAAAAGAATGATTGTCTACTCTCCTCATCCACTCAGGGAGACAGGCCAGGAAGAACCAGTGTCCGTTTGCAACCAACACCATAAATGGCATTCATAACCCAGCTGGTAGTTTTGTAAATATATCCTACTGGCCACATGCTGAGCCCAGTAAATCTAATGTCCCTACTAGATCATCCACTCCAAGTACTGTCCTCATTGACTGAGGGCGAGAAATATTTATTTCATTCGCATATGTAAGTTCTGACCCAAACAGGTGGTATATTGGTCATCTAGATTTAGGCCTGCTCTCTCAAGAACTTAGAGCCCTGTAATGGAGTATTACTGGATGGATCACTCTGCCTCAATAATTAGGTCTTAATAAGCTGTTTACCCTTGATAAATAGGATTGTTGAAACCACCATGCTTATTATGGACTAATGAGGCTGAAGTGTCAAGTTTTCTAATACAATCTTAGCACAACACAATTCTTTAAACCTATCCATTACCCGCCCTTTAAAAAGCCACTACAAACCTGTCTTATTTTAAACAGCATGTTTTCCAAACCCAGTTTGTAAAAGCTAAGGCATTTCAATTGAGTGGTAGGTCATTTTGCGTTATGTGCTATATATTTTATTTCATAATTCACTTATCCACATGTATCCACATGCAAGTAGGCATACCCTATTATCATTTTTTTGCATTTTGTCTATGGAAGTCCCTGAGCTTGGTTTGCTTCCCCGAGATGAAGGGCACTTTACAAAAGTAGATGTTTGTTTACAAATTCCATATGGCTAGAGACAGCCAAACATGTGTATAAAGTGTAATAGGCATACTTAAAGGAAAATATAAGATGTTATTCTTAAAAGAATACATAACAATTATATGAAATTAAAGGCCTCTTATTTAGAAAGCATAACTTTTTCTTTTTAAAGACACGAGTCTTACAAACTCCATGCTGAATTCAACATAGGTCAAGGAGATTTTCACCCCAGCCTTCAGTTTCACTGCATAAATTTGAAGCTGAAAGTCATGTAAGCTATAGAAACAACTTTCATTCAATAAATTGCAGAAATTTTTAAAAGCTTAGTATTTCTCATGAAAGGCCTCATAAACACCATTAAAAATATAAAAGGTTTTTTGATTCAACATTACTTCATAGCTATCTAGTGAGCCTCCCCTTGCTGGAGTTCTACCAGGTCAAGCAGTGTGAATAAAAACATGAATAAGACAAGGTCTTTGTATGCCAAGCTCCCAGTCTAGGGAGAGAGACACTCTGAATCATATTAATCTTGCTAAAATCTAGTTATACATGTTGAAAATGCTAGGGAAAATCAGATAAGAATGATTAAAGTTACCTAGAAGAGGGTAAAGAAGGCTCATAGGAGGTGATATTTGAGCTGGGTCTTAAAATACGAAAAGAAATTGACCAGACATTCAGGCCAGGTCACGCATTAGGAGCGGAGGGCACAGCAAGACCAAAGAAACGGTGTGATCAAGGTACGTGGCTTATCTAAAGAACAGTCTAACTAAACCATGGAGCACATAGGGGGCTTGGCAGGTTTGAGGAAGGAGAAGAAAGGCCTAAAGGTGTAATTATTCAAGGATTGGCTCAGGCCAGGTTATGAACTACCTCATATGCTATGCTATGGAGTTGATGTATTTAGGCTGTGGACATTTTCCTTTATGCTACAGGACTGGGAAATGACTAATTGTACCCAAAATACATCAAGCCCAGTGCCTCTCCTTTAAAACTCTCTTATGGGGGCACCTATGTGACTCAGTAGTTTAGTGTCTGCCTTCGGCTGTAGTCAAAATCCCGAGGTCCTGGGATCGAGCCCCACATCGGGCTCCCTGCTCAGCGGGAAGCCTGCTCTCCTTCTCCCACTCCCCCTGCTTGTGTTCCCTCTGATGCTATGTTTCCTCAACTCCTCTCCGTTGCTGTATATCTCAAGTTCTGCTCCACACAGTTCAGCAGTCAGTGCACCCTGTACAGGGTATTTCTTTTTATTTGGGTTGCTCTTTGCCCTGTCAAGCTCTTCCAAACCTACATTTAAGCTTCTAGGAGGCAGGTCTAAGCCAAGCAATTAATTATGTGAGTCTTCATCACCTCAGGAAAGCTAAGGTCACAAACTCCCTTGCTAAGGGTTCTCCACCAAAAATCTGCCCCCAGGGGTCTCTGGTTCTGTGGGCTCTCAGGGGATCCTTAAGGAACGCTGAAGTGGAAGCTCTCCCACCTGCACCAGCTTTTCCTCCCCTTCGCCACCACAGCAGGGCTGCTTTTCACAGGACTCACTCTCCCTCACGTGGCGTCTTACACACACAGCTGCCTTAGACTGCCATCACATCATCTCCCAGTTTTGCAGCGCTCAGCATCTACCAAATAAGCATGTCACAAGGGTTTGAAGGGAACTTAAAATCAGCGACTTCATTTTCAGAGAGAATGCCTGTCATGGATAGTTGACAGAATTCCTGCATCTTCACTGTCCAAGCACTGGAAATCGTGCAGAAGCTAAACGTTTTTGTTATGCTGTAGAGTAAAATTCTAGAACTACTTTCAGGGGATATGTGATTAGTGTTTTCAACCCCACTTCCTGAACTGGGATTCCAGAAGTTCCCTCATATTTTTTTAAAAGCTCACAAATTACATAGGCAACTTTGATAAATAACTCGAGCAGAATACCTCTAGATTAGGAATTTAGCACAATGGAGACTACAGTTGTCACATTCTCTGTAGAATGGGATGCTTTCTGGTTGTTGAGAAACCAAAGATAATAACTGTTTAAATGATGTTTTAGAATTTGTACCACATCCTTTTGGGTGTTACCCAGCAGACGCACAAGAGACTCTGAGGAAGAAAAAAAAAGGTGCAGGGAACCAGGATTGTGTGTAAATCTAGCCACATGTCTAGTCAGTCCAGGACAGTCCCTGTTGCTCCAGCATAGTAACAAATAGACCTCCTTTTGCTTTCAGACGTGTTCCAGTTTGGACAATAAATGATATGCTCACTCCACCTGTATTTGACTCCTGGGCTTATAAGAGCCCATTTCCTATGTAGTTGATACTTGAGGGAACATTGAAATACTTCTTTTTTTCCCCAGAAATACCAAGAGGAAAGGAAAAACAAGTAGCTTTCTAAGTGTTATACTAATACATCAATCAAAAATATTTCCTTATTTCAGAGACTTGATACTTATATTAGAAAAACTACCTAAGTTAATTAGGCATGTTAATATGTCTACAAAAAAGAAGTCTTAGCCACAATAAGTGGTCACGTTTTTTTTTTGAACAGGTTCAGAAAAACTAATGTGGTCAGAGTACACCTTGGTAAGAACGATGCTAAGATAGAGGGACGTGAATACCCTACTAATAACAGAAAGGGTGAAAAGTCCTAGAAGTCATCTTTTTTAGTTTATTTTAATTCTTTGCTTACCAGATGACATTCTGAGTCCTGATATGAATTGTTTAGGTCCAATGATCAAAAGAGGGGGAATGTCAACACAGAAGCAAGGCCTTACACGCTCTGCAGAGGAATACCTCCACTGTCAGTCTTACGTTAAAAATTGCCATTTTGGTATATACATCAGCCCATGTGGTTGTGTTTGGGACCAGTCTCAGTGAGGGTGATGCGTTGCCACTGAGCCCAGCCCCTGTGCCAGCAAACCCAATAGGAGAACCAGAACCAATGGCAAACCCATTTAGGTCAGTGGATCTCAAGCTTTGGGGCACTACCCCTGGGACTTCTAATTCAGTTTGTCTGGCATGGGGAAGGTACATTCTAATAAGCCCCCAAGTGCTCCTTATGCTGGGCCATACTTTGATAACCATTCATCCAAATAATCCCACCTTTTGATAGCTCTTGACAGCCAGATGCTGGCCTCCCCAGAGACTTGGTCTACCTTTTCTCCTGTTTGGAAACCCAGCAATCAGCTTACCTGCCTTCAAACCTGTCTTGCAGAAAAAGAAAAGTGTTCAGAACAGTGCATCTAATCCACACACGTGGCTCACAAAGCCAATTGTGGCATCATTTGTTTGTACTTTGTCAGAAAGCATTTACCATGTGGGTAAGGAGACCCATGGGAAATTCACAGAATTTCTTATATTCATCTCCAGGGTAAATCACAGGGGAGTGGTTTTGACTTTAAAGCAAGCACTTCTTGTACACTCTATTTTAGAGAACTGTGAAGTTTGAAACCTGATTCATCTCTACCATCTAAACACACTCACGGCCGTACACATACGTGCATGCGGACATAGGCACACATACACACCCTACAAAATTCATATTCCAAAGTACAAAAATGACTAGAAAGTGAAACTCACCATATAGTTCCTAAGGTTTCTATAATTCAAGTCATAGGCTAGCTTTATGCTTTTTTCTATACATTTGGATATTGTTATCTGACGTGGGCAGAAAGTCGCCAGTCTTCCCACTGCTCACTTTTGCCTAGGTGCTGCCTGGGAAAGCAGCCTCTGAGTGACGACAATGAGGCAGCAAGAAGCAGCCCTAACAAAATCATGAGGGTCCGTTTTAGGAAGGGTCATCTCAACTCACATACAGAGTCCTTTAGTTAAAACCGAATGAAGCAGTTAGGTACTTTACATGTATTAGCTACAATTCTATGTTAACAGGAATAAGAATAATAAAATATTACAATCTCCAGTCACAAGCAAAGAAAGAAGGAAAAAAACAAAAGTAGCAATCATCAAGAATAGCACTGGCCCCAAATCCTGCTCACCAAAAGATTAGAGAAAATCACTCTAAAAATGCCTCCAAATTTTTTAAATTTAAATTTAAATTAATAAAATGTAACCTGATCGTTTACTTAATTTGGGGGTCTTCTGACCTAATCCTAACCTAAAGCTTTTTTTTTCCATTTTAAGATTTCTTTTTCATTTTTTTATTAACATATAATGTATTATTTGTTTAGGGGTACAGGTCTGTGATTCATCAGTCTTACACAATTCACAGCACTCACCATAGCACATGCCCTCCCCAATGTCCATCACCCAGCCACCTCATCCCTCTACCCCCCTCCACACCAGCAACCCTCAGTTTGTTTCCTGAGATTAAGATGGGGTTTTTCCCCCTCTCTGGTTTCATCTTGTTTCATTTTTCCCTCCCTTCCCCTATGATCCTCTCTGACCTAAAGCTTTTTTGACTGTTTGAAAAGAAAAAGTTATGGATTGAAGAAAGATTTGTCATGTAACTATTATTTTCTGTTATAGTAAACCAAATTAACATGGGTGCATTAGCCGAGAACAATGGTTACTTGGATTCTCAGCAGAATTTATTGATGTATTCAAATACCTTTTATTTATTTATTTATTTATTTGACAGACAGAGCACAAGCAAGGGGAGCGGCAGGTAGAGGCAGAGGGAGAAGCAGGTGTTCTGCTGAGCAGGTAGTTCGATGTGGGACTCGATCCCAGGACCCTGGGATCATGACCTGAACCAAAGGCTGACACTTGCTTAACTGACTGAGCCACCCAGGCACCCCCAAATGCATTTTTTAAAGCTTGGGATTTGACTGATTCTCCAGTAAACCCCGTCCATTCGGTTTAACTAGTTTTGGATCATGGATCCCTTTGAGAAGTCTTTGAAAGCCAGCCACCCTCTCTGTAGAAAAATAAATGTGACTGCACAGACAGAATTTTGAGGATGCATCAGAGGGTCCTTCGATTCCCTAAAACCCACTGATGAGCCTCCAGTTGAGGGTCCTACCTGGGGTTACGAGAAGAGAGCTGAACTTGAAGTTGTTTTGTCCTGACACCTTTCTGATCATAGCACCGTACCAAGCAGATATCTGACCCCAGGCAAGACACACCTCCTTTAGGCTTCCTCCTCAGTCAGGAGAAGTTGGGCTGGGGGACTGACTGGGTTGGTCCCTTATCTCCAAATATGTGATCATCGGTCATCTGTGATGAATCCTCAAGGCTAGTTCTTTTCCTTTTATTCCTTCTTTCCCATAGCTACTTCTGGAGTTTTAAACCCATATCCCTTTTGATTCTCCCTAACCCCTTTCTTTAATTAATTTATAAGGAAACTCTTATAAATTAAGGAAATAAAATAAGGAAACTCTTAATTCTGTCATTTCCTCACTCCACTTTTTTCTCTCTCTATAGCCATCACTTTTTTCTCTCTATATAAGGCCTAACTTGATATAGGGTATTTTAAAGGAAGAAGGGACAACTCCCAACTTCCCAGATTCACCTGAATGTAGGTCAGGTTGGTTTTTGGAGACTTTCTTGCCTCAAACTTCCATTGGAGAAGATGGGTGGAAAGGTAACTGCATTCAGCAGAAGTTAGCTTCTGCTAACTGAGGAGTCTACAAACTGTGTCACTTACCTTCTGTGAAGATTTTCTATTATGCTATGATTTTTAAATTACGTGTTTTAATATTGCTTCTTAAGGACTGAAAAATGCAAACAAGGTTTTGATAGAAAAAGCTAACTTTACAGTAGAAAAGATAAAAGAAACAGTGGCAATGTAGTGAACAGGAAAGAGAACTCTCTAGGGACACACTGGGGAGCTGGGAGTGGGGTTGGAGTTACAACTTAAAGCAGCCTTTCCTAAGTAGTACTTTTCCAGAATGTTCTAAAGCCTTTTCAAAATTCCAACATTACTTACTCCTTTGTATGCTTCTGTATTTTGCTGATATTTGTGCTGTAGATCTTAGGACATTGTTTGCAACTATAAGTTTTTTCTCCTGTCTTTACCAAGAAAGTATGAATTCCTCCACAGATGCTCCATATTATCCTTTTAATTCCAAGAATGGGTACTTAAGAGAAGCTCTAAATATTGCTAAATATTAACTGTAGTATCCCTCTAATTATTACTGGTCAAGTAATAAAAGGAATGGAGAAATAACTAAATAAACTTTTCTACAGTGATTTCCTGTCTGCTCTATCCACTGACAAATCACAAAAGCCTAGAACAATCACAAAAACCTAGAACAATGGTACTCTTACAAAGTATATTAATAGTAAATATATATATATTTTTTAAAGATTTTATTTATATATTTGACAGAGAGAGATCACAAGTAGGCAGAGAGGCAGGCAGAGAGAGAGAGAGGAGGAAGCAGGCTCCCCGCTGAGCAGAGAGCCCGATGCGGTACTCGATCCCAGGACCCCGAGATCATGACCTGAGCCGAAGGCAGCAGCTTAACCCACTGAGCCACCCAGGCACCCCAATAGTAAATATATTAATTCATATATATTTGAATGAGTATATGTATTCAAGAAATTATTAGAAAGTTACTCAGAAATTAATAAAAATGAACATATAATTAAGACACTTTGTGACCAAATTCAGTGCACATGGAGAATATCACATTGAAAAATATATTAACAGGTAATTATGTTCCATTACAGACAAGGCCCTGAAAAGTGATAGTTTGTCCCTTCTGAGTAAATCTCTGAGGATTCTCCCAGGCCCAGGGAGCTAGAGGATGAAGTCAGTGTCTGAGAATCTGGAAGAAGCATATCAAATTTTAACAGTATAATCTAGTTAAGATAAACAAATCTCCTATAGTTATTATAATTATTCTCATGAGTGGTAGATGTATATTTAATTACTGAGAAATTCACTAGAGGTACTAATGATCAATATTGGAAAAACCATTAGTCCAATGATAATTTCTCCCATAACACTTAAATCCAATCTGTGTGGTCATGTAGTTAAAACATAACAAATGTCTTCTAAGTCAGCAGTTCTTTGCACTTTCATCCAAAGACATTATTCTTGGTGAGACAGAACAATCAAAAGAGAAATGGCCATTGCCTGTTCTGGATGTCATTAGCGTTACCTGAAATTTCAGCAATGGGAAAAAGATGCTTACGGTTCTCTTATCAACTTATTATGTTATAATATTCTGTCATGACCACTAATATTTACATCCATAGGATGGATGAAACAAAGCTATTAGATTGGCTTGTCAGAGTTCTTTTAAAAATCTATTCCCTGATGTCCGTATGGACACTGGGGAGGGTATGTGCTATGCTGAGTGCTGTGAAGTGTGTAAACCTGGAGATTCACAGACCCGTACCCCTGGGGCTAATAATACATTATATGTTTATAAAAGAATAAAAAAATTATAAAAAAATAAAATAAATAAAAATCTATTCCCTTTTGCCGTTTGCACTTGGCATAGTCAAAATTTTTGTTTGCAATTTGAAAAATAAACTCTGTATAACATAATTAATAGAATTTAGAAGTTGGCTGTGTTCAAATTAGTAGCATTATTGTCAATAAAATAATTGAAGAAAAGAATATCCTATTTGGGAAGTATGGATCAAATGCCAGCTTATTTTTGCTTATAAGAATAATATGATACACAATTTTTTAAAAAGAGTTTATTTATTTATTTGACAGACAAGTAGGAAGTAGGCAGAGAGGCAGGCAGAGAGAGAGAAGAAGAGGAGGCAGGCTCCCCACTGAGCAGAGAGCCTGATGCGGGACTCGATCCCAGGACCCTGGGATCATGACCTGAGCCGAAGGTAGAGGCTTTAACCCACTGAACCACCCAGGCGCCCCCGATACACAGGTTTTTAAAACATCTTCCAAATTAGTTCTATTCAGTGATGAAAACATTCAGAATATTGAAACTTCTAACTGTATCTGAAGATCATTATCCAATGCCCACTGAGACTATTACCACAGAGTCTAAATATTTGGCAATCTCAGTGTTTGCTGTTGCAATACTAAGTAGGATTACATTTTTCTGTGTCATTGGTTCATATAAAATGGCAAGTGGCAGCAAGGAGAGAATTACAGAGAAATAAAAGAGAGGAAGAACCTTCTAGAAAGGACACATCTATACTATTAACTACCATGGTGAAGTATGTGTCATAATTCTACTACTGTTTTACACATGTGTAGTTTACTTGAAGGTTTTCTAATAAGTGTTTGAATGTGTGACTTTCAAAAAAAGCAGACTTATTGGATGAAAGAGAGTTGACAGAAACCAAGTGTTTCTGAGAGAGCATATGGTCTCAATCAAGAAAAGACCAGCAGAAATTAAACAGGACAGCTGATAAAAGACAGAAGAGCATTCAGATGTATAGATTTAAAAAGAAAACATGCTATATTCAAACCTACCATAAATTTATCTTGAGAATAAATGAATTTCATAACTGCACTCAGTATCTGAAACATAACCTCAGAGATTCTGTTCATTACCCACTGCCCCCAAAACTCTGGAAGTAGAACTTAATCAATATCATAAGCAACTCAAGAAAAAGACTTACTAAGAGTCCAGCTATTTCTTAAATGTCAGGAAAACAAATGTAGACTACTATTACAAAAAACATTTGCCTTTGGGGGAATTAAGAGCCTAACGCTGAAGACTTCCCCAAATCAAATTTAACTCTGTTTGGAGAATCAGCAATTGTATTCAGTTTATATGTGTGTCAATTGTATTCAGTTTATATGTGTCTGTAAACACACACACACACACACACACAAACACACACGATTTTATAAGCTTAATCATGGAGTATTGGAACATAAATACTTAAGGTGGGGAAATCAAGATGATTTCTGGCCTCCATTTTCCCCATCTGGCAATGGAGACGCCTAGTCCAGTGGAAATGTTCACTTACCTTCCAGTTGCTTATCTGCTAGGTAAGGATCATCCATTCATCCATTCTACAAATATACATTAGTGTTTTTGAACTAATATAAGCCAGTTTGGCTGTTCAGTGATTGTCAAGCTATTTGGCAGCTACCAAAAGTAAAATGTTTTGGAGGTTCATAAGACCCATCCCGTATCCTAGCCCCTCAGTGTTTATGCTCAAAGCCAGCAGCAGACCAGATCTTGACAAACTGTACTTAGTAGCAAATAGGAGTAAAAACATTACACAGCCTGTCCTTATAAGCCTGGGGTAGTCCTTCTTTCCACTCCCAGGAGACTCCAGCCATTTCTTGCATGAATGGCTCACTCTAGGGTACAATTTTGACTGCAGAACTGCCCAGCTTTTCATGGGATCAGGCAACAGAGACCCCCAGGAAACACACAATGGAAAGATGTGGGACTCAGGACCGTGTCTCTTCAGACGCTTTTCATCCAGGCCACTGGTGACTCAACGGCGTTGCGTTCTGCACACTGCACTCACCAGCAACAAAATGACTCAGAAAACCCATCTATGCTAATTAACCAACTCTCCTGTGTAGATTTCAGTAATGATGTTTGATGTGCTGAAGCAGCTACCTCTGGATGTTGGTTCCTAATTAGGAAACTTCAAATACTAACTACTGTCTCTGGTTTGTAGATTAAAGATGAAAATTAATTTATACATATACACTGTACCATTTTTTAATCAAAGTATTAGATAAATACTTAAATAATTAAATAAATACGACTCTCCTCGATGGCAGGAACAGCCCTGGGTCTGATGGGTACATGATGAGCAAAACAAGAAAGTAAACACTCAGGTTAATATAGAATAGAAATAGGGCGCCTGGGTGGCTCAGTGGGTTAAGCCGCTGCCTTCGGCTCAGGTCATGATCTCGGGGTCCTGGGATCGAGTCCCGCATCAGGCTCTCTGCTCAGCAGGAGCCTGCTTCCTCCTCTCTCTCTCTCTGCCTGCCTCTCTGCCTACTCATGATCTCTCTCTGTCAAATAAATAAATAAAATCTTTAAAAATATATATATATATAGAATTGAAATTTTTAGCGAGACTAATCAGTGTGGTGATGATCTTTGAGGCACCGATTGGGGGTGACAGTTAAAGAAAAGGAACAAGGACCAATGAAAGCCAACTAGCCACTCTCACTGGCTGATGAGTTTCCTTCTTCTATTTCTCTTATTTTAAATGTTTGGGACATGGTGTTGGCAGGTGAAGCATATTGAGCCGTTGTGGGTCCAGATACAATAGAATAAATGCAGACAGGTTCCCAAAGGTGTGCTACTCAATACTTTCTTGAGCATCTTCAGTCATGCTGTTTCTATCTGAAGTCAGTGCTCCGAAATGTATTTAGAATTTTCAGCTCAAGGTTTAACCAACATTCTTGGCTCAGCCACAGTGTTCTCTTGATTAAAGGTTTAAAAGTGAAACCCAAAATAGCTTTATATTTTGTTTCTAGGGTTTTTTGGTTGTTGTTGTTGTTCTTTTCTTTTTTTTTTTTTTCTTAAGGAGGCGAAATCTCTTACTCAATTTAAGTTTGAAGGCTAAAATCAGGATCAGGCATTAACATGTTGTTCTCTTACACTATGTTGCTTGTAGCCAGAGAAGCGTTTTTCTTGTTTTCAGTAATCAGATACTGTTGTTTGGGCAATATAACACTTGCCGGTTGCAGATTAATGGGTAGTGTTTCCGCATTTGTTTGTCTCAAAGGAGGGCCTACCAAAGTCTCTGCCTTCAGCTCAGGTCATGATCTCAGGGTCCTGGGATCGAGCCCCACATCGGGCTCTCTGCTCGGCGGGGAGTCTGCTTGCCCTCTCTCTCTGCCTGCCTCTCTGCTGACTTGTGATCTCTCTCTCTCTGTGTCAAATAAATAAAATCTTTAAAAAGGGGGGGGGGCACCTGGGTGGCTAAGTGGGTTAAAGGAGGGCCTACCCATGCAAAGAAAACGTGTTTCCCGCTTACCCTTCCTTCTACCTTCTCCCTTCATTCTCCCGCTTACTACCCTCCACTTCCTCATCCCCTTCATCTTGCTGGATTCTCTGACGTGTTGCCTATGATACCTCCTGCCAGCCTGTGGCCACAAATATGACATGGAAAAAGAGGGTTAAGGGGTGGGAATGAGTCCAAAACCAAACACGCTTGCGTCCTGCTTTGTCTTTAGCCTCCCTGCTTACTCCCAACAGATAAAGAAATCTGTGATCCCCAGAGCCATGCATGCATTTCTTCTGTTTTGCTCTCCATCTTACCATCTCTCCCCACACACAATCTCCCGTCAAACCAGCAAAAGAAATCTTGTAAACTTTTGTAAACTTTTCTTAAAAGTTTCCTTTTATTTGCTTGACTCACTTCCTTCTTTGGAATTATTCTTTTCTTCCTGGGGCGGGGCGGGGGGTGAAGAGCAATATGGACCTTCTGTCAATAGTTTCAAAACTTCGGAGGGGAGGACACGCTCTTGTCTCCCACAAAGAGAGGCTGATTCGATGATTTGAACCTAACAGGTAACTGAAAACTTAACAATTAAAAATTGCTGCCTGCCCTTCCTACAATTCCCTGCGCCATTGGTCCCCGTCATGGCACTTACTGTCTCCTCTCAATCTCTCCTCTCAATCTCTATCATTTATTTATTCATTATTTTGAGTGTTCGTTTTCTCTCGCTCGAGCTAACATGCAAGCTCCACAAGGGGAAGGATCCAGAACAGTGCCTGACACAGAGTAAGTGCCCAAGCGATATGTGCTGAATTGAAGCAGGGAGGACGCCTCCCTAAATTGAGTGTGAATGACTGTCTCTGTTGTTTATGTCATGTGATCCATTAGGTCGATAAAGACCCCCCAAATCTCAGCAGTCCTCAATAACCACCATATCCCAAAAGGATAAGAATATCTGTACTTCAGTACGTGCTTTCACCATAGAAACCCCAGGATGTTTGCACTTGGAATAGAACTAGAAAAGCCAACAAGAAAGAAGAGTACAAAACCAAATCTGAACGTGCATCTGAAGACTGTCTTTGCTAATTGAGGCCTCTGAGATCATCACTCAACCAGGTGTCATTCTAAAATTATATTAAGGACTAATATTTAAGAGTAATAATATAGGCAAGTATCTTCCTGGGACTATGTTAATATCATGCAAACTTTTTTTTTTTTTAATTTGGCAAACTTTCCGAAAAATGAAGAAGTAGTTTCCTTTTGCAAAGAGCTGTTGAAAGTAATTGTACATGCAACACTTAGAGTATTTTTTTTTTCATCTTGTAAGAGGATAATTTGCTAAACTTGATTAAAAATCAGACATTGAACTAGATCTATCTGAGATTGTCGAATATACTATTGAGTGACTTTAATCAAATTCAGCATTATTATCTTTTTATTTGCTTTTACTCTGCCTGCAGGTACAATAAAGTGAAAATATGTAAGCAATGGAGCATATTTATAATACTAGTCAGAGTGCCAGGTGGGTTGTAAAATAAATGTAATTGTTTTCAAAGATTGAACCAGATTAGCATGGATTAACACATTCATTTTGAAATCCATGGGAGCAAGTATGTTCAGCATGCCTTCAAACAACCCTTGTTACTCTGTTTATATCCTATCTTACTACTACAAAATCATTACCCCATAAAACAGGGAGCACTCTAACTTCGTTCATTTTCACATGAAAGAAATACAATTTATTAAACAAGACAAGAGAGCAGTTGTCTGCCATATTGAAGGCCAGATTTGCAGCGATTTGCACTCTGGCTTTCAGCAGATGAACAACAGTGACAGACAGGGAAGCCAGAATTGTGACTGCAATAAATATTCATAAGTGCACCTGCCCAAGGAGCAAAGGGAGGGTGTCCGTGTTTGTAGCACATGGCTAGCCGTGGATGAATCAGGGTTCGACTGTCCGACACACGCACTCAGAACCCCTGGGCAGTGCCATGCTGGAATCTCTCATCCATAGGGAGCGGCATTACTGGGTGATTTTGCAGTGTCCTTGACTCGTGTGAAGTGAAATCTTTCAGATATGCCCTGCTGGTGCCATTAACCCTCCTCTCTAGCCTTAAAATAAACCTCCTTGAGAAAGTGTGTTGTCAGTGTCGAATATCCAGCAGCGGAGATCAGCCCTGGGGGGAAAAGTGGCTTCTGATGCAATTTAGGACCCAAGGCTGACTACAAGAAACCTGCCCAATTTTAAGAGCAATCGGTCCCTTGGTGAATTATACTCACTGAAGCTAAAAGAAATGTGTGTTGTATGGAGTCTCTGGACAGGCTCGATGCTGGCGGATCTTGATCCTCTTACTCTAGCTTCAAGTGTCCCTTGTTTTTACATAGAAGGACTAGAAACCGTTCCTATATTTACTGTAGGGTTCTTGTCTACTGAGCAATGTAGAAACATCATGCAAGAAATCGCAGTTGGATTTCCTGAGCAACTAGTCGGTCTTCCAAACTAATCATATTCCTTTTGTTTGGTTTTGGGTGCTGGGAAACTTGGAGTAGCAAAATTTTGTGTTTCCTAATTAGTAACTATGTGAGATCTTCCCATTGAATTAATGTGCACTGCTTCTTCTATGTTTTCATCCAAATATCCCACCATTCTCCACTTGGTTTGTTTTTGTCTTACTTTATTTATTTTATGTATTTTCGTAAATGAGGCTAAGTCCTTTATGGAAGGAACACATTATCTAATGCATGCACAGCTCTACTGACCAATAAAATGGCCAATGGTATGAAGAAGTGGCTATTATGGACGTTTGCATCATTAAGCTGAAGTTATTCATCCTCCCCATGGTGCAGTCAGAAGCATAGATAATCTAACATCACCCAGCGCAGCACCTGTAGATAGGTATAGGTACAAACCATTTCTGCAATACTGAACCTAATAGATTCCCTATGGTTGTTGGCTGCGATCTACATCATTTCCTGGGATGCAATACTGCCAATTTCACAATAGAAACGGGATAATGTCTCAGGATGTTTTCTTCTGGCTCTTGTGAATTCTGGATGCTGTACATGTGATCATATATCATTTCCCCTGTGCATCTGATTGCTGTGTGAGGTTTAGTGCGCCAGTGTCAGGCTTGTTTTCAGTGATGTCATCAATTGCTCCCATGGTGATTCCTTAGAAAGCCTTGACTTTCAGACCCTCACTGACTCTTCCAGCTTCCCAGAGCAATCGCGGGTGAGACCTCTTCAAGAATGAAATAATTTCTCCCTTTCCAGCTGCTATGAACAGCTCCCATGCTCAGCAAATGTAAAACATGGTTGATTCTGAGGAAGTAGATTCTGCACCATGTTTGGGAAACCCTGTGTGTTCCAAACAGAGAGTTTTTCAACAGAACCCTTGGATGTTGTTGCAAGGGGAACGCTGTTATGTTTTTGCATGCAGTTGTGCTTAGCCATGGTGTCGAATGTTAGAGGGGGAACAGTAGATTCTATTCCCTGAGACTACAAAAATAGGAATTTTTAAAAACAGGGCTGTGAAATATTATCCTTCAGCCAAATTGCCTTGTTTGTGCTTTGATCTGCACTTGTTTGTCTGTCTACATTGGGTTGTTGACAGTGTCCTACTAAACATCAGATGTGTCCATGAAGTAACAGCTATAGAAAGAAAAACCAGAATCTGTTTGTCCTTTCTCAAAGACTGACCCCTCCTCACAGCTCATGTTTTCACACTCAGAGAACAGATACTTACATCAGGAAAACACATTATTCAGAACTACGAGCAAAGAGAGGCATCTCTGAAATTATTTTCTCTGGAGTCCTTAACCGCAGTTAAATGAAATATGGATGAAAACATCCTCAAATTTCAGCATTTTAGTCACAGTTTGTTTATATCATTGTCTCATTTGCCTTTAATTCTTTCAAGAAAAGATGTTTCCACCAATTACTTTAGAGTTCTTGTGGTTGGAAGCATTTTCCTGGCAGAGTAACAACTTGCACAATGGAGAGCTGAGTACCTTGGTTGAATAATGTGTGTTGTAGAACTTATGCCACCATTTTGTCCACTCGGGAGAGAGTTTGTTGCCTGGGGTGTGTAGATGGCATTCAGGAGACCTGGTCTGAGCCTCAGCTTTGGCTCCTACTATGCTACCTCAACCAAATAATTAAGCTTCTCTGGACCACTTTTATTTCATATGTTACTTGAGGTTGTATTAGATTATCTCTAAAGCCTTTTCTAAGCTCAAACTGGCTACCGTATTCACATTTCATCTACGTAACACATACTTACCTAGATCGATTGGCCTTTTAGAAAAAGCATTCCAATAATGAGCTTTATTTTTTTTCTCTCGTTTAATCTCCTTTACCACTATCAGAACTTCTCCATCTCATTCCCATCCACACATACTTGAGAAAGGAGATACCCTCCCATCAAAGACATTTACCCCCTTCCTTCACAATGGGTGCAAGCCTGGAAACTGGCCCAGGGGAGGGTCAGAAGTTTGGATGGAGGAAGGGAATGTGTACTGAGTAAGTCCCCCACCTGATTCAGCTCATTAAGGATCACTGAACTGCACTGTTCATTATGAGTAATAGGGAAACTTGTCCTTTGCAGATCATCAGGACTACTCTCTTATGTCTGAAGTGGTCCCACTCAAGTGTATTTCAAAGCCTCTAAAGCATCATTCTCAAAAGCCTGCCTGCCTCCCTAAAACCTTCTGATGCAGTCATTCTTTGCTTGTACTGGTCAAAATCCATACTGAGCACTGGGCTAAAATTCCCAGGTCTATGGGATTAAAAGCTCTCCTGTTTAGTGTCCACCTTCCATTCTTATCCTATCTACCCGAATGTCTGCTACAGAGTTGCATGTATAGTTCAGACAGATAATACTATAATTTACTTATCATCTCCTGAATGTCCCAAGTACTCCTGGTGTCTTTAGATGTTCCCACTCTGCTAGGTATGTTCTTAAATGAATCTTTACTCATAGGCATGATTTAATCCTCATTTACCTTGTCATTAAGTATGGTTCTGAGACTTCACAAAAATGGCATCAGGGAATTTTAGCATTTTCACAAACTCGTAAGTAAATGTGGATTAAGTGATTATCTTTGGAATCAGGTAAACTTTTGATCTTTGTGCCTATTTGTGTGTGTGTGTGGTGTGTCACCTCAATAGTAAATTTCCACGTGGCTTTGAAGATGGCACACTAGTAAAACTTGTGACATATGGCTAACCCAATATTCCTCCACCAATCTGCAATGGAAAAGGAATAAAGGTTAGCCAGACTTTACAGTGAGGAAACCAAGGCAGTGTGATCAGTGTAAGCTATTAGCTCAGAGAGAAATGGGTTTAAAAAATGAACCCTAGCTTCTCCGTGCTCCGTCTATGATTAGTGCATGCCTTACAGCCCTGAGATGAAATCCATGATCAAGGCTAACTAACGAAAACTGCCATTTGCAAAATTTGATGGGAAATCTTGCATGGCATCCTTGTGTTAGGTGTAAAGATTAGCTCAAATGTTGTTCTTACACATGACAGAAATTTTGTACAATTAAGTGCATTTCCTGCAACAAACGATGCTAAACAGTGCTATGATTTCGTTATTCTCTTATTTTCTCAGACTACTGTGTAAATTCTTAACATTCTTATATATTATAGGCGGAAGGGCTGAATTTTGGCCACCCAGCAAAGATTCATGTTCCTCATAATTTAAGAAAACTAAGTTATGGTCCTGGATCTAATGCTAACCAGGCTTGTGATTTTAGACAAGTGATTTAACCTTATCACACCCCACCATCTCTTTGTACAGTTAAAGTAGTGATATCCTATTTTGCAATCCTTTATTCAGTATCTATTGAGGGCCTACTATATGAAAGCCACTGTTAGAAGTAAAATGAGCTCGGCTGAGCATCCTTTGATCTTCCTAGATGTCCTGAATTACTCACTAAAATAACATTTACATTTTGATGAATCAGCAAAGGGTTAAGCAATGCTAAGTGCTTGAGATACTTTATTAGGCTTTTTGGGAAGTATAGCTACTTGTTATTCTTAACCTTTGTTATTTGCTTTTAATCTTATTCCCTACACATGATCAAGTCTGGTTTCTTGGACAGTGCTCAGTGAATTATAATAGACAGTATAAATTAATTTTGTGAATAAAATTTTATGAGACACTATATCAAATACTTCAGCAAAATCAAGATATATTATTATACCCATTGTAGATATTCATGGTCTAGTCTTGTAATTATATTTTTTTTAATTGGATTTGTACAGCCTTATTATCCAATTATTCACCCCATGCTGTTCATAGGTACATAAATGTTTATAGCTGTGTTCCTTAATGTTGGCTCATTGTATTTACTAGAAAGAATAATAGCAGAAGTAATTTCCATGATTGTTTTACTTTCTGTATTGTCAGTATATAATTTGGGTATACCTTTCCAATGCTCTGATATTTTGTTAGATAATATAAATTAATAGAGCAACATAACATATACAATTGACCTTTGAACGACATAAGGGGCACCCCCCACCCCCCCACAACCCTCCGTGCCATTGAAAATCCATCGGTAACTTTTGACTCCCCCAGAACTGAACTACTAATAGCCTACTGTTGACCAAAAGCCTTACTGATAACACAAAGTCAATTACCACGTATTTTGTATGTTATATGTATCACATACTACATTCTTACTCTAAAGTGAGCTAGAGATAAAAAAATCCTATTAAGAATGGTAAGGAAAGAAAAATACATTTACAATACTGTACTGTGTTTATTGGGGAAAAAAAATCCACATATAAATGGATAAGTGGTTTCATGCAATTCAAAGACCTGTTGTTCAAGGGTCAGCTGTACTCCTTTTTTCTTTCCCTGTGCATAAGTTTGGGTACTATTAAGCAATCATTTGGGGCTGAAGTGCCTTTAGCATGCAACTTTTAATAAGAGGAACATTTTTTTTAAAAGATTTTATTTATTTATTTGACAGAGAGAGAGATCACAAATAGGCAGAGAGACAGACAGAGAGAAAGATGAGGAGAAGCAGGCTCCCTGCTGAGCAGAGAGCCCTATGCGGGACTCGATCCCAGGCCCCTGGGATCATGACCTGAGCCGAAGGTAGAGGCTTAACCCACTGAGCCACCCAGGCGCCCCTATAAGAGGAACATTTTTAAGTGTAACTCCATCTAAATATGATTTTGTCTTCACTGGGTCAGTTCTCTGGGCTCCTAGGAGATAGAGCTCAGTGAAGGACCCTGAGGAGCATATGAGCAAGTCAGTATTCACTCATGAAAATCTTTTGAGTGTCTATCTACCCTGTGCCTTGCACATAGAAACCAGAGGTGAATATGACAGCTCCCTTTTTGAAAGGAGCTCACGCTTTTATTTAACTACTGACCACTTTTCCTTTATAATGTGGGTGTAAAAGCTAAGTTTCTAGATAGAAGTAATCATTTTTCTTCTGGAAAAGCCGCCTGGGATAAACGTGGAATACCTTTTAGATGGTTCCAGTTAGCATCCTTATATGAACGACAACTCGATAGTTTTAATATTTTCAGACTATACGTTTGGGTGTATGTTGGTGATCATCAATACATGAATCCCACTGTTTTTCTTCACTTTCAAAATATTTTGAACCATAATGTGAATTAAGGTATAACCTCTTAGATAGTAAGTAAGGTAGGCCACTAGACTTGCTTTATAACTAGTGAGGAGTATACTGTACAACAGACAAATTCCTCTTAATTGAAAAAATATCTCCTACTCACATTCCCGAGTTACCAAGGATGCATTAAGATAGTGTGGTGAATGTATAATATATAATAACTGATTGTATATCAAATTAGAACTTAGACAACTTTTGTAATAATCTAATAAAACGGAGGGCTAGAATTTTGTTTAACTCCTAAGGAAAAGGAGCTCTGTTGAAGCAAATATACTTGCCCCAAGAGCCATGAAAGAATGAACACTAAATCCATGTCCCCTCTTCCCCCGATACTCTTTTTAATACGCTTATTCTACTACCAAAGCTGTGAAGGAGGGTCATGGAACACAGATGCATTAGTCTAGCTCTATCTACGTCTATGCCATCAATATATTGTGTCCATATTTGCCATCTTTACATTCTCATAATCATTGAAAATGAAGCAGATAACCTGTTTGTGGTTGAAGAATGTGAGATGAGAGTATGTTTGTGCGTTGGCAACAGTTGGTAAGAATCAAGAGCACCCCAATGGTCAAAAGGATGGAAACAGAGCACACACAATTCTCTGGTTTTCCAGCCATAGCCAAAGAGAAGGGTTACATGTGGGGATATATGTAAATGTAGAGAACAAAGATTATCTAACTTTACCTCAGACACGCCACTATGTTCAGTTTCATGGAGGAAAAATAAGTATTTGTGTGTTCCCCAGCAATAGCCATTTCTAAAAGAGGGACACTGATCAACAAAAATAAGATCTAATCATCTTCTAATCATTTTTAAAAGCTCTGGTCTCTCTAAATGCAAAGGAAACTCAGATGATAACAGTTTTTACCTGTTTTTTTTAACTGCTTAAAAGTGGTTTTATTTCATCAGATGGTAGATATAGTGATTGAAATATTAATTGTAACTAATGATTAAAAAGGATAATTATTCTTCTTACTAGCTGATAAAGGACCTGGAAACTGTGCCACACGAGGTACTAGTAAAGTATTTAAAGATATTTTTAGCAAAGTGAAACCTAGAAGGAGAAACTATGGGGTAACTCAGTGTTGAATATGTACGGTCCATCTTTTTTTGGTGGAATTCGCTTTACTCTGTGAGGACATTACAGAAAGACATATGTTGAATTAACATAAGGAACAAATTTCTAACCTTTCTAAGAGTCTGCAAGTGATGTGAGTACTAATGAGGCAGGGTTTCTGTCCCTAAAAGTTTCAAACAGAGGTTAACCTTTTCTAGAAGATTCTGCAGCAGTTGTTCAAACCAGATGACCTCTAGTCCCTTTTCAACAGTGAATGTGTAACCCTTCTAAGACATTATTGGGCAATTATGCCAATTTGGAGTACAAAGGAAGTCTAAAAACAGATGATTTCATTGATCCAATAGAAGAGTTGTGGCTACTTGGAATTCTGTGCTGAGTAGAAGCCTAAGATTACCTCTGTGCTCCTTATGAATGAGCACTGTGATGAATTAATGCTGCTGCATTAATATATTATTATATTCATATTACAAAATATAAATATTATATATAACATTTATCATATTTTATATTTGCAATATAGAAATATTTATAATATATAAATAAATATTTATAACATATCTTTATATTTTATAAATATATGAAATATAAATGCTTATTATATATAATATAATATAATTATACATAATATAATATAATATATATTAATGTATTTCTGGGAAAGAAGGGAAGAAATGATTTCACTCTGGGACACATACTTGGTGTGTGCCATCTTGACCTTAAAAGGCAATTTGTCTTTTTTCCCATTTTCTGGCATTTGATGATTCATTGTATTCCAGCTTTGTTCTTTAGGCACCTAAGCATATTTGGTTAACTCAGCTTTGAAATCTCAATGATGAATAGTTTCCCATGTAGAGGATTTTTTAAATTAACTGAAAATTATACATTTATAACCTAGAATAAAGCATGTGGTGTACGTTCTAGTCCCTTTTCAGATGAGTTATGATTTGATTAAAGATTTTAATGAACAATCAGAAGATTTAACTAATATAAAATTTTATCCAAATTGACCATTTAAATTATTGAAAATCTATCTGGCTTCATGTTTTAGGAGGCTTTGCGTCTGACTTCCACATGCCCTTTGTTCTCTTCTAAAGTTTGCCTGGCTTAAAGGAAATTATTCAGTGCAGAGCTCAATTACAAATGTGTTCTGACAATCAGGAAGGTGTATCTGAGGTTTTATCTGGAACTCCAGCAGAGGCAATAAAGAAGTCCCATGGCCTGGAATATAAATTCATTCATCCACAAATAGTAGCGGTGCCTCTCCTTAGTCTCAACCCACAGAAAAGGCAAACTTTCAGAAAGCTTCTGCTTCAGAAGAGCAACAATATCTCCATGACTTCTCTTCTAATCAAAACTTCTCGTCTTAAAAAGAATACCTTGAAGTATATATGGGCCGTTATATTATGCAGTCGTCATAGAAAAATAAAATGTAAAAATTCAAAAGTAATGACACCTACCCGTATTTTCATGTTTGCCAAAAATACAAGTATACGACACCCAAAAGTCTAATGACCTTGAGAGAATTATACAGTTTGAATTTTCATATCAATGAATTTTCCTAAGTGTTTTTTGCAGATACTTGTACACAGTTAAGAATTTATTCAATGTCAAGTATGATTAATGTCTTTTTCTTCCATCTATTTCCCTTCCTAAATATATTTATTTTGACCATGCTCTCTGGTAATTTTTTTTTTCCCTTCTGAGACCTTGTACCGAGAAGTAATGAATAGAACAGAATCTAAAAGCTGAGAAAGGGCTATTGGTTTGAATTTTATTAAATCTTACTATCAAATTGTGTCACTGAGAGTTTACATGTGACTGTTTTAAACAATTTATATATAACCAGTACATCATTTTCCTAAAATAAGTATTTAATGAAAATTGGAACTCATACCATGAATCTTAGAACATCACGTGACTTGTTTAAAATCCTTCTTACCTTCTCACAAAGGCCACGAGAGAGCCCTTCAAATATTAACTCGCACTCTGCTAGGCAGCAGAGAAGCATATACTGATAGTTCCTGATCTCAAGATGTGTGCAGTCTCACAGGGGGAGACAGACAGACAGACAACAAGAACAGGGCAATGAGGCATGTGTTTCATGTGCATTGACAATCATAGGATGCCACTTAAGCCAGACCAGGATGGGGTGATACCCAGGGTCTGGGTATCACCGGAAGGACAATACTTGTGAGAGAGATGAAGGGTGAGTGAGGTCGGGAGAGTGTAATGCGTGCAAGGGAAGGAAGCAACATGTGCACAGGCCTTGAGTGTAAAAATGAGGAGCCCTATCCTGGAATTTGAGGCTATGAGGAAAAGAATATCCCCCACATTGGAGAGGGGAAGAGAGTCGTGTCTACATCTAATTATTTTCCAGCTCACATGTGAACTCCCCAAACAGTTCTCTTCCTCCTTGACTTCTGCATTGAATGGCCATAAACATGAGTGCCAGCTCTGCACTGGAATAAGGACTTTAGTAATGACTTTGAACCAAAGCAATTGTTTGATTCTGATCCAGGAATGCCGGCGTCATTACCCTCTCCTAAAGTACTCGCAGATGAAAGCCGTATACTCATGAAATGTGCAGAGCTCTTTACATAAGCTTCTTTTTTAAAAAACCATTTCTTTGATCCCGTCTCACAATCTCTTTAAAATAAAATACTTTCAAGATTTTGCTGTGACAGTGTTCAGCACAGAATGGAGCTACCATAACACCAGCAAGAATGTGGTCACATGTGCTACAAAGGGAGGCATTCTCTGCTTAAGCATCTTGCGGGGGGTGGGGGCACTGATTTGATTGATTTTCTTTTGGGTATACTTGGCATGAGGAGCAGGCCTGGCCCTAAGAATAAATAATTTCCCATTTTAACATCTTCACTCTTCGTTCCCCTCCTGATGGCTCTCTTGGCAACAGGAAGAACTCTTTCCCAGGGTGGACCCTGAGTTAGAGAACGTAGTCATTGGGGGTAAGGTTTCAGATCACATGGACACTCTTCCAGTGGGACCCCTTACACAGGTCTAAATATCAGAAGGTTCTACTTATCCATGCTGCTGTGGTCTTTCTCTCCTGAGCCACTAAGAGGCCTGGAGACCCTCCGGCACCACCCTCTAAATCACCTTGGAATTTTCACTAGAGGCTTATTTAACTTGCAAGAGGAAATTTATGACTTATAAATAATGATATATGAAAATAAGAAGTCACAGTTAACCATCCAAACTGCATCATTTCCATCTCTTTGCCACTTGGGAAATGATACTATTTGCAAGAATACATACAATAATGCCATTTAAAAATAAAGATGAAACTCTATGTTAGAATTTAGGCACGATCTGCATTTCGGTCAGGTTTTTGTTGTTTTAGAAATCAGTGCATATTAGAGAACCATACATTAGCAGTTTGCATATTTTCCCAGCAGTGCACACCTCTTCAGACCAATGGTATAATGAAGCATAAAAACATCATCAGATTCTATTTGACAAAGATCTTCAATAGCACCTGTGCATTTTTTCAGGATAGCAATGATCATGTGAAAGTACAGATTAAATATTGTCATAGCTCAGCAAAAGGAATACTTTTGTATATGCAGTGTACAATTTTCAGAATATTAAATACAGTATAAATGGGGTTATGTTTTAAACATTACAGTGCAGGTTTAAAAGTGGTTTTCAAGCAATTTAAAAAATGACATTGGGTTTAAACAGCTTGAATCCTTCTTGGTAACTTACAGCCCTGAAAATCTCCTTCCCCTCAGGATGCCCCTACTTGACATGGCAGTTGAAATTTATGCCCCTGCAATAGCAAATAGGTTTTGCACACCCTTGCCTTCAGATGGAAAGATCTCCAATGGTTGTTCTTTGATGCCCAGTGTTGAAGATGGAAGCAGAGCAGAAAGTTACCCAAACTCTACCAGGCTTCCAAAACATCATCACCGGGTGCCTGCTGAATATTTTCCCTCCGACTCTTGCAAGAGAATGGATAGAGCTGTCATCGGACTTCAGTCAGCAAAATGATGACATTTTTGCCCTTGTGTTGGGAGAAGGCCTACAGAACATAAAAGAAACAAAGAATATTGTCTCACCATACTTTGTGTATGCTTTCTTGGGTTAAAAGTTCATCAATCCAATCATACTTATGAATCTGGTATAGTGAAAAAACTTGAGGAAAAAAAAAATGGAAGTTTTAACCTCTTCCCAGGATTGAGATGGTTATTTAAAACTTCAAAGCTGGTCAACAAAGAGGGAAGCTGGCCTACCAGAAAGTTTTGACTTCTAGAACTTGAAATTCTTGATATATGCATCTGCTGATAAATTTGTATACATCCTTAAATTACAGAACATGGGGAAAATATCTTTGCAGCCATCGTGGGATAGTACATCTACAGAATCGTCTGCATTAATGGTGTATGAAGTCATAACCACTTTACAAATATAATAATACAGTCAGCCTAAAAACATAGTCTTCAAAGGCTAGTATGGTATTTTTCATAGAAATAAAATCTTCCCAGGAACTGTCTGCTAAAAGATGCTTGAGATGGAACTGCCAATTAAAGTCTGAGATTCTCTTCTTTCCATTTGGGTTGTAGACCCGGTGGTATTTCAGAGATTTCTAATAAGACAGTTTAAAAATACGGGATAAAGGTAAAGACAGGGAAACGCTCTTATTTAGCGGTACTAACAGATACACACCGGAGGCGTTTTTCACACCAAGGAATGTTTGTAGCATCACTGAGATCTCTGCAGATGATATATTTGAGTTTATTGAGGACAGTTATTTCACCCATGGTGAACTTAATGCAAAAATGTTTCTGCGAGCTGCTTTACACTTTAATATTTTTAACTAATAGGACATTTCAAGTATGCACACTTGAGTTGTACATATGTGTGTCCGTGCATTCCTCCTGACAATATGCATTTTTTTCAATTTGTAAATAACAGAGACACTGTTTCCACAGGATTCCAGAACCACGGTTTAATTTGTCTCCATTAGGACTCCTCTCATTGTTGGGCAATTATCTACATGTCTGTTTCCTGCACTAGACTTTTTAGCTCCTTAGTGGGTGAAAGAGTCAAATATCATTCCCTTCCCCAGCTCGGATCATGTTGTCGGGCACAAGGAGAGAGCTGCAGCCAATGTTGGCTAATTGAGTAAAGTATGTGGTTAACACATTTGGTATCCAGACTATTGAGAGGGCACAGTATCTTGGTGTTTTCATTATTTTAACGTGTCCTAAGAAATGTCATAAATACTACCATTTGTTCTAGTCCTTTCTGTCTTTCGGGGTATAATGCAATCATTTACAAGAATCCCAGTGGGAATTCATTGCTCTTAGAGGAGAAAACCAGAGTTAGCCCTTTGAAATTCATCAAACCAGAATCTGATCTAAGAAGAACTCAGTTCTCCAACTCTCAGGTGAAACTTCTTAAGAAAAGACAGACAGGTTTAGTGTCTGGGAATTTCAGGTCTGTGCATCTGGGTGCCTACAGGGACTTGAGACGGCCATTTCCTCCCTGGCCTCATCTATTCATTAAGATTGAAAAGCTGAGAATTTGAAGAAGAGGCTGATAAGAAATTCCAATTATATTTGAAAAAATAAGTTGTGTGAAAAGAGCAAATAACATAGAGAAATCTACTCTAATGTACTAATCTGTGGAGAAATCATTCATAGACATTCAGATGATTAGCCATTACCTTAGATAAATGGAATGGAGAAATCCAATGAGAACAGCAGGAAGGATAATCAATTTAATAAATTTCTCCATTCTGAGGGGAAACATTTCACTTTATTTTTCTTTAGCGTCTCAAAACCAAAGAATGTTCTCCTCAAGTCTTCCGATGGGCTTCATTGATAGGAGTTATCAATTTAATTGAATATTTAAAATGGTAACAAGTCTCAGGGAAGGGAATATAAACACTGCATACTAGTCCAAAGCGACAGGATTATCACCCAGATTTTGCTCTTAGTGTTGACGAGCTCTTAAAAGATTAATTAATTAAGAGGTTAAAGAAATATCTCTGACTTTTTAATATTTATAATAGTCAACTATTCATGTCTCAGACTGGCTTATTGTTTTTAATCAGAAAATACTTGTGGCACTAATAATAATGCTTAGTTGTGAAACATCCTGAATTATTTATTTTCCATATTAGAGGAAACAATTCTCTGGAGCTCAAAAAACACATTTTCTCTTCAGTTAGTCTCTCACTGTCTTGTCCTGCAAACTGAAATTCCTGTATTCGATGTCTCTTTAAACTTAAATGGTTAGGGGCGCCTGGGTGGTTCCATCAAGTGTCTGCCTTTGGCTCTGGTCCTGATCCCAGTAGTCTGGGATCAAGCTCCGCATCCTGCTCCCTGCTCAGCCGAGAGCCTGTTTCTCCCTCTCCCTCTGTCTGCCACTCCCCCTGCTTGTGTGTGCTCTCTCTCCCTCTCTCTTTGTGAAATAAATTAATAAAATCTTTTAAAAAATAAATTAATAATAAACTAAATGGTTATAGTAACAAAGGGTATGTTAGCTTGGTTAGACAATGCATTCTACACCACCATCTGTAAAATACTGCTACCCAGCATTACAAGAGTAGGACATGGGCAAAGGAGGTTTTGATGAGGAGAGGAGTGGAAGGAGAGGTCAGAATGAGGCGGTGCCTCCTGGCAAGCAGTCAGATTTCCAACAAAAGCGCTCCATGGGTAGTCCTGTTGGGTTTGAAGAGGAAGAAGCTAAGCCTCCTGGAATGAAATGTGGTTATAGGGAAGGACACAGGTTGCAAAGACCAACTCTATATTTAATTTTCTAGTTAATTCCATGTACTATACAATGTTACTAAATAACCTATTAGCATGCACAAATTGAACCCATCGCTCTACAGTTAGGCTTGGCATTGACCTGATCCATATTGTGGTCCCCTCCTCAACCCTCCTATTCCCCTACTTCCACTGCACTCCCTTTTCTTCCCCTACCAAATCCTTTGGATGACATCTCCTTATTCTCCTCCACCCAACCTGTCTCTGTGTCCTCCAAATGACACTTCACTCCCCAGCTCCACTGCCTCTACTCGAAATCAGGACCGTCACTCATGCCTGGGTTCCTGCCACCTCCTTCACCAGTCTTCCTCTCTTCAGGCGTTGGACACTCCACTCTCCAGATACTTTGCAGCCCCGCTCTGAACCCATCCAAACTAGACAAACTTATCAGCTTCCATTCACTAAATCATTAACTTTACAAGCAAGCAGTGTCCTCACTCCCTCTTCTGAATCTTTAAAATGAATATGGCGGAGGGCAGGACCTTATTGTCTCTAATTTAGCCAGCCCTTCCCACAGTAATACCTCCTTCATGTGCAGTTAAGGGATACTAAAAAAATAACCTCCATCAACCACCTTCCATAGGACCTGGCACACAGTTGGTGTTCAGTAGACTTTCCTCCCTTCTGGGCTCATCTGCCATGCCTTCGTTGATCTTCCCATTCTTCACCCAAGCTCCTCATATATTCTTTTCTTTCATTCTTCATGGTACTGGATTCTTTCTAGCTTCAGAAGGTGAAAGTGTACCTCCTCCATGAAACTTCCCCCAAATACCCTGCAGATGCTTCACAATCTACTTCTGGACCCCGAATCAGTAACATGCAGTCTATCATCTGTTACTGCCTAATAATCCCATGTGTGCTAGGCCAGTCTTTGTGACCAAATTATGGGTTCTTTAAGGGCTGAACCCTGTATTTCTTGTAGAACTTAACGCAGTATAGAATGCTTAGGGATTGGCCATGGTATAGCTGGTTCATGGAGTGATATATGATCTCTCAAATATTTCCACTTAGGTCTCTGCTGGAATGTCATCTGCTTAAGAGGCGTATCTAGCCATGCCATCTAAGGTAGCCCTTCCATTACAGAGGAACCTTACTTTGCTCTCAGGTTTCTTTATAGCACTTATCTCTACTTTGTAGTATGCCCATTATTTATTACTGTATTTCTTTACTGTCCATCCCACAGTCATAAAAATGTGAGTCCCATGAAGTCAGGTACTTTGTTTTTAACATTGCCATAGCCTTAGGGTAAGAAGAATGCCTGGCACTTGATAGACAATAAGTGTAGAAAGGAGAAGTGAATCTGTTTAGGATCTAGTTCTCTGATGGGCAATAAACTGTTATGACTTTGACTCAAGTCCTAGTTCAAGTAAACAGGTGTTGGTTTTATATATCATTAAAAGAAATAAATGATGAGTATTAATAAACACTCACACGGATAACTTTAACAGGAAGCCTAGAAATCCCCCCATTAGAAAGGAGGCTTTAATACTCATGGTCCTTTCCTTTTACTTTTTCTGATAAAACCCAGGACTAAGATATAAATGTCTTTTTATTAATCTGTCCTCTGTCCACTTACTTAAAGATAAACATAGCCCAGAGCTGTATCAGTTACCTCAAATGAGAAGAGGAGTGTTTGGATGAATGAAGAATGATCTAAAACATATTATGCAAGTGTGAATGGCTTTCCCATTCATGGCCAATGACTCAGACCTCCTACTACTGTGTATTGGACGTAGTTCTCTTGTCTGCCAAGAAGCTAAGGTTTATAAAGTGTGCTTCTTAACAAAATGATTTTATGTCATTGTCTAGTTACGATTATTAATGAAAATACTTGTAGTGCTTTGTGAAATGTTCTGTGGACATTTTTTATTAACTGCGAATAAATCCAGAGAAACCAAGCTCTGTGGGTACCACCTCTTCCTTTAGAGATTTGCATCCAAGGCCAAAACCTGAGTCATAATGAGAAAACCTGCTGAATCCTAATTATTTTTCTATGTGCTTCTCTCATGTTACACGGAGCATTTCACTTCTCCACACAGCAAAGTACCTTTATTAATACATATATTATTTGATCAAGGAGGAAACTGACATATGAAAAGTTTTACTTAGTTATGATTCATGACAGAAATCATTTGAAATTCATACGGTCCATTATCCGCAAGAATATGCATTCATACCCTCAGGTCGGCAATTACAAAAGTTGGTAATATGCAAGTGAATTCAAATGTCAGTTACCTATTTTTATGTGAGAATAAGCACTATTTGTGGTGAAGAAATAAATAGTCTTAGAGCTTCTCTCCCCAAAAAATGTGGGGTCTTTTTTTTGTTTGTTTGTTTTAAATGTGCTGAGTTGAAAGGGTATTGAGGAATTCTCCTATCCAGACCTTGGGACTATTATTATCCCATCTTAAGTTAATCAAGTTGAAGTCCATACAGTTTGATTGACTTGTCTAAGATTGCAAAGCTTTTTTTTTGTGCAAGAAGCAGGGCTGGAACTCAAGTACAATACTTTTTATACAATGCTGAGTCACTTGAAGGTGCTATATTAGAGCTCAGTCTTGGAGTCTAGGATTCACAGCAAGGGGGGTAGAAGCTGGGAATCTCAGGACAAGATTAGAGGCAGTGCGAAGAATGGTTTGATAGCAAGTGAGGTGAGAGATTATGTCAAGGATAACCTATATCATGAATTTTTACTTTCTCTAGTAAACAATGCAATTACAAAGTTGTTATTTGGGTTGGAGGATATTTTTGCTTTTGAGCGGGAAAATGGCATGAGCAAAGCAGTATTTTGAATGACTAAACTAGCATTGGGTTCATGTCGAATAGGATGAAATAACCAAAAAGCAAGTGATGGCCTGGGAGGCTACTTACAATGGTCTTTCTAGGTTCTAATAAGGGCCTTCCACCAGTATTACCATCTTAGATTTTTGTCACCATATGCTTTTCAAACAATTCAAACACTTCTTACAAATAGTATTACATTTCATCATGATGAGGCTGCAAAGAAGGCAAGGGAAGTTGTAACCACTGTACAAGATATGAGAAACAGCAGCCTGGAGACAACAGGTAACTGGTTCTCACGGCTAATGTGTTTGTTGAGCTGAAAGGGGAATCCTTGACTAATGTCTGAAAGCCCTTTCCTCTGTAAAGCTTGTTCTTTGTTCCCTTAACTAATTATATACTAGAAATACATGTACCAAATATATATTATATATATATATATATATATATATATACATACACACACATACACATACCATCTGTATAACATACATATGTATATTTCATTGGTTACACTTGTATTAGATTTTTTAATTCAAATAGCATCCAGCCAACTTACTCCTTAGCTCTCAAAAAGGAACTTCCTTTGATGGATGATTGAGCAAGATAATGCTCTTTTTCTTCCCCCAAAATACTGAATTTCACCTTTCTTTTCTTTTTTCTTTTGATTTTTTTTTCTTTTTCTTTTTGTCTTTTTGGATCTAGGTTAGAAATCCTGACAAGAGTCTCTGCTTCTGTGAATTTTTTAAAAATGCCTTATCCACTTGAACTAACCACTGACCACATTTTTAATTACAGAAAGCTTTAGGAAGAGAATTCAATAAAGATGCTCAAACTGTCATGCCCAGCAGCATTCATGAAGCACATATTTCCCAGGGCTCTATCTTGAGAGCTAGAGTAGGTGATGGAGAGGCTAGTGTATGTGTGTAACTGGTTGTACCCCCTCCCCCGGAGGGAGAGAAAGTAAATAACTTATGAGCATACTGGTGGAGTGGAATGCTGGACGGTGCCTTTGGGTATTGCACATCACAGAGATACCGCCACAGGAGGTTGTGGGAAGTGGATCACATTCAAATACACTTTCTTCACGGTGGGAAAAAAAAAAATCCGTAAGTATAGTCATGGCTCCTTAGGTGGACACAGGTCTTAAAATGGCAGGGGTAAATGGAACATAGGAGGCCAAGAATAGAAGTCCCAGTCCCAGTTCCTTCACAGCGTTACTCATCTGGATGGATCTCCGTTTCCCATAGTTGAATACAGCAAGATCCTCCAACTTCGACCTTAAGGGGCAGGATTGATCATACATCAGAGAAGCCTGTATTTAAACACTAATTGTGTAAAATGCTACCATATCACAAGAGAACCAGAGAGCCTTTATTTTAACAATCTTTAAAGGAAAAGCTTTCTCAGGATAAAAGAAGGACATTATATGGGAACTCATTTTATTAAGAAGCAGTTTTCCTAGCGAAGAATTTGGAATACAAGTAAGAACATGTGTTTTTATTTGACAGACTGTCTTATTAGTGGTTCAAGAGCAAGATCTGTAATTGCTTTCCCTTAAAAACAGGCAAGTTGAGTTTTCTCAGGTAGCCTTCTGTAATGTGAACCACTATGGAAAATTAGAAAATGATGACTTTTAATTATTAACGAACGAGGGAAAGAGGTGGAATTTGGTCATGGAAAAGCTCTCACCAGCACCTTATAGAATATTATGAAGAAACTCCCAATCCTACTTTATAACATGGATCAGGGGTTGAGGTGGGATGTTTGAAGGAATTCATGCATACTCCCTCTTGGGGAAAGGAGATGAATGAGGAGCTCTAAGAAATTCTGCCTCTCACATTTGGGGATATGCCAAGAATCCAGACAGAGGTCTGCAAGCTATTGTAGGTGTCAAAGCGTGTGTGATCTGGGAAACAAACCAGAGGCAGGACCTGTAAAACAAGGCCAGAGTAATTAAGTCACCCCTCGAGGTGTAAAATATGAGCCAGACCTCAGAAACAGAAGCAAATCAGAATCAAGAATCCAGCTCTTAGCCAGCACAAAGTAGAGAACAGAATGAAGAACAAGCCAACCCAGGTATCATTGTTTGATCAACTTCTTGGAACAAATGGGCAAAGACTGATGTTTATTAAGAGCCCAACGTGTGCCAGGTATGGTTCCTTTCCCTACAGGATCTCATCAAGTCTGTGCGGCAGTCCTAACTGCTTGTTGATAAAGATAATGACCTCTCAGAAGAGATTTAGTAACCTGCCGAAGGTCACTTAGCTAATAAACCATAAAATCAGATCCGTATAATTTCAGAGCTGGTGGTTCATCACTACCTGGTGCCCTACACTGGGGAAAAATGAGTAGATGAAACATGCTCTGCATTTCCAGGTTTAATTATGTGATAGCTCCATAGCCTTCTTTGGCTGAGTTTGCTTTGGAGTCTAACACTACATGGGAACTTGGATTTGTAGGCCTGAGCATCTGGGAAGGTCCTTTGGGATCCCTTGGAGAAACACTGAACATCTAATCATTCCTAGGGGGCCATAGGTATCAGCCCACTGAATATTATTTATGGTAGTCTCCAGTCTTCTCTTTTTTTATCCTTTAAACCCCATGCTATTAGCATTTTGCGAATGCTGGCAGACATCTCATAGGAGGCAAAGATGAAGTTTGTGAATTCTTCTGTGAGGTCTTCTGCTGCCCTAGGACAGGTCCAATTTCATAACAATTAAGAAATCTGAACACAATGGGGCACTAGAGATCCCCTGTTCCCAAGCCAAAAATCACAGTGGTGGTGGTAGCCCCTGGCTATCAACCTCCCAAAGGATATCGAAACCCATTCCATGGATTTTCTAGGGCTGAAGATTAGACAGCCACAGGATTGTGTGAAACCTACATGGCGAAATTCACTGGCATCTCTCCTTCTGCACTGTCATCAAAAATCTTTGCCTGGATTTAAGGTTTCCTTGGTAGGAGCTGTGACCCAATCCATCTCTCAGGCTTATCAGTCCGGTCAATGCAGAGTCTGCAAGAGGCTGGGTGATCATTTTCACGTCCTCTTACCCATGGGCTTTGAGAGCACAGTCATTAGCATACAGCAGCTCCTGGATTACTGTGGAAAGGGCTTTTAATCATGTTCTAAATCAATTGAATTGGAAGACTTTCTCAGAGAAACTTCCTGGTGCCAACTTCTATGTCCTTTATTAAGTACTCAAGCATGGCTGCATAAAACCAATTAAGCCTGAGCCTATTATGCTTTCAGTTCTTTACTACACTGGCAAGGGAGAATATGGGAGATAATCTTATCAATTCTGACAAAATCAATTATATGTCAGGTAGAGAACTTCAGGATATCAGTGACCCCAAGGCAGTTAAAAGTGTTTGATACTTAATCAAGTCTCAGACTACTGAGACCATCAAATAATTTTGTAAAGCCAATGGATGAAGATATCTTGATTTTTGTCCTCAGATTTCAGTTTTCAACAAATTGCTGTACTTAAAATCGAGGGCCATATTGAAATTCCAGGAGGACATCATCGGTAATGCCATTCAAAAATAAATCCCAGTTGGTTCAGGCCCGCTTCTGTTTGGCAGCTGTTAATGGAGAGAAGATGTTGTAGTAGCCATCAAAGTTAAATTTCCTTCTTTTCTTCTTAAAGGTTCCTATAGATTCCCTTAAAACTTAGATGCAAAATCAAAGCAATAGTGGTAATTATTGTTATTATTTATAATTATTATACATGACATTATGTGAGCATTTATTATGTGTCAGGCTCTGAGTTATGTACAGTCAGTTCTCTTTATTCACAGTAGTTAGGTTGTATCAAGTCATTGTGAATGCGAGCACTGAATTAGCGAACACTGAATTATTGCTCCTAGGGGAAATACAGGGTTAGGTTTCTGTGAGTCTGTGTTCACAACATTCTCATCAACCGATCAATACATAACCTTGTTCTATATGTTTCTGCTTTAAGACACCTTATTTAATGTATATTGTTAATTCATTAATGTTGACCTCATGGCCAACAGCACTATAACTCATGTCCGAATAAAGCTTATCTAACAAACATTATTTTCTCCATAAAGCACATCCCAGTCTACTTCTCAGAAACACCAGATAGCACTTCAGCTCTACACTAGGGGCCCTTTTTAAATAGTGAAATCACCAAACAAAAAGCACAAAAATGTGAAGAACATAACACTAGATAGCCTACAAAAAGGACACCGGGTTACAGCATGAGAGCTGAAACAAGAAGGCAGACCTTTCTTTTGTTCAACCTCAGTTGAGAACTTGGGCATCTGGGCATCTGGTGAATCAAATTTTTCATAGCTCTACCCATGTGCCTATCACAAATGACTTCAAGTATTGAGTTGGAGATTACAAACTTTAGCAAGTAGGCAAATCTGGAAATACAGAATCCACAAATAATGAGGATCCAGTGTATTGAGCAAACATTACTTAATTTATTCCTCATCTCAACACCACAAAATGAGAATTATTATTACGATCTCAGTTTTATAGATGAGTAAACAAAAGCTTGTGGGGTCCCGGGTGAGAAAAGTGACCAAGGCCAAGCAGTTAGTAAAGGGAAGAACCAAGAATGAGACCCCAGCTGTCTGACTCTATAACTTGTTGACCACACCATGGCTCTCTCATCCCTCACCTGCCAATATAATGCGATCTCTGAAATTTATCAGATGATACAGCATCACATCTGGAAGGCTAGAATTGCTCCTGGCTCTTACAGGACCTCAAAATGGAAAGTGGGAGTTATTTTTTGTTGTTTTGGAACATACTGCATTTGGGCGACTTCATACCTTGTCACAAAAGGCCAGGGGGCGCCAATGTGTTTCTGCCCTTTTCGTCAAGATGTACCTCTTCTCTGCGAAGTAGTTAGAACCAATTTTCTGCAATTCTGTGAAAGTCTTACAGAGGAGAACAAGTCCAGAAAGACCTCACCAAAAAAAAAAAAAAATATATATATATATATATATATATATATATATATATATATATATAGGCTCCAGGTTACTATGATTGTGGAAGGTAATTGTATCATCAGTACAACTTGGATTCTTACCATTTCTCTACCAGAATATAAATGTGTACTTTGGAATTTTAGGTATCTCCACTGAAACAAACAAAAACACCTGAAAGAGTGTGATGTTGTTGATATTCCTGTTCTGTAATGGAAGTGAGCTATGCTGTCCACTAACCTGATTCTAGTTGGGTAAACCAATCAACAGAACACTTGAAAATTATATAAAAGATCATATTCTTTTTTTTTTAATTTTTTATTTTTTATAAACATATATTTTTATCCCCAGGGGTACAGGTCTGTGAATCACCAGGTTTACACACTTTTGATTCACCTTTGGATGACAAAGCAGGCAAACGATCTGTAGTGTTCTGAAGGAGCCACACAAAAACATCTGCATCTGAATTATAACAGATGTAGCCGGCCCAAGTTGACAAGCAATTAATTTTGTTACATAGACCTCTGGAGCCTGTGATCTGTGAATTGGTATTCACTAGGTGGTTATTTAAATCTAATCTTGAACTTGATACAGTCCTCATTCATTAAAATATGAAAGATGATGATGACCACGAGACCTGGGTGCTTGGGATCATCAGTTTCAACCTGGCTTGTGGAGTCACTACAATGAAAAGAGAACACAAGAGGCATAACCCTTTTTAATTCCATTCCTCACTCTGGTAACTGGCAAGAAAGAAACCGCAGAGCCAGAGATCAAAGCGTGTGTATGTGTATGAGAGAGAGAGAGTGTGTGTTTGTGTGTTAAAGATATCTTAAGCATATATTTTTAATTCTAAGTAGTTCTAGAGAATGAACACTTGCTTACAGGATTCAGGAGTTATTTGAATTTATTTCACTTTAATGACCTGACGGCAGAAGTTGTAAAATGAGGCCATCTGGATGTGATCAGCACAGCTAATCCAGGAGAGAACTCACTGAGTATTCCGTGTACATGCGGAGTTCCTGTGAAGTTCGAAACGATGTTAGCACAGGCGAAAGTACAAGAACATTGGCCCTGAAATCTAAATGTATGCATTTGAAATTGCGATATTTCAATTAAATATGGAGAGTCCTATGGCTGTGGAAAAATACCTAAGGACGATAAATGCAGCAGCAAGACCGAGCAGTCCTCACAGTGCTATTTACTTAGCTGGTTCCCAAGTTTATATCGGGGTATCATTCAACTTTACAAGGACACTAGATTCAGCCACAGAGCTTGAAGATGTTACTTCTATTATTTCTAAAAAATGGAACAGCTGAAGGCTTCCTTCCTATTTACAGTGTTCAGAGGGAAATTGTACAGCTCTAACAGGGTAGCAATAGTATCCAGCAATAATGTTGGATAAACAAATAATATTATGGCTTAGATGCGGCCGTAAGAGTTTGCAAGTTTAATCAGAGAGCTTGAAACAACATGGTTGTCTACAGGGGCATCAGCAGAGGAAAAGTCCATTACAGAAATTACCAGTACATCTTGCTTCTCCTATGAGCCCAACAGCACCACAAAGCCTTTTAAATATAAAAGTAAAATATGACACATAAAATTTAAATATGGTTTGGTTCAAACCGAGAAGTCATGAGAAGCAGATACAAACATCAGAAAAAGAGTTCTTCATTGGTGGTGCTATTTCTCATTACCTGGTATTAGGAATGAGTATGGGATACCCATTAACAATGAAAATAACCTACAGCAGTTTGCAATTATTTGCAGCTATTTCTGGTTAATTTTAAAAAGCAAACTATAAAGTAGCATGTATTACATGATCTTATATATTTTTTGTAAATTACTTTTGTGTGGATAGAGAAAAGCTGAAAGCATATTCACAAAATATAAGTAGGAAATATCTATTATGGTGAGTCCACGGATCATTTTCACTATATTCTAACTTTAGCTATTATCGACATTTTTATCAATGAACATGTACTTATTTTATAATAAAAAGGAAGCAGTTGAAACTTGTCTTAGTAGCATAGTTTATTTAACTCTGTATATCCACAATATTATCGTTTCAACATGGAATCGGTATAAAATTATTAATGAGATAGGTTGGTTTTGTTCTGTTTTGCTTACTACCTGTGCAAAAATCTAATGTGAAATTCATACCTTTAGAACATTTTGATTCAGACTGACCACGTTTCAAGGGATCAATAGTCCCATGTGGCTAGTGGCCGGCCTGTGGGACAACACAACTCTGGGGAGTGAGGAATCACTAATAGTTTGGGAGCAGAAGAGTCATGGTATCAGAATGGAGATTCAGATCAACCGTGTTATTGTATGAGATAAATTGGAGAAGTTGGAAAGGGAGAGAACATTTAATAGGGCATTCCAGTAATGCATGACATGTGAAGAATATCTAGGCCGTCATGGAAATGGAAAAGGGGTTATAGGTATTACAGTAGAAGTGGTGTTTATGAATGCTGATTCTGTAGACAGTAGTTTTACTCCCCCAGCAATGTGGTTAGAAGCAGCTAACAGATATTTTCTCTGATGTCGGTAAGCATGCCGCCCAAATAGAGAAAGCCACACAGCTTTCTTTGAATGGAAAGATCTTTAGTCAGAAGATACTCAAATTGCATATATAAACATAGAAAGGGAAAAAGCAAAAGTTTTGCAGTAAAGCCTTCTTCCTGGAATTTTTCACTTCTCCCAGTTTCTAGAGCTAAACACAGAAAGATATATTTTTAACAGAGTGGAAATGTCTGAAACTTTCTTTGGTACTGACAACTTAAAATACAGAATTCTATTTCATTGGAATTTGTAAACTGAGAAAAAAAATTTTTATGAGTATAAAAGGAGCCAAGAAGGGACTACATCACTGAACCCGCCACAGAATCAGAAATTTAAATGTATCTCAGGACCCATTTTTTTTTGTCACAAGAAAAATGACTCTTTTGAGTGAGTCATTAAGAAAACAGAGTTCTAGCTGCAGTAGTTATATATACCTCTTAATGAATATATATTTAATTATCATATTTAATGAATACACATGTACCTTTTAATGAATGAATCTTTTTTTTTTTTTTTAAGATTTTATTTGACAGAGAGAGATCACAAGTAGACAGAGAGGCAGGCAGAGAGAGAGACAGGGAAGCAGGCTCCCTGCTGAGCAGAGAGCCCGATGTGGGACTCGATCCCAGGACCCTGAGATCATGACCTGAGCTGAAGGCAGCGGCTTAACCCACTGAGCCACCCAGGCGCCCCTAATGAATGAATCTTGCCATTAGCCAGGCTCTTGTGTATAACCCAGTGTATTTGAGAGGGGCTTTATTGTTTTAGAGTGTTTCACATCCATTATTACATGATTTTTTTCCCAGCAACTCCCTTGACATAACATTATTACCTACATTTTTGCAGATGAGAAAATTGAAATTCTGAGAGAAGTAACTTATGCTCAATCACAGAAACTCATAGGCCAGATTAAAAAAAAAAAAAAAAAATTCCAGACCTTTGTATTCAAGTCTAAACACTTTGCCAGGACTTACCATAGCAGGTAAGACTTCCGTTTCCAATACATTGAGAATTAACCATGTCTTTAGTTACAGCCAATCAGACTATTCCCAGTCTCTTGGGAATAGACTGTAAGTATTTTAGAGTGGACGCATTTTTAAATATTAGATATTAAGATGAACATATATGGGGAATGCATGAGGGTAAACCAGAAGGAAGAGAATTGATGATTCCATTTCCCTCAAAACTTGGCTGCTGCAACAATCAGTCTATAATACCTCCTGATAGTGGCATAATACTGATCATAATATCCACTATCACTAGCAAAATGTTGAGGAATGAGACTAAAACATATTATAGAACTTTTTAAAATGTCAGTATAAAGACAGCAATATTGCAAAGTAAAAAGGACTATAAAGTTAACAGCTATTGAACTTCTTAATGATAACAGTGTGTTTAATATTTTTCTCCATATTCCATAGTGAGAAAGTTTCTATAAAATGTTTTAGATTACATATGAAGGTGTCAGTATAGAGCAATAGACTCAGAAAAATGTAGTCCCTACAGTAATTCATTTGCTACAAATGTTTTGAGTAACTATAATGCATTTAGCACAATACCAAGCATATAGTAAGTGCTCAAGTTATGTCATATTAGTAACATTTTGAGTAAAGGAAGTATCCAATAAGGTAATGGATGTAAAGGTAGTTTGAAGACAATTAAACAAGGCACAAATATGATTAAAATGAGGCAAATTGGGGACACCTGGGTGGCTCAGTCAGTTAAGGCAGATGCCTTTGGTTCAGGTCAGGATCCCAGGGCCCTGGGATCAAGCCCGACATCAGGCATCTCTGCTCATCTGGGGCAGGGTGGGGGGAAGGTGTCTGCCCCTCCCTCTGTCTCTGATGCGTACCCCTGCTTGTGCTCTGCCCATGTTCTCTCTCTCTTTCAAATGAATAAATAAAAAATATTTTTTAAAAAATGAGGCAAGTTGCTGTTTAATGAGTATAAAGTTTCAGATTTGCAGGATGAAAAAGTACTGGAGATGTGTTTGACAACAACATGAATAGACTTAATACTACTGAACTGCCCACATAAAAATAATTAAGATGACAAAGGTTAAGACCGTGTGTTTTATCACAACTAAAAAAAAAAATGAGGCACCACAGCGGGAGGAAAAAAATTGGACGGGGTTCATGTCATTAACATGTTATCAAAGTGCCCTCTCCTTCCATAGCCGTCATATTGCACTAGATTCTCTCTGCTCTCTTTTTTCTACAAGCAGGTTAATTTGAGGTCACAGGGACTCACAGATCGACTGACTGCTACAACCTTTCTATTTGTAGTCATTAAAAATGTTAAAGAAAATAGGGTCACCACTCTATAAACAAAAAACCACATCAAGAAATTCCCCTCATTCGAAAACAGTGCTATTATCAGCAAAAACTAAAAGCATTAACATAAGTTCTCAGGCTCTGAGAGAAATGTACATGAAGGCAATGAGAGTCAGGCATAATGTCCGTTAAGAAATGTAATGCGGAAACTCTTCAATGTCATTTAATTCTACTTGCAGTCCCTTTCCTGGGATTCTTCTTTCACAGCTATGGTTGCATAATGCTGAGCAGTTTAATATAAAGTGGAAAGAGTCAGATGTTTTACTTACAGGAAAGTCAAGCATTTGGACATTTCAAACAAAAGTCAAGTTCAGTTGCTATTTGACCCATGTAGGCCATTCTGAGTGTATTTGTTACCTTCTTTATCCTAATAATCTCAAGAATTGTAAAAGAATGTGTGCTGAGGAAGGAGTGATATAAATCATTAGGTATAGAGTTTCTGCAATTTGAGAAACATGTTAGAATATTTATCAAATTTCAATATCCTGCATTTGAATACAGTCAATCAAACAGAGCACCTGTGAGAAAGAATGTGGGCGAGAGCCGGCCAGGGACCCAGAAGCTTTTGACCCCCTATTAAATAGGCCCATTTACGCCATGGCTAAATTCTTGGTCGGATTGTTTCTTTCTCTAGTGAACACAGGTGAGACTGAGGAGTTTATAAATGATTTTCTGAGTAGGAAAGATGGGAGATTCCACTTTAGCATGCTTTAGTCTGATCTCCTAAGAGGCAGGTATTTAATCTTGCTGAAGTGTCCTGGTGCACATTATCTGACTAAATGAGAAGGCAAAATATTCGACAGGACAAAAAGACTAATATATATATTTTTTCTTGATATTCTGCATTTATTTGGGAATAGATCTACAAATTTCTGCTTAACATAGTCAGTATGCATATCATGAGGGGCTATACTCATAGAAATAAATTTGTACGCCCATGAACCTGAAAGCCATGTGAAGCCCTTAGCAGTCTACAAGAATGCATGATGACTGCAGTAAAAAATATTTATCCTACAAGCGAGGAGAGAATTGATTGCTCTAGAGAGCTCACACCATAACTAATTCACAGAGACTCTTTCTTATGACGAAGATAAATAGTGTATGTCATTCTGACCCATAAAATATACTGTTTTTACAACAGATGTATTGTAATAATTCATCTTAAATGCCTTATGGACATATTTTCTTGTGATTTCCAAACAAGAATCATTTGGTATTCTTGTTTTCAAAATAAGTTTGGGGATTAAAAGTGATAAGTAGCATTAAGTAGCATAGTTATTTTTGCTTCAGAAATATAGAGATATAATACTGCATGTAAGAGCTTAATGTTCCCTTCTTGATATTTACCAAAGAAATATTATCGTGCACATTCCTGTATATTTTTGCACTTCAAAACTCATTTGGGGAGATACTGAGCTACATATAAGCGACTTTATTTGCAAATGAACAAATGGGCAAGAACTAACACCTGAAGTGCTTTTTTAATCTAAGTAAAAAGGATTTTCAGTCTCTTTTCTTGCACTGCTTTACCACTGCTATGTCAATTTGAAACTCATTTTTATTAAAAGGCAAAGGCATATGCTTATTACCTCTATAAATTCTTTGACACTTATTTAAATCCATTATTAGAAGTTTGGCATTTTGTCTTTTTTTTAATTAGAAAGTTGATGGAAGGTGGAAGTACGTAAAAGAGAATCTGGGGATAGGGCATGTTGAAAGCATTTTAATAAACCATTTTTCGTTTGGTTCGTGTAAAACATTTTATCTGATGGCTTAGAACATATTTGAGTGCCTTCCGTACTAGGCTTAATCTAGGCAAAAAGGGGGGATATTTTAAATAGAAGTCTGAGTTAAAATGGCATGAATTAGAAATGTTGGTGTTGATATCTTCTGAGACTGACTGATTTTCATAGACTGTTAGCCTGAATTAGTTAATAGTAACTGCAAGCATCAACTGACATAATGTCTCATATTTACAGATGAAGAAAATCAGATCCCAATAAGTAAATTTTTCCCAAATCACACAGATAATTAAATACAAACAAAGAAAAGGTAAACAAACACATGTCTATTCTTATTGTATGAAGGAATTGGAATTGGGAAGGGAAAAATCAAAATTACTTACATGAATTTTTTTTTGATACAAATTCCTCAAGTCTAATGTCCAAGAATATAAAGCAAGGGACTGGAGAGCTAGGCATTGGTTTCTACACCACTACATTTGGTGTCACTCAAACAAAAACTGATTTTTAATTTTTTATTAAGGAATCATTGTCATATAGCAGTATATTAGTTTCAGGTGTACAACATCGTGATTTGGTAATATTGCAAAACGATCACCACAATAAGTCTAGTTAACATTCACCACCATACATAGTTATGAAAATTTTTTTTTCTTACAGTGAAAACTTTTAGGATCTAGTCTCTTAGTAACTTTCAAATATGCAATTCATGGGACGCCCGGGTGTTCGGTGGGTTAGTTGTCTGCCTTCAGCTTGGGTCATGATCTTAGCTCCTGCAATTAAGCCCCACGAGGAGCCCCACTTCGGGCTCCCTCCCCAGCAGGGAGTCTGCTTCTCCCTCTCTTTCTACCCCTCCCCTGATGCTTGTATATGCTCTCTCTCTCTTTAATTATCTCTTCAATTAATTAATTAATTAAATCTTTTTAAAAAATATGCACTTCAGTAGTATTAACTGTAAGATTGGCTTTTTAACAGCCTTGGCCAACGCATTCTTTCCCTAGAACCGCTTCAAAGCTTTCTGTAATCTTGTATTTGGAGATCAGTGTTTGGAGGGTCATTGCTAATCTGAGTGCTCTCTAGAGGTCTGAACTTATTGAAATGAGTCATCTGATTCAGTCCAGTTGGTCACTGGCCTGGCTAAAATCTACGATTCCATCTTTGCCCGAACTGGTAGGTGATAGTGAATTTTACCGAACTGGTAGACTTGTTGGATTTTTTAGTTCTTTTTCCTATTGACCATTGGTATGCATCCTCTTTCTATATACAGCAATAATGCTGATGGTAATGCTTGTTTTGTGGAAACATGGCATCTGTTTCAAGTCCTCAGAAACAGGATTTTTTTTTTTTGTACAGATTGATTGATTAGTTACTCTGATTGATTAGTTGGTTGGTTGAGCCTCACCATACCAATCTGAGAATGTAAAAGAAGCCATACCAGGGTGTATTGCTGTCAATAGGCTGAAAGATTTGCAAGGGGTCATATATTTATTAAACATCTGCTAAGCACTGGAGGCTTTGTTAGGCCAGCTCATTATGTGAAGCCAGGACTGATTTTATTCTTAGCCCTGGGTCTTGCTTCTTTGGTACGTACCATTCTCTGCCCCAACACAGGGCTGCAGCTTCCTTGAGGCCTATTCACTGGCCTTCCACATTATATTATACCTGAGTCTGCTCTCAATTCAGAGCAGCAGATCTTGTCCCGTCCTGGTGGGAGAGCCTAATCAGCTCAGGTGAGGAGCTGGGTGACCTATGGAGCGACAGGAAATGGTAGGCCCCATTAAAGACACTGAAATGTTCCATGTTTTCAACAGGGGCCTTCCGTATGTGCCCACCTGAAAACTGAAGCTTCCCTGAAAGTCTCCGCTAGATCTCATGTCCATGGACTCTGTGCATTCCTAAGCCCCATCCTTAAGGGGTCTGGAGTAGAGGATCTGTGTCGTATGTGATTTCTTCTCCACAGCAGAGCAATTTGGCAAGTTATTTTGGCACGTATAGACCTCAGTATGTTAAACAAATAATAAAAGTGGAACCGGCTCATAAATGCTTTAAATATCTTATTTTATGAAAGGTCTTATATGAATAGATAATTCTGTTCACCAAAAGCAACATATTTGGTTAGTTTTGGTTTATTTTGCAGGAAAAGATAGGTGTTTTGGTTTTTGTGTTTTTTTTCCCCCCCAATTTTCGGCTGTATCTCTGAGTGAAAAAGCAACAGTAAAATGTAGGGTTTGGATTCTTCCCTACAAGCTATTTCTAAAATGGAGATGTTTGTCTATTAAATGCATCTCTGTCGCCAATATGAACATGCCTGGGAACAACAAGGACAACAAGAAAAAAAGCCAACAAATATTTATTATCATGAGTTATGTGCGCATACTCTGAATGCATAATTAAAAGTTATGGGAAAATTGAAATATTGCTGCTTAACTTTATCATGTACAGAGCTGTGGATTGTTTTTCTTCATTTATGAAGGCAAAAACATTGATTTAAAAACAAGGTTTGATGAAATGAGAAATGATCAATTTTATTATGAAGGATATTTTCAATGTACTTCAAAAAAGACTACACTTTTGAAATATATAAAAATTTTTCGCACTAATGATACTACTACTATATATACTACTAGTGTATAATAATTATACAGTTATACTGTCATCTTCAAATTATGCTCACCATGTAAATTAGCAACAGGGAAGGACAATTTAACTCAGCTCTTCCCCTATTCTTCCTCTTTTTCAGTCATTTTAAATCACTTTAAGATTATAATTCTTTAGGAAATGGTCTAAGTAGGCAACCAGGACTCTCCCAAAGCTGTTTAGGTGGGAAGAATATATGTACCTGACAAAAGTGTCAATGAGTTCATTAAAGCAGTCTTTGATATGTTCATCCTATGCACTCATGATTATCCCCTCGGTGCCTGGCCCTGTAGCTTTATGTGGTCCTCAGGGGCCTGCATTTTGAAACTGCACCTGAGCCCACTCTTCTAAGGCTATGCTATATTTCCTAAATCTTTCTGTGCCTTACCACCTATATAGGTCTGCTTTCTGACCCGATTTTTTAAAAAAATGTATTTCTGAACCTTAAGCTAATGCATTATGCATTATCAGTAAGGCAAAAATGTACATTCTCAGAAGTAGCCTCACAAATTTTCTCATATATTTACGCATATTTTCTTTGTCTAATTAGGGGGGAAAAGATGACAAGATGAGATAGTATGATGATAATCCACTATGTATTTTAGGTGATGGAAAGTATGGTTGTGTTTTACTTTTTAAATGCCGTGAGAGAGAATACTGAAATGAGAGCCAGAGGACCCGAGTCCTACTCTCAGCCTTGCCACAGATAAGCTTTGCAGTCTTTTGCAACTTAATTATTTATGTCTCTTCCTCTCAATTTTGAAATCCTTGAGGGGAGAATGTATGTCCATTTCATTTTTATCTTCGACAGTGCTTAACACAATGCCATTTGCACAGTAGATCCTCAACACACAAATATTTCCATTGGTTAGCAGACAGACACTTGAAGGTGGACCCCAGGGAAGAACTCATAACTCTAATACAATGTGGATGCTTGTATTATCATCACTAAGATGCAACTTCAAGACCTCTGAGTAGATGGGATGAGGTAAGGTGAGAGAGAGTGAATACATCTGTTAAAGAACTTTGGGGCCATGAGGTTCAGGGTAATAGGAAAAGAAGACAATTGAATGGGATTCTAAGGTACATCAGTTAAGCAGAAAACAATCAGGTTAGCGCAATGGAGGGAAAACCACAAAGAACATCATTGGAACTGGGGTCTTTACCTGAGACAGTTTTGACCCTCAGGTACATTTGGCAACGTCTGAAGATATTGCCGATTGCTGCCACTGGAGGGCGTGCTGCTGGCATCCAGTGGGGGTGGAGGTGGGGGCCGAGATGCTGCTAAATGTCTTGGAGTGCACAGCACACCCCGGCAACAAAGATTTGTCCAGCTTCAAAGTATCTTTAGTGCTGAGGTTGAGAAACTATGATTTATAAAGACAGCTGAACAGTGTTAGATATCCTGAGACTGTGAGAAAAGGTCAATTTATTTAGTAATTAGGAAGCTAGTGGTGTCTTTCAAAGAACAGTCTCTAAGTTGTGAGAGAATAGAGTTGGGAAGTAGAAAAGAAAGACCAAGTTTGCAAGACATGATAGTTTCTGAGAGGAAGGAAGATGGGTGGGAAGTAAAATTTGTTTTGTTTCTGAGTCCAGGGAAATTGAACCTACTTACATACCAAGAAAAAAGGAGCCAGGAGAGAAAGAGAGAGAGAGGGAGAGAGAGAAATATTAAAAATGTGAGAAAGAGAAGCACCTGGGTGGCTCAGTGGGTTAAGGCCTCTGCCTTTGGCTCGGATCATGATCCCAGGGTCCTGAGATTGAGCCCCGAATCGGGCTCTCTGCTCAGCGGGGAGCCTGCTTCCTCCTCTCTCTCTGGCTGCTTCTCTGCCTACTTGTGATCTCTGTCTGTCAAATAAATAAATAAAATCTTTTTAAAAAAATGTGAGGGGGCGCCTGGGTGGCTCAGTGGGTTAAGCCTCTGCCTTCGGCTCAGGTCATGATCTCAGGGTCCTGGGATCAAGCCCCACATCAGGCTCTCTTCTCAGCAGAGAGCCTGCTTCCTCCTCTCTCTCTGCTTGCCTCTCTGCCTACTTGTGATCTCTCTCTCTCTCTGTCAATAAATAAAATATTTAAAAAAAAAATGTGAGAAAGAGAAGAGCAATAACCTACGAAAGTAGGAAAATTAAGGTAAATAGCACACAAAGACAGTGTTGACGCACAGGATAAAGAAAGGGAAGACAGGCAAGTGAAAGGAATTTGAAGGTGTGGAGATGAGACACTAAAGAACTTCCCAAGAGATGATCTTTCCCAGTGAAACTGAAAAGTGTAAGTTGCTAAGACCAAAGGGGGAGGTTTGGGGCTTGGAAACAAGCTTATAACAATCTTCATGGAAGATAAACAAGGAACAGGCTCACAATGACTGAAAGGATCATGGAACGATGTTGTAAACTCAGCTGACGTTGTGAAACATGAAGAGTGGGTTTCAATCATCGCATGTAGAGTACCTCCTCCAAAATGCTTTGTAGACCCGAGGAAAGCAAAGCAAACAGATGTCCTGCTGTAGTAAGAGCAAGGGGTCAGCAAGGTATCGGTGGTATAACACCAAGGGAATGTCGGGAACTGACAAGGACAAAGCTGAAAGGGTGAACCATGGTGTATGGCTGGGTGAGGGGGTCAAGAAGACCATTGCCTGGGTGGTAGGGGGCGTGAGGATGGGGAGGACTGATAAACAGTGAACAAGGGACCAAGGAACGGGAAATCTCAGAGAGGACAATGGGCTGGTTCAGAAAATGTGAGGGAAGACAAGAGGTTGTGATCGGGGAGCAATTCTGGGCATGAAAACAACATGAGTTCTCTGTTACCGTAGAACGTGGAAGAATGTTGCTGGAGAGAAACATATTCTTTTTTTGTTTCTTTAAAGATTTTATTTATTTATTTGACAGACAGAGATCACAAGTAGGCAGAGAGGCAGGCGGTGGGGGTTGGGTGGTGGGAAGCAGACTCCCCGCTGAGCAGAGAGCCAGATGCGGGGCTCAATCCCAGGACCCTGGGATCATGACCTGAGCTGAAGGCAGAGGCTTTAACCCACTGAGCCACTCAGGCACCCTGGAGAGAAACATATTCTATCTAAGGCCCTTATCTCTACAATCTCTATCTTTTGTAGATGTAATTAGAAACTATCCCTATTGTCAGGGAGATTACAGGGAAAATAGTCTGTGAATTATTTCTTAATTTGCTGGCCTGCTTTGATCATTGTCTTCTGATAGCTGTAACTACACGATGTCTACAGTCCATTCTTTTCAAGCTCAAATACACATCTAGTCCAGGATCTGCATTTGACTCTGCCCTTACTAGATAAGTAACCTCAGGCAAGACATTTCACCAAACTTGTTTTTGTTTCACCTGCAAAATGGGAGTAATGAGTTCTACCTGCCAAGACTGCTTTCAAGGTAATTTATGTAAAAATATAAGATATATTAGGTTTTAATAATTTAAAAAATTTACAACTTTCTATCTTCCTCTGTACTTCAGGAAACCTCACTGGTGAGCCATGCTCTGCTCAGTTGACTTATTACCTACTATTTTTCAAGCGGAGTTTTCTTTTGCAAACACGATCACCTTTATTGTCTTTTCCCTTCCTTGAAAGTACAATGTTCTCCTCTAAGTGCTGGTGGTAAAAGATTTATATCCCCTTAGGGAAATTCGTTAAGTATGGGAAGTTCTATTTTCCTCTTACATGGTTTTTCAAGATCTTCGAAATGAGCAGAGTTAATGCCTTTATGGTGCCGAGCACTGTGCCTGCCATACATCGGCACCCAGTGGATGGAAGCTATCTATGATGGCATTGAGATGACAAGAGTGACACACTCCCCAAACCTTACTTCCACAAGCATAACTGTACATTTCTTGGACTCTGGAGAACTTAAGTCATCATTATTATCACCGACACTAATCATCAACCAATGAATCTTATCTTGTGATCCTCGCTAAACGGTAAACTTCTTGACACAGCCTTGATGAGCTTTAAATTCTGAAATCTATTTCAAGCCTCCAGTTCAGGGACAAGGGACATGCCACAAATACTTTCCCTAAAGTATGACGTTGTAACGCCACACCACCTAGCCATTAATGAGAAGAAAAAAGTCCCCTGTGTATTTTTTAATTGAATTCTACTAGTTCTGGAAATAGGTTCTACAATCCAATTATGGGAGTTCTTTCAAATGTGGTTAGTACCGACAAATCATAACTCTTCTGTATTAGGAGGAAAAATCAGTTGTGATTCTAAAATAAGGGTTTTGAAGCCAAGAGTCTATGTGGTATATTTATATAGCTTGTATTTACTTTTGCTAATATAATTGAATTTGTAACAGTCATAAGGCTGCCCAGATCGCTTTAGCAATGGGTATGGATTGTTACACAAAGGAGACTGACCTCATTAAAAACAAAGTGTTTTAGTCATCGCGTCTCCATCCAAGAACCAGGTGTCATCATTTCAATAATCATGTGTTTGACGGATGTATTAGGATCTCCTTAAAGCTTCCCTTGTAACACAATGATTCGCGAAGCTTTCAACCGTTGATTATCTTATATGTCACAGACAAAAACAAAAGTCTCTTAGCCCTGGTCAGAAAGAAAACTGGAGCCAATGGCAAGATTCACCTACCAGAGAGCATTTTACCAAAGTCAAGCTGGCTTGTTTTTGTCTGTGATCCAGAGTTCAGTGGGCAAGGAGTGTAGAGAATTATTCCAACATTTGGGGTGGCCAGTAGCTGAGTGATCATGGCACACGTACTTAGCTGTCATGGAATAGTGGAAAATGAGATCAGGAAACTTACCCAGGGACAGGTCATCACAGCAGAACCTCCAGATGAATGAGGTGGGCATTTTGTAATCCTCCGTGGAGAGCCAGGGACGATTTCTGAGCAGGAGACAATGTCCTTGGTTCAGAAGGATTAATCTGGCTATGACAGTGAGTAGAGTACGAGGTTGTGGGGTGAGCGGGCTGGAAAAGGAGAAAGGAAGAAAAATCTGGAGACAGAACACATAGAAAGGTATTGCAATCGGTCTGGCAAACTAATAAAGGAGTGATTTATTGACAGAGTGGGGAGGAGTGAGGAAATGAACAGGACGTATTGTGGATTTCTGTGTGCCTTTATTTGGTGAATTGTTAAATGTAGGCTAGGCGTAAGGCTGGAGTCAAAGATAATATTGAGGGGTGCAGGTTGAGTGATATTTAAATCATGAATGCAATTAAATTAAAAGACCCAATATTTTAAAATAGTTGATGTAATGAAAGATTTTGACTGAATTGAAAATACTAGCAGAAAAACCAAATAGAAATACTTCAACAGAGAGAGTGTATGTTATTCTACAGTACATTTCTCTTTGTGAAAATGTGCAAGGGTTTTTGTGTGTTTTCCTTTTATTTGTTTGTTTTACCGATTTCTAGGTCATGGTTTTGGGCATTTTCAATATTATTTGACATTGCCATCTTGCTCTCTGAAGTGCCTGTGCAAATTTAAATTTTCATTTGCTCTTGATAGGAGTTTTCCTTCTGCAAAACTTGATAAATCAGAATTTTTTACATGCTGCTAATACTCCCTCCTTAGTTGACATTTTCTGGATTACTAATAAAAATGAGTATTTTTAAATAAGTTTAATGGCAGTTTTGAGTTTCTATTCTTTGAACGTCCTGTTCATATTCTTTGTCTTTTTTTTTTCTCCGGTTATACTTTGTTTTTCTTATTGGTCTTATAGGCATTCTTTATTTAATATGATGCTAATCCTTTGTTTACTCTATGCCTTGCAAATACCATTTTCCAGTCTGTCTTGCTTACTTCCACATATGTTACTCTGTTTCTTAAAATAAAACTTTAAAGAAATGGCTGCAAACTGTTTATTCATGGATGTTTTATCCCGTCAGGCTCACTTAATACATCTTTCCTTCTGTGAAGCACCGTCTGATTTCCCCTGTGAAACTGTCTGTTCTTGCCTTTCTTCCTTCTATATTTTATACCATAATTTATAGTACATGAACATAGAGTCAACATAGTACCTTTGACAGGTCATTGTATTGGTTTATTTACATGAGAATCTCTAGATTATAAGCTTCTGATGGCACTTCTGTATTTACCTTTGTGTTCCTAAAAGCTGGCCCAAGGTCTAGGAAATAGTAGGTATTCAGTAATTGTTTTTCAGTATGAATTCCCTTTGAAAACTGAGGTTATCATCTTAACTTACTTCAGGGAGATTTTCACTTTTTGAATCATAGGCTCTGTCTCATTTTCCCGTATGTTCTCCTACCACGTCAAGCCTTATGTAAGTGGTGATGAACAAACGTATCCCTGTTATTTAAAGCTAATCAATACACTTGGACCACTGTTTTTCTCTACTTTTCCTAAGAAAAGTAAGCACTGTAAAGAAAATACTTGTCTATTTATACATCTTAAAACCCTTGCTCTTAAAAGATAATTATAATTTTCACTAAGAGTTTACTGTAAATTTCAGAAAGAACTAAAAAGTTGATTGTGAACTTTGGCATTTCTATTTTTCAAGTGAAGCTGATTAAAAGAACTTTGATAATAACTCCAAAATAATTTAGTTGGTTTATATTCAAAAGGTTTTTGGGATCTAAATAGATGTCTAGAGAACTGGCCACAAAACACAGAGGCATTTTATTTGCTAAAGTCCATGTCTGTAAATCTCAAAATAATCCAGGGCTTTCCTTATAATGTGCCAGGGTGACTCAGCTCCATAGCAGCCCCCTGTAGGATGTGCTGGGGAAGCTGATCTTTGGAATTCACACATACACTGACCAGATGCAGGTGGTCAAATAGCAACCACCAGATTTACTCCCTTTGAACTCCTTAAAGCTTATGTTATGCACTTTGGTTCCAAGAACACTTTTATAGCATCATCTTAATACCTAAAGGGCAGTGACAGCCTGGAAAATTGCAAATTCTTTTCTTTTAGAATTTTCTTCCAAACTTCCCATTCTTTATCTTTGCTGTATATTTTTATGGCGTTATTTTTCTGTTAAGCATCAGTGCTATTTTAAGTATGACTGGCATGTCTTTTCTACTGCTCTGTAGCATCATGGATGATACTTTTTGGAACTGACAGCCTTCTTATTAAAAGTCCCATTTTTCTTTTTTGTCTGTAGATCCAGATCTCTGAGAGAATAGACTTTTTTTTTTCCCAGTTAAGCCACTGCTACTTAATTTTCATTGATGATAGCACATGCAAAATTGACTTTAATGCTCTGCTGACTCCTCCTGGCCTGGTGATTGGAGTTGAGCATGTTAGTTGGTTACCCACACTCACACAGCATTGGATTAGAGAACTAATTCTCTTTGGCAACTCTTTGAGTGTATCACAAAGTGCTCTTTGAAGAGAAGGTTACTCTTTTCACATAACTTCATTAAGAACATTTGCTCAGACCTTGGAATACATATGGCAATCTCAAGAAAAGTTCAAAGGACACCATTCTGGAGGAACAGGTCACTTTTCTGAAATTGCCTTAAGATTTTTATAAATTCCATATGACAGATTTTTCAACCATAAAACATCACCCATTGTCTGTGTTCTAAGTGTAAAAAGCACAAGTGGGATCTCTACAGTTCATATTTGTGAGTTGCTGAGTCTTAAGTTTTTATTTTTAAATGGACGCTTGGGAGCAAAAACAACAAACAAACAAACAAACACCCAATCATGTTCTTGTTTCCTAGCACATTATTATTATATATTTCCTTCCTTTCACCCCATACTCCCTCTAGCCCCGCCATTACTGCTCATTCTAATGTGTTTAATGTATGGCCTTAAATATGCACGTACCTCGTACAATTTGCAGTATTATTATGAAGCTTCCAATTTTCAAGAATAATAAGCTTTCCAATATCAATAGTGTTGCTTCTTAGAACTTGAACTTGACCAAACGAAAGCTTTAACAAAGTGTAAAAGAGGTAAATGATGGAGCCATAGGATCTCATGGAAAATGTTCAAATCCAGTCAACTGGAAAATGGTTTCATATTTGTGAAACATTTAGACTGTAGAAGATGACCTTTGCTGAACATTGATTATGACCCAGGCACAGAATTCGGGTTTTTACTTTAGCTTTACAAAACCCATTCAAGGTGGTGTTATGGTCCCTACTATGAAATGAAGAAACTGTGTTTAAAAGATACACTAAAGTAATCAGCCAAAAGATACACGGCTAAATTTGGATTCTGGGGTTAAATCAGGTTTGCAGTCTTCTCTCCATAAATGGTAAGGTTCATATCTGTGGAAGTTCCAAGGGAAAAGAGATGTCTTAAAGAGATCTGAGGAAATTTCACTGAGGAGGGAACATATGGCCTGATCATTGAAGAACAGATAAATTTGGAAAGGCTTGTAGGAAAAACATTCAGCATAAGCAAAGGTACAGAAGTTGTATTCAAGAAACACAAAGCAATAGCCTTTGGTTAGCTTGCATGGGGAGCCACTAGAAAATGGGAAAGGTACGTGAAATCCAAATCATTTTACCTTAGCTATTAGACTAAGAGGTTTGATTCTGTCTGAAAAGATATAGAGCCTTATCGTCTGGTAGGTTAAGGTAGGAAATAGAAATGGGGGTAGATTCCTTCTTCCCGTTACATGTGTGCAAAGTTATAATATAATATAATATACAAGACAAACCAGCCACATCACCGGTGAACCTCTCATAGTCCCATCTGTGTTCTAATTGTACACAACCCACTTGAGAAAGATAAGACTAGGAGCTGAAATCATTGTAAAAGATAATAATAATAAATAATAATATTTACTGAGGTCTTTTTAGGTGCCCACCTGGGGGCTTTCTAAGTATTGTCTCAATTAGTCTTTGTAAACATACTAAATGGTGATACCATGATTTTCCCATTTTACAGACTTAGAGAGCAAGACTTGAAAAAGTTGGATTAACCCAGCGTCACTCAGTTAGTAAATGGCCAAGTGCCACGAGCATGACTTTGTGCCTAATTCTCAACCACTAAACTCTATTGTCTCCTAGAAGTAAATGGTTAAATATGTGGTAAGAGCCAACCAGTTGAAACTCAAGGCGGTGTTGGGAATATTTTATCTGATTTCAGCTGAGAAAATAGAAAGCAGACAAGTGCTCTCTAAGGAAAGGAGGCCATAGGTTTATAGAATGAAATCATCACTTTGAAGGATGTACTTTATCCTCTCCAAGTACTTAGGCAGATAGGACCATACATTTTAATAGAGTCATGTGGCTGCAAGCGGCCTCGAGGGGGCCATTGAGCCATCTTCTTTTTGCACCTGAAGGTTTTTTTAAAGATTTGAAATGCATAGGTAATGAGGTTCATATCAGAGGGAAGGGGGTCAAAGCTTTAGTATTATGTGGGTTCAACTGTTACGAGAGAGTTGGTCCCAGCTGAATTTTTGAAGCAAAGGGAAGATAAATCTCTTCAAACAAGGGAGCTACTTTTCCCTTCATTCATTTAACATAATTTCTCTGTCTCAGGACAAATCATTCATGTTGGGGAATAGACTCTTTGACGCTTGCTCAGATCCGAGTATGTCCTCAACCAGCACATAGAGAATCTGGTGACCTGTAATTTGGGTGACAGATATGTTGGTTGTCATTTGCAGGTGCCCTGGTGTCTCCTAGAGGCCCGTGTGTTGTGGAGGAGAAACCACTGTCCTGGTCCCCAACACAAACCTACAAATGTTTCTATGTGGGTGCTTGATAAAGACTACTGATACTATTTCCACTTTCTTCAACTGTAAAACTTAAATATCTCAGCTTGATACAATAGGTACAGTCCAGTATGGAAACCACATTTTAGTGAATAAAAAAATAGACTTTCTGGCCACTGAAAGAGCTTGATATTTATACAAATCCTAAGGTGATTTTTTTTTACTCCTTAAATTCTTTTAAGTTTTATGTAACAAAACTCTTTCATGAATTGCCCCTTGCTTATTTCATAGAAAGCTTATAAAAATTCTGTCTTTGGAAACCCCTCATTTCTGAGATTGATATAAAAATGCAAGATAATTATTCATAGTGAGTGTTTATCAGCACTATAGCTAACAGCTTTGGTAACTTAGTTATAAATCGAGCCTTTTAATAAATTGTTTACCCAGGTGAGAAGAGAAATAATTAATTAAGTAGCTAATTGTTATTGAATCCTGGATACTTTACATATACTAGCTCATTTAATCTACACAAAACCCTCTTCGTTAAATCAGCGCATATTGACGAAATGCCTGCCACAGGCCAGGAGTTGTGCTCTTTATCGGGAACATAATGATGAGTGAGACGGATGCAGGCTCTAAGCTCACAAAGTTTAAGAACTAGAGAAAATTCAGTGGGTCCTAAGCAGAGTGTGGAGAAGTGTGCAGTGGGGGATGGGGCATAGGGGACTCCACATCCTAACATTTAGGTGCGAGGACTTGAGGGTCCTATACCCAGTACCACACGTACCAGAAGGCCGGCCAGCTTTTACCTGTAGAAGTTTGCCCCGGGGCCATGGCTGCCCCCAAAGCCAGTGGCTACCTCGCCCTCACATCATCCAGCCCCACAGAGAATAACGGAGAGCTTCCTAGAAGATATCTTTCCATTCTAAGCATTCAAACAGGTGTACTTTAAATAAAAAAGTATTCGCACCAGCAGCCCTTTTGCTTCCTACCTTGGCCAAAGAACTCTTGGTCTTCTCTGTTTCTTCTTTCGCTGGTGAGGATTCCATCGCTGTAGGTGCCTAGACTCGGCCTTCAAGGCTGTGTGAGAGAAGAAACTGGCAATGAAAGGGTAGGAGGGAAAAGGCAGTCGTCCCAACATACCTCTTTCCAGATTCGGCCAGCAGGTTAACGTCAACTTTTTTGTCAACCTTCAAGGTACTGGCATAATGAGTTGATCTTTTTTTTTTTTTTTTTTGAATAATCAGTATTATTGTTTCAATGGAAATAAGATATGCAGTTGTTGGTTCGGGGGAATTTTTGTTTTCCACATAGAGGTACTAGAGGCCCTTGAGAGATTTCTTTTGCTTCAACATATTAGAATTACCCTTGCAGTGTGCTAAGGAGCAGCTACATTAATACGTTATTAATTCCATAGCAGTCGTGTGCCTTATTTGGTATCCGACATAACTACACAAGCACTCTGCCTAACAAGGCTGCTTTCTTCCCCCTGATGATTTGTCATACGCAGGAAAATGACTCGTACTGCACTCCACTATAAGTCCTCTGCCGTCGACGGGGGGCGGGGGGGCACGTAGTGGGGCTGAGTCACAGAAACCTGGGGCTTAATTACAATTCTAAAGGTGATGTATCCTGAATAATGATTCCATGTCATTAACAAATGGAAATCCCAGGCAATTGTTTGAGGAGGTGAGTAATATGAAGGGTGGGTGTCATAGCCCACTTTCATTATTCCTGGAGAAGATACCACCTGTAACTTGGCTTCTCTCATTTGTCTTAATTACCAGGTACAATTGAGGGCTTAGCGGCGATTACCTAAGTCAAACAACGTTCGTAAAGGATCAGAGAAAAAGGAAGTGAAGGTGGCCGAGGCAAATTAAGTCATCCTATTATTTTGGCCATTCGTTCATTCACGCAGAGAGTATTTATGGATCACTTACCCTGTGCCCGACCCAGGGTTAGATTGTGCCCATAAGAAGACCACAAGGTAGACAGTGAACAACGGGGGGGCACTCCGACTTCAGTAGGCACCTAGGATTATGTGGCTCTCTCTTAGCTCTGCCAACAGGATGCCCTTTTTCTGGGTCAGCTTTCCATTTTATTACTATTATTCTTTGGGGCAAAGAAGTAACAAAAATGCAGCTCGCTTTTCATAGGTGAAGAGGATTCCGGAACACACATGTGAAAGTTATTAGAGTCGGAATGGGAGCAAACTGGGCAAATAAACTTTTCTGAGGGCATGTTTTGTAATTTGGGAAAGTCGAAAACTTTTGTTTCGTGACTTGTTTGAAATGAAGATTAAAAGGTTTCAGATATGTGTCTGCCCTTAATGTGTCTAAAATGATTTCTAAAACCCATATAATAGGAGGACTTTAATGAAAAAGGCCTATAATTATGTCATGAAATTACTGGATATGGTGGGATTAAGCAGAGAAAGAAGAGGGTGATCAGAAGAGTCCTAAAGACCAGAATAGCATCATCCCTGTTGTTTCCAGATCATTCCACTCGGACGTGTGGTATTCCTGCTTCTCTTCTCCTACTCATCTTTCTTTCTTTCTTTCTTTTTTCTTGTTTCCCATCTCTTGTGTCCCCATTCAGGAAAACTCACATTCTCCCTTTTAAATAAAAGACTCGCTTTCTTTTGGAATTTATTCTTTGTTTAGCTATCACCACCTTTCTTTTTTTTTTTTTTTTAAAGATTTTATTTATTTATTTGACAGAGCAAGATCACAAGTAGGCAGAGAGGCAGGCAGAGAGAGAGGAAGGGAAGCAGGCTCCCCGCTGAGCAGAGAGCCCGATGCGGGACTCGATCCCAGGACCCTGAGATCATGACCTGAGCCGAAGGCAGCGGCTTAACCCACTGAGCCACCCAGGCGCCCAATCACCACCTTTCTTGAATTCGGTCAGGTCCCCGGCTTGATCTCCTTCCAGTGGTGAGCAAAACCAGTTCCCTGTCTCGAAGACAGGGAAGTCATCAGATTCAGGCCCCCATGTGTTGTCCTAGCAGAAAGGGAAACCCATTGTATGCCAGTGAGACACTTTCCATTCCTTCACCTCTTGGAGTGTCCATGGTCAAAATCAGGCTTCTCGACTAAAGATCCAATAACACGTGTCCATCAGCATCACAGCAGCAATTCAAGTACAGATGTTCAGAACCCTAGTTTATGACACACACGGGTATACATAAATCAAAATTATATGTGCATAGAGATGCATACATATGTGTGTGTACCTATATATATAAATTAAATTTTACATAAAATCAGAGTCCTTGTTAAAATCACCACACATTCCCTCATTTATTCAATGATATCACTGAGCACCCACCATGTGCCAGTCACTACTCCAGGTCCTGGGAATATAGTGAACTATATAAAGCCAGTGCTCTGTTGGAGTTTACATTGCAGTGGGGGAGTATCGGCAACAGTAGAGTAAAAAGTACCAGATTTAGTACTTCATATTAAGTGCTATGAAGAAAAATAAGGAAGGATGGGAGCTTGGGGGTACCAAAGGATGGAGGAGGGGAGCTTTGCTCTCTTAAAGGACATGGTGAGGAAAACTTCACTGACAAGGTGACATTTCAGAAGACACCTGAGAGAGGTGCCTGGGTGGTTCAGTAGGTTAAAGCCTCTGCCTTCAGTTCAGGTCATGATCTCAGGGTCCTGGGATCGAGCCCTGCATCAGGCTCTCTGCTCAGCAGGGAGCCTGCTTCCCCCCTCTCTCTGCCTGCCTCTCTCTGCGTGATCTCTGTCTGTGAAATAAATAAATAAAATCTTAAAAGAAGAAGAAGAAGAAGAAGAAGAAGACACCTGAGAAAAGTGAATGAGAAGGCAGGCAGCTAGCTCTCTGAGGGAACATATAGGCAATGGGAATAGCCAGTGCAAAGGCCCTGTGGCAGAACCATGGGTGGCTTCTAGACACGGGAAGGAGTAGTTTCTCTGAATTACACAACTTGGTAGATGGCTGTGGTGTGGAGGAGCACCATTTATGTAGAAAACATTGTGACTAGGGCCCCTACAGTCATGCAAAGAGTCAGCCCTTACAAGGACACCAGTGTGGCTAGAGTGGAAGGAAGGAGGGAATAGTGGTAGGAGATGCGGTCAGAGAGGTGGCGAGGAGCCAGATCGCAGAGGACGTTATAGACCTATGTAAGGACTCTGTTTACTCAGCGGTGCACTGCTAAATGTTGAATACCTAGAGAGGATTTCGGTGTTTTTTTTTTTTAATATTTTATTTATTTATTTGACAGAGGGATCACAAGTAGGCGGAGAGGCAGGCAGAGAGAGAGGAAGAGAAGCAGACCCCCTGCTGAGCAGAGAGCCCGATGTGGGGCTCGATCCCAGGACCCCGGGATCATGACCTGAGCTGAAGGCAGAGGTTTTAACCCACTGAGCCACCCAGGCACCCTGAGGGGATTTCGTTTTGATGACAGCATTTGCCAATGGTTGTGATAGAAATACTCGGACCAGGACTGAGTTCAAGCATGATAACATTGATGCATGGAAGGTTAGGGAGAGACATGCATAGGACACTCTTCTGTAGTATTTCTAATATTCTGATCGATATAATAGATGGAAATTGTTGCAAAGGGCATGGATAATAGCAAAATACAATAAGATAATTAGAAAGCGAAGAGTTTTGAGCATCTGTTACCTTTGTTTTATAAATAATTTCTATAATTCTGGGTTCGTGTCATTTAAGGTTTCACAGTGGCTACGTCAAACCAGGTTGCAACATTTCCAAAAATGTCATTGTCACCTTTCTTGAACTGGTGTGAGTTAGCTCTAGCACACCACTCGAGTTCCTCCCAGTGAGGATTTAACAGCAAGAGGCATGAGTCATCAGACGAGGGTTTGGAAGGATCGCTGGGCTGTGCTGAAAACAAGCCGATAGGTGGTTCAAAGGCAGAAGCAGGGGGACAGTCAGGAGCACCGCAAGAACCCTCAGGGCTCAGCAGTTTTCAGTTTGACAGTTTGAAAAACCCTGCCACGGGGCACCTGGGTGGCTCAGTGGATTAAGCCTCTGCCTTGGGCTCAGGTCATGATCTCGGGGTCCTGGGATCGAGCCCTGCATTGGGCTCTCTGCTCATCAGGGAGCCTGTTTCCTCCTCTCTCTCTGCCTTCTTCTCTGCTTGCTTGTGATCTCTGTCTAATAAATAAATAAAATCTTCAAAAAAGAAAAGAAAAACCCTGCCCCCTGTCCACTTTTTCCCTCTCACGTGGCTTTGGAGCTTGGGTGTACAGACCCAGTTAGTCACGTGCCGTAACTCCTCCGTGCTCAGAAGCAAGGTCTCTTCGCAGTGAGGGTTTCGGAAATCAGGATGAAATTGGAATACGTCTCAAAATTGGGTACGTTTAATAGTACACTGCTTCTTTTTTCCTGAACAGCTGGTATGAAATCGATGTGGGCCGAGCCATTGATAGCATCTCACAACTGAGAAAACATTCCATTTTGCTTCATGAACCGCAGAATTGATCGTAGTAATGTATTGTTTGTGCCCCACCATTGAATAAAACTGATAAAGGTTTTGAAATATAAATGTCTACTCTATAAATAAAGGCTAAGGAAAGTGAGAACGTTCTTAATAGAAGCAAGCACTGAGGTGTGGGGAAAGGTGCACGAGGAGTCAATGAATCAAGCATTCAGGGCGGCCAGTGAGTTCTCCTCTGATTAAATAAGACAGACAACCATCTAGAGCGGTGATTTAAGGAGTCCTGCATCCTTTCCCACCAGACTGCAAAGATATATGATATTCCCAACTCGCTCAGTTCTTTGGGGTTAAAGCATTGTCTCCAGGTGATCGCTGTTAAAATGTCTAAAAATGACCCGGGGAGGCCTGGCGCATGCACAGAGGGACCCATTAAAAAGATTAAGGGGAGGGCAGCACGGGGAGGAAATGAGACAGGAAAATGTTAATGGCGGGTCAGTGTTGTTTAAAGATCGAATGCGGAGTTCTTCAGCGCCAAGCGATGCCTGAACCCCTTTGGACTTGGGCTAGCCTATCCCGCCGGGTGCTTCAGGACGCGATTCTGCCACCCCCACCACTGTCCCCCACGGCGACCGCGGCTCATCATTCCCTGGCTCCGGTGTGAGACCCTGAGGCTGTCTGGCATTCGTTTGGCACAAAAGCATAGATTAAGTCCGCTGTTACTCTTTTCTCTCCGGCCAGGAATAATTAAATTTGTGTATTATTCCATCACACCTTGCAGTTTCTGTAATGTCACATACAAATCCCAGTTTATTAAATAACTCAAGAAATGAAAGTCATGCGAGAAAAATATTTTTCAATCAGTAGCTCTCCCTGAGAAAGAGAAGTTTCATTTTTATAACCGGTGAAAATAATTTAACAGGGACATAATGGACATTGGATGATTACTGTCTTTGAAATGAGGAGACACAGCCATGCTTAACGATACATTATCTGTTAAGTGCTATCAATTTAGGTGAGAGCTAGAAGCCAACACGATTGTGAACCCAAACAAAACGTGGGCACAGAGACATTTATAAATATCCAGTCATTTATTAGCCATCCAGATGATATTTTTAGATTACTATCAAAATCTTGTCCCTCAAAAACCTCAGATCTGCAGACCACCGCTCTCCAAATGCTGGTGGACTTCAGCCGAAACAGCAGGGATCACATAATATTCTTCACACTATGAGCAATGCTGGGGTCCCTCGGGCCACTGGGTCTCTTCCACCCAGACACCTATCCTCCACTTCAGAAACACTGCTGTGATACAATCCATATGTGTATCCTTCAAAGCTCAGCCTCAGAGCCCGTGTGGAAAAAAAAAAAAAAAAAATAGTCCCACTGCAATCACTAAATAATTTGAAAACCATGAATCTGGTGTATGGGGCACCCCAAAACAATGGTCCAGCTGGAATAGAGCTTAAAGAAGTAAGAAGAATACTCCATTCCAACCTCACCTACATCACAATTTTAAAGGTCCTACTTGCAGTATTATTATATGAATATCGGTGAAACACAGTTTCCTATTTCTAGGAAGTATAAAAATGAAACCCACGATTTTAAATCATATGTAGAATACAACTTGTGTTTTTTGTTTGTTTGTTTTTAAGATTTTATTTATTTATTTGACAGACAGAGATCACAAGTAGGCAGAGAGGCAGGCAGAGAGAGAGGAAGGGAAGCAGGCTCCTTGCTGAGCAGAGAGCCCGGATGCTGGGAGGGGGGGAGGGGTTGATCCCAGGACCCTGGGATCATGACCGGAGCCGAAGGCAGAGGCTTTAATCCACGGAACCATCCAGGCGTCCCCACAACTTGTGTTTTTTGAGATGGCAGTGTGCCACGATTTGTGTCGAGAAGGCACTTCTCAGGCTTCTTCTCATTCAGTCACCAGTGAGGTCTCATTTAACTTTATTTTATGGGTCAAGAAAAGAGAAGACTCAAAACCCAGATTCCTCTGCCTGGACCTAAGGTCATGTTCAAACTGACTATAGTGTTCAAACTCTTGGAACCTCTGACATTTACTCAGTATTTTTTTTTTAATTTTATTTTATTTTAAAGATTTTATTTATTTGAGAGAGAGAGAGAGCATGAGAGGCGAGAAGGTCAGAGGGAGAAGCAGACTCCCCATGGAGCTGGGAGCCCGATGCGGGACTCAATCCCGGGACTCTGGGACCGTGATCTGAGCCAAAGACAGTTGATTAACCAACTGAGCCACCCAGACTCCCCTACTCAGTATTTTAAAGAAATTTCTACTGTATATGACTCCTTCCCCAGGGTGTGCTAGGTTTGGCTTTGCCCAGAGCTAGTATCTGGGCTGACTCATCAGTCTGACAACTCTAGCCTATTGGCCAACAGTCCTGTTTGATCTGACACTCTTTACAGGGTGGTTTTGGCAAGGGAGGGGAGGGAGATGAGAAATCATAAAGCCTTATGGCAGGAAGAAACCTGAAATATTATTTGGTGGAAAAGTGTTCCCAAGCTAAACTTGGGTTTGTTCATTGACTACCCTGCACACGTCGTAAATCAGCCAGAAGAGAGTTATTTCCATATTTTAAATTGCTGCAAAAATCTCTCCAACTTCCTCATTTTGCAGATAAAGGTTCAACATCATGTGAACAGCATATGCTGAATTTTAATGCTCACTTCAGAAATCATACTCACTCACTTGGTGGGTTTTTGACGCTCTTGTAACATACAGCCAAAACCTAAATTTATTTCCAGAATCTGTTTATTTCTGTAGCATATATTATTAAAATACTCCCCAGTTTCCCTTAGCTCTTTAGAAAATCAAAGAAAGAATCCCTGTTGCCTTTGAATAATATCTTGATTCTTCTTAATATCTTACTGAAGTATTTCAAAAGGGTTTAAAAATGCATTTCATAATATTTTAACCATTCTGATGTATGAGTTATATTATAAATCTCATGAATCTTTTCTAAATATTGAAACTAGAAAAACCATGAGACAGAAAAACACAATTAGTAAATATTTAAATATCAAGATTTGAAAACATCACAGAAATATGCCTTGAAAATATCTAAAATATTAAAAGGCATGGACTCTAGAAAAATCCTTAAATGAAGTCTGGACTGTATGAAATTTATGGCAATATTAAATATCATTTTGCATTTTTAATTAGAGTGAAAAATTTTTAAATCTAAACACTTTGTTAAATAAAAGTACTTCCAAAAAATGTTTAACTATTAATCATGTCAATATATATTTTAAGCTCCTATTTTTTAACAGGTATATCAAACATAATTGTATACAGGACATATAAACTTAATTCATAAGCCTCTCAATTTAATAGCTGTGTCTTGTTGCAAAAAGCATACTATATGTAGTTCTCTTCCCAGTCTTGGTTATAAGATGTAGTGACGTAAATATCAATGTGAGATTACATTTTATATGTCATTTTTCAGAAACTGAGAGATAAGAGCACCAAAAATATCCCACAAATCTCAAAGTTCTCAAGCAATTTATTGTGTTTATGTGAGAGGAAAAATGAAGGGGGGTATAGGAAATATTTGCTATAACTCATTTTGTGATTTATTGGATGCTAATCTTAAGAATACAAGATTACATTTCAAAGGTCAGCTCCACAGTCATGAAAAACAAAGATTGTGTGTGTTTGATACTAATGAGCCCTGTTTATACAGTGGGTGAAGACAGACAAATATTAGATTAAATCTAGATCACAAAATGTTCTTATTAGGCATAGAAGCTTCTCTGAGTACAAATGTGCCAATATTAAAGAGAATGCTGCTCGAATATCTTCCCTGAATTACTGATGTAAGGAAGTTACACTGGTCAAATGGGGAGGGGGATCATTGACAAAATTAAAATGGATTTTAACTTGTAAACGCACTGTAGGAGAGTCTAGCAACTTTCAAAATGTGACTTTATTCGCTTTAAAATGTAAGTTCATTTGGTCGGGGAGATAGCAATTTCTAAGACGTCGGGTTTAGTATTTTTCGAGCACCTTTCTAAGAAGAACATTTCTCTTCATCGATATCCAGCTTACTTACATTCATTCCAAGTTAGTCTTGTTTCCTCTGTTCTACTTTCTTCCTTCAGTGTTGTCGATTGTGTACATCTTGGTCATTTCGCTCCTATGTTTGTTTAACAAGTGGTTCTGGAAAGCCCCTTACAGTCCAGGCACTGTGCTTGGCACCCATGATACAAAGATAGGCAAGTCACGATCCCGGTCTTTGAGGAGATGACTGTGTGAAAACAGAGGAGGAAGTGATGAGTCCATGACCCTAGATGAGGAAGAGCATCACAGACTTGGGAGAGAAGGAATTCTCAGGCCAAAGAGGGGGGAATCGTGCACCCTGGGAGAGAATGGGGATATAAACACCGCAGTATGGTGGAGGCTGAGGGGGAGGAGAAGGGCAGAGGGAAAACTGGTTGGCAGGAAGTACAAGAGGAATGGCCCCTTTGCTCAAAACCAGGAGCTGGAAGCTCACTGCACGGGGACCGAGAATCTCTGAAAGATTTCCAACAGTGACTGAAAAATTCACTGTGTGGAGGGCAAAGAGCCCCATTCCAGGGCTGAAGGGCTTGGCTGAAGAAGCACCAGCCAGCACAGAGCAAAGGAGACCCGGAGCAGCGTCACAGAGGCATGTCGTTCAGGACCTGGTGACCAGTTGAACATGTGGTGTAATCAAGATGGAGACAGCTGGCAGAACTCCCAAGCACCTGATCCCGCCCAGCAGACAGGTGGCGCTGTCATCCATGAAGACAACTCATGGAAGCGAGAGAATGGTCTTAAGGGAAAGAAATGCAATTTGAAATATAAGCTTGAGATATGTGGAAAAGCCACCTCTCTATGGAAGGCGTTCCCAGACAAGTCAAAGCAGGGCCACTGAGAGTTACCAAAAAATCTGATCGTGGACTCTTTCCTTCCCAGTCTGGTGAGTTTCCCTCTACAGACCAAACTTGACATTGAAAATAATGAAGCAGAATGTATAGGTCTGTTTTTTAAGGAGATGATCTTAAAAATGCATTTATTTTTTCAACAAATATTTAATTGACCCTATTCTGTGTAAGAAAGGCCGTGAGTTTTATAATGTAACTGACAAGGGTAGGTGCAGAAAAGCGCTGGTTACATAACCTTCCTTGCTCTGTGCACATTTCTTTGCTTGCTTCATTAAACTCCATATTTGGGGTTGTGGGGAAGACAAGAAATTGGCCTTCGAAATCTGAGAGCACCTGAGAGACATAATTTAAGGCAGCAATCAGAATCAAGCTAGCTGCTCTATCAGAGCTGGTCTCTCCTGGGTGGTTTTTTCCAGGATTTGCAGGGCTATGAAAATGATCTTGAAGATAAGGTTATGTGGCCTTCTAGTAGCTTTCAGAAAAGGAATTGTTCAAAATGAATAACTATTTAAAAAAAAATCTCTTTCCTTAAGAGCAGTAGTATTTGGTGATAAATGGAGTGCTTCTCACTGGATTGAACATATCATGATCTAGATAGAAGCCCCAGCCTGGGGGAAAAAAAATAAATAAATAAAACATGGCACCGTTCATAGTATTGCAAGATGAGCTATTTCTGATCCTTAAAGCGTCTAGTTTCCGGAGAAGAAATTTCTGTTAAGGCAGGTTTCTCTTTCTGAGATATAAATGATATGTTTTGTGGAAGACATATCACAGAATACGCCCATTTGTCTCATAAATGGATAGTATTTGTTTATATAGAGTAGAAACCACCTCTTACAGGGGAAGGACAATATCCACATACAGGAAGAGCACAGACATTTACATCGTGGTGAAAGTTAGAAAAAGAGATACACACGTGCTGCTTAGCTCAACTTTCATGTTCGAGACAAAGTGGAAAAATATGGAAAACACCAGCAGATTCGCTCACAATTCATGCATGGTTTATAATTTTTTTATTATTATTACTTGCTTTGTTGGGTTTTCAGTCTGTTACACAAATTGCCTCGCGACGTGTCCATGAAATGTCTGCAGACACGTTAGTTCCCCTTCTAGTGTTCTTTCTTGGCTTTTCCTTTGGAAAGAATTATGAAATCGATAGGCTTTGAAAGAAGAGAAGTTGTGTCCCCTTATTATTCTGTTACATGTTGCTGCAGTGAAGATATGAAATCGGAAGTGGCAGAATATGGAATGAAGAGGGTCTGATATTTTGACATTGTGACCTGTTTGTGAGCTGAGGGCAGAACCCTGCATCCGTGGAGTGAGCAATTTTGTGGTTGTATATATGAAAGGGAGTAAAACTCTTTCGATAATGCTCTCCCCTCGTAGAATCTTCTCGAGTCAAATCGGAAAAAAAAAAAAAATTATAACATCTCTGATTAAGGCAGTTTCTAGTTCCGAGACTGAAAGCTTCCTTACTGAATTTCCAGAAATTTCTACAAGAACTTCCCGAAGCCTTCCAGCCCTTTCACTCTCTCTTGTAAAACTTCCAAATTCTGGTGTATAAACTGCATTTTCTTTCATGAAGAGAAGCCATTTCTTGGACGAGATAGTCTGTTTTTCTTGCTTACTTTTCAGGTAGTTTTTAAAAAACTGTGGTTCATGAAAATCTTTCTTCTCCCTAACCTCAGAATTGTTTCACAGAATGGAAAGGGAAGCATTTTTGTGGGGTTCCCCCTCCCCTCTGCTTTTGGGAATATGAACTCCCATGACCTCCTGGTTGGGAATCAGTGAGTAATATCAAAAATTTCGAGGGATTCAGGGAGTTAGGACTGCAACCAAAGGGTTCAAATCAATGCATTTGTCACTGCACCAAACAAGCCAGAGATGCCCAAGAGTATAGTTCCTCTGACACTCGCTTTGTCTTTCATTTTTCTTTTAACTTCGCTGGTATGTCCTTTCCCAGGCACACACTGACACTCAACAAATATGTGTTGACCTAATGAATTAATCAAAAATATTTATTCAGTTTGGTAACTAAATCATCAAAGTCCAGTGACATTATTTCTTGGTTGATGCTGAAATCTGCTGGTGGCGAGACACCATCTTAGATTCCCGTTTGGTAGCTTTACTGTTTTATTCTGAAAATAATTGTATATTTTTTCAAGTTTTTTACTGCCTTTCATCTCAGTCTCCTGATAATAGATACCTTTAATCCTAACTCTCTCAAATATGTTTAATAGCTCTTGAAATGCAGAGATTTTTTTTAAGCATTTCCTGAATATTATGGCAGAATTTTTAGTTAGACACCTTTACTGAAAAATGAGAGAAAAAAAAATATGTGGAGATGAAAGCATGTGGAGGAGTGAACTCCAAAAACATAAAATATTCATTGGCATGCTGTTTAAGGCTGTATCCATGTGTGGTAGAACCAAGTCAAGCAGAATGGCAAAATATACACAAAGTAGAGAAGAGTGGCTCCCCCGTGGGAGGAGTCAGATGGAAACAAATGAGGTGAGGTACAAAGGAGGTTTCACAGGCAATGGAGAGTGTTCTGTATGAGTATATTTTATTATTTTATAGACCTTTATTATATACAATGTATGTAATACATAATAGTCTATAATACATGCCAATTACCAATAACATTACATGGAAATATATCTCCATATCAAGAAATATATAAATTTTTTACATGTTAAAATATTCCAAAAAATCTTAAAAAATATGGGGAAGGATGTGATAAAAACCAAAGCAAGGCCAAGGTAATCCAATGGAGCAATGTCAATGTCCATTTATTATGCAGAGGAAGGTTTCAGATTTATACTTAACCGTTGCAAGCCTTTTAAAAAATAATGATGGCTTTTAGCTATCTACTTCTGAGAAGAAGTTAAACTTTCTATTTGTTTCAAAATGCTTATGTCCTCTGAAAACTAATTTCTGGCTTATGTATCATTGCATGCATCCTAAACATTTAATAAGATCTTTTCAATTAATAGAAAGGAAGAAAAAAAATAATGTAAAATATTATTACCTATTTTCTTTATTTCTTTTCTAATTTTTTTTTTGAATGAGCACATGTGTTTTTTGTGCATATACAGTTAACTTAAGAAGTTGGCTAAGTTAATTTCTGTCTTGAGGTACAAGTAAAACTTCACAGTATCAAACTCCATTTTTTTAAAACAAAATTTTGTTTTTCTGAAAATTGCCATCAGTCAGCCATTCACTAGAGGCTAAATATCTCTTTACTGTACTTTATTGAAATGATGCTAGTTATAAAGATCAAAAGTCAAAGTCAATAAGACTTCATTTTTACCTGAAAAAAATCTTAAAATGTTATATTTTTAGAAAAAAATATATTTATACGAGTCATTTCTCAATATAGTAATTTTTCTGTTTCTTACTCTACATCTTGACGTAGGATCTGACAACAGAAATTAATATCTGATATACAGAAAATCTAAGATGTGTGGTTGCTTACCATGCCCTATGTTGTCCACTTTTAAGAGAGTTTGAACTTATGGCGTGGCCAGGGGGCCTTTACATCAATGTACATGGTAAAAACCCTGAAACTAAGGGCCTTGTGCATCTGGACCAGTGCCTGGTTACCAACTGGCAGAAAAATTCAGCTAAATTACTTTTGCTTTGGTCATAAAAGCAGGAAGAGTTGCTGTGTACTGTCATTGGATGGGTACCTGTGAGTGAGGTCACCACTCACATAGCTTTGTATGTTCGTAAAATTCGTTCCTTGTTTAAATTCATCTTTAGGGTGAGATGCGAAATAGTCATTCCTAGCTCTTGAATGTTCCTGTCTGCTACCCGGGGCATCTCCTTTCTCAACGTGAAAGTGTACAGAAATAAGGAATTAGAAGGTGCTTAATGGGCAAGCTTAAGCAAAGGAGGTTAGATTGCTTTGTAGACAATTTCATCAAGTCCATAATAGCCATTATTTCTGTTCCCTTATGGGAAATGGAATTCTCTGTTTTAGGTGGTGATGCATTTATTTTTTTTATTTTTTGTTTTTTATAAACATATATTTTTATCCCCAGGGGTACAGGTCCGTGAATCACCAGGTCCACACACCCCACAGCACTCACCAAAGCACACCCCCCCCCAATGTCCATAACCCCACCCCCCTTCTCCTAACCCCCCTCCCACCAGCAACCCTCAGTTTGTTTTGTGAGATTAAGAGTCACTTATGGTTTGTCTCCCTCCCAATCCCATCTTGTTTCATTTATTCTTCTCCTACCCACTTAAGCCTCCATGTTGCATCACCACTTCCTCATATCAGGGAGATCATATGATAGTTGTCTTTCTCCGTTTGACTTATTTCACTAAGCATGATACGTTCTAGTTCCATCCATGTTGTCGCAATTGGCAAGATTTCATTTCTTTTGATGGCTGCATAGTATTCCATTGTGTATATATACCACATCTTCTTGATCCATTCATCTGTTGATGGACATCTAGGTTCTTTCCATAGTTTGGCTATTGTGGACATTGCTGCTATAAACATTCGGGTGCACGTGCCCCTTTGGATCACTTGCATTTCTTTCTATGCATCTCTCCTTTCTTTACATTTCCCATCACCACTTAATTACACATAAGATAAATTTTCTTTAGAATTTGTCTTCTGTTACATTTTAAGATCAGTGTGTTTAATTTGGGAGAATCACCTCACACATTTGTTGAAAATTTAGGAAGGATCCCTTCTATCAAGGACATGATTACTCACCTTCTCTTGAGTGTGTCACTAGCTGAGTTAGATTAGAGATCTTTAAAGTGGGGATGTTTTCATAATTACTCCACAAAGGGTAACATAAATAATAATCATTTGTAAGCTGATTTGTCTGTAGTTGTGTACTTCTTACTTAGAGCACTATTAATCATTATATCTGGCAAAATCTCAGTGGCTTGAAACAACAAGGTTTCTCTTCTTTCTTAGCTTACATGCCTATTTTGAGTCAGGTAAAGACTCTGCACCACGTGTACCCAAGGGGACATATCAGTTGCTATCTGAAATTTTACCAGTCACTCTCACAGAGGTTGACCAAGTTCTGGCTTGCCTTGAATGGGAAATGAATTGCTCTCTCCTGGAAGTTACAATATTATAACTGATTCGTCAGGGCAATTCACTTATCCCCACCTGACCACAGGGGGGGACCAGGAATTGCAGTCCTACCATGATGCGGAAAGAAGAGAACTGGAATGATCTGGCAAACACTAATGACTCTTTCAATCATTTGTATAGAGTTGCCGTCATCCCTCATGTTGGTATATCTCTTATCTGGAAGGAGTGAGAGCCCCAAGCGCTGTCAAACAATGTCAGTGACTCCCAGGATCATGTTTTAGATTCCCATTTTCTTTGGTAGAATTTTCCACACCAATATTACTCAAAACCATAAACTGATATCTTCTTTAATATCACTGAGCATTTCTCTGAAGTTTCCCCTAACTTCTTTGGACATCAGTTTGCTTCAGCAGGGAAGGAAAGATTCAGACTGAAGTCTTTTTTCTAAATGGTAAAGTTTTATGATTGCACTGTGGAGTTACTAAATTGTCCATTTATAGTATTCATTGATATTGTTATTTATAATGTGCTTTTAGCATATTTTTAAAACAATGTATAGTTACTTAGTATTTAGAGTGCACAGAATTGAACAGAAATAGTAAGGAATCTCACCATTATCCTCAACTTCAAAATGAGTGGAAACTATAATGAATGAGCTACAAGCTGTGCAGGACAATTTCTGCTTGCTCTTAGATCTGTTGCCCTTTTTTCCTCTATTCCCCTCTGTATAGTAGGGAACTACATTTCCCAGGAGCCCCTGTGTAACCAATCATAGGAACTCTTGGGTCCTTCAAAGGGAAGAAGCCAGAGTATTTCTTCCTGCTCACTCTTGCTTCCTTCCTGGTGTCCCTGGCACCAGCAACAACTGCTGGCTTCCCTCCTGGCTCCACTTTCCACCCTGCCGGTGCTCTCATTTCCCAATCAAAGACTGGCTTCTATTCTTGGATGGGATGTTATCTCCACCTCCAGCTGTTCCTTAAACCAGAGCATAGTTAGTGGTCTCCTTCTCTAATTTCTGGATCATTGTTCTATCTCCAGTTTGGCTTCTAAGCAGTTCTATCAACTGCATGACTAATTCCCTTCACTAAAAACTTTCCATTGGGAAAATACTCTGAATCTAGATCAGTTTCTCTTTTCCTGCCTAGATTCTGACTAATAAAGTATCCCAAAATTGAAAGGTTCTGATCATTTCCTTTCAGGACTATGCTGATACAAAAAATAGACACTTTTCTCTTTAAAATGAGTAAAAATAGAGTGGACTAGAGAAAGAAAAATTGAAATAGTGGTCCCACTTCTTTCTCTTTGTAGTTGTATGGCTCCAAGGAAAGTACCTCACTTCCTGTACTTCCTCTTCCGCATTTCTAAAAATAAGATTTTGTATTACCACATGCAACAATATGAATGAATCTCAGAAACGTTATGCTCAGTGAAGGAAGCCAGGCTCAAAAAGGTACACCCACTAAAGTTTCATTGGCATGAAGGTCATGTAGATAAAGTTAATCCATAAAAATACAAGTCATCTTGTATTGGTCATCTTGGTGGGAGAGAAGGAGAAAATAAAACAAGGAAATTTTCCAGGCTTGTGACCATGTTCTCCATGTGACCAGCATGTTGTTTACATGGGTGCATTTATTTGTACAAACTCACTAGTCTCTTATGATGTGCCCACTTCACCATATGCAATTATATCTCAATATAAAAAAAGGAAAAACGGGCACCAGAAAAGAAAATGAATTGCTTACGTAAACAAACAAGAGGCTTAGATTTTGTCTCCAAGATCCCTTTTAGCTCTGAAATTTGGTTCTTTCCTATTGAAGGATTTGAATTAGGAGGTAGAGACAGAGAATAGAAATAAGTTTAAACATGTTTCCAAAGTCATTCTGTGAACACATATTTTAAAACATTCATTAGAGAGTTCATGCTTGCTTATTAAAAGAGCAAACTATAGAACCCAACTCCTTAGCTGGTTTTAATCCCAACTCCATGCTTGATTAGGTCTGGGAACTTGTGTAAATAACTTAAACTCATATTTCTGAATTTCAAGATTGTATTATAGAGTTAATGGGTCATTGCAAGGATTAGATGAAAGAATGCATATGTAGTTTCTAGCATAGTACCAGGCACATAGTAGATGCTCAGTAAGGGATCATTATGCTACTGCTGATGATGGTAATGATGAATCTTTCTGGAAATTTCTACATATGTATTGGCAAATAGATATTTTGACTCTATCACTATTGTACACAAATATGATCATATTCTGCATGGATTTTTACAAATTTCGTATGTCTTGTGCTTTTTTTTAATGTTAACATCTACAGGTCTGTTTAGTGATAGAATCATATTCACCATATGGTTGGATCCTGGTACTTCAGATCTGTTGGTGCTTTTATTGTTAACAATAATAATGAAATGAACATCCTTATATGCGGTATTTGAAGGATTTAAAGCTTCTTCTTCTTCTTTTTTTTTTTTTTTAAAGCAAAAAAACTAACCATTTTACTGTGAGACTTAACATTGTTATTTTAAGACTAACCCTTTCCACTAGGACTTCTAGCTTTTTTATTTTATCTTAGATTCCTTAAGTCAATCAGGCAAGTGATGGAATACAAAAGAACAGTTGTTATCTTTTATACTCTGGGTTTTCTACAGTGAAGCAATGGGAAATAAATCATAATTCTGAAAGGAAAGTATAAGAGCAAGTTAGTGTAAATGCCATACCACCATCTCAGAACAGGAAATATACTTAGTGTGCTTGGCAAATGTGAAAGCCTCCCCTAAACAGGGATTCTGAGCATAGAAGAGATCCTCAAGGCTGTCAGAAGAAGAGAATGGGACTAAGGTTTCCAAAATTTAATCTTGAAATTAGAGTGAGAAACCTCTTTAAACTCAATTTAGTTACTATAAATATGGAGTCAAGTAACATCAAGCCAGCTCATCCTAAAAGAATCTCAAGAAATACAAGGCCCTTTGGCATTCTGTTTCCTTCAGAGGAAAAGACCATAAAGTCATTCTGCTTTATTAAAAAACCTAGTGGGAGCAGAGAGTAGCTTATAGCTACTCTGACAGTTGAGTAGTAAATACTAAGCATTACTTCATAGGAATGAGTAAGTGTAACACCTTCACAGACTGTTTCTATAACATATGGACTGTTAAGTGTTTGAGAAATAATTTGTTTGTTTTTGCAGCTCATAGTTTAATGTAATGAAGCACTATTGAGTTGAGTAACTAGACAAGACTCCTTAGTTATGGGGAATTATATTCTGAATTAATGAATTGCAAATTGTAAGCCAATCCAACTCCCATAAATATTATGAGGAAAGAAGTAGCAGTCCTACCTACACAAATTTTCAAGGCGAAATTATTCTGTGACGAGAAAAAGATTTAGAGCATAATTAAGGTTCCTAAAATATAAGTACTTAAGAAGAAACTTACCATATGTTTAAAATTATTTGAGACTGCATTTATGATCTGTGATAAGTATATATTTTCTGGAATGCAGAAAACCTCTTTAAAGGTTTTCTGTTTTATTTTTATGGTATTATTGTGCAGTTTACCTCTAGCAATTCATAATGGGTTTTAAAAATTCAAATAATAAAATAAAGATTTTTATTCTGTGCCTGTGATACTTATTTCACTTTACGTAGAAAGCACTAACTCATTGTTGAAAATACAAATAACTTAAAATGACAGGTTTAATAAGCCATATTCTGGAAACATTTGGTTAACACAGCTCTATGATACAAGTAGAGAGAGTTATTCAAGTCTGAATGTCCGTTAATTTGGGAAATGATGGTCTTGGGAATGGTCGTCAATCTCTGTATACATGAGATTACTAAGAAAAATCTGTAATTTTAATAGATCATTTGTTTTCATTGGCTTAAGAGTCTAAAAATGAAGCACTACCCAGTAAATAGAGAAGAGCACTGAATCTGGAGTCAGAAGCCTGCAAATCTGATCTGGCTGCATGGCAAAATAATTACATAACCCCGAGCAAGTCATGAACGTCTATGACTCTGTCTCTTTATCTCTCAAAGAAGTAAAATAAGATATAGCTGGCCTTCTTCAAAAGGTCATTCTAAGAAGGAGAGTAGCTAATGCAAGTGAAAATGTTCTAAGTAAATGTTCACCGGATTAACAAAAACGTTATGCAAAAAAAAAAAAAAAAAGGAAGAAAATAAAAGAAAATAGAAACAAAGGGTTTCATAGTCTAATAATCTAAGAAATCTTTGAGTGTAAGAGAGAGAGAGAGGAGAGAGAAAGATTTCTTAGAGACTTTCACAAAGAGGGAATAGATTCTCCCTGTAAACTCAACTGACCTTGGGACTCTCCATGCCTCCCTTTTAAATGAAACATTTGGAGAACACTCATGGTGAAAGGTAATGTCAGACAGGAGGAGGCTGTGGTGGTTTTACAGTTAGGGTGTTAAGGTGTGCACTACAGGAGACTCAATGAGGCAAAGCTGCTACAAAATTGATGGGACTCAGACCTGCTGGAGGGTGATTCCAAAGGAGTGTTTCCCCTTGGCTTCCTGTAAATGTATTTGGTACAGGATCAGCCTTCCAAGTTCTCTGAAACTGTTCCTCACACTCAATGACCTCAGCGGGGTTAAAACCAAGTGCCAAAGGAATGACATGTTTTCATCAAAGTTTGCCTCTCCATTTTGAATATGTGCAAACCTTGAAAATCCTTGTCGTTGAGACTGTCATCATCCTTGAGTGTTCTAGTCTGACCAAGACACATGTCTCATGGGAGAAGCTCCTTAGGTGATCTTCTCTATCTGGGACTCATTTTCTGTATTTGCAAAATGAAGGAAATGAAGAGAACCCAAGATCCCTTCCATGTCTAAAAATGTCTACCAGCTCATAGCAGAACACACCCTCACAGCCTCACCTGGATCTCTCATGGCACCGACCATCACCCGCACCTCCCCACCTAAGTTAGTTGTTCAAGTCTAGAGTATCAGTTCCAGAAGACTTATATGAAAGGTACAGCATTTACTTGGCCCAAAGACCACTTAAATCATTTTCTTGGGTACCGATTAGTTTCTTAGATTAGATCACTGTTATTATGTTAAAATCTGAGCTAGAATAAACTATAGTACCCATGAAACACCTGACCAGAACCCAGCCCATGGGTCTGTTTTCTAAAGTAAATGGGCCATTTCCAAAAGTTGGTTCTAGGATTCAATAGGGATGGTAGGCAGAATGAATTGGAAAGTAACTGGAAGTAAAAGAAAATAAAATTACTAAGCTCCAGGTATATTTGAGTATTTTATCAGATTTTGATGTTCTGTAATGGGCATTGTGAAGTGTACTGTCAACTTGAAAGCAGGCCCAGCTTCTGAACTATTATTCCTACACAATGTGGACTCTGTTCTGGGATGAGAAGAGCAGCCTTTGTCATCCATTCAGAAAACACGGAGTATTTACTGTGTTCAGGCACTGGACTAAGAAAAAAGATGGACATAAGAATTAGGAAATGACTTTCTGGCTCTGTCTTAATTCCACGTTAACCAAGGAGCAAGTATATATCCAACTTCAGATATGATCCAGTGACCTCCCCCTGCAAAAAGAAAACAAAACAAAAACCTAAGTGCTTTAAAAAATACATGGCCCTAAATGAAATTCTAACTTCTTCTTCTTCTTCTTCTCCTTCTTCTTCTTCTTCTTCTTCTTCTTCTTCTTCTTCTTCTTCTTCTTCTTTTGAAGTATAGTTGACACACAACATTACATTAGTTTCAGAAACAGCATGGTGATTCAGCTTCTCTATGCCTTATGCTGTGCTCTCCACAAGCGTAACCACCAACTGTCAGCATACAACGCTATTACCATATCATTCACTATATTCTTATGTTGTGCCTTTAATTCCTGTGACTTATTCATTCCCTAACTGGAAGCCCATATTTCCTGCTCCCCATCACCCATTTTGCCCATCCACCCTCCCTGCCCAGCCCCCAGCCCCCACCTCCGGCCAAGCCACGGGTTTGTTCTCTGTAAAATTCTAACTTAAAATTATCATGTGAAAAAGCAAAATGTAAAAAGCACAGCCAAAATATCATGACTTAAAAAACTCCACACTTAAAAAACAAAAAGCCAAATTAAAAAATCAGAATGAACAGAGAAAGAAGTCATTTCCCCTTCCACAAGCTGCAAGCTGGTAGAAAGTAGTTAATCCTCTATTGTAACTTAAATATCAGGATTAATTCCTGGGTCTCGCCTATGAATGGCATACCGGCTTAAACCTGAGACCTTTGTTTCCTTTTATAAAACAAAATTAAAACACAACCTACGGTCAATAAGAGTTTTTAGAAATAAAAAATTTCCAGGTGTTATTTTTCAATCTAAGACTTCCTTTTTTTTTTTTTTTATTTTTTTACAGTGTGAGTGTGAGCTCTTCCATGATTATAATTTGGAGGGAGGAAGGTGGGAAAGTAAATTTAGTGTACCTAAAAAGAACACAAACAGCATTTTTACCCCCTCTCTGCTGAATGTTAAACTCATTAAAAGAACAAGGAGCATTTCATGGATTACTGATAACAGTACCTCTGTCATAGACAGGAGGCCAGATTGGAGCCATAAATGGAACCATTGTGTTCACTACCGAATGTGAGATATTCATCCTCAAAACTGATCCGCCTCCTGCCCGAGACAGGTAGACATAATGAATACATAAAAGAAACCTTTTATTTTTTTTTTCAGGGAGCCATACTAAAAAACAAGTTATTAGGACATTAATCATCAGCTGAAAACAGCTTTCCAGTAGAAAACAGCAAAATCAACATAAATATGTGTATTCTTGATATGTTTGCAAAGTTCAACATGCATTACAATGCGGTTAAAAGCTAGTATTTCTAAAGCAACCTTGGGATGCATTTTCTTATTTTCATAAAAACAGTGACAAGCTGAGAATAGTTGAATTCAGATTCTCATCTCTGAATGTTGAATTACTAAATTTAATTAAATAATGTAAGCATTATGCAGTCTTTTAAAGATTGGGCATTTTGATCCCTTCCTTTCAAAGATGCAGAACTGAAGCCTGGGTATTAGGGAGGGAACATAGGCCCCCAAAGCCAAGTTCAGCATACCCTTTCCCCTGGGCTAATCTGTCTTTCTACCCTTAATGAGCCCAAGAAGGGTCGCCTTTCCATAGTTGGGCAACTATCTTGAAATTTTGATATCTTGGCAGAATGTGTCCCTTGTCTGCTTGCTGGAGGCCTCAGTCTTGCCTATGACAGTATTTTATTTATTCTTTAGAGCCCCTTATGCTCATAAACATGCCCATTAGTTTTACAAATTACCACATTAGTCATAAATGAGTTGTCCTCCTAATATAGCACATAACTTATTGTTGCATTTTATTGAACCATTTATAATAAAATTATGGAAAGTGTTAAATAACCCTCAGAGAAAAAAACGTATTCATCATCTCAGCAAAGGTGTAAGTGTTGCATTTTCTGCTACAGTATTTGTAGGGAATTTATATTCAGAATATTGTGCAGTTTCTCTAAGAGGACACCTGGGTTTCTCCATGGGGCCATCCTCCTCTTTCTCCATCTTTCCTCTTCACTAGGTTTCTTACAAAAGCCTAAGCCACTAACAGTACTCTGATTTCACTGTCTAAAAAAAAAAAAAAATGATTTGCTCCTTCCAAATCGCACGAGGTCTATTCAATTTGTTCTTTAACTTAGCAATTAAAGTGCAGCGTCAAAGCCTGAAATCACCTCTTCTCCTTGTCACCAACTCCTAACAGAAACATTGGCACTAACACATATGACCTTCAAAAATATCAGTTGCCTCCCATAAGATCTAACAGTGTTTTCCCCAGAAATAAAAAAATGTGGAGCCATAGACCTAAGCTCTTTTTTAGATTCATTGAAATGGTACAACTCTAGCTGAAACCAAAGGTGCCCTAAGCATGGAATACTCACAAAATTTCTTCTCTTTCTTTTTGGCGTTTACAAATATGGAAATTTTCTTACCAGCCTACCAGGAGATGTATTGGCCTCATCTAATGAAAGCTAATATGCAAAAAAAAAAAAAAAAAAAAAAAAAAAAAAAGGAAGTTGAAGCACATTGAATTAATTATATCTGAGATTTGACTTACACATTAGATGATTAAATATGTGCATTTCAAAGAGTCCCTGAAGGTAGTCTAGTTACTTTAAATAATTGTCCAGGGCCTTTTGGCTAAAGTGACTTTCCCCATGTAGCTTGCTTTTGTTATCTTAATTTTTCAATGTCTTGATTTTGTACTTTCTTCATACACTACATTCAATTTAATTCAGTCTGCATTTCAAGAAAACCAAATCTGCAGAGAACAGTACTAGTGCTTACAGGGGAATGGAAGGGTGAGACCATGTGGACCACCTATCCCCTATGATTTGTGTCTCTAATGTGGGAGATGAAATCATGTGGCTAATGCATCAGCCATCCCACCAGTAACTCCAGGGCAAACACAGAATCCATCATTTATTTTTTGTTATAGTAGGAATGTATTAAATCAGGCACTGAGTTAGCAAAAATAAGTGGCAGAATAACAGGAAAATTAGACAGACAACTGATTCCCAGTATAGAGTGGTGAGCATCAAAGCACCAGAAAAGAATGTGGGGTCTCTGGAAAGAGTTGATCTCCAAGTTGAGTCCTGAAAGAGTGTAAGTTGGCCAGACAACCTCCAAAATGAAGCAGTGTCCAGGCAGAAGAAGAGCACTTCTAAGTCTGCATTTGTTCCAAGTCTTTTCAGTGGTGTAGAGAAATCAAATTTCAAAAATTATTTAGGCAATGGAGATATGATCACCAAATATTTTTATTGTCACTTAAGACCATTTAAACAACCACCAACTACTCCTACCATCACTTTTTTAAGGATAGGATGTTTTTTGTACCAAAACTGGGGAAAAGGGAATAATCTTAGAATACAAGACAATCCTTTAACTTTAGTAAGTTTAGCATCATTTCCCCCCCATTTTACTTTATAAGTGATCTTCATCACATCGAGCACTCTTCTTGACCCATGGCAGTGAACTCCATTGGTACATGGCATCTGTGGGAACCCCTGAGCTGTTCCTCGAGAATGAAGGACGAGAGAGAGGGTAAGAGGCAAGGCTCACAAGTGCGCACAGACAAGACGTGAAGGACCCTGAAAGTTATGCTGAGGAATTTGTTCTTTTTCATTCTAAATGTCGATCACCTGGACGACAGTAGAGCTCTCCCCTTCCTCTGCCCCTTCCTTGTGCTCTTTCTCTCTCTCTTTCTCTAAATTAAATAAATCAAGTCAGCAAGCGAGCAAGCAAATACGATACAAACCCTTGCCTATGACAGGTTTGGATATTTACATAATACAAGATACAATAGCACAAGAATTGACAGTTCCTCTGTGTTCATTAGCATGTTATGCTACTACTGTTCACACTGCGTTTTAATTTGAATTAGTAAGTGTGAATTCTGTCACAATACACTAAAGTCGTGTATGTTTGGCACTGGGGACTTGGATAAACCAAAGCTGTACATGCTTTAAAAATATGTTTAGAATTGGAACCGAGAGTAAATTGTTATTAACAGTAATAATTATGAAGCTACCACTTATCTCCCATTCACCATGTGCCAGGGCCATTCTAAGCATTCATGAGCAATGGTTCATTTAATCCTCACAAAAATAGCGAGGAATTGTCATGTTCCCACTTAATGGATGAGGATATTGAGGCGCAAAGTAAGAATCGCTTGGCAGAGCTGGACCTGAAATTCAGATCCAAAGGTACTGCTTTTAGAGAGAATCAGTTATCATATGGTTTCACTTACTTATGGAGCATAAGGAATAACATGGAGGACATGGGGAGATGGAGAGGAGAAGTGAGTTGGGGGAAATTGAAGGGGGAGACAAACCATGAAAAACTGTGGACTGAGAAACTAAGGGTTTTGGAAGGGAGTGGGGTGGGGGATTGGGAGGGCCCCGTGATGGGTATTAAGGAGGGCACGCATTGCATAGAGCACTGCGTGGTGCATAAACAATGAATCTTGGAACACTGAAAAAAAATTAAATTAAATTTAAAAAAAAAAAGTACTGCTTTTAACGGTGATCAGAAATTCAGCTCCTCTAAAATCTAGATGTCTATGTTCCAGGCATCGTGGATTTGAGGCTGCCAGGAGCAACTTTTATTTCTCTTGATTTTACTTTGATAAATCACAGCCATTTTCATATGTCTCTGCCACCTTTGGACTTTGAGGAAAGAAAAGACAAATAACAAACCCTCTCGTATAAAAAAAAAAATCAAATGATGTGAATAGATTTAAGCATATCTAATTAATAATCAAAAAATCAAAGCAGAGATAAGTTCAAGTAACATCGGTTTCAAACATGTCAAATTGAGGAAAGAATCAGGATTTTTCAATGACAACCTATTCAGTATAATTTAATTGTCATTAAAGAGTATGCACTTAATAACGAAAGGGAGAAATTCAAAAATCATTCAGTTAATGAAGGGGAAAATCAGAAACTCTTCCTAGCATGTTGCTCATATAAGTTTTAAGTTGCATACTATATTATGCTATACTATTCTATGTCATGCTTTTTTGTGACCAGACATCAAGTTGGTGACTGGAACAATAATACTATAATATCATGCTTGGAAACTAGGGACCATATCTTGTTCTTCATTGTGTATTCCAAATCACCTACACAGCCTACATATTATAGACTCAATAAATTCTCATTGAATTAAATTGTCTTCTCTACTACATCACCAGACAGCAGATACATCCTTATTATACTTGTGATTGGTGCAACAGATTTTAAATAATGAATGGAAAATGTCCCTTTCTAATAACTCTCTCAGTAGCAAAAATCCAAAATTATTACAAAGAAGAAATGAGCCCTTTAAAATGTAGAACTGAGCTCTGTGGAGATGATCCACTTAGCTCAGTTCCTACCTTCCATCCTTTCAAGGAACGTGAGTGACTTTAAAATAGTCACCTACCATGTTTAAAGGCTTTATTCAGATGCTTATAAAAGCTTTCTTCCTGACTGCTTTTTTGTTCGTTGATCCTCAGAGTCTTCTCGAAGATTTGCCTAATCTTGAGGCTTTCTTGCATATATTGCAAACAGTATCAGTGTTTGGTATTAAGAGCGTTCATCTTGCTTGTGTGTCCAAGACAGATTTCATCATTGGTTGATAACTTTTAATGTAAATATATATATATGTAAAATAAACAGATAAAGATCTTTTTATATTAAAATATAATTAAATAGAATTTCTAGTGTCCTTTTTTAAGAATATATGGGATTGTTTCTCTTTCTCTTTGAAGTGCTTTTTAGGGGGTTTTGCTGTATTGCTTTTCACTGGACTTTTTATTACCATCAAAGAGACAAATGGTTTTAGTCCAAAGAGAATCGTCCATGGTTCTTATTTGAGTTTTAATTTAGGCTTACACTAAGGTGTGACAGGCAGTATTTCTATATAGGCAGTGTTATCTTTGCAAAGTATTTGACTTGGGGAATCTGGATTTTTAACATGGTTGTTAAATCTCAGGTTTGAGTTTCTTACCAGTCTTTATAATCACAATGCGCTTCTCAGGCATCTTCTTAGATATTATTCTGATCTTTGAACTTCAATTCAGAAACCAGAAAACCTAGGAAGATGCCATTTGTGTGTTTCGGCCCTAGAGGAAGAGAAATCAGCTGTGGCTGCCAAAAGCAACCCTACGGCTCTCTTGATCAGACACGACCAATTGTCACATTTAATTCCAACACGCCATTGATGTATAGACACTTATTGTGTTTCAACTGAAGCAAAGTTGTTAAAGTTTAATTTTGTTCTTCTGGGAAAAGAAGACATTTCTTGAAGGGAATACAATCACGTTATCATTAAAAATGTATATGCACACTCTCTTTTTTTAAAGTAAAAACCTTTATTGAAATTTTGGTTTTCCTTGAAAGAAATCATCAAAGATGTTACTTTGTTATTATGTTAATTATTGTTATTAATTATAATATTAATTATATAATATTACCTAACATGTAACATATATTATTGATATCTATTATATATAATTTTATATTGCATTATAACATAACTTGTAGCACATGTTTTATTTTTGTGCTTAATTATTATATTATTTACCATATACACAAGGGTAGATCCTAGTTTTGTGGGACAGTCTTTTTTTACCTTAATTTTTTATTATTATTTTTAATTGTGGTAAAATACCCGTAACATGAAATTTACTATCCTAACCAGTTTTAAGTGTCCAGTTCAGCAAGTTAAATAAAGTTGTGCCCTTATCACCACCATCCATCCATCTATCCATCCACAGGACTCTTTTCATCCTGCAAAACTGAAACTCCGCCCAGTAGACAATAGTAACTCTTTATTCCCACTTTCATCAACCCCTGGCAACACCACTGTACTTTCTGTCTCTCTGAATTGGCCTCATAGAAGTGAAAGCATACAATATTTGCCCTTTCACACACTCTCTCTTAATAGAGCTGTTGCCCTGTTTGTGAGTATATAGGAAGAAGACACTGAAAATTACCCCGCCGAAGGAAGGAAACAAACAACAGTGTCTGTTTTCCCACCAACAAGCAGCTATAACTGGGCGAGGTAACATTTGTAACATCATGGTTGAAATCTAGGCTCTACTGAGAACAGTACTTGTCATTTTTCCTATCTGTGATACACTCCCCTCACCCCCATACATGCATTCTGGCTTTACTTCCATGAATGGTCTATGTCAGCCACTCTCTGTCATGCATCTCAGCCCCTACTCTTTTCCTGTTAGGTTCTCTCTCTCTCTTTTTTTTTTAAGTTTTATTTTAATTACAGTTAGTTAACCTACAGTGTTATATTAATTTCAAGCGTACAATATAGTGATTTCACACTTCCATGCATCACCCTGTTGGGTTCTCTTAACACTCAGACACAAACACACCAGAAAGGGACTATCCATGTGTCCATTTTCCAAGGCTAATAGTTCAATTTTTAGTTCTTTCATGGGAAGAGATCTTTCCGTGTGTGTGTGTGTGTGTGTGTGTGTGTGTGTGTGTGAGAGAGAGAGAGAGAGAGAGAGAGAGAGAAGGAGGGAGGGAACGAGTCATACCTCACTGTATACACTAGTTTAACTAAAGGGCATGCTTCCAATTTACAAAAACTTCTGAAACATCCACTCCCAGCATGCAACCAAAAACAGATGGATTGTTCTTTTATTCTTAAATCTACTTAATTTAGTATGATTTGAAGTGATCTTTAAGGATAGAAACATAATGCCCAACTGAAGTTAATATAGTAAACAACAAATATTTATTAAGCAATTCAACAAATATTTATTAAATGATTCATGGATGGACCAATAAACAGATGGATAAAATATATTAGAATCCCAGCTTGAGGAAACCTTTCTCTATGTAAAGCAACTTCTACACATTAGATGCTCTTTATCGTAGTTATTAACACTATTTAATTACATTCATGTAACATTTTGAAATGTTTGAAGCATGTCAATTTAGCAGCAGATTGTAGTTAGGAAAAGAGGCCAATGAGGAAGCATTCAAATCTTACTTGAGTAGATAGGAATATTTGCAGTCATGTGGCTGATATACTTTAATTTATTTCTTCGAGAATTAAAGACGAGAGAGATGAACTGATTTGTTTAAGGTTCCCTCTGTATGGTTGCATGAAAAGTGTGAGCTTTGTATATCTGAGAAGTTATAATCCGTAATTTACTCATTAGGTCAGCAAACTCTTACAACTTGTTTTCCATAAATGGATGGACTCGTCGTCCAAGTATGGGGGAATCAAAAGATGATGGGGAAAAACCATTTAAAGGAGACACACTTATAAATAAGTAAACTCGTAGTAGTAACGAAGGGAATATGTGCTGGGATAAATGTTTACATGAAGAGTGGAATGAACTGAGAGAAGGAAGCCACTAGCCGGTCTGGAGGTTTGAGAAGAGAAAGGAAATAGTAAGTTGTAACCTGACAGCGGATGGAAGGGTCATGTGGACTTTTCAGTTTGTGCAATTAGAGTCTGAGAAGCCAAGATTTTAGTTATAGCCAATTAAAATAATCATGGGAGGATCAGAAGAAATCGTTTAAGGTGGCAAAGAGCCAATCCCATTCATGTAAAGGCATGTGGGCCTGGGCAAGGGTGCGAAGTGCTCCTGGTTCTGCCTTGTGGAGCTCACAGTGGGACTCGTAATCATGTCATGTGCGATTTTCATGGATTCTGGGATTCCTTACAGTAGTCTGCACGCTATCCTCCTTGCTATCCTGAGCACTCAGCGGAGGACCTGGCACCTTGTGGACATGCAATAAATGTTTTCTCCAATTGACTTACACCCACCAACCAGTATATTAAAAACAGAAAATAAAAGAAAAAAACAAGCTGTGTGATTTCCTCTAGACACAGTTGTAATTTACTATCTAGGACAGTCTCACCAATCAAACACTTATCTCCAGTCCTTGAGAGGATAATTTACCTTCAACAATTATTATTAATACATTTTGCCAACTTGGGACCATAGCAAAATTGAACTTATGAAAAATGCCTATCTTTTTTCATCCTTAGAGTAATTATACCTTTCAAAAAACTATCTTTGGGGGGTTTGAGATGACAGTGTTTTTCAAATCTCAGGTAGCAAAAGCAGAATCATTTTATCAGTAATGTACAAGATAGAGACATGTCCAAGGTTACTCAAGCAGGGTCATAAATCAACTCTTCGACAATGTCTCCCAAGATTAAAAAAGAAAGATCATATAACATTTTGTAGATGGAAAGTCTCATGTAAGTTGTCATACATTAAAAATGATGCAAAAAATAAAAAAAGAGCAATTACAGAGAAATGCAGTAGTTCCACTATTGACCAGGCCAAAAAAAAAAAAAAAAGAAAAGCATTTTTACTATTGGGAGAGAAAATGAATGTTGATCATTATTTTAACATTACAGTTTGGCAAAATACTTCATATTTTCACTTGCCAACTGAAGAAATAGGTTGTATTTCCACTATTATTAACATGGAAAAGCAATACAATACTGCAAATGAGTGACAATGTGTTTTGTTTGTCCTTGAAGCCTACCACAAACATTCATTTCACTCCTATTAGAGACAAGTTAATTACCTTAGATTTCTTAAAATCAGTACGTGCTTTGAAAGTGCGTATTGAGGAATTTGGATACCACTAAATTTAAAACACAAAATGGCCAATCCCAAGTGATCCTGACTAAAATAAACGAATAAATTGTTGAAGTGATTGCAAAGGCAGTTTGCAACCAAAAAATAATTCCCCTCATTTTATTCTTCAGCCTTTCAGTGTCGCTATTTCTGAATCTCACTTCTTCATCTCCTCATTTTCTTAATTCTTTTCACACAGAAAGACGTACAGGTACCTTGCTGCCACTTGTGTTAGCACATACACAGTACTCGCAAGACCTTGCCGAATGATTTCCACCCAGCGTCTACCATTAAAGGCAGTTAGGCTCTATGCCTGGGCCAAACCCTATAGTTACCACTCACTAGCTAATGGAGCCTAGGCAAGTTATTACAACCCTTGTGAGCCTCCCTTTTCTCATAAATAAAGTAAGAGTTATAGGATTGCTGTGGGAGTAAGTGAGCCACAACTTACGCCACGTTTACTACAGTTCCAACAAAGGTGAAGGTTCGTTGTCACCATCGGTAGACAAAGCTAGTGCCATCTTGTTCAGTGGAAACAGTGTGGTTCATTTAACTGACACTGAACTAAGAATCAAGTTGCTCTGGGCCACAGCTCTGTTACCTAGGCAAGTCATATATTGCAGAACTTCAGTAAACAGTGAGGTATAAATGAGATCATCTCAAAGGTCTTTTGCGGCTCTAAAATTCTTTGTTCTGAATTAATTTCATGCTCTGCATTCTTTCTTATAACACTCTGGTAGATCACTGGAATTGTATCCATTTATTGTAAAAATATCCAAATATCGTAAGACATCGCCCCCCTCCAAAATGAACCCATGAAACCTGGTTGTGTGGTCAGAGCCAAAGAGAATCCAATTTGATATAAAGTCATTTTCCTCAAGTGCTGTGTGGCAGGGATTCTGCTGAGTAGGATATTTGAGCAGAGCACCTTGAGACCAATGTCACAGAAAATATTCCTGCAAATAATTAATGGTGTGTGTATATATATTGCCAGCTACCCTGTTGGAGCCCAGCAACCTCTCAGAGGGGATTAGTGGTCCTTACCCAGGTGCCCGACCATTCCAATACATAATTTTCTCAATGATCATTATCCTGAAATAAATCCAAATTAAATTTTATGAACCAGGATCGAAATTACGTGCCTTCAGTATTGAACCTTCTAATAGCAGTTATTTTTATTGAAGTATTAAAGCAATTGGCTTGAGTCATCTTGGAAACACTGCCTTCATATTTCAAATATGGTTGGGAGGCTGTCAGCACATATTACCACAGATTGGAGATATTTGCTTGTTAAATGATTTTTACCAGGAAAAACCCATTACGGGAAACATCTTGTTTACAAGAGTGTCCTGGGGATAACAAATAGAAAGCAACATGTTACATTGAATTATAGGAATAAAATCAGCTGATTCAGCTAATAGATTCAATAGAAATATGAGACATTATTTTGCAAGTCAAACACCACTGCAACTTAATTTATCTGGCAGATATCTACTATAGGATGTAAATAGCAGGTAAAAAGATTCACTTGAAATGACAGTGGCCACTGAGCGTTATTTCAACACTCTCATTCCGGCCCCCATTTTCAATGATTCTCCAAAAGCTATTTTCTCTGCCTTGTCTACACAGAGAGAAAATAAAGCAGCACCGCTAAGTGTATTTGAGACAGTGGAAAGGGCTGAGGAGAGGTTAAGGGAATAAGCATTAAGTGAGAGAGTTCTGGGTTCAACCTGGATGTGTGGACGTGGAGAAGAGGCTTAACTCCTTGGAGCCTCAATGACCTCATCCATAAAATGGAGACCACCATGTAGCTAGGGTTGTGGCGGAGTCAAATGTGATGACGTAGAGGTAAAACTTAGCGGGAGGCCTGACACAGAGAAATTACCTAGTGAATGGAAACTACACCTCTGACAGCACCATTCAGCCTCAGCTACTAGATCCTAGAAGGGTGAACAGATAAGAGACGCTCCCTTTCCACACCATATGTTATAAACGTCCGATCTCTCATAACGGATTGCAAGTTTTGATGGCTGCAGAGACAGTTTCTTAATCATCTTCACCATCCATGTTTCCTCCCTGCATAGAGTGGGATCTCAAAAAACTTGGATATGAATGGGATGAATGAAAGACAAAAGAATGAATAAACGAAGGAAGTCTCAGGACAGGATCTGTGAAGAAGGCATTTGAGAGAGCCAGTGTGCATGGTCTGCTTGTCCCAGGAAAAGCTGCATAATAGGTTGTTACTGGCCATAGAAATTGGACTGATGGCAGTAAAGACAGAACCTGGGTCCAAGGCATTCCCTTAGCAGACTGTACTCACATGTACCCCTGTCGTGCCTTTAGAGAATGACATGAAGACAGCATGAAGTCCGATGGTTCAAACCTTGAATAGCTTTGAACATCCAGTCAGAATAATTAGAGGAGAGTGACATCTAGTCCAAATGAGGGTCAGGAATGCTGTGAACAAGCCAGCACATTTGGGCTCACGATGTTCCCTGCTGCGAGACCAAGCCCTGTGTGTCTGACTCTGACTCAGAATTTTAGAGACAGATGTTTAGCAGGAGGTTAAAAAGGTCTTAGCTTCTTTGACCCTCCCGAGAAGAAACAGCCAGAAAGGTTATCATGTCACAGTTGGCCAAACCTTTAATGACGGCTCCCTCCCGGAGTACTTCATACCTTGGCCATGGTGCTTCACATGTTCTGCCTCTTCTGGGAATTTTCTGTGGGTGTTTTCTATTCCCACTAGACTGAAACATCCAAGACTAGAGATCTTTCTCAATGTCACGTCACCCAGCATGCTGCCCTGTACCCAGGAATCTCTCAAAATAGAAGTATAGTTTAGAGTAATAGGAAGCTCATGGACTTCGGAATCCCAGATACCCATCAAAACCCCTTTCCCAGTAGCTTTCCAGTAGTTCCTTCCCATCTCAGAGAAACAGTCTCCAAAGTAGCTGAAGTATGGAAGGGGGGACATGTCCCTCTGGTGCCCTTTCCCTTCCCTCCGCAAAGCCAGCCACTCACCTCCAGTCAATTACGTCCTGCCAGTGGCTCTGGCATTGGTCTTCTTAATTCCATCTGCCATTTGCCTAATTCACACCACCAGCATTTCTTGCCTTTGTCATTGCAAAAGCCTCCTCAGCTCTCTAGGCCACTCCGTTTTTCAGCCAACACAATCATTCATGATCTCAAATCTGACCATCGCTCTTCCTTTAGTTCTCTGTGAAGTCTAAACCATTTAGTGTGTCTTATAAGTCCCTTCTTGTTCTGGCTTCTGCTTCCCTTTCCAGCTTCATTTCTCACCTCAGCCTCAGCCATTCCTCAGACATATTGAAACATTCTTATTTCCTTGAGTATGGCTTATTTTTTTCCATTTGTGGTCTTTCATCCTTTTCACCTGGGATGAACAGAGGTCACTTCCCTGATCTCTGTTCCCCTTCTCTTTTTTCTCCCTTCTCCTAGGAAGAATTCTTTGACATCTCCACTCCTAGAAAAGCTGGTTTAACTGCTGTTCTTAAGCATCACAGCCTTGGGGGACCACCGTGGGTCAGGGATTTTTTTTTTTTCCTAGATGAAGAGATGTCTAAGTTGAAATACAAAGAATGGGTAGGATCCAATGAAACAGAAACAGAGAAATGAGGAGATACATGCAAAAGAAAAACAAATCTTTGTTGATTTGAAAAGTGAAAAAAAATGAGTGAAGAAATGAAAACAGTTTTGAGAAGAATTGCCTATAAAACATGTCACTGAGACCCCAATGTTCTGTAGATCACCACTTACTCCATAAGCATATGGTAAAATATCCAAATATAAAAACTTCCCCTGATTTTCTCCTTTTCCAGGAATGTCAGAGCACTTTTCAGTATCTTATGATAGCTCATTTCATAGCATAAGGAAACCAAAATACCCAGCCTTATAGATGGAACCACTTCAAGTCAAGAGGCATCTCTAAGAAGTAAAGTAGAAGCACCGTTAGTCAGAACTTACTGGAAGGTCTAATGCTAACTCTTTTACCCCTAGAAAACCTTTGTGAAAATGAAATATATCAGGGGGATGCCTGGGTGGCTCAGTGGGTTAAAGCCTCTGCTTTTGGCTCATGTCATGATCCCAGGGTCCTGGGATGGAGCCCCTCATTGGGCTTTCTGCTCAGTGGGGAGCCTGCTTCCCTTCTTCTCTCTCTGCTTGCCTCTCTGCCTACCTGTGATCTCTGTCTGTCAAATTAAAAAAAAAAATCTTAAAAAATGAAATATATCAGGAAATAAGGACATTTAAGAATGGCAGGCAGCAGAAATACATATAATATAATATAATTCTTTCAGGTAGCTGAAAGAATTGTTTTATGTGAAAAGATCTGTCTTAAACTGAACAATAGGGATAATGTTAATCCCTATTATGTTGGTTTGCCCTGATGCCCTATTCATGGAAAGCTATCCTGATATTATGTTTTCCCAGTCTCATGGCTCCTCTCGTAACTGAGCAGGATGCTATAGAAGCCGATGTTTGAAGGACCCTGGTGAATCAGAATGCTTTTGCCCTACGATAAGTTGTTGTTTGGTCTTAATGTTTTCTTTTGGTGTCTGAAAACCACAATAAAGGAGAAGGAGCCAATAAGCCCTGGATATTCTGGAAACTGCAGATTACCAGCATGAATTGGGAGCCCTCTGAAGGCAAGCAGGTTATTAGAGCAGCAGGTGTTGCCCATGTAGACAAACAGACTAGAGCATCTCCCTGACACTTCCAGAGACTTCCTTTAAAATGGGATTCACTAGGGGCGCCTGGGTGGCTCAGTGGGTTAAGCTGCTGCCTTCGGCTCAGGTCATGATCTCAGGGTCCTGGGATCGAGTCCCACATCGGCCTCTCTGCTCAGCGGGGAGCCTGCTTCCTCCTCTCTCTCTCTGCCTGCCTCTCTGCCTACTTGTGATCTCTCTCTGTCAAATAAATAAATAAAATCTTTAAAAAAAAAAAATTTAAAAAAATGGGATTCACTAAACAACCCACACACAATAATGGCTATAGATTTGCAAAACAGTATGTGCATTATGGATATGCACACAAAGAACAAAAATGTCTGTTATCCCTAGTGTAGGGTAAACGCCATGAAGTCAGGTGGAAAGAAAAGAATTATAGGGTCAATTGTATGACATAATGCATTTGCTATAGATAGCTCCCTTCCCCATTCCCTCTTTCTTTTGTTCCTTTCTTCTTTTATCAACTCTCTTTTCCTCCATTCATTGGAGAAGGATGAGTATGGAACAGAGGAATCTATAGGAACTTGCCTTGAATTCAGAAATAGGAATGATCAAAGGCTCACAGTCCACGAAATGAATCCCAGAAATGTGGCTACTGTCTCTGGATAGCAGCCCCAGAAGGAGCAGGGTTGATGAATTTCAGAGGCACTTAAAACAACCCCTGGACTTTCATCAGAATTACAGTGTCCGTCAAGTTCATTCCTTTCCCAGACTCCTTTTCTTACCCAAGAATTGATTGGTGTTACTTGGATGTCTAAAGCCCCTGAGTCACTATGGAAGATGAGTAAGTGGGTTGGATTTGGAGACACGTAGACATGTGCTTGAGCCGAGTCCAGCCCATCATTATTGGGCAATGTTGGGAAGTCACTTAAATGTGCTGCTTCTCAGTCTCCCAACCTATAAATAGAAAGTCATTCATTCAATCATTAAATGACTAGTTTGGAAGGCTTAGTACTACATTCAGGGCTAGAGCTGGATTTTTAATGGTTAAAACAAAACAAAACAAAATGGGCATCTCCTCCAGTGGAAGATAAGTAAGATCAATACACAAAATAAAAAGAGCATTACTGACATGAAGTTAAAGGAGAAAAAAAATGACGTATCCAATACATTGTTTGCTTTGTTGCTGGCACTTAAGATGTATTCCTACATCCTTAGACCTGTTTTTTTTGTTTTGTTTTGTTTTGTTTTTTTGCCCCAAATGATCCTATTCCCCCTATGGAAAATAAAACTCCCATCCTTTCAATGACAAGATTCTCATTAAGGTATCAATCTGACTTTCTAATTAAACAACCGAAATTTGCTTAAAAAGAATTTATGTTCTCCTCCAAATATACTATTTTAAAACTGAAGCTTTTTAAGTCTGATGAAAATCAGATCAAGGCAACCAATAATTACTAAGCATTTACTGTGCTTTATGTCATACAGGAGATGTAGCCCTTTTCTCCAGGGGTGCTAAAACCTATATGATTTCTGAAAAAATATATATCCACATTTTAACAAAGCATTTTTAAAGCAACCAAGGTTTTAAATGATTGACATTAGAAGGGGCCTTATAAGACCTTCTGTAATTTCAAATGAATTATATGTTATTCAACCACCAGTGGATTAAGAGTTCCAAGGAAGGAAGAAATCATTTCTTGGTGGAAAATATGAGGAAGACAAAGAAGAACTTAATGAACATCAGTGTTTAGCCACCAGCAGATTGCCTTGGTTTTGCCCTCATCAGTAATTATCCAAGAAGCCAAATTCCATTCATCAGTTCTTTCCTCACTTTGTACATAGTTTAACATCCTTCACTTAATAAAGATCATCATTGTCATCAATGAGAGAAAATACTAAAAACACCAAAGCTAAGTTGAGTCTCAGTAAATAAGTGAATTATGAATCTGTGCATTTGGAGGCACTCTTGTATGTAAACACGAGGTATGATAAACAGGACTGTCTTTGCAAAGCCCATGAATATATCCTAACTTATCTGATCCTCTCAGCAACTCTGAAAACAGGAAAAGATGAAGAAGGTTGACTTTCCCAAGACCCGCTGGTTGCAGGTGGATGTGGTTAATCCAAAACGTGGTCTTGTCTACCTCTTGTCAGAGAAAAACACCACCTTGTTATTTGTTAAAAATCAATAGTCACAAAGGGGAATAGCATATAATAACACAAGGAGCAAGTGTAGACTAGATCCTTGCTACTCAAAATGTGGCCCATAGGCTGGCAGCATTGACATCACCTAAGAGATTGAGATTAATGCAGACGCTTGCACCCACCCCAGACTTCCAGAATCAGAAGCCACAGTTTAATAAGATCCATGCATTAAGATCTGTGCATTAAGTCCAAGACACACTTCTCTAGAAAGTTCTCACATCTCCAAATTGGACACAATATATCTCATGAAATTGTGCAGATTAATTAATATATAAAAATAAATTTTTTATTAAAAAGGAACTATATAAATGTAAGACTATAAAAATAATAATTGAATTTGTTTCTACTAACTTGGCCATTCATATTAGCATTTTGTCTCACACTTGCTTATAAATAGCACACATAGCTCTGGGGAATGTAAGGGCAATCAAACTAGACTCACTTCAGGTGTAACACTTACCCCAGATAAGATAATAAATGTGTATTAAGATGCCAACTTAACAAATTTCCTCCGATACACATTGTATTTAACTAATTATAAGAGGATCTCTTAATTCTGGATTTTTTCCCCACAGATGATCTATTTCAAATAGCATTGTTTATAGACTAATAAGGGCAATTTTTTTTAAGATTTTATTTATTTATTTGACAGAGATCACAAGAGGCAGAGAGGCAGGTGGGGGAGGGGAGGAGCAGGCTCTCCATGGAGCAGAGAGCCTGGTGTGGGGCTCGATCCCAGGACCCTGGGATCATGACCTGAGTGGAAGGCAGAGGCTTTAACCCACTGAGCCACCCAGGCACCCCTAATAAGGGCAATTTTAAAATATTATTAACTATGAAAATATGCCTTTTAAAAATTGCAGATTTCCCCTGATGTTCATACTTTTTTTTGCCTTATATTCATACCAAAAGGTTTAGATCTTAACATCCTGAAACATAAACAGCATGGAAGTTGGAAGCCCAAAGTCTGGCGTGTTAGCTCTTGACTCAGTGCTCCTCCTTCCCACCATGGGCGCCAGCTGGCCCAACACAAACCATGACTGTAATGGAATTTTCCTTTTTTTTTTTTTAAAGGTTTTCTGTTTTTTAAAGTTTTATTATTGAGGTATAGTTAACATGAAATGTTATATTACTTTCAGGTGTACAACATAGTGATTCGACAAGTCTGTACATTACTCAGCGCTTGTCTCTGTAGGTGATCACACCTGTCCCCATGCAACATTATTGCAATAGTGTGACTATATCCCCCACGCTGTGCTCTGCATGTCTGTAACTTATTTTATAATGGGAAGTTTGTACCTCTTGATCCGCTTTGGCCCATTCCCCCACCGTCTCCCCTCTGACAACCCCCAGTTTGTTCTCTGTATTTGTGAGGCTGTTTCTCTCTTGTGTTTGCTTATTTTGTTTTCTAGATTCCACGTCGAATTGAAATCATACGGTATTTGTCTTCTCTCTCTGACTTATTTCCCTTCGCATAATACCCTCTAGGTCCTTCCATGCTGGCAAAGTCTCAACCTTTATGGTCAAATAATATTTCATTGTGTATGTATACAACATCTCCGTTATCCATTCATCTGTCAGTGGACACTTAGGTTGCTACCGTATCTTGGCTATCGTCAGTAAGGTAGCAGTAAACATGGGGCATACATCTTTTGAATTAGTGTTTTCATTTTCTTTGGGTAAATACCCATCAGTAGAATTACGGGATCATATGTTATTTCTATTTTTAATATTTTGAAGAACCCCCATACTGTTTTCAAAAGGGGCCGCATCAATATGCATTTCTGCCCACAGTGCACGAGGTTTCGCTTTCCTCCCCGTCCTTGTCAACACTTGTCATTTCTTGCCTTTTCCATACTAAGCATTCTGACTGGTGTGCTGTGATCTCTCATTGTAGTTTATCAATTATTATCATTATCATTGCCTGATAATGAGCAATGTTGAACATCTTTGCATGTGCCTGGCCGTCTGTGCCCTCTTTAGAGAAATGTCCAGTCAGGCCCTTTGATGTCACACCTTGTTCATAGAGAGAAAGGCCATAGGCCATAGAATCAAGCTACCTGAAAGTACCAGTTTTGCTCATTTTAAGCTTGGGTCCTTGTATAGATCACTGCCCTCCCCCACCTCAGTTTCACAGCCTGAAAAATGGGTACCATAAACAATGGTTTTCAAAAGAGATAGAGGGGAATTTTAAAGTCTGCTTCTGAAGATGTCCTATAGAGGCCCTTGATTTATTTCCAAGGTTCTGCGATCATATCTACATTATTAATCAAATCCAAACCATTTTCCCATTCTTTTAAGGTATTTCTCCTCTGCGCCCTACATCATTTTATTCACCGAACTCTGCAGATATTCAAAAGAGTTATAATAATACTTAATAATGGGGTACCTAAGTGGCTCCATCAGTTAAGCATCTGCCTTCGGCTCAGGTCATGATCCCAGGTCCTGGGATAGAGCCCCATGTCTGGGTCCCTGCTGGGTAGGGAACCTGCTTCTCCCTTTCCCTCTGCTGCTCCCCTTGCTTGTACTTTCTTTCACTCTCTCTCCTATTCTCTGTCAAATAAATAAATATAATCTTAAAAAAAAAACCTTAATAATTATCACTATGTTCTTCTCTGCTCCTTCCTGTCCCTTGAATTCCAGTATTGACAGTGGTCCTTTAGCCCACCTCCCGGGCATTCCCCTCTAACATCTGCCTCCTAAGAACTGCGGATGCTAACTTTGTATCTGTAGTTCAACTTCCTTTTTGAATGCCAGTATTCATCAGTCCATCCACCGACTGGCTCTGGCCACTGGTGAACTTCCTCTGGCCTCCCTCAGCCCTGCTCCTCCTCTTCTTTATCTCCAGCGTTCTGTTAACGGCCGCACCACCCTTCTCATGACTCAACCAGAAATCTAGGTACCATCCGGTTTCTCTCTCCCTTCTCTCCTAAATACTGCTGAGCACACAAGCACTGGGTTCTACATATAGACATCGCAGATTCCCCTCTCCCTTCCCCACCGCTTTCATTAAGCCATCCTTAATTCTCACATACATAACAACGCCTTTGTCTCTGCCTCCAGACATGCCTCCTCCTTAAACTTTAAAGAGCCCAAAGCTAACATTCAGGCTTTATCAAATGAGAATCTCTAGGCTGAAGGAGTTTAATTGAGTGCAGGCTGAGGGGGTGAATTTGACTTTAATAAATACCCTCCTGAGATACCAGTGCAGGTCAGACTTGGAATCTGATCTAAACCATTCTCTACTGTGAAAGGGTGATCAATCATGACACTTCTCAGCTTCAAACTATTCAGTAACTCACCTTCACTTCTAGGATAAAGCCCAAAGTTTTTAACGGACTTTTGCCATCTGTGCTCTGCCACCCTTTCTACCCCTGTCTTATGCCAGGTCCCTAACCCCTGTTGGCAGTTTGAAAGAGTGTCACCTGCGGGGCATCTGGGTGGCTCCGTCAGTTAAGTGGCTAACTCTTGATTTCAGCTCAGGTCATGATCTCGGGGTCCTGGGATTGAGCCCCACATCGGGGTCTATACTCAGTGCAGCGTGTGCTTGAGGATTCTCTCCCTCTCCCTCTGCCACTCCCCCTGCTCATGCGCTCTTTCTCGCTTTCTCTCAAATAAGTAAATCTTTAAAAAGAAAAAAAGAAATCACCTGCAGAGACACACTGGAGCTCAGAGAAGTGGAGGGCAAAGAGACAAGGAAGGGACTTATTATTTATTGAAAACATGCTTGCGTTAGCTCATTCAGTCTCCGTATGTGTTACCATCACCATTTAAAGGATGTGAATTTATAAGCCCAAAGAAGTATAGTAGCATGTGTAGGCTACTTGGGCAGTGACAGAGTTGGGAATAAACCCTAGGGGGTCAAACATCAAGACATCTGACTTTTCCACACTCCTGCCATGGGATGTGCTTCTGAAAAATGGACAACGCCAAACTACATGCTATGGTCGATAGGGCCAAATGAAACAGGGTAGCCCTAGGTAAGACACGTTCTAACATTGCTGTGGACTGCTGAGAAGCCAGAGAAGAGATCCAGGGAGCAATAGTCTTGAGGCAAGGATACTTGTTAAGCAGGTACTTCAGGAAGCTATGTGTGTCAGAGAACAAGACAGAGACCCAGATGTGCATGTGGGTAGTGCAGATTGCACAAGTGTGGTCCAGCAGGTACCCCTGTAGTGTACCCGTAGTAATCACAGTCTTATGGTATCTACCCAGCCACACCCAGCCCCAGAATGTGCTAGTGCTGATGGGTACCCCTTGGTGACACAAGTTCTGGCATCTTCTCAGTTGCTGCAAAGGCTTCCACTCTATTAGGCTACTCAAATCATATTTGCTCCAGGACAAATTGGTGTGGGACTCAGTGTCAATGCCAAGTAATTTGACTAAAGCAGTGTGTGTGCCTATTTATATTCAGACCCATACCCAGAATCTCCCAGAGGTGTGATAGAGTGTTGCTTTTCAAATGGACATAAAATATACATGGTCCTCATATTAGCTACTGCGTATTTTTCTGGTGCCTATCCCTGATTGATAGTCATGGGTCGAAGTAATTAGGAAAGCACTAGGGCAAGAGACTATGGTTAACATTTCATATCCTCAGACTAGTGTGAGATTTTCCAGGCCTTGGTTGAATCAGTTTTATTCAATTCACCTCTAAAAGCCTGCCTATGATTACCTACTAAATGCAAGGAACTGTGTCCGCATCTGCGGAGCAGGCATGGATATGGGGTCAGAAAGACCAAAATGTATAGTGACTAAGCAAGCCAGAAAGTATCCTGAGGCCGGACACCTGGGTTTGAATCTCAGTTCTGCCCCTCTCTAGATGGATGACTTTGAGAGCAAGGTTATTTCACCTTCCTGGCCATAGCCTTCTCATCTATAAAATGGGGATCTGTCCCTTCTTCCTAGGATTACTTAAAGTATTAAATAAGTTACTGTCTATAAAACTGTAATTAGAATTCCAGCCTTTAAGGCATTTATTGTCTAGTGAGGGAGATGAGCTCAAAGGAAGGTAAAATGAGTCATGGCTGTGGGAACTGGAGAACCAGTTGAGAGCTGAACCAGAGGAAGCTTCATGAAGGAGGCTTAAACTCAGATGGATTGGAAGGAAGGAGAGTGGAGTGGGGGGGGAAGTAGTTGTGAAGGAATCCCCAGGGGCAAATAATGGGAGAAGGAAAGGCTCAGGTGTGTACTCATCAGGGGGGGCAGTTCACAGCATGAAGGCGCATGGGAAACCAGAAGACACGTGAGGCTGGGGGTCAAGTTGAAGCCCCATCATAGAATCTGAGAGGCCTTGCCAAGTGCCCCAGGAGTAAAGCCACTGAAGGACTTTGAGGACGACACTTTTCCAACCTGTGATCTGACTTGGGAAGATCACCCCCAAAGCAATGTGCACACTGTGGGAGGAAGGGAAACCAGAAGCAGGAAGACAGCAGGCAGAAGTGTCCCATCAACCAGGTGAGACACAGTTGAGCTCTGGTTGACTAGTATGGTGATAGTTGAAATAGAAGACTTGTATGAAAAGAGTTTCAGGGTTAGGGACTAATTGCAAGTGGAAGGGCAAGAAAGGGGGAATCTGGAGAACTGACAATTCAATCCTGAGAAACTGGGAAGATGGGAATTACCATGGGGATCTATAATGTAAGAAGTCCAGCACGCCATTCCTCATTGCCCTGGCAATGCTGAGTTTTCTTCCAAAAGCCTAAAGGCAGTCAGCCAGTTTGCTAATGGGCAATAAACCTGATTTTGCATGAACATTAGGGCTTGGTGAATAGTTTTGCCTCACAGTGTTTGAGAAATGGTGGAGAACACCTCTATAGAAAATGTATTCTTTAATAACAAAATTATCAAGAACCTCTTCAGTACTCCAAATGAGATACTAGCTATGAATCAGTGTTCAAAAAAAAAAAAAAACTTAATAAATTGTTTCAGATGTTACTAGGAAGAATATTTCTGGAGTGTCAATTAGACACAATCATAGTTTGAGTTGAATAATTACCCTTTCTTGTATATATTTTGATGATACGTTTTTAAAAACAGACTAATTTGCAAAAAGAAAAAGATAGCTCACATGCCATTAACTCCTTTAAAGAGAAAACAATTCATAAATGAAATGCATAATTTAAAAGCAATTTTCAAAAACATTCCCAAGGATAAACATTCAAAATATAGCCTAACTTTCAACAAACTGCCGGTAGGGAACAGAAGGAATCAAAGGAAAAAGAATAAGAGAGAGAAGGAAGACAGGAAAGGATACAAGGGAAGGGGAAATAAATGGGATATTTTGTGGAGGATAGGAAGATGAAGCAAGGGAGACAAGATGAAAGCAAACTCCATGAGTGGTCGGATTTCCCTAAGAGAATCATCTCATCTGGAGGTACGCGGTCAGATTTCCCTAAGAGAATCATCTCATCTGGAGGTATGCATTTCACTGGAGTGTGTCCATTCTCACCCTTTTCTTTCCGTTCACACCACTTTTCCTATCATTTGACCCTGGAGTTAATAGAGGCCCCTTGGCAGGTTCCCTGTCGCTCCTCTTGCTCCACTGTCCTGTGCCCTGTGGCCACATTCATGTTCTCTCAGAATCTCTCCGACCAACCCAATTCCACATTCCAAAATCCACAGTCTGCCTTCCATACTTAGTCTAATCGAACCAAGGCTCTTGGAATCCTTCAAAAACCTGGCCCTTCACACCTACACCCAAGGGTGACAGGTGAGATGTTGGCAAGGAACACACATAGTTTGACAGGTTTCAGTTCATACTTTGTGTGGCCCATTTCCTAGTCGCATCTTGACTCTCTCTGTTAACCCATGAATAAAGCAAGGAGCATTACAAAACTTGGCATATGGTAGCTAGTACCTGCATTCGAATTTTCATCCTTATTCCCTAATATTGTTTCACCCTAATCTGTACCATCCAGATATTCCCAGCTGTGTGTCACAACACTCATTAACTCCTACCTGCAGATGTGCTAATGCTTTTCCCCCATTTCTAATGTATACATTGGGAGACATCTATGCAGAAAGCCATGCACCTATATAGAGATAACAGAGAAACAAAATGTGAGTGTCTGGGTTTTGGAGTCAGGTGCATTTGAGCAAGAATCCCACATCAACTCTTTACTAGCTGTAGGACTGTAGACACATGACTCATTCGTTCCAATCCATCTTTTCCTTATTTGTTAAAAAGGACTGTGTGAGAATGATGCAGTTAACATATATTTATGTCTAGTACAAGTCAATACTCAAAAAATGGTCACTAGTATTAATTTTAAAAAGTGAGTAATAATGGGGCAGCTGGGTGGCTCAGCGAGTTAAGCCTCTGCCTTCAGCTCAGGTCATGATCTCAGGGTCCTGGGATCGAGCCCCGCACCGGGCTCTCTGCTCAGCGGGGAGTCTGCTTCCCCCCCCCCCCCGCCTGCCTCCCTGTCTATTGTGATCTCTGACTGTCAAATAAATAAATAAAATCTTTTTTAAAAAAGTGAGTAATAATATGTTCGAGGTCCGCCAAGAAGTCTTCTTTAGCCAATCCTGTCCCTTTGTACCAATGTCTCCAACTCTAAGATTTAGTATGCTTGTTACATCATCATACCACTATAATTGTATATGCTGCCTTATGTCCAATCCACTGTCCTACCCAAAGCAAAACTAAATTGGCACTTTATGACAGTTTATCTAGGAAGTATAGATTGAAATCATAATTTTTCTCATTTATTAATTCTTAAGGATATGTCCTATGGTCTTATCTCCTCCAATAGTCCATAAGTTACAGATAGACAAGCAGTAAAACCTATATGAGCACCAGACTTGGCTACATAATATCAGAATCCCAGAGTAAAATGAAAATGTAGAGCCCCTTGTCAACAATTATTAAAAATTTTAAGATGCTGGGACACTTGAGTGGCACAGTCAGTTAAGCATCTGCCTTCAGCTCAGGTCATGATCCCAGGGTCCTAGGATTGAGTCCTGCATCGGGTTCTCTGCTCAGAGGGAATTCTGCTTCTCTCTCTCCCTCTGCCCCTCCCCTGCTCATGCTCTCCCTCTCTCTCAAATGAATAAATAAAATCTAAAAAAAAAAAAAAGAAGAAGAAGAAGAATAAGAAGAATTGTACGATGTTGACAAAAGAGCATTTACACCAAATATGAGGCACTGCTAACTACTGGACAACTTGCATGACCATGAAACAAACCCTGATAAGTTCAACCCCTAGCAAAGTGTTAGACACCTAGCTGGCTTTCAGCAAACACTTATTCAGCAAACACTAATTAAAATGTGCAAGCTCCCTTTTAGGGCAAGATCTTCACAGCCACTATAGGTCTTTTGGTCTGGATTCTCTAAATACTAGCCCGGTATCTCTTCTCTTCATTTAGTGTGTATATATCTGATTTGAAACTATAACCAACCCAGAAGCAAAACTACATTATATCATTTTTTTCATATTAGAACATTGGTTTAGAAACATTTCATATATTTGTTTAAAGATTTTATTTATTTATTTGACAGAGAGAGATCACAAGTAGGCAGAGAGGCAGGCAGAGAGAGAGAGGAGGAAGCAGGCTCCCCGCTGAGCAGAGAGCCCGACGTGGGACTCAATCCCAGGACCCTGAGATCATGACCTGAGCCAAAGGAAGCGGCTTAACCCACTGAGCCACCCAGGCGCCCTAGAAACATTTCATTTTAACAAACCTTTATTACAACAGACATCTTGCCAGTTGATACTCAGGTAATACGCTTTACTTTTCGGACTTAAATCCTAACTATCTTGGGGTGACCAGTATCCTGATAAGTTATATTTCATTCTCCACCAGAAAGTATTGATTTCACCAAGTTGCTGCTCACCCCAAGCCCTTTGAGCTTAGGGCAGGTGCTGCTGAGCAATTAAGAAGTTGGCTTAAGGTATTGTCTTGGGAATCGTTTTATTAAATGCTAACTTCCCATCTCTACCACACATTTTGTAAGCTCTCTTACTCTCTCCTATGTAGGGTCCTATGATTCAAAGAGTAAAGAGAAAAGTCTAATCAACAAAGCAAATGCAAACAGCCATTTTCTCTGTACTCTTCCCTGGAACACAGAGCATTCAAGAAGTTTTTGTAGCTTGACCTTTACTTCTAATCTTTGTGTTTCCAATAACTAACAGAAGTAGATTGGTATATATGATGGCTTTTAATAGACACAGTTAATTTTTTTTCACTTGTAAGTTTTATGGCTAAGAGTTTTAAAGTACCATTGCCATGTACATGTATCATTGTTATGCTTACATATATATTTTTTCTTTTTTTATTGTATTATGTTAGTCACAATAAAATACATTGTTAGTATGCAAAATACAATACAGGGGTGCCTGGGTGGCTCAGTGGGTTAAGCCTCTGCCTTCGGCTCAGGTCATGATCCCAGGATCCTGGGATCGAGCCCCGCATCGGGCTCCCTGCTCATCGGGGAGCCTGCTTCCTCCTCTCTTTCTCCCTGCCTCTCTGCCTACTTGTGATTTCTGTCTGTCAAATAAATAAATAAAATCTTTAAAAAACAAACAAGCAAACAAAAACAAAATACAATACATACAGTGTTCCAAGATTCATTGTTTATGTACAACACCTAGTGCTCCATGCAATACGTGCCCTCCTTAATACCCACCACCAGGCTCACGCATACCACCAAAACCCTCAGTTTGTTTCTTGGAGTCCACAGTCTCTCATGGTTCATCTCCCCCTCTGATTTCCCCCAATTCAATTTTCCTTTCCATCTCCTAATGTCTTCCATGCTGTTCCTTATGTTCCACAAGTAAGTGAAACCATCTGATAATTGACTTTCTCTGCTTGACATATTTCACTCAGCATATATCTCTTCCAGTCCATCCATGTTGATGAAAAAGCTGGGTTTTCATCCTTTCTGATGTCTGAGTAATACCCCATTGTCTATATGGAGCACATCTTCTTTATCCATTCATCTCTTGAAGGCCATCTCGGCTCTTTCCACAGTTTGGCTATTGTGGACATTGCTGCTATGAACATTGGGGTGCATATGGCCCTTCTTTTCACTACATCTGTATCTTTGGGATAAATACCCAGTAGTGCAGTTGCCGGATGATAGGGTAGCTCTATTTTTAATTTTTTAAGGAATCTCTGCACTGTTTTCCAAAGTGGCTGCACCAAATTGCATTCCCACCAACAGTTTAAGAGGTTTCCCCTTTCTCCACATCCTCTCCAACACATGTTGTTTCCTGCCTCATTAATCTTTACCATTCTAACTGGTATAAGAATTTGGTTTTGAAAAATCTAAATTTTTTTATCTCAATGTGGTTTTGAAAAAAAATGCACACACACACACACACACACACACACACACAAAGTTTTCATAAGATTTGGTGTTTGCAGTAAATGTCATCCACCTTTCTGAGCACCTGTGTCCCAGAGTCCATCAGACTCACCATTAGGTCAGTCATCTAGAGATGAACTGTGATAGAGGCAAACAGGAAGTTTGCCTCATAACACATGGGCTATGGCTACTCACTGAGAGCAGCAGCCCTGTTTAAGAGCCAGAGTTTAAGACTAGTGTGTCAGCCAGAGCACTCTCCCCTTCAGGTTAGGAAACCCAACTCAAATAAGCTTTATAAAGTAATGAAGAAAATTCATCTCTCAAACTGGGAAGTCAAAGTGAAAGTAGGCTTCAAAGGAAGTTTAATTCAGTGGTTCAGCATTGTCACCCAGAGCCAAGGTCAGTCCATCTCTGCTTCACCTCCTGTGAAGTGGCTTCTCCCCAGGGCTTGTTTCCACTGTGGTTGCAAGATGGCAGCCCCCTGTAGCTGAGGCTGAATTCTTCCTTGTTCATGTCCATCAGGAGGGAGAGTTTTGTTAAATTGCTTCTACAGAATCAATGAATTGCCTTACCAAGTTTCCTTATTCACATCTCTTTGACTCAAAGTGGGTCTGTGCCTCGCCCTGTGACTTGCTCTGTGGCCCAGGGCTAGGGTCTGTGGGCTGGCTCAGCAATCAGCACCCAGTCCTGGAGCCTGGAGAATCAATCCACACAAGCTGCTCTGCCCAGATGGCTTTACAGTTAGTAAGGGAAAGGAGGGAGCAGAAAGAAGGTGGCCATCGTCTCTCATTTCTCTTTCAAATCATCTACTTGGATATGAAGAAATTAATGAATTTAGGAGCTTGGGTTAAAATTTTATTACATCCATTATTCTCTATTTTTTTTCTTCTACTTTTTTAGTTAGTTAGCTGAACACTAAGCACTATGTTGTAATTCTTTATTTGCTCAGGAAGTGTTCATTTTACAGATATTTTAAAGTAAGTTAAATGCAGCCGTAAAACCACCCATATTTAATTCTCTTTATTGCATGGCACAAACACGGACAACAGACAGGGTTGCATTTGAAGGTACAGAAACCAAAGTGGTATAAGAAAGAGCGTCATTCACTTCTGTTTGCTTCCCTCGAGGAAGAATTAATTCACCATCAAGCTTATTTCTGGGGTGAAAGTTCTTCAAAAGCTTTCCTTCTCTTCTAAATAAGAAATTAATTCAAAGTGGTCAGAATTATTAAAATATTCTTTTCACTATAGAGTCATGACTTCACTAAAGCTTGTATATACGCCTTATTGTGCCAGTAATATCAGCTTTCCTTTGTGTTAGCCTCTTACTTTTGTTAACTTTCTATTATGAGACTTTTGGATCATACACAAAAATAGAGCAGTATATAATGGACTCCCATTTTCTTACTTTCCCATTTCAATAATTGTATTTGGCCAATCTTATTTCATCCCTAGCCTCCTATTTCCATCCACCTCCACCTCCCCCATTCCTTGCAGAATTTTTTTCAAATGAATCTTGGACATTACATCATGTCATCCTTAAATATTCGTGTATGTTTCTCCAGGAAATATAAACTCATTTTTATTTTTATTTTTTTAATAAACTCTTTTTTAAATATAACCAAAATACCATTATCATAACTAAAAGAAAATTGATTTTAATAATCCTTTAGATTCAATCTAATCCACAGTGTTCAAAGTTTGTGCAAGGTATATATTTAAGTAGCTTTATTCCCTACATCTGATTTGATAATCTAGTTCAGTGGGATAAGAATTACATGCACAGAAGGATGAAAAAGTGAAAATCTCATCAAGTACTGTATTGTGTGGTAATAACCTGACAACTCTGAGAAGTCAGAGCAAAGTAAGTTGGTTGAATGATTTTACTGGGAAAAATTATCTGAGCCACGGTGCTCCTCGAGATGAGCCTTGGAAAGCATTACAGAACCTTAACTCTCCAAAGGCTGGGGACAGTATTTCAGGCAAATCACGCCCAATGTAGATGACTAGATGAAAGTGAGAGTAAGCGTGCAGTATGTAGAGGATGGTGGAAAGTGATCTGCTGCGTGTGATCAAGTGGGGAGCGATCACGGTCCTTAAATTTGCAGAAAATGGATTAGCCCTTTTCTGTGAGATGCCTCAGAAAGTGCTGAGGACCAAGGGGATGAAGAGCAAATGCTTTCAAGATGTTGGAAACCTGGTTGGAAGTTTAGCTCCATTACCTGCCAGCAGTGTGACCTGGAACAAAGCCTCACAACTCTGAAAACTCATTTTTCTCATCTGTAAAGTCATATCATGAATTCCTGCTCTTCTGTCACACGGAGACTTTTCGAAGGTCCATTGAGATAATGTCATTAGTCCTTTGTCGCTGGCAAAGCCCATAAGGTACTAAAGATCAGGATTATCACTTGATAGTTTGTAAATTACTTTCTGTTTCGTCATCTCATTTTTCCTTTTCTGTATCCAGTGAGGTAGGTCTCATTATTCCCATTTCCAAATGAGAAAATTCAGGCCTCAACAATTATTTGCCACTGTTGCACACAAGTTGTAACTGAAAGGAATTGTTACTGTTATTCCTATATGATTAAAAACAATTTTAGTAAGCAGGATACTGACATACAGCTCTGCATGGTGTCCAAGGCTTTCTGCAGTGGGATAGTGTAATAGGTCATAAAGTACCCACATGAACGTCCCATCCATTTAAACTTCCTGATGTAGGAGTTGCAAATGGCTATTAGTGCAAAAAACATCCCACAGTTCTCCTGAGATCTCCTCTACCTGGTATAATAATTTGGGTGGTTTCTACAGTGGTAGAAATGGTAGAAGAGATAGAAGAACTTAAAGGAATCTCAGGAAAACTACGATCTCTCCTTCTATTGTCTATGAACAGACCAAAATTCTTTAATATGAGAGGTGTAGAGAAATGTAATGAAACTGATTTTTAAAAAAAATAATGAGGGATTACTGGATATATAATTGAAACCTAGATTTTTTTTTTATTGTACACAGTGGGATTTAGTAGGGTCTATTCTAATAAAAATTGGACTTAGAGCTTAGCTACAGTGACACCATTGTCATTCTGTTCTTCAAAATTATATCCATGCATCTCTTTGGTTCAAGCTAGGTATGCCAAAGTGTTATCAAGCTGGCATTTTTCTCTGTTCTTTACAAAACGAACCCTCACCTATTTGCATGTTAATAGTAGTTTATTTGAGCAAAATGATAGATGAGAGGAGAATAATAGGATCCTGTTATAGGGAAGATAGTAGCTACTTGCTTGGTCAGATCCTCTTTTATTCTTAATTTTCTTCCACAGGGTATAACTGACCTCCCAAAAGTAAATGTACAGATACATATTTTATGTATATCAATGTATTCATATGTCCTGAAGAGATTTCCAGAGGAAAATATTCCATATCTCCCTAAGTATAAGCTTTAAAAGGTAGGGCATGTTAAATTTTTTTTGACTAATTGATTCTTTGCCACTTCACACCCTATGACCTATGCAAGCAAATTTGATATAAATGTGACACCTGCCTGTTGTTAATGGGATCCCTGCCTGATTTTGTGGCACTGGATAATGGAAGAGCCTTTGGTTATAGTCTTCCCATGCCGAACTTTGTGATTTCACACTTCATAATGCAAGAGTATTACTTTAAAATGCATTAAACTTCTAAAGATAGCAAATAGCCTTTTGGATAATGCATTTTAAATAGACTCTGAATTCAGAATTTTTAAAAATGTTCATTTTGTAGGACATCATAATAGCTTTTATAACATATTGCTCCCTGTTGATATGCCCTACCCTTTCTCCCAGGCTTTCCCTTCTTCTTCAGAAGAAATCAGCACTGTTCTTGCAAACCTGTTTATGTTGCTATCTGACAGGCCTGGCTTTCACTCTCAGCAATAGGCCTGTTTCTCATTCTTTTTTATTTTTAGACGCCATCTCACTGTCAGTAGAACTGATTGGGTGTTGTTTAATATGGAGAGGTCTTATAAATAGCTTTCCTGGCTAAAAATTGAACGCAGAGATTTCAAATCAGCACCCCCCATACATTATAGCTATTTGTTTTGTAATCTTTTTTATTAAAGAAGATGACAGTACAACCTGACATAATTCATCACTCACATTAACACAATACATATTTTAATCTCCATGGAAGCATTAAGCTGTAGTACACTTGTGTCAAAGAATGCAGACATCTAAAAGACATATAATAAATATTTGAAGCCTGAAAACACTTGGTTCTCAGTTTTCATTAAATATGTATTTAGTCCAAATGCATTAATATTCTGTAACAAATTTTAAGACTTAATTATGAATTATCTACGATGATCAAAGTTATTTTGGTAAAGTTGGTCTCTCAGTTTCAAGTGCTAAATGGAATAAAATGAGCGTGAATTTAATGGATTAGTAAATTAAATCATCAATTTGGAAATTGCTATCTACTTCTTAATAAAATCTAGATTTCATCTCTTTATCAAGAGTTTTGTAAAATTATACTTACATCTTTCCCATTTATATATTTAAAATGCTTAGTAACGTTATGGAAGTTTGAATTCTTTCCAGATTTGGTTCATTTAATTTCTGAAAATGGATGGCCGCCAAATATTTGAAAATACAAAATGGCAATATTTGGAAATTTTGCTGGTTGCTTTTAAGAGAAAACCGTGCTTTTAGGGTCATATCAGTGTTTGGGGAGGTCTCCCAAATATTCCCAGGAATATTTTTATAGGTTAGAGGCCCTCATACACGCAAAGAAATTTCTGACTTGACTTTAACCAAAAGATTCACTAAAAATGGGCAAGAAGACTATTCAAAATCTTATTTTCCACTCTACCTCAATAAGTTTAAATGTTGATTATATGGTGAGAAATTATAAATTCTATACTTAAATGCCTAAGAACTAAATATAAGCATTTCGAAATAATGTCTTCATCTTTTAAGCTCTAACATAGTGAGGAGAATGAAAAGTGACATGGAATAAGGAACCACTGAGAGTAAAAAAAAATTGTGCGGAAGAAAGGTAGGACTTCTAGCCAGACAACTGTTGGGGGGCAGTGGGTGATCCAGGCAGAGGGAACAGCATACGCAAAAGCACAGAGGTATGAGAGGGCCTGGATAACCTCAGGAAAAGTTAGAGCAAAACAGGTGTGAGGAAGAGAGGAGACTGGGGACAGTGGGGCATTGTTAAGGTGTGAAGGGCTCTCACCTTCACAGGTGATCTGTCACCTACCTTCTGTCAATGGTAGAGAACCATTCAAGAATTTGAGAAAGGCAATGCTTAACTTAATGATAGCGTCAGCCCTTGTCGAACATCTCTGATATCAGTATCTGTGTGTCTCTATTCCACCACACCTCTACCTCTCACTATAGAATAGCTTTAAAAAATTAAGTGGTTATTCACGGGTAGCCCATTATTTGTGGTGACACATTTTAGGACCCCCAGTGGAGGCTGAATCAAACCGTGTACAGACTTATGGTTTCTCCCTGACCTATATACCATGAGGCAGTTTAGTTCATCAGTTGGATATGATAAGAGATTAACAAGAGTAACTAATAATAAAATAGAGCCATTATAAAAATATATTGTAATGAACGTTAGGTGAATGTGGTCTTGCTCTCTATTTTCTCTCCCCCCACCAAAATATCTCATTTTACTCTACTCTTCTTCTTGTGATGCTGTGAGGTTAAATGCCTACACGATAAGATGAAGCGAAGTCAATGATGTAGCATCGTGACTCGGCGTTAGGCTCCACCTGACCCTTTAACCGTGCGTCAAAAGAAGGATTATCCGCTCTGGGACTGTGACCGTGGGTAACTGAAACCCGCAGAAAATGAGACTGTCGTTCACGGGGACGCCTTATTTGGTTATGCTAAGTGTTTTACGTAAGTTATCTTGCAGCCGTACAGCACCGTGCAAGGAAGGCACGAGGACCACTGATTTCTGCAGGCTCGCGGGAGCCGGGATTTAATCAAGACAACCCTCAGAAAACAGCAGAGCCAAAATTTCTACCAGAATCTCTCTGGCTCCAAACGCCGTCCCTTGCCAGCACATGGCGATGTCGTTCTTACATTCCATAACTACGAACTGCACCCCTGCTCTATTCCAGAAACTGGGTGGGGGCCCATGACTCTCTGCTCTCTGAGACGCTCCATTTCCCTGTCTGTGCACCGACGCGCCCCCGTGTCCTTAAAGCAGGAGGAGCATCGCCAGAGAGAAACTGTCTGGGGTGGAGGTGGCTGCTCCAGTGTCGGGAAAGAGAAGCCCAGAGCTGAAACAAAATTACATTCCCCAAATGGGTTTTTTATTACTGCCAAGTAGTGATAAGTTCCTAGCGTGTTCTGGGCCTAATTGATAAGAAAATCTTTTTGGACCAGAGCAACATAATGACTTTCATGGTCCTTTGGCACTTTTGCCTTTGTGGGTTCCTTTCTCTATTAAGGGGGGGGAAAATAAGTAAAAAATAAATTAATTAAATATATATATAAATTAATTTAAAAAAAAATATATATATACACACACATAGATACATACACACACACACACACACACACACACATGCATGCCTGGGTGGCTTATTTGGTTAAACACCTGCCTTCAACTCTGGTCGTGATACCAGGGTCCTGGGATCGAGTCCCACCCCCATCAGGCCCCTTGCTTAGCGGAGAGCCTGCTTCTCCCTCTGCCACTGGATGCTGCTCCCCCTGCTTGTGCTCTCTGTCTCTTTGACAAATAAAATCTTTAAAATACATATATATGTAAATATATATAATTATATGTAATATAAATTATAATGTTGCATAAATAACATATATACTCTCTTACAACTGCATTGGTGTTAGGATGAATATAATCCAAGTGGAATTCATTATTATGTTATTATTATGACATTCATTTTTTTCTTCCTGATTTTAAAAGAAATCAAAATTTTTACAACTTCTCTGGCTCCTTATCAGCACCATGGGACCTGGGTCCTGTAAATCAGTCAGCCCTGCTGAAGACCAGGGTGTTAGTCTGCCTCAGCGTGGTAAAGGAATGCAGAGTTAATATCAGAAAGTGCCACCCTCGTGGGCACAGGGTGGAAACTAGATCAGAGTCATTTCCTCCATGAGACCAGTTTTCTAAGAGGCTTTGGCAGTGGTAGCCACTTTCCACCAGCTTGCCCAGTAAGAATATATGAAGAACATAAACTCCCTGAACTCCTAAGGAAGGAGAGCCCAATGGACAAAGGCAGTATGGTCTCCTAAAAGAAAAAAAAAAAATTCTTAACATCATTAAACCATACCTCACAGTGGATTGGGGGCGATTATCTAATAAATATAGATAAATGAACAAGTATCATTTTTAAAAAGTTATTGCATGCCTATAATGTCCCCAACCTTGTGCTAGCCTCTACAGTATAGAAATAATTAATATAACACAATATAACATAATATAATAAAATATAGACACCAATGCCACCCCTTAGGGGTTTGTACTCAGGAAGTTATGCTTTAATTAAATCATTCACAATTAAGTTATGGCTTTGCCTTTAATGAAGATTTAATCAAGTTTAACTTCTGACAAACATATTTACTGCAGGGTAGGAAGCAACTTTCACAATCTGACTTTTAAAAGAAAAGCAACAGCTGACAAGAAAGGACTGCCTTTCCTGATGCTGTTGCAGTAATTTTCCAGATCTCATTCATCACGCATGAAAATTTCCAAGAACAAAATACCTCAGCCCTTTAAATGAAGGCGAGCGGAGATCACAGGTGGATCTGGACAGGAAAGTGGCAGGCAAAGAGCTGGAAATCCTCTTAAACACTTTGCACCTCTCAAACCTTACCACAGTGAAATTATGCTCATCAGTGAAAAATGGTAGATGAGGCATTTGGGAGACCTGGAAAGTATCCAAGCAATGGAGAAGGAGGGTACGGAAGTCTTGGAATACCAGACCTGGAGGGATTTGCCTCTTGCATATCGAAAAGAGTGTGATTGTGAGTCTGATGAGAAAATCCTGCAAAAGAGAGGGAATAAGTAAAACTGATAAAAACAGATGCAAAGAGGGGAGAGACGTGACAGATTCTTCCGCAACCAGTTACAAAGGAAACTAGAGCGAGTCTGCACAAATGCAAGCCAGCTCGGTCATGCCCGCATGAAACAAGCCATGGGCAGAGAACTTAGGTTGGGCTGAAAGGCCATCTCCTTGGGTCAGATGCAGGCTCTGCGGAGACCCGGCGAGCGAGCGCTGCAGACGGATCCATTGCAAGAACCTTAGGTGCTGAGCCCACTTTGATGATGCTCGAGTTTCCTGCCTGAGCATCCTCTTGCATGTGCAGTGCCAGAGAAAATGAAAAATTGCTCTGTTGCTTCAGAGGGAAGGAAACTGAATGAGAAGTGAACACGCCAAGTTGGGCAGGCAGAGCCTCCGGGGATGAACTTTGGGAACCGCGGCTTCAAGTTATTTTGTGGCACAGAGTTGATTAAAAGAGTTTTCCTTTGGCACAGCTGCTGTTGGAGGCAAGAGAAAGAAATGCTAATTTCTGAAAACCCTGGTCGCTGCCCCCAAAAGAGCAGGAAATAATGAATGCTCTGAAAGAAGACACAGACAGGCACATGGTTGTGGTTCGTAGCCGGAAGGCAGCAAAATACCAACGATGTCAACAGGAGGTGTTAAACCCTGGTGTCCCTCTCCGATGCAACGAAGAGTAGACCAAACCCACCCATGATCCTCGGGCGGAAATCAAACCCTCGTACTTGATGGCTTTCACCGTGAATTTCATTGAAACGACCCCATGTTAACTGGGGCTCTCGAAATTTATTCATGCCAGTAACTCAGCCTCTGAAGAGTGCCAGGGGGACTGAGCTGCTGGGACTGAGTGATGGCTTTGTGAGGTGCCTGCTGGCTGCCCGGCAGTCTCCGAGCCCAGTGGCAGCCGTGCGCCGGCCATCAGGGAGCGATTCTGATTGTGACTGATACTGAGAGAGTGATTAAATCTGTTTGGAAAGTTAGCCAGAAGACGGAGAAATTGAAAAGGGAATGTAGTTAATTCCTTTTGGGCACTGTCTTTCCCCCATAAGTATTAACTCTTTGCAATCGTCAGATTCTGCGCAGATTTTCATTTTTTCAGCTGGAGGTACGGATTTGAACCTGGCAGAAAATGCCATTCGAAGACCTACCGAACTGTTTGCCAGTGTGCAGGATGGAAGTGAGGCCATGAGAGTTTTCTTGTCTGGAAAGATTGTTAACAAGTGTCCAGTGAGGACATTGAAGCATCACATTTAATCTGGGCCATTTAGCAAAGATCCTAAAAGTAGAGAGGTAGACAGAGCAGGACTTACAACTTTTCTCTGAGATTGAGTCATTTTTCTCTATCCGTTCTACTGTCAGAGGTGGAAGAAATCGGTATGAAATGTTCTTCGTGCTAAGAGAGGACTCTTTTTTATTTTATTTTATTTTATTTTGTGTATTCCCTTGTGAAAATGGGTGTGCCGTTTTAATTTAGCTGAAATTTATTTTCTTTCCACCTGAACTTGCTGGGTTGGAGGAGGCAACTTGTTAACCTCCCTGGTCCTGGAGAAAGAATTCACCACCCATAGGACCCAAGCACTGATTCTGCTACTTACTGTCCAGATAAATAAGTAAGACTGATTTTCTCAGCACTGTAGGAAGTTCACCCATATACACAAGCCCACTGGAGACAGAGCCAGATTAATATAGATTTCAAGCCTTCTTTTTATTTCATGCTTTTGTCATTTTGTCTTGTGAATATTCTCGAATGAAACATTAGAAGACTCTTTGGGAATAAGGAAAGCTGTTACACTTTCACTGTGCAGACACCTGGGGAGAGTAAGGGTGCAGGAGAGAAGCAGCTTATTAAGTATTTCAGTAAAAGTAAAAGAACAAATTTGTCACACTGCATGACATTCAAAAGAACAAATGCTTCCTAGATTAAAATGCTAAGGAAGGTAACTCTGGGGAGAATGGAAAATTCCAAAGTATATTCATGATAGGGGATGCCTGAGTTGAAAAAAGTGATTTTGCTAGGGGGTAAAACCAAGAGATTTGTCTTTCTGTGCATTTTAGTCATTACCAACCGTGCTCCTTGAGGCCCTAGTTTATCATTTCTGATTTCCTAACATCTTTCATGGCATGTAGCACAGAGCAGGTGTTCTGGTCGTATTTGTGAAGCTACAGATTAGGATGAAAGTAACATCCATGTGCTTCAGAGATCCTCTCCATGATCCTAAAATGGCAGAGGTTTGGGGAGAAGGAGTATCCTACATGATCTCCCAAAGGAAAAACTATGAGGCATTGTGGAATGCTGCAGTGGAAACTCCATACAGAAAATGGAAGCACAGCCCGTAAGTGACTTTGTTAAGTGACAAAAATCTGAAGTTGATGAGCATTCTCATTTTGTTTTCCTTTTTAGGGAGGTTGGTCATTTAGGTGCGTGATTTGGGAAGACAGTGAGCCATTGCTCGTCCATCCTGCAGAAGTGCACACACACCAGCACAGCAGCAACTTGTCTTAGAACACAGAGCATAATGATAAAAAGGTTTTTGTTAGATAATAATTTCATGGGATCATTATAATCAAGTTTATATGATGAAGATAGCCACAGAAGATAAATAAAAGAAGTGAACTATTTCTGAAATCTTTTTTTTTAAGACTTTTTAATTTATTTATTTGACAGATCACATGTAGGCAGAGAGGCAGGCAGAGAGAGAGAGGAGGAAGCAGGCTTCCTGCTGAGCAGAGAGCCCTATGCAGAGCTCGATCCCAGGACCCTGGGATCATGACCTGAGTCGAAGGCAGAGGCTTTAACCCACTGAGCCACCCAGGTACCCCTGAAGTCTTTTTTTTTTTTTTTTTTAAGATTTTACTTACTTATTTGAGAGATACAGAAAGAGAGAGCATGAGAAGAAGAAGAAACGGAGGGAGAAGGTGAAGCAGACTCCCCACTGAGCAGGGAGCCCCACGTGGAGCTTGGTCCCAATACCATGGAATCATGACCTGAGTCGAAGGCAGATGCTTAACCAACTGAACTACTCAGGCACCCCTGAAATATTTTTCCCAAATAAAGATGAGCATCTTGTTGTCCATTTGTTGAGTAGAGAGATGAATCAAGACATTGCCACAATAGTACACATTAGTCTCAGCAGTAATCACATTCTCTATGTTACTCAGTTCCTCTATCTCTAAAAAAAAAAAGCACTTAATAATACCACTTTCATGCTGTATGCAAGGATAATGGAAAAACAATAATAGCAGGATGCTTTTAGACACTCAAAGACATGGATCAGCCAATTGTGGCACACTGACCAAATTCTGCCCACTGTTTGTTTTGGTAAAAAAAGTTTTATTGAAACATAGTCATGCTTATTCATTTACATGTTATCTATGGCTACTTCTGTGCTTCAACAGCAGGCTAAGTAGTTGCCACTGAGATAATGTGGCCCACAAAACTGAAAATATTACTGTCTGGCTCTTTACAGTAAAAATTTGACAACACCTGCTCTAAGAAAAAACAATCTTAGTTTTAGGGGCTGAACAAATGTGCTGACTCACACTGTTATATACCAAATTGCATGCATTTCTAAGCCTCTTAACTGTGTGTGTGTGTGTGTGTGCATGTGCGCACGCCTTACTGAAGCCACAAGAGATGACATATCCAGACAAAAAAGGATTGAGTTGAGTCAAGTTCAGACAGTCACCACCAGTGACTTGTCCTGGGCAGTGACCTAACTGGGGCTGTCAGTTTGGTTGTAGATCAGGAGCACCCATGAGTGCCGAGCAGTGGTTGAGAAGGAATTGATCTTAATAAGAGAAAAAAGCAATAACTGGCCACCAATAAGACATGCTGATCAGAAAAACAAATGCTGAAACCACATCAATTATTTCAAATGAGAGAAGGGACACTTTGACTCCATTTTGTGCTGGTCAACCTACAGCTGGAAGACTGTCCAGTTTGGGACCGCTGCATTTTTAAGGGATGAAAGACAAGGAGAAGCTCAGGGGAAAAGAGAATGACCAAGTCTGGGTGGGGACCTGAAACCATGCTATATCAAGAATGATAATAGGAAATTGTGGTAGTTGACCCAGAAAAGAGAGGACCAAAGGGTAGATACAAGCTGTGTTCAAATGTTTAAAGAGTTCTATGTTCACTGTAGCTCTTTGGTGCAGTTGGGACCAAGGAGAGGAAGTTTTTGTGGTTAGAGTGTGTCACTGAGGAGTTGGTGGTCTCAGAAGTAAGTGCGAGTATTGTAGAGATGATTCAGGTTTCAGTGGGCTGGTTTGATTAACGAGTTCAAAGATTCCTTCAAACCCTAAAACACTTGGTTCTGTGAAAAATCTCTGTGAGGCTGTGTTCTGAGCTGCTTCATCTCATGGCATGGTGAGGTAAAGAAGAGGTAGTGATTCTCCAGACCTAGAAATACAAATATTGAGGTTTCGGTAAGAGCCTGAATTAGCGCACCTTGAAATGGAGCCCCTCTCAAGCTTTGAGAACATTGGTAGTTTTTAATCACTCCTCTTCTATCTGAACCAAGAAAAAAAGCACGAATTTGATCCTGCTTATCAAATGCCCTGCTTCTTATGTGCAAAGTTGGTGGCAAGCTGAGGGAACCACGGTATCCTTATGGACTTTCTGTTGTCCCCTTCCTCTGCCTCTAACAGACATTTAGTAATTTTCCAATTGCTGCAGCAAGGTTATGAAGTTCACTGGGAATATAATTGCAAAGTGTTCGGGAATATTTTAGAGGAAGGAGCCCTCATCTTTCATTATCGTGTTGATTACCAACTACCACAATGCCTGCTCCTCGGTATCATCTTATTGTTTTTCATTTACGCTCAGAGAAAGGCTACAAGTTACACATGATTTTAGTGCTCTGGAAAGAAATGACATGAAATGAATAAATCATGTACTACTGCAGGTTTTCAGGCAGGGCACAAGATTACTAAATTATGCACTATGTAAAAGAGGGAGCTAGAAAGAAATCAATCTTTGGCTAAGCTTGAGTGATCCGTACACTATGATTCTAATGTATGGGTTAGGGACCCTCTGTGCAGGAGTTCTCATAACCTAGTTAGGTTGGTAATTAGGACACAGGGACGACCAAAAGGGGAAAAAATAAGAATGTTGAACAGCAGCCAAGTGAATTTTAGAATAATGAAGAAATATCAAATAGGGCGAATCAATGGAGTTAAAGGACACAAAGGGGAAATGAAAAACATTCAAAGATAAATTAATGTAGGCCCAAGGGTTATGCAAGCAATTTACTATAAATATACTAGGAAAAAAGAGACAGATGTAGGTGGATAAGGAAATAGAAAATTGGTAAACCGTTGTTGGAAGTAAGAAATGCATAACACAAAGAGTATGGCAAAACAGAAGTTCAGTGAAGAGGAAAGAAAACCATTTAAGAAAAAATAAAGACTTTGTTTCATAGATGGCATACATTTTAGCAAAAGTTCTTGCCATTTCATCATGCATTATAATATCCTTACAAATCTGATGCAAAATAAATTTGGCCAGCCTCACTTTCAGTTCTGAAAACTAGGGTTTCATGTACAGCGTGTTGACTGTAGTTAATAATACTATACCACATATTTCAAAGTTGCCAAGAATAAATCTTGAAAATTCTCATCTCAAGGGAAAGAAATTGTAACTATGTATGGTGACGGATGTTAGCAAGATTTACTATGATCATTCAGCAATATATACAAATATTGAATCATTATGTTGTATACTTGGAACATATAATGTTATATGTCAGTTATGCCTCAATAACAACAAAATCAAACAACAGTGACAACAACGACAAAAATCTGAGGTTTCAGCTCCTCCCATAGTCACAGAAAGGAACATGTTTTTACCTCCTACACACATATGGAGAGTTTCAGCCAGTCCGCCTGTTTAAAAGGCACCAAATTCCTGATTCCATTCTTTTTTCTTTTAATTGACCCATAAAAAGGTAAAGTGTGCTAATCTTGCATGTATAGCTCAATTAACTTTTATGGATGAATGTATTCCTATAGGTACCACTAAATTCAAGATATAGAACATTTCTAGAAGCCCTGAAAGTTCCCTTGTATCTTCTCAGTGTGTATCCCCCCCAATATAATTATTACTCCGATTTCTAATGCTATCAGTTAGTTTTATTTGTTTGGAACTTTATATAAGTGGAATTCTATGGTATGTACATTTTTTGCTCCTGGCTTCTCTCATTCAACATAATATCTGTGAGATTCATCTCACGTTCCTATCTGTCCCTGTAGTCTATTCTTACTGCTTCATAACAGGGGTCGGTGAACTTTTCCTGTAGATAGTTTAGAAAAAAATAGTTTTGTGGTTAATGTGGTCTCTGTCTCAACTACTCAACTATGTCCTTGTAGCACAGAAGTAGCCATAGACACTATGTGAATGAGGAATGTGAGTGTGTTCCTTTGCATAAATATATCACTTTTTATTTCTTCATTGTCTTGTTGACAAACACTTGGTTTGTTTCCAGTCATTTGGTAAAAATATGCACTCATTTCTTTAGGACATATATCTCAGAGTGGATTTACTGGATCATACACTTGTTGTTATGATCAGCTTTAATAAATACTGGCAAACAGTTCTCTAAAGTCTTTATAACTGATTTACAATCCCACCGGTGATATTTGAGTTGCTCTATTTCCATGTCAATACTTGATATTTGGTATACTCAGTTTTGGGTTTTTTTGTTTTGTTTTGTTTTTGTTTCTTTTTTCATTTTAATCATTCTAGTGATTGTCTGGTAGATTCTCTTTGTGGTTTTAATTTGTATTTCTTTGGTGAACAAAAATGTTGAGAACCCCCCCTTTTTTTAATGTGGGTTGCCCATTGAGAAAGTGCCTTTTGGGAAGCTCTTATTCAATTCTCCTGCCCATTTTTTTTTAAATGGGCTGTTCTTTTTATTATTGATTTGCAGGATTTCTTTATAGATTCTGACTGCAAGTTCTTTATAAGTATTGTTGATTGGATATCTTCTCCCAATCAAGATTGTGTTCTTAAAGCAATCACAAGCTGTTGATGTCATGATTTTTTTTTTTCAATAAGACCCTTTCCCTTCATCAGTTGCATAAGCCCTGAGTGGGGTCACAGAATTAATCAGGATATGTGAGTAGCATCTCAGGAGTCTAGAAGCCTGTAGAGAAGATAAGTCAGTTCTGCCTTGAGAGTGTGGTACAGAGCCTCTTGCTCCTTTTCTCTCCTAACAGAGCAGCGGTCTTTGTGCCTCTGAAAAGGAGGCAGGGTCCAGACCCTGGAAGCAAAAGTAACCTTCTGGGAGAAAGATACAAGGGATTCAAAAAAATAGCAGTATATTTGGAACTATACTCCAAAAACAGAGCCTTCCCTAACTCGTTCACTAACTCGTTCCTATTCCCCTCTGCTAACGTGGTGCGAAACAAATGACCTTGGTATTGTAATTTATAGCCTCCTTTTAAAAAGGAAGTCAGTACACCACGAACCTGGTTTTGTGCTGCCTGGCAGATACCGCCCAACAAGCCAAATATGTTGTCTGAGATTCTGTATTCTGTGCTACACGTTCCCTCTTTAGGTATGCTTTCTCCCTCTATTAAGTTATTGCCAAGCAAAGGTGATTTATTAAGATGAGAGGCAGACATTGCTAAAACAGGAAGAAAAGCAAAAAAGAAATAAATGTTTCCTCAGAACCCACAAAGGAGAACAGATGTCAGCAGAAGCAGATGTATGCTTCTCCTGGGTGAAAGAACGAATATTTAATGCAATCAGAATCCCAATAACGTAAGTAACCAAGAAAGTGAAATAGCTAAAACTTTGCAGAACTCCTTCCTGTGATGTTCTGCATCTGTAAGTGCTACCCAGAGTAGCACAAGCTACCAGTGACAAATGTTTTCGAACTGTTTTGTAAAAGAGGAAAAAATGGCCCCGGGTTATTTTTATGTGCAAGGGTCTATGTGTCCTATTTTTAGCATTAGAAACCCATACAGAAAATTTGCCTTTAGGAAGAAGTTATAAATTCTGGATCCTGTTTAGCTCAATCAGCCAAAGAGCCAATGTCTGCTCACAACCCTCAAGTGACATGATGAATGATTAATTTCTTCCCAAAGTTGGACATGTAAGGGAACATAGTGTTAAAGTAAACATCTGGAGGAAAGTGACTGAATGAAATGGGCAAATTGTTACCCTCTCTCAAGAATAAAGTAGTCATAACTACCTAAAAATGTAAAACTTCTCCATATCGACTACCCAGATAAAAGACACTGGCAAGAATATTTGTAGCAACTATGCTTTTAAGAGAAACATATGAGACAAGAGTTACATAAAGAGCTCCCATATATGGATTTTTTAAAAAAATGAACACTTTGACAACCGGATTTTCAATGGTTTTGAACCAATAATTAACAAGGAAAGAACTAAACTTAGTAAACATTAAAATAATGTTAAATCCAGTTACAGTATTGTAGGAAAAAAACAAGGGATACAATTGTTACCAATTGATTAACAAAGTTTTTAAATGAATAATAAGCACAGTAGCTTGATTATGATAAAATACAATCATGTATGTTGCTCAGGTGATACATTAGTTTGAGCCTTTTGGAAAACAGAAAGAAACATTAATAATATCTATATGTTTTATTTTAACACAGTTATTTTAGAGCTTTCTGTCTACTCTCTGGAAATAATCATATACATCGACAGGAACTGTAAATTGGCAGTAATATCCAATGGCAATAACAGTAATAATACTAACAACAGACCACATGACCAAGTGTAAAGCCATCTTCATATCATCTTCCTCTGAATAGAGATTTGTTCTTAATTTAAAAGATACTTTTTATTTTTCCTTGGTCATATGTTCATACAGCACTTGTCCTATATCATGTGTTTCTAATTCTATCCGTTCCTTCTTCCCAGATCCCCAACTCCCAGTTTCCTTAACTAGTCTGAAATTTTCTCAGAGGCATGTATCATTCTCTTTTGGTGGCCTTTAAATATTTTATCTTCTCCTCGTACGTCTCATCGTCATTCAATTATAGAGGTATGGTAACATAAAGTATGATAAATTCATTCAGCAAGAAGTGGTTTAACAATATAAATTGCATGCAAACCATCAGAAATGATTATGGATAATGTTAAACAATGATTTCAGCAATATTTTTAAATGTCTCTGTGTCCCAAAAGGGAATAAAGGAAATACGCTAACATATACCTATCATTGTATTTGACTCATGGGATGGTGGGTTTTGCTTTTCTATCCCCCTTTTAATACTCAAAACTGTTCACATTTCCTTAAATAAGATGTACTTTTCCCATAATAAAAATACAAATCATTAAAGTAATTGTTTTCTTCTTCAGAAGATCACTACACCCACAACTCTCATTTAACATAAAAATGGGTTTCTGGTTTCCTCCTTAACATCTCTGAAGAGAAGATCTCAGATCTCACTATTTATATTCATTCTTTTGTTCCACTGCAGTCAGGATGAACCTCTGGTGTGTGCAGCCCGCAGAGGTGGGAGCAGATAGGACCAAGAAACTAAATGGCTAGAAGGAATGAGTTCTCCTTCTTTGCTGGGAAGTACATGTACACGGTATATCAGCTGTGTTTCAGCCAAGCAGGATTTAGACTGGTCTGAACTCAGTCCTCTTTCCAGTTGCTCCTGAGTTCCCCCTTTCCTGTTCTGGAAGCCTGTTACAGGGTGCAACAGCTGCCTCACCTTACCTAATACTAAGCCTTTGAATCTAGCTCTAAGCGCCTTGTATCTATGGGGAACTTTTCCTTGGCGATGACGAATGTCCTGGTTCTGATGGCATCTGCATCATCTCCTGCCTGTCTTTGTTCTTCGGTTCCGAGAAGTCGGTTCTCTAACCGACGTAGATTGTGTCATTTATATCTTTTGAAGTTGCTTCTTCCTCAGGTGTCTAAAGATGCTGATTTTTCCTACAAACCATCTCCCATACTCTGGAAATACTCGTGAAAAATCTCTCTTTCTTCTCCCCTCCTCCCATCATCATGGTTTCTTCTAGTATCTTGTTGGCATTTACTTTGAGAGAGTGTGGCTGTATGGAAAACTGGCATCTCAAAGGCCGAGGGACTTAGCCAAGGCCATGTGGGTCCCCTGTAGGAGGAATAGAAACTCAGTGTCCTGATTCACAGTGCTCCTGATTGCTGGCTCTGCGTCTTTCTCAATAATCTTCCATCACCGTTTACATATGTGGAAATTGGTTTGTATCTTTCTTTTTTTCCAAGTTCGTGTTGTTCTCTGGAAAGTATTCACTTCGGGTAGACTTCTAAAAGTTTAAAAAAAAAAAAAAGAAGAAGAAGAAGAAGTAGAAAAAGAAGAAGAACAGAAGCGATATGAACCTTAAATACAACTCATTTGTCAAAAATAAAAAACCTAATTTAACCACTGTTCATAGTTTTTGACAGGCTTCCTCTAAAAATTACTATTTCTGTAGGTAGATGAAAAAGCACAACAGGAGAAAAATTTTGCTTTTGACTATGACTTTTCCCTTGGAGAGTAATATCACTAGGAAATTCGCTTTTTTCCACATCTTTGCTTTACTGAATAAGGCCATTACATTGGAGGTAAGATATCTGCAGAAAAAAAAGGGCAGGTGTGATCGGAAAATGAAATTATTTCACTCAGCAGATACAAGGACCTATCAGACTGCTATTGGGATTTAAAGAGAAATAATGCCCGATTCCCAGGTGCTTACCAACACAATGAGGAAGGCAGGCTTATGAACTGAATGGGGTGATGATGCATCATAGGTACGACTGACTGACGTTTAGCAGCGGTGTATGGCGTGTAGGGTGGAGACGGAAAGACTGCCTAGACAATGGGACTCCCACGTGAAGGTGTGGAAAGGGAGCCTATAGGTGTGAGGTGGGTGATAAGGCTCAGAGACGTTGCAGAGTATCATTGGGAGATAAAAGGGAGCCATGGAGAGCTTTACACAGACAAATCCCATGAACATCACTGTAACTAATTGCCAGTTCCCAAGTTCATCTGGTGCTAAATTGTGTGTGTGCACTAACTCCTCAAGACATATGTGCTTTGGTTGAAACCTTACCACATGTTGGGATCTGATAAAGAGGCTGTTTAGTGGTGTCTGATAGCCTTCTTCAAATACGGCAATTTGATCAACTGAATGCAGTCTTTGAAGCCACAATAAATGCATTTTGTGCTTAAGTAGATAATGAAAATAGCAAGAAAAATCAATGAATTAAACCACTGTTTGGAGGCATCCTTGCCATATTGAAATGGAAGACTTTGGAGTGACTTGTGTGCAAAGGGAGTGACTCTTCACAGAAGAGATAATAGGAGATAAGTGGCCTTCTTTTCCCTTAGCAATCAGTGCTTATTTGTCCTTAGCAATTTCCTTAATTTTCTACTGGGTGTACATGTCTCCTTCAAAATAGAATAATCTGGAAATGAATAGAATGATCCTGGAAATGAAGTTGATCAATAGGCAATCCTGAGCATTTTTTTTATTATTATATTATTTTTAAATCTAGAAATCAGTAGGGACAAATCAAAAAGTAGAATATCGGTCCTTATTCTAATAGATCTATATTCTTGGTTCAAAAGGAAGGGGGTATGTGTGTCAAATGCTTTCAGGGATTAAAACAGCGGGTCTCAGTTTATGGAGCATCAAGATCACCTAGCGGGCTTGTGAAAGCAGAGGTAGCTGAGCCCATCCTAGTTTCTGCTTCAGGCAATCTGGGGCGAGGCCTGAGATTCGACATTTATGGTAAGTTCCCAGGTGATGTGGATGAGACTGGTCTAGAAGCCACACTTTGGGATGCACTGTACCAGTGGCTCCTTGGACTGGTCTCTTTCCCCCTAACAAGTACCCAAAACACTTGCTAACATGCAGGACAGAAGCCCTAAAACCCTGAACATTCGACTCATCACTCAATGAGGCCCTAGTGAAAGGTAAAATTTGTGACCATATGAAGATTTTGTCTATTTTGCATAAAGAATTAAAAATTGAGAGCTAGGAAGGGCTTGACACATGATCTAACTTAACCTGTTGTCTACAGATGAAGACAGTGAGGCCCTCAGAGATGAACTGATGTGACTGAGGTCCCATGGATGCTTCCTGGTGACTTCAGGAGCAACAGACATTTGTCTCTGCACCCGCAGACCACACAGTTCTTTGCACTGTGACACCTGGCTTTTATAACTTCAATTGCAGAGCTGTTAATAAATCAGTGTGTAATGATGTACACTCCTTCATAAAGGAGACAACTGTTTGAGTGCATCTGCCACATTTTTTACATGGTTGGGAAGGAAGGCTAGCTAGTGCCCTACTGAGTGTCTGCCAAGTTCCTGGCACCATAGTTTACATGCACCAGCCTGTTTAAAGTGTACAGTACCTTTGAGGGATAAGGAAGATTATCCTTACTTTTCTGATGTGGAAACGGAAGCTCAGAGAGCCTGTGTGGCTTACTCCCAGTCAAGCAGCTGGGAAATGGCATCAGAAGGATGAGTATAAGCAGTGAGATCACTGAGCCAGGACATGGCGACCCAATCATTAATTCCTCCTCCTCCAGAGGGCATTGGCAAGCTATGTACCTTGTGGTGTGGTGACAAGGAAGGGAGTCAGACCCAGGGAAACTCAGCAGGCTTCTGGCACTGGAAATGGGCTGCAACTTGCGACCCGGTGTCAGGAAAACTCATGACCCTGGAATTGGGTTACAAGGTCAGAGGCTGATTTGCAGAAAGACTGGTGTGATGCTTAGTGAGCTAAGTTGGTCCAAGAGCTGGCTTGGGGGAGCAGAGGTCAGGTGGCTTCTGGTGTGGGGCTCTTGCTCTGGCTGAAGGCAGATGTGCCTCACTCCTGGATTTTGCTAGGTATGGAGCTGAACCTGTGTGTTCCTATGAAGAGAACATTCTATGTTTCTGTTTTGAAAATGTAACAAATTGCACCTTGATGCGTTTTCAGACAGGGGAAGTGGCTGAAAATTATCATTGATTTATTGGGATATTCCAAGGTCCTTGGATAGGAACTAGGCTTTGTTTGTACCTAACTAGTCTGCCCATTATAATTTTCCCATCAATAAAAATTATTGCCAGAACTTTTATCAGGTAAAAATCATAAAACTAAAATATCAGATCCCATGCTTTTCATCTTTATTTTCTGTTTTTAGCTTGCCAGTTCTCATTGGTCATTTTGAAATTTGCTTATTAAAATAATTATATTTAAATGTGTATCTTCCTTACCAGTGACAGCTCTTTAAAACACAGAAATTTTATCTGTTAAGTGTTTTTAATTCCTCTAATACCCAACATCCAGAGAAGTACATCAGTCGTAGTAGGCACATCGTGAGTATTTTTTGTTTAAAATATATAGCTAATAAAGAATGGAGTCACTCATTTGGCATTTCCTTAAGCCAGACATATGCTAGATTCTTACAATATAGGACAGGAGAGAGACAAGAAGGAGCAGTGATCACACGAAGTGATAAGGGCTAGAAGAGAAGGATAGTACCATATGTTCACTGAGCTCAGGCTATCTATCATATACAGATATCCTGTATATGTTCACATGTATAATCCTCACCATGACCCTATGAAAGATATTATTATCCCCATTTTATCCATAAGGATGTTGCAGCACAGGGATGGGGTGTCTTAGTGGCTCAATCTGTTAAGCACCCAACACGGTTGTTTTAGGTCATGAGAGCATGGCTGGGGATCCAGGCTGAGAGGGGAATCAGAGTTTGCATAGGATTCTCTCGCTCACTCTCCTTCTGCCCCTCCCCCCCATAAACAAATAAATCTTTTTTTTTTTTTAAAGAGAGTTTTGAATGTACACTTACAAGAAACTGAGGCAGGCATGTCTTATGCAACAAAGCACCTGCGTAATTAGAATTCTAATTTAATTTCTATTTCCAAGCTTGATTGGCTGCACTCATTGTACAGCAAATTGATCAAAACAGAAATTACAAAGTCAAATTTCTGGTACAGCTAAGAAAAAGAATGGTGAGTGAGAAGGGAGGAGGCCATAGAACTTTTTTTTTTTTTTTTTTTCAGCATAGATAAAGCAAATCTGAACTTTATGGGCACCTCAGCTAGAAAGGGGCTCCTCTAACCTAGTCTTAGTTATTTACACAAGTTTTGTTTTAAAAATAAGGCGCCTTACCATCATCCCCAAACTTTTAAAATCAATTCAAATCTAAGAACTGATTTTAACATGAAGTGAATTGATTTGAAAAATCTGGAGATGATGCAACAAATGTTTATTGAGCTTCCACTGTGAAACCTAGAACACAAGTTGTGGTCACAACAGTGAACAAAGTAAGCAAAACCTCCACCTTAATAAAGCTTACAGTCCAGTGAGGAGAAAACGACAAAAAATAAGAAAACTGTATAAAACATAAATTTATGCCTATAAGCCTATGTATGCATATATACAATGCTATAAACACGTGAGATATACACATCATTGTCACAGAAAAATATGTTAATTTATATGTGCCATCCCTTATAATACAGAATATGAATATTATCCATGGGTTTCTAGGCCCAGCCTTGACCCGTGACCAGAGTCTGTGCCATGTGTTGGGGCACATTACCTCTGATGAACTAAGTCATTGCTAGATCCACACTGGAAACAAACCCCCGGACTGTGTGGACTGAGGAAGTGAATGCAAATGACTTCCGCACCCTCCCAGCAGCCACTGATTCCATGTTCTTGCCTTTCTCCATCCCCTGCCCATTCTCAGAGGAAGGGATGAATATTATAAATGATGTTCACTTCATTTCTCAGAGACCTAGAAAGGCCCATGTGCGGGAAGGTATGGCGGTGCGCCAAGGACACCGAGCCAGAAAGCAGAGCAGCCTCGCCAAGAGGAGAGCAGCATAATTGAGAGCAACTCTGATCGTCCCTGCCCTTCTGCGTTCGGCATCTCTTCCTGGGCACTGGGGTGCGTAGTGCAGCTGAGGGCCACTGGGACCACCTAAAGCATACCCATGGGCATGGGCCCCTTTCCTTGTGGCTGGTACCATCTGCGCTGGGGATCAGAGCAGTGTTATCAGTAATAAAAGTCTTTCTCCATAGAATCAGTTAGCCACGCATGCTTCAGAGAGTACTGTCTTGTGAGTGGTCACTTCTTTCAACCAAAATTAAGAAAAATAATATGAACCCAATTTAGTGACAAATAATCTAGCCCTGTGTTCTATAAGGTTTCCTTCTTCAGGTGAGAAGGGAGAAGGGAATTATGGTGGATGCTGGGGTATCCTACCCAGACGCCTTCATGGGGCCAGTGCACACTCCCTTTCCCCCATCCTCCAGCTACTCTGGGGACTGACTGCTCACAGCTCTCCTCTCCTTCAGAAATATGCTGATGGAGCCCTTGTGTCTAGGGAGGCACTTCCCCTCCCCCATCCCACAGCTAGGGACTGACTGACTGAGACAGGGTCAAAAGTCTGACCTACTCTCATCTTACCAGGGACCAAGTCTGAGCTCCAGAGCTCCCCCAGGGATGAGGCCCAAACTGGTCTCCAGCAGAGACCACACCCCTGCTGGACATCTTCTTCTGTCCACTTCTGTGTCCCTTTTTTGCTCCTCCAAAAATCATGTGGAGCCAAGCCATCTCGGGCTCTGCTCCTCGGACAGGAGCAAACACACATAACTTCCCTACTATTTTGCCAGAGCTTCTGCTCAGCATTCACATGCTTGGCTCATTTCGTTCTGGCTTGTTGTCAGGGCCCCTTAATAAAGGAAGTGAAGCTTGGAGATGCAGGTGAGCCTTCCCCAAAGTCACAATCTAGTACGTGACTCCAAACCCACCCCCTCTCCCTTGGATCTCTTAGTTGCTCATTCCCTTCTACTGGTAAATAGGAGTAAGTAAGAAGGAAAAAGAGCCAGGGTTTGCCACTGAACAATAAGTATCCGTGTGACTCCCTTTCACCGGAGCTGATGTTTGTGGCTAAGGCCTTACCTCTTGTCACACAAGAGCTCTTACTAATGAACTTTGTAAGAGGCATCTTCTCTTGTCACTTTATTTACGTCAGTTGCCCAGGTGGTGGCAGATGTTTTCTTCATTATTCTTTGTTTTCTGCCTAGTAAATCTGCGTGTGGGTGGCTTAATTGTGCTGAACAGAGGCTCTTTCTCTCCTCTGTACAAAATGAGCCCAGGGGTGGACACCAAAGGGGAAGAAAGCGATGTGAGATTCACGCAAGAGCAGAGCGATCCATACTCTGTCAACGGAGGCAAGAAGAGTGTTCCTTTCCTAGGGAGATGACATCAACGTGATGATGATCTCAAGTGTGTTTTCTGTTGATCACACAGCGGTATCCTCAAGAGCTGCGAAGGCATGCTATTTAATGGCTGACACAACAAATGGTCCCAGTGTGTGTTGTAGTTAATGGGGATACTGCCTTCTCTCTCCCTCTCCCTCTTCCCTCCCTCCTGCCCACCTTCCCTCCCACCCCCTGACCCTCCCTTTCTCCCATTCTCCTCCATCTTCTCTCTCTCCTCTCACTACTTTGTCATCATGTAGCAGGATGCCTTTACTTTAATGTCTGCCATAGTAAACAGGATAGCCAAGCTGGCTGAGTAATTCTTAGGTCGACATGCAAAGCCAAGAGGCAATGGTCTAAAGACAGTTTGACCTAAGGAACTGGCCATGTGCACAGTAGGCGACCACATTGTCTCTTGCCCCAGTTCTGTCATGTGCATTACACTGTTCCATGTACATGGTTTCATTTAATGTCCCTTCTCTCCACTAGTCTCATTCTCATCCCTCCAGGAGCCCTTAACACATCCTGATAAGAGACTATTTTCTGCAGGAATGCCAAGGTCACAAAAAAGGCAAAGAAGGGCAAAGAAATTGCTTGAGATTGAAGGAGGCTAAGGACACGCACCAATAAAATACAACACATGAACCTGGACAGGATTCTGTGTTGGACTAAATGCTATCAAGATTACTGAGTTGGTTGACGAAGTTGAATACAAACTTCCAGTTACATAAAAGTATATATCGATGTTAGGGGCGCCTGGGTGGCTCAGTCGGTTAGGTCTCTGCCTTCAGCTCAGGACATGATCTCAGGGTCCTGGGATCAAGTCCCGCACCAGGCTCCCTACTCAGTGGGGAGTCTGCTTCTCCCTCTCCCTCTTCTCTCCCTGCTTGGTCCCTCTCTCCCTCTCCCTTTCTCTCTCTCTCACTCAAATAAATGAATAAAATCTTAAAAAAAAATTTTAATTGTTAAAGTATCTATCGATGTAAATTTACTAAGGTTGATAACTGCACTGGTGGGTGTATGAGAAGACATCCTTATTCTTAGGCAATACACAGTGAAGTGTTACAGACTGAGGGGTCACAATGTGTGCAACTTAGCCTCAAATAGTATATGTTATATTTAGTAACAGTATTAATGTGTATACATTCTCACAAATATGAATTCTTAATCATACGAAGTATTCATGTGTATATAGTCTCTCTCATATGTAAGACAGAGAGAAGAACTAATAAGCAGGCAGATTGTTAACAATAGATGAATCTGGGTAAAGGGTCTACAAGTGTTCTTTGTACCAGTTTTAGAAATTTCCTATGAGTTTGAGATTATTTCCCAAAGAAACAAACAAACAAACAAACTTCCCTTATGATGCAAGTGTGAAGCGTTCCGACTGGACTTTGGGCCTGGCACTCGAGGGCCATCTCATGATTTGCACGCATGTATAAAACTGTGTCCACGAGGAGGGGCATGAGCATTTTATAAGGAATGAATTGATCCTGGAAAACCTAGATGAGGGTTGCTTGTGTTAAGGATAAATATAAATCTCCTTGGTATTTCATGAGAGTCTGTGACAAGCTCCTTGGTATTTTATGGGAGTGTGGGCAGCATGGGCTTGTTAAGTGTGGCTCAGGGACCCTGGCCTTTAAATGACTTGAACCAGTGTCTAGCTGCAGGGGGAGGTGTTGGCAAGGTGTGGAATGGACTGAAATAGGGACTGAGGAGGCTCTTCAGAGAGCTAGGACGGCAGACCCTCCCTGTGATGAATCAGCAGGGCGACTGATGGCCTCGAAATGGTCTCTTTTTCCAATCTGTCATCGTTTGGATGAAGCTTAGATTAAAGCGGGGAACAGGAAACACCATAAGCTGGAGGGGAAAAAAAGGAGAGGCAAGGTTGAAGGAAGCAAAGAAAATGAGACTTATCTTTCCATTTATATAAATCCAGTCCTCCCAGCCCCAGACTTTCCTGCCTCCTCTGTTGATAGCTGGGGCGGGTGGCAGAGCTCCCCCTGGAGAGTTCCTTTTCGGCAATGGAGATGCTGCATCTCATCTCCAAGGAGAACTGGCGCAACAAATAGAATTGCTATGGAAGGTATGGAGCAACCAGACCCAGCTAATAAAAAAAAAAAAAAATTATGCTTATATGAACACAAGTTTGTGCCCTAGATCAATACAAATATGTGTGTGTGTGTGTGTGTGTGTGTGTGTATCCTTGTGTCACTTAAATAGAAGACAACTATTTAGCATAAAATTAAATCTATCCTCCTATTTTGCTCCTGCCTTCACCCCTCCCTATCCACAATTGTATATATTTTATAGGAAATAAATTTATTTATAAGAAAATGCCCCTTTGAGCATCAAATAACAAGTTTTATGTAGCATTTTTTTACTTCAGTAGGCTGCAACATTTTACAAAGAGGTTGCTAAAAATCCACTGCTGAAATGCATGCACATCTGGAAAAAAAAAATGCTAACTGATCAATGGCCCCCACCACGTATAGTCAAACTTTGGGGCAAATAACAGAGTAAAATGTATAAAGCATCAAAGGATTTTGAGCAGTTGGAACTTCATTTACCCTGTTGGCTTTTTGCCACGTATTAAGGGTAAAGCCTCTGGTCTTACTAAGAGTGCCATGGGATCTGTACTAGTCCAGAGCATGTGGCTCCTCATTTTTATATGTCATCAGAAAGATGGAAAGCCAGGAGCACATCTGGGGTCTGAGTTTAATACCAGCTCTGGGGAAAGGGTACCACATAGTCAATCACCTCCCACATAAGCCAGATTTTCCCCAAAAGATTAGCTGAAGTGCCAGGAAAACATGGGACTGTGTTTCACATCCTATGAGGAGCTCACAGCAAGTAGGCTAAATGTTGGTGATGTCAAGATATGTTGGGGTTTTGTGCCTGAATGACACCTGCACATGAAGAGCCTATCTTTGCCATTATGGGGCCCTGGCCAAATGACCCCTCATGTGTCTGGGCAATCAAGAAGGAGTGATGGCTGGTGCACAGAGATCTGCCATGCAGTTAAGGACAGCCTACTGCTGGGCCCCCACTTTTCATGGCAGGGGTTTGAAGTATAAGCCCTAGTTGGGGGTGCAAGTCCAGAGTAGAGACATTCAAGAAACTGAAGATTCAATATAGGACCCTGTATTCATCATGGTTTCCCAGAGAAACAGAACTCATAAGATATATAGAGAGATACATATAAAAGGAGATTATGCTATAAGCTCACGTGGTTATGGGGGCTGAACCATGATCTGCCATCTATAAGCTGGAGGATCATGAAAGATGGTGGTGTAGTTCAATCCAAGGCCAATCGTGCTAGGGGGAATGATGGTATAACTCCCAATCTGAGGTCAGACTCCAAAGGCCTGAGAACCAGGAACTCTGATGTTCAAGAACAGGAGAAAATGGATATCCTAACTCAAGAAGAGAGAGAATTATCCCTTCCTCTGCTTGTTCATTCTCTGCAGGCCCCCAGGACAATGGCCACCCACCTTGTAGAGGGTGGATCTCTTTACTCAATCTACTAAGTCAAATGCTAAACTTTTCCAGAGGCACCCCCACAGAAACACCCAGAGATTTTTTTATTTTATTAGCTCTCTAGGCATCTCTCAGATCAATCAAGTTGACACATAAAATTAACCGTTACAGGGGGCACCTAGGTGGCTCAGTGAGTTAAGCATCTGCCTTTAGCTCAAGTCATGATCCCAGGGTCCTGGGATCGAGCCCCACATCGGTTACCTGCTCCTCTGGGAGTCTGCTTCTCTCTCTCCCTCTGCCCCTCCCTACCATTCATGCATGCTCTCCCTCTAAAATAAATAATAAAATCTTTTTTAAAAAATTAACCATTACATTGGAGTACCCGGGTGGCTCAGTCAGTTAAGCATCTACCCATCTGCCTTCCGCTCGGGTCATGATCCCAGGGTCCTGGCATCAAGTTCCTGGGGGTTCCCTGTTCAGGGGGGAATCTGCTTCTCCCCCCCCTCTGTGCTCTCTCTTTCTTTCTCTCTCAAATAAAACCTTTAAAAAATGCTTTAAAAAAAATTAACCGTTACAGACACCGAGCTGAAAGAAACCTATACTTATATACACATGAGACTTTGGTAGATTAAGGGACTTTGTGGAATCCAGAAACGAAATTCTAATTTGGAGGATCAAGAAAGTTAGACTAAGAGTTTTATTGGAAAACATTTTGAGAACTGTATCTGACATTGTGATTTCTTCATACACACACACACACACACACACACACACACATGTACATATACAAATATATACATCATGAGTTCAGTCTTTATTCTCTGCCACAGTCAGAAAGGAAACTGTAATTGGAAGGATTGGATAGCAGCTCTGCTACTCTTTCCTAATAGTTCGTGTAGTTTCTAATGACCCGAACTCCACACAGGAGGCCTTTGTAATGGAGCCGTGTCACCACGGGAGCTGTGCAAAGTGAGTGTTACTTAATCACAGCCACCAAGGACGAAAAATGTAGTATTTCTCAAGGAAGCTGGTGAGGTAATTTTAAAATACCACTCATGTAATGTGGAGTGGGAGGAGGCTTCCATTTTTGGCCTCTCTTTTATCTGCCAGTTTGAAGGCTTTGGGTCAAAATAAAAATTTCTAAATGGCATTCTTGATCACACAAGGCCAAGGCCAAGGGCAGCTTTCTGAGTGGGCCACATTATGCACAATCCAAAGCTGGCGAAGGTGGGCATGCTGGGAAGGTTTCACGGTGCTGGAGGGCATATAGGAAACCACGCGTGTGCCAAAGCACTTGTTACCCAGGGGGCTAGCCAAGTACCCAGGGGGTAAAAAAGTCATTTAAAATGCTTATTCCAGGGGCAGCTGGGTGGCTGAGTCATTAAGCGGCTGCCTTCGGCTCAGGTCATGATCCCGGGGTCCTGGGATCAAGGCCCACAATGGGCTCCCTGCTCTGCTGGAGGCCTGCTTCTCCCTCTCCCACTCCCCCTGCTTGCGTTCCTGCTCTCACTATCTGTCTGTCTGTCAAATAAATAAATAAAATCTTTAAAAAATAAAAGTAAAAATGCTTATTCGAATTCAGGGAGATAAAAACGTGGAAGTCAACATAATTGGTTTTTGTCATGCCTTTAAATGCAAGCCCTTGCTCTGGTTGAGAGTTTCCGCTGCTGACTCAAGCTTTTGTCCACAGCTGGGCAGAGCCCACGTGCTCGTTAGGGTTAGGGTGATCCATTGACTAAAATCTGGACGTGGGCTTTCACGCATACTCTGCCTTGATTCAGGAGCAGGACGAGTCGTAGTCTTTGTGGAGCTTATGATCTAGTGGGGAAGCAGACATTGAACATAGTATCACAAGTATGCGTGCCTTGATATATGGGAGTTACAGAATGAACAGGCACACGGCTGACAGAACGGGGTGCTAACTTCATTTCAGTGTCAGGGAGTGTTATATATCATTGTAGACGCATAGATTTTAAATATATTTGTATATATATGCACATTATATGTATATGGATGTATAGATTAGAGTTGCCAAATTTACCAAATAAAAACATACGCTGCACAGCTAAAATTGAATTTCAGATACATGAGTCACTTCCCAGTATAGGGATGTATCACGCGACAGCTGGGACATAATTACACTAACAGAGTGAGTATTTAGTATTTCTCTGAAATTCATATTTAACAGTGTCTTCTCTTTTATTCCTGGAAGCTCTTATAAATGTGTTTGTATGTGTGCATGTACTCTCCTGCAGACATTCACCCACCCAAGAGCAAACCTTAGGGAAAGGGAGATATGAGAAGTAGAAAATACCCAGAAATAGGGCCTATAAATGTGGCCCCTAAAACCTTATTCTTTCCGATGTCTTCTTTTCCACTGTTTTTCCGTTTTGAACAGGGAGTACTAAGCGCTGGTGTCCCTATGTCTTATTTAAGGCACCTAATCTCCAGTTCTTAAAGGGGTGAAAACTTCAGCCATTTTCAGCGTCCTTCTCTCCTCCCCATATCGTCCTTTCTTATGTAGAGCTTATGTAAGCCTTCTCCTCCCAACTGACCCCAGCAAGGGGCACTCTGGGCACAGAAATTGCCTTGAGATTCCAAGGTCATAATTTTGATTGTAGGAATAATTCAGCTCAACCAGGATATAACAAGGATAGGGGGTGCTTGCAGTTCTGAAACACAGAGAAGCACGAGTTGTGATTTCAACTGAGAAAATTAATTTTGGGGGAATTACATGTCATATCTGAACAAATGACTTCCCATGTCACTGGAGTCGGGCTACGCATGTATGTCCCTATTATTGTTCTTGCTAACTTTTGGATCATTCCTCGACTCAAAATCCTCTGCTCCCTCGTCTTTAAAACAGGCGTGATCAAGAAACCCATGGTCGACCATGAGGATTAAACAAGCTAATGCCAATAAATAAATAAATAAATAAATAAATCACGGTAATACCTGGAAGAGATGGTAAAATCTAGGAGATGCATAGGAGGGAAAGGCCAGCCCCCACCGCACAGCCTCCAGTGTCTTCTGAATCACCCAACATCTCAGAAGTCATTCCAGATGTCTCTCACCTGTTCTGAGAAACATAACCAAGAGTCCATTTCAGTGTCCTCTCGTAAAGAACCTTCGGGTATTTCAGGGGTGACTAAGTTTCCTCTCTGGAAACGCAAGGAGAGACCACAGCAGCCGTAATTAAATGAAGACTCAGCAGAATCAAGTGTGGAGTTTCCTGGGATATGGTGCAAAGCCAAAATCCATTTTATGCTCTGAATGTTTACTCCTCATGCTGGGAGCATCTCCAGGCTATGAGAACAAATTTTTCTTTGATGCTGACATATTAAAATAGATAACCCTCAACATTCTTTGTTAGTCAGAAGATAGATGGCCTTAGAGACCCACTCTGTCACTGGTGAAATAGATTTTGCCATCATCAAAGATAGAAAGCTGGACCCTACTCGACACCACAATTAACTTGAATAACATTTTGATGTTTTGGGGTTTTTTTGTCTTGTTTTGTTTTTTTGTAATTAAGACTCAGAGTGCAGGATTATTTTTTATAAGAAAGAGTTTTTTTTTTTTAAATAAATGAAGTAAAAACTCTTAAACAATTTTATTTTGGCTGCAGAAAAAAAGGTCATATGATTGTTTTCAAAGGCAGCTACATTTTGACAACCACAAAGCCAAGTGCATGCTATATAAAGATGTTATACTATACCTTTACTTCTTGTCAACTGCCATTAATCTGTAACTTCTGAAGAAGAAACCAACATTTTTTAGGCATGTCTATTGAACTGTGTCCGAATGTAGCAATAAGAAATTTCATTTTACTGGGTGGAGTTTCGGATGCTCAACGTTGACCTTTACCTTCAGGGCTGTGTCCTGCCCAGTATACTCTTCTCCAAAGACTGCAGTAAACCTGTCAAGTCGGGTTGCTCTTGGAGTTGGAACTAACTGAAGCAACAAGCTGATGAATTTTACCCAATTAGTGGCCTTGAGACTGCTCATCAAAGCCACTTGGCATTTTAAGAGTTGGATAACCCTATCAGACATTTTCTAAATATGCTCTTATTTGGTTCATTTCCTATTTCTACTCATAGCTGCTACACAATTGTATTTGAGTGAAAAGGAACTTCAGTTTCAAATTTGGAACGTTGACCTAAGTTACATGGGAAGGAGGAAATACCAGCTATTGACAAAGGAAATGTAAATACATCTCTTGCCCTACGTTGATTTCTTGTGGATTTAGTCGGATATAAGGTGATGGGTCTGATAAGTGACATAATTTCCACATCTCTGATGGGATAAAAATAATTTCTGCTTTAGGCTCTTTTATAACCTGGACGATGGAAGTTTGGGGGTCATGATGCTTGGATACCACTCCCTGTACATCTCAAAAGTGTGAATTAACAGCAAGGAAGGAAATTGGAAATGCTGTTGCCGGAACTATAGGGAGGATGGAATGAACTGAAGGATTAGGGAGATCTGGGGCTAGCTCCACAAAGTGCTGTCATCTCTGATACGCTCTGCGGTGTTAGGAAAACCTCTGCCCTGCTGGCTTCCTCCACCCATCCTGACCTCAGTCAAAACCTTTCCCATATCTTGACCTACACTCCGTTCTTTTTGAGTGTCATCAGGTTCTCAGATTTAAAGAGGAGAACTTGGTAACCGTATTGCAGAAAACCACAGAAGGGGGCAGCATGGGGGTTCCTAACCCACAGAAATTTATTTTCTTAAAGTTCTAGAAGCTGGAGGTCCAAGATCAAGGTGCTAGTCAGGTTTGCTTCTGATGAGGGCTCCCTCTGGCTTCCTGTGTCCTCATATGGCCTTTCCTCTGTACACGCCTCTTCTGAGGACTGAGCCTCCAGTCCTGTAGGATTAGGGCCCCACCCATATAACCTCATTTGACTCGTTACCTCCTGAAAAGCTTTATTTCCAAATACAGTCACTTTGGAGGTCATGGTTTCAACATGGGGGGTAGGGACACAGTTCAGTCCATCATGATGACGAAGAATAAAACAGAGTATCTGTTTTGGCAAATTTCTTCTGTGCTTCTAGCCTATGAATGTTGTTTGGTTGCCCAGGATAAAGAAACATTTTGCATCAAAACCCTGAGTGGAATATTTTATCAAGAAACATAAAATTTTAGGAGTATGGAATAGAGTCCTATGTCCTCGAGAGCAAATATCTGTAGCTAATATTGAACATTGTCAATGTTGACTTGTTTTCACACTGCTACTTTTTATGCAGATGTCTTTGCAGGAAGGAAAAAAATGTCTCAAATTTAATAGTACTGTATAAGACACTAATCATTGTTCTATGCCATGAGATCCGGCACTGATCAAATTCTATTTACCGACGTATAACAGCTGTAGACAGTGAACTTTTGTAGCTGTTTCAGCTATTAAGACTCTTTCTGGCACCAGAATTATAAAGCCCAAAAACTTAGATTCACAATTTATAAAATGGCAAACACTGTTTCTAGAAAATGTAAAGGTATGGATTGCGGCTAATGTGAATACCCTAATTCAGGCAATGGGTTGAGAAGCAGATGAAAGCCTAATTCAGCCTCCCTGAAACTCAGTTTCCCTTTCCATAAAGAAGTAACAGACAAGATGATCTTTTGGGGTCCTTCTGGGAAGAACGTTCTCCAATCCTGGAAAATGAAGGGGGAAGATGAGTTAATAAAATTAGCGAACAGAGCCAGTTAAGCATCTGACTTGGACTTAGGTCATGATACCAGGGTCCTGGGATGGAGTCCTGCGTCAGTCTCTGTCATCAGTGCAGGGTCTGTTTATCCCTCCCTCTGCCCCTTCCCCTGTTTGCGCGCTCTCTCTCTCTCTCAAATAAATCAATAAAATCTTTTAAAAAATTAGAGAACAGGTATTGTGTGGTAAAAGTAGCTGAAATAAGAATTCAAATGATATTGGCAGGATCTTTGGAATACATGATTATAGACAAGCCTCCTGCAAGAAATCATATAAGCTAGACTTTGGAAAATGTATGATATGAAGCAAAATCTTGGGCTCTATCCATGTAGTGGATCCACGTCCAGTCTTTTCCCATCTCTAATTACAGTGCATCTGTAATTGAAAGATGTCTCCAGGGAGGTGTCCTGTCGACCAGCCTTCTGCCTGAACAGTATCACCCTAACACACAGTTCTTAAGAGATCTCACAGCTCTGACAAGTTACACATCTTTCGTGTAAGACCGCGGTGATATTGTGACTGTTTGTTCAACCCCCTGCTGGAGCTGGGATTCACACACTGAAGCTGTATTTCTTGAGTGAATTCAGATTAAATCTTTGTTTTCCTTCTATCCTATGGCACAGCTGCCTTAAAATTCACCACCACCAACAGAGGAAGGACTTCCTCCAGATAAGGACCCACAGGAAATTTCTTTTATGAATCAGATGAAGCGGTAGATCCAACCCACCGTGGAGAGTTTGAGACAGTGACATGCCAGGCTGGTATTATAATCTCATTTGCCACATGCTTGTTGAGCAGCCTTTGTGCTGGAAGCTACTTTAGGCATCTGGGAAGGAGTGCCGTGCTGTCAGATTCATGCATTGTCCCCAAGGGGTTTCACCAGGCCTAATATCCCAGCTAAAACCTGCCTTATCTCCCCTTCACAACAGGGAGAGAGGCAGAGAAAGTCAAACCTACAATAAATATATTGCCGAAGCCTCTACTCCTTCTCTTAGTTAATTTGCTAAATTGATTGGGGCTCAGCTCCTTGGGATCAGGGTGGAAATGTCTTAAGTCATCATTTTTCGATCGATGCATGGTGGAATTACATGGAAAAATAAAAGGAGCGAAACTGGAATTCCTATGCCCTTGATTTCACCTCCCGAGCTTCAGCCCCCCAATTCCTGAAGGCTCGAGTTTCCTCACGTGCCCATTTGAGCAATAACGTCCACGCCACAGAGAGACGCTGAGATCTCCTGTAGTTAAGATGGTGTGAATCCAGCCGGGTGACTCGGCCGTGATTTCCTTATCTATAAAATGGGGTTGGTAGAAATAGTCCTTCCTTCACAGGGCCGTTTGAGGACTAAGTGGGTAGATGACAGACACACAGAGTACTCTGGACACTCCTTGGCCTCCAACTAGCCGGCAACAAATCCTACTTGTCACCGTTTGACGGAGTGCGACTCTCCTAGTAGATGCCTGATGAATTTGCACTTCCCCTCTCTTTTTTCTTCTCAAATTGCCTCATTGAGCGCACATAAAAAACTGGAAGGCAGATTTCTGTCATGCTAAGAATATTCTCCAAGTTCCAGAGTCTTCCTGGCTACACTTCAGGAAGTGCTCTTTGGAACTCCAAAGTCAAAGAGAGCTGAAGAGTTGGAAAAGACTTCTCTAAAATAATAGTTTAGATACACAAACTCACAAGGCTGGGGTGGCCGCATGTGTTAATCTGTAACCTGAGGGAACAGAAACGAATTGCCTCTGGAACCCCTTCTCACTGCAATAACACAGGAGTCCACCAACGGACTACAAATGTGTACCTAAGGCTGTTAACTCCACTGGGGAAAGTAGAGTGCTGGAACCAAAGTGAAGATCATGATATAAACCCCCGCCCCCCGCCAGACAAGTGACGTGTATTTGTGCATTATGAGTTCCAAGTGGAACAGGTGAGGATATGTTACAATTAATTATTTTCAAATTCATCAGCACCTCGAGCCCGTGCCCTCCTGCCAAGGGGCTGGTAGCTCCATTTTCAACATTACACTGGGTGGTAAACCTGTGTATTATGGAGCAGACTGTTCTGGGAAGAGATGCTTGGAATGAGGTTCTTTATATTCAGCTCAACTAGAGGAAATCTCTTTTTAGTGGTGTCTCCATTCAAGCAAAAATCTGATGGTACAGAATTGAAAGGCTAAGATAACATGACAGGAACAGAAAAAGCCTGTGAGTAAGGGCTGGGAGAAATGAACTCTGTAGATAGGTTGCGTTGACAGTTGTGTGAATATCGTCAAGAATTCTTGTTTGCGTGGGTTTGGGGGATTTTTTTTTGTACTGACTAGAGTTGAGGAATAACTGAATTAAAAGGGTTTCTGAGGTGGTCCTTGTGTCAGTGACTAAATGGCAACATCACTCCTGTAGCCTCATTTAGGTTGAACTGCCTGGCCCAGGGACGTTGGAGGAAAGTGGCATCCCCTTGAGGGGACCAGGACCCGATAAAGCCCGTGCCTCAGAGGTGGCGGGAGAAAGGCCGCCCTGGAAGTGAGCCTGGGCGAGTGAGCAGGAGCAGCCCTTGACAACAGACTGGTTCTGCTACAGGACCTACCAGAGTGATTAACATTAAATAAATGAAGGTGTCCCCAGGAAAACTGCACCACAATCACGACTGTCAGAGAGCTTGCATGAAGTTAGCATACAAAATGGTGCCCCTCACGGTTCACTTCCTCAGGAAGGCCATTCGGGCGCTGAGTGGGACTATCAGGTGTGATCTGATCTCCAGGCTTCTCACAGGGACCAAGAGATCAAGGAGTCAGGGGGACTGACAGTGAGGCATGATGTGATAGGATGCGGAGGCTGATGGTGATGCAGGCGACAGAAATGAATCACCTCCTGAATGTGCTGACGCCGGCGCTGGGGGAGGAGGCGGGCTGGGGCTCAGCCATGTCAGTGTAGGAAAAACAGGAAGTCAACTCCAGCTCGACCTGTCTGTGCCTGAGCCCGGCTTGCAGTTATGTAGGTCCTGCAGTTATGCAGAAAATGAAACACAACAGAAAATATCTTAGCACCTTTGGGAAAGACGGCTTATTGCCTTTCCTGTCTCACTTTTCAGCTCCTATTAGATATAAACTATGATAAAGGTACCGAGTTCCTTTTCTGATCGCCTAAAGGACTGCATCAACTGATCAATAAAGTCATCATGAAGATACCATCGCAACAAACACTAACTAGGACCAAAACTTGATAATACTATGAAAGAGTTCGTTGTTTCTCTACTCCTCTGACCCAGATATGGCCATGGAGCTCTAGTTTTCTCCAAATGAATTAATGTCCTCAATTCGATTGTAAATTCCTTCAGGACAGGGGCCATCCTAAGTTAAGATTGTTTGCAAATTTGCAACAGTTGCTAGCACAAGATGCCGTGACTTATTTTGGTATGTCAAGAGCTAAAGGAAATATTATTGATGTATTAAAAGCCAGGAGTAGATGAGAGGAAGAGGCCAATGAGGGGAAGGGAAAACTCGAAGAACATGAGTCCTTTCTCTAGTGTGGCAGAACATCAAAATAGAACTCCATGATAGGCAGAAAACAATCCTATTTTCATCATCTCAGGACTGATAGTGTTAGAGAAAAATCACCAGATTCCTTGATCAGACAGCCTTAGGTCATTCTTTGCAAGCCCTCGTAATCACAAATGGCCCAAAGCAGTAGACTAAATGGACTCGCACATTTATAAATAGAGGCTACATTAGGAAGGCCTACAGTCATAGTACTGGAATTTTTTTTAACCGGATCCAGGTTTCTCTAGATCCTATTTAGTCTGTAAAATAAAATAACAATGAAAATTCAGAAGAGAACCATGTACGCACCATTATGTGAACAGAATCCCTGAAAGACTGCATTTATATTGTTTCTGGAAAGCAATGAGAAGCTTCATACAATTACATTATCTCAAATTATGACTTCCTGTTGTTTTCCAGAGTTGGTAAAAAATAAATGATGTGTCATATTTAATCTCCTTTGTCCTTAGATTCACCATAATAAATATTAAGGTAGTGCATTTATTACAGTGCTTTTCACTTGAAAGACAATACCCATTAATTTTAAACCTTGTGTTGATGTTCCCTCCAACACAGTATTCGAATATTGCTGTTTCAGTTCTAAATTATTTTTAGACAGGCTGGATCAGAACTGGGGATGTAACACCACAATTACTTTCATCTCAACACTTTTGTTTTCCTTTACTTCTGGAAAATTCTCAACTATCATTTCTCAAAAATTCTTCTCTGCCATCTTCTCCATTTTTTCCTTCTGAGAATCCCACCAATGCATGTTGGAACCCCTCAACCCTACTCCATGGTCCATATCTCATGGTCACTCTTTCATACTTCATATCATTTCATCTCTATGACTTTATATAGTTTTTCTGTCACTGTTCTGTTTGGAACCAGAGAGGGGTATATGAAAGTATGAATTCACTGTGCCATTCACCAAAGTTCTCAGCAAAATTACTGTATCTGTTAAATGCATCATTGCAATTCCACCTATAACTTTGAAGATATATCCAATAAATTTACATGTACTAATAAGTATGTGTACTTAATAAGTGTGTGTGAGTACTTACTAAGTTCACACTTTCACTACACTTTTTTTTTTTTTCTTTTTCTAGAAAGGGCTGGATTTAAGTAACCCAAATATTTAAAAAAAAAAAAAAGGCAAGGAAACAAAAACCCAAAACTTCAGTAAATCCTTCCATATACAAAATTCCAGCTTTCTGTAATACATAAATACTTTAAGCTGATAAACAAAAACGGTAGCGATTCCGTTTAAACCAAAAACAAATGTGGATAAAAATGTACCTAATCCTCCAGAGAATCAGGGCAGCCCCTAAGAATTATGTGCATTCCACACAATGTGAAATAAATATATCCTCTAAATTTTAGAGCCTTAAGGTGTGACTGCTTTAGTACGCCAAATAAAGCCCACAAAAGTGCAGCAACAAAATACATAAATCAATAAGCCATTTCTCTCTATACCGCATACTTAAATAATCCTTTTTGAAGTGGGAGTATATCACTGGTAATAAAAATAAAGACTTTTTCTTCAATCACTGTTCTAATTAGTTCAGGTTTACCTTCTTTTAGGGCTCTGTGTAATATCACTAGCACGTATGATAGTTACAGAAACAACACATCCCGTAGAATTGAATTTGTAAAAGCCTTAGGTTCGAAGTTTATTTTCCTAATGAATATGAAGTTCAGCTATTTTATTCGAAGGCACTAGCTACCTTTGCTGGTTGAACAAAATGAGCACGTTGAGAGAGAAAGGTCTTATAAATTCTGCCACTGGAATAAATTATGTTCAAGTTTTCTCTCCTCCCCTTTTAGAATATAAACTCTATTTGATCTTGTAGAACCCAATCTGGATTGCACTGCACTATATTCCCAGATCCCATATTCAACAAATACTTCTTTAATGAGCATCTGTGTCTTAACAAATACTTTTCTCAATTTATCAGGCAGACATGATTTAGGAACCCGAAATGTTTGGAAATCAAAAATTCAACAGTAAGACCTTGACATGTTTCAAATTCAATTTCTCATCACTGAGTCAGTTATAACAATCTTTTCCATGAAATGAAGGAACTAGTTAGTGATTATAGACAATAGGAAAAGAAGGTTACTATGATATGCCAACATCCCATTGTGTGCCAAAAGTAGATCTTCTCTACATGAATATATGCCTCCTTGGTCCTCCTACATTTGGTTTTCTCTTTCAAGCTTCAGCTTGGTTCTCAAACTTCACCTGCATAATTTCTTGGTCTCTGCTAATCAGATTCCAACAGACAGGAGTACTGAGAAAACAAGGGACTCTGGGTTGTACTTCAGGTCCCTTGACCTTTGATTTCCAATTTGTGAACATCTGGTTCATCCCTATTGTAGCAAATCCAAATGGTTATGAGGAGGTTTGCCTTGTTTTTACCTCTAGCATGACAGTCAACTTAGAACTTGTCTATTTATTTTCTATCTTGTATAAGAGAATAAGAACAAAAAGATCTACTCTGTTAGTTACATAAACTTTCCTGCAGCAGGTTGGCAGGTGAAAAGTCATGGAGAGGTTTTCAGGCCTGCTTTCCTTCTCTCCTCACCAAAAGTCTCTCCTCAGGAAAGTCTCTATTCTGCCTTCTAAGGCAGAGATGCACCTGGATAAATCCATTCCATGAAGGGCTCCCGATTGTTCTTTAGGATAGCACCTGCTAAAGCTCGTCCTAAATTTGTCACTTAGCGATCTGTGCTTTGTGACTTCATTTTCCTCCCTGAGACTGGGAAGAGTGAGGCCATTTCTCTGCCATTAAAAAAAAATCATTGTAAGTATGAATGATAAATGCGTTCAGGATCCAAATGGCAGGCGCTATGTGAAAACATGACCAAAGGAAACTGTGAGTCATCTGGAACGCTGGTTCCCAACCAGGGGTGATTTTGTCCCTGGGGGCATTTGCAATGCCTGAAGACATTATTGATTGTCACATTTGCATGTGGGGTCACGCTACTGGCATCAAGTAGATGGAATCTAGAGATGCTACTGAACCCCTAAAGCAGAGGACTGAACAGAGGAACAAGGAACTATCCAGCCCCAGATTTCAGTAAGGAAGTCTGAGCAGCCATTTCCAGCAGCATGTCTTTAGTTCTCTAGTAAGATCGTGTATGAATCATGTTTTTGTTAATTCTCTATATTTATGATGTTTTGACATCTTTTTCTCTTTTTTTGAAAGGTTTTATCTAAATTTCAGGTAGTTAACGTAAGGGTAGTAAGATCCATTTCAGGTGATGTACAACATGAGGACTTGCTGATTCTGGAGAGACGGCCCTTTCCCGGGCCACCAACTCCTAAACAGAGCAAGCAGCTTGCCTGGGAACACGCAATTTATACACTGACCCACCAATCCAGAACCCACACCCTCAACCATCTCCTTTCTCAAACACTCACAAATCAAGCCAATACTCCTCTTGCCTGAAATCATCCCAGGGCCAGGTACCAGTCAGCTAGAGACAGACACCCCCTACCCCAGAACCACTGAAACTATCCAATCTATTTAATCCTTAACTCTTTCAGCGTATCTACGTGCATCACCCATGTCTTCCCGCAAAAAAACCCCAATATAGGCTTCTGACCCCGCTTTCCCATCATCCTTTGGCCTCCTGAGTGATGCTTGTCGCACTCCTGCCTGTGGGCCTCCATGCTAGGCCACCTGTTTCTAAGGGGTCCATGAGCATCAACCCCTTCCCTCATGACCGTCATATCTGTATCTGTGTGTCTATCTCTACCTGATTAAGACAAATCCTGGGTGCATTTAAAACCACTAGTAACTTTGGAGATTAAAATGAAAGGAAATGTAACAGACATGTATTTGAAATCCTCCAACCAGCCCTATGAGGTCACGGGATTTCTGAAAAGGGCTCTAATAGAAAGTTTTAGAAAGTGTGACTTGAGGTAAGTCACTTTGTTCCTTAAAGCCTCAGCTTCCTCATCTCTGAAATGGGGTCTCACAAGTGCCCACTTCATAGGGGTTGTTGGGTAAGTAAGTCCAATAAAGCATAGGCAGAACACAATGTATCAATGAGCTCCCGGGAAAAGTTAGCTCTTACCGCAGTTAACAGAATGATGGGATGCCAAAATTAGTTAGGGAAAGCTTTCAAAGAGAGATGATTTTTTTGACCTACATCTTACAAAATAAATAGAAATTCAAGATGCAAATGGGGTGGGAAGAATTCACTTTAAGAAGGAGAGGGGCGCCTGGGTGGCTCAGTGGGTTAAAGCCTCTGCCTTTGGCCCAGGTCATGATCCCAGGATCCTGGGATCGAGCCCCGCATCGGGCTCTCTGCTCAGCAGGGGGCCTGCTTCCTCCTCTCTCTGACTGCTCTCTGCCTACTTGTAATTTCTGTCTGTCAAATAAATAAATAAAATCTTAAAAAAAAAAAAAAAAAAGAAGGAGAGCAGGCACGAAGCATCATGTGGTGACAGTACGCAGTCCAAAGCATAGGGCTTTTTCTTTTCCTTATCCTCTGCTTTTTCTCAGTTAAAACATCATGGTAGGTTTCTTATTATTCTGTTCAGATATTCTAATTGCTATATATCATATATCATTTACATACATCATTTACATTTAATTTATATATTTATATAATTTATATAATATCTATATGTACTATTTCATTTCTCTTTTGTTGGTGATACAACACATCCGAAATATCCCCAGATAAATAAATTCCTTTAGGTTTCCCTGGTCTCTGAAAGCAGTGTTTTTTCTGAATTTCATTTGTTCTCATCTTTCTTGCCAAGAAGGAAGAAAAAGGACTAATAGGACTTAGGTTAGCTTGGTTCCTTCATTGCTTCATGCCCCAGCCTCGTGGCTGTCCTGAGTCTACAGGGTTTGGTTGTTAGAACAAACATCATTCAGGCATGGTCTGTAACGGTTCCCTGGAGCTATTGTGGAAGAGCCCGTGTAATAAATACATAATCATGAACTTGTTAAGAGAGACATTTACTCATTTGTCCAACATGGCTCCGCTCAGTCTACCTCGTAAGTAAATCTATATTTAGTCAGTGTCATATTGATCTGTAACCAGACTACCCTTTAATGTTCCTACAGAAACACACCATTAAAAAAAATAATAATAACTTGATGAGAAAAATCCACTGCAAGTCTCATCTCATTTTAAAGCAGAAAGAAAAATAATGTTCTGCTTCCCATCGTCATGACTTTATTTAAAACAATACCAAAAAAGTGAACACCAAGATCCAGTTCTGAGAATATTGTTACAGAGAATCTCAGAGTCTTTCCAAATAACACAAATTTTATGAAATTCAATGTTAGGAAAACTAATGACAGAAGACTACATGATGTTGGGGCTGGATGATCTGTAAATGGGTGTGCATGCAGTATCCTGTTTTTCTATACTTTTAGAATGTGGTTTTTTAAAGTTATTTTTAAAGATTTTATTTATTTATCTGAGGTAAAGAAAGAGAACATAAGCAGGGTGCAAGGAGAAGGGATGTGTTGCAGAGGGAGAGGGAGAAGCAGACGTCCTGCAGAGCAGGAAGCCCAATACAGGGTTTAATTCCAGGACCCTGAGATCTTGACCTGAGCCGAAGGCAGACGCTTAACTGACTGAGCCACCCAGGCGCCCCTAAGATGTTTCATAACAAAAGGATTACCCTATATAATACCTCCTCGACACTACCTATAATTTGGGTAAATATTACCTAAAATTAGATAATTTAAAATAAAACATAAGTCATATCTGTATGAAACTGCAACAGGATAAACGGTAAGAAGTCACAGTGAACTAGAATCTGTTCAAAACAGAATCGAACACTCTGAGGGTAGGATATTTTTAATGATCACGAGTAACACAAAGCTAAGTTTTCATCTTTACTTAAATTTTGAAGAATTACCCTAGTACTTAGAGAAAATGAAAACATAATGAATAAACTTTTGTTTATTTACTATTTAAAGTCTAAATACCTTAACACAAGTAGAAAAGCTCCAGCTACAAATGGGCAGGGCATAAAACAAATCCTGGATTACAGCTTTAAGATACCTTATAGCTTAATACTTGTTTTATTCATTGAGTCAGAAATTTCTCGGTGAATAAGAGTGTTTACAGGTGTGAATCAGAAACCTGTGCAGTTTTTTGTTGTTGTTGTCGTTCTACAAAGGAACCACTTTTGGTTTGTGTGTGAGAATTGTACTGAAGCAGACAAGACCAGTGGTGATATAAGGTGTGCCTAAAAATGCCACCGACGATCACCTTTCCTTTCTATACTGTTCACGTATTAAAATCTGCCCTTCAGCTCATGGCTTTAGCTGTTTTCTGGCTGGTTGGTTGGTTGGTTGGGTGGTTTTTCTTTTGCACAGCTGGAAAAATTAGTGACCTTGCTGCCTCTGTGCCTGAAATGATACTTTAGTTGCCTAAAGTAATAAAATGAATCTTTTGTAAGTCTTTATTTATATAGCGAGATAGAAATTCTGGATACTTTTTAGATACAATAACCAAGATTCAGCAAATAAAGATTATGTATGGAGAACTTTCTAACTTTCAGTCTAGCAAAAATACTCTGCCAATATAAGAACTTAAAGAAAAATGCAGTCACCTTTTATCTCATTGCCACGAAAGTAAGAGTTATTTCTGACAATTATAAGTAATCAAAAATGAAGTTTATTTATTTATTTGACTCGGGAGGAGGAGAACGAGAGTCATTGCAGGGGAGTAAGTTAGAAAAGTGTCAGTGTGCTAATAATAGCACCTATTTTGGCATGACCCCAGGCATCAGTAATCCTTCAAAGCAATTGATATTATCACCAATTTACGGACATGGGAAGTAAACGCAAGTAAGTTTAAATGACTTGTCCAAAGTTAAAGAGTTAGTAACTTGCGGAGCCAGTATTCTTCTTAAGGCTTTGGCCTAAAGACCACAAGCTCAGCATCTGTCATTTTCATGGCCCTATTATATACAAACAGAGTTCCTGAAAAAGCCAATGCAATTTCCAGGGAGCAATTTACAATGGGGAGAAGAGCCTAGCACAATATGACACACAATTCTGTGCAACATTGGATGGGTGAGAGATTTATTAATATAGTTTTTATGTTATACACTTAGCAGATGTGCACATACTCTTGAGTTAAAAGGGCTAATTAACCAGGCTTTGAAGTGACCGTTAAGTTCTGCCCTAACCACATCTCTCATTGCCTACAAAATCAATAAGGACCTTATTAGCACATTTTTATATCCGATTCTGTAACCTGGGAAAATGGGTTCTTGCCTGATGACTAGCCATGGTGAGAAGCCTGTTTTCCTATTTAAAAAAAAAAAATGGCATTCCATATCAGGGGCCTGTTAGTCCCACCCTGAGATGGATCAGCAATCAACCTTTTTTTTTAAACATCTCAATCCTTATTTCAAGCGAGTCGTGATTTCTTTTCTTTCATCAATATGTATGAGGAACTTGGCCTGTTTGGAAGCTCTCTGACAGCTAAAGCAATCAACCCCAAGTCAGCAGTCCTGAAGTCTCTCTTGGTGGAACTGCTTGCTGATAGGTGAACCTGGGAAAGTCACTTCATTTCTGTGAGGTTCATTTTTTTTAGGATAAGAGCTGAACGCCTGCCACAGACTTGAGATTCTCGCTTTTGTTAATTATGTGAAGTGGTTGCATTTCCCATTTGTTTTAGGCACTAGCTGAAGGATGTGGAATTACTGAATCCATGCAGCACGAGGAATTATAAGGTGTTTAAAATTGTTGAGAAGCATAAAAAAAAAAGTCATCTCGTTCTCTTGGTACGTCACTACTTAAAAGGCCTCTGCCACTTGTCACCCATAGTATCTTCTCTTGTGCAGGGGTATCTCTCATAATATCCCTCAAGGTAAACTTTTTGGAAGCCCTTTAAAATAATCCTAAGAAGCAAATATATTTTAAGGAAACATGTACTTCGTGCTTGAAATACATCATCTCATCATCTCAGTGAATCCTTACCCACACCGTACTGCAGAGGCACTGTCACTTCTCCATTGGAGACACATGGAAACCAAAGCACAGACATGGAAACTATTTTTTTTAAAGATTGTATTTATGTATTTGACAGAGAGAGAGAGAGAGATCACAAGTAGGTAGAGCAGAAGGCAGAGATGGGAGTGGGGAAGCTGGCTCTCCGCTGAGCCAAGAGCCTGATGTGGGGCTCGAACCCAGGACCCTGAGATCATGACCTGAGCCAAAGGCAGAGACTTACCCCACAGAGCCACCCAGGCACCCGCAGACATAGGAACTATTGGGACAGTATCAATACTAAGTGCTGGAACCAGAATGTAAGCCTGTGCTCGTACCTTGTCTTTCTCCGTCCAACTTGGAAGGAGTTTTTCTGCATCTAGAAAGGTACAGAGTAGCTAAGGTCATTAAAAATAGCTATTATTATTATCATTATTATTAATATCCTCTGTGACCATTCCAAATTAAGCAGTATGAGCAATATCCTATAAACATTCAAGGAACACTAAAATTTCCATGCAAGTGTGTATCAGTTAGTTTTCACTGCATAACAAAATACTCCAAACTAAGTGGCTTACTAGAAAACTAATCATTTATTTATTCAAGATTTTTAAAGCCTGCTCTTCAGACTAGGGACATTTGGGTAGTTCTTTTGGTCTCAGCTGGACTCACTCATGTTTCTTCAGTGAGCTCTTGGGTTAGCTGAGAGTAAATGATCCAGGATGTCCTCCCTGGGGTGAAGTGCCTCGGTTCCTTGTGCTCTGTCATATTCCAGCAGCCTAGCCCAGCCATGTTCATTTGGTGGTGACAAGGTTCGACTAAGCAGCACCCAGAAACCTTCGTTTGGAACTAGATGACATCATCTCCATACATTCTATTGGCTAGAACAAGGCACAGGACATTCAACATGAAGGAGTAAAAAAAAATAGCCTTTTCCTCTGGATGGGAGAAACTGCAAGCAATGCAACACAGAGAGGGAAGAATTGTGGCCATTTGTAGCAAAATAAATATACACAATCAACTTTACCTGTTACACATCTTAAAAGAATAATATGGAAATACACATTTTTCTGAAAATCTCTTTTGTTCTATTTGCAATGGGGTTAGGGTGGTTGGTATGTTAAGTATTCTTTTACTGCCCAAGTATTTGTGATCAGGAAAGCTGAAGATATTGTCAGTCTCTCAAGATTTGAGTTTTGGACTGAAGTTATCAAAGTGTGATTACAGTAATCCTGAAATAATAGTTATTTTGTATTTGATTTACATTTCTCTATAAGGTTACCTCAGGCATTATCATTGTCAAATCAAACTTAATAGAATTTCAGTTGTTCTATCCCAAATAGCTTGTGTATATTTGAAGAATTCCCCTGCACACTTGTACTGACTCTCTCACCAAGGGATGTTCATTCTTTTGTGAGTTTGTTCTAATTGTGCCATTCACCGTATTAACATTAATTAGCAAACTCATCTTTCAACTTCACCCCCTTGGGACAGATTCAGTCAGGGTTGGGTAGGTAGGGAATTTAATTAATCTATCAGCAAATTGAATTTTTTATTAGGCACTTTGGGGTTTTTTTTTTCCTTTTTTTTTTATTTTTGGTATTGTATATTACAAAACTTATTTTGAGCTGGAGTCACCTAAAGATTTGTTTATTAGGAAGACAAAGAGTCCAGGTGCTTCTTCCCAGAGCATGGCACATAATAAAATATACCATCAATGTTCCTTCTGGGTAATGTTCAAGTAGATTTTTTTTTAACTATTTACTTAGATTGGACATTCTTTTCTAGATTGAACTGATGGAGGGACTATTGTACAGTAAATGTACCATAGTTGAATAGATAAACAACTGTTATTTATGGCTTAAGAACGAAGGGCATCCATGTGTGAGAATTTAATTCAATAGGGCTAATCTCAAATGCAATTAATGTTCACAATCTTTATGTGCCCCTATGGTAGTCTATTTGCCCAAGGAATTTATTGAAATAGGTACATTTAATTAAACTGTTTTCAGCACTTGAGCAAAGATACAATTTAATGTGTGACATTATCCTTAAAGAAAAAGAAAGAAAAAAATCTGGACACCTATTTTTTTAAAATTTCGTCTCTTGTCTTAAAAATGTGTAAAATTTGGGGGTACCTGGTTAACTCATCTGGTAAAGCATCTGCCTTCAGCTCAGGTCACGATCCCAGGGGCCCCGGAATCAAGCCCCACCTAGGGCTCCCTACAGTGTAGGGGAGCCTGATTCTCCTACTCCCTCTGTCCCTCCCTCTGCTCATACTCTCTCTCTCTCACCCTTAAATAAATAAATCTTTTTAGAATATATAAAATTGCAAAATATAAAGAACATACATCAAATGTTCCTTCATTTCCCACTTCTACACACACAGATACACACACACACAGAACAAACTCTGTAACCCTGTTTCCTTCAGGAATGAGTTTACAGAGCATGAACTATTATGCAAAGCTAGGTCAGTGAATTTGAGTGGTGTTTTTAGATGATAAAATTCACATGTACTTCCAGCTCCTAACTGGGTACATTTTTTTTTTCTTGTGAATATGAAGGGTTTAGAATTTTCTCAACATTACCAACTGGTTCTACAATCATCTGCTTCTGTGAATTCTGGAATATGATTTTGTTGTGTGCTTTGTCTGTCTAGGTTTCCCAATTCACATAACCGTAGGCAGGCTGACTTGGCCTAAAAGAATCATTTTCTTATGTGTGTGTTTTTTTACACGCTTTGTAAATGTGTGACACACAAATGGGACAGATGGAAATGAAATGGGAAAACACCATTGCCTCAATGTTCAGTGACCCTATAACTTGCATAATAACATAGGCTTACATAACACCTTCCAAACCAGATATCTGGTCCTGATGCCTTTACATGGATGGGTCCCAACCTTCAGTGAGAACTACCAGGACCTCAAATTCTACATTTGATTCTCCTGAAAAGAGAATCTAGTCTCAAGAATTTTAGTTTCTTTTCTAATGGAAAGTGATCCTATTAAGCAAATATTCACCTGTTTTATTTTATATTTCCATGCACAAGTTTTATTTTCATGTAGCTTTTAAACCTAGACAAAAGAACCAGGCAAAAATATCACAAGCAAAGGGAATAGATTTAACTTCATTAATAATAAGCTTTCAAATAGCCATCAAGGAGTGCCTGGATGGCTCAGTGGGTTAAAGCCTCTGCTTTCGGCTCAGGTCATGATCCCAGGGTCCTGGTATCAAGCCCTGCATCGGGCTCTCTGCTCAGCAGGGAGCCTGCTTCCTCCTCTCTCTCTGCCTGCCTCTCTGCCTATTTGTGATCTCTGTCTGTCAAATAAATAAATAAAATCTTTAAAACAAAACAAACCAAAACAAAAACCCAATTAGCCATCAATATTTCCATATAACCCAAAAGGAATTATCACACTGTTGTGATATTATATATTTCAAGTATTTTTTTTAAAGATTTTATTTATTTATTTGACAGACAGAGAACATAAGCAGACAGAGGCAGGCAGATAGAGAGGAAGGGAAGCAGGCCCCCCGCTGAGCAGAGATCTTGATGCGGGGCTTGATCCCAGGACCCTGAGATCATGACCTGAGCCGAAGGCAGCGGCTTAACCCACTGAGCCACCCAGGCGTCCTCAAGTATGTTTTTTAAATGAACTTTTTTTCATTTCTTTTTTGTTTAATTTATATATTTATTTTATGAGGAATGAGTGAGAAATGAAAGAAAGAAAGAAAGAAAGAAAGAAAGAAAGAAAGAAAGAAAGAAAGAAAGAAAGACTCCTCAAGCAGATACCCCACTGAACACAGAGCCCGATATAGGTCTCAGTTCAAGGCTCAATGTGGGGCTGAATCCTGGGACCCGAAGATCATGACCTGAGCTGAAATCAAGAGTCAGCTGTCCAATGACTGAGCCACCCAGGAGCCCCTTCAATGAACTTTGAATATTAGTTCCTATTCTTTGTCAGAAAAGACAGACAGATGGGAATACATAAAAAGAATAGAAGAGTTGAGCTCTTCCAAGCACACATTAATCCTTTCTAAATGGTTGTTTTTCCAACCTTCCCTTACTCCTCATTGTGCCCGTCCCTCTCTAAGCAACCTAGGGAATCTTTTGGTTTTTGTCCACCTCTTCTGAAGTGTAGACTTCCCTTAAGCTATTGTGCGAGAATATGTAATTACCCCCATCGTGGCTAAGCTATGATGTTATTATCCCCATCTACACAGGAAGAAACCAAGAAACCACGTGACTTGCTTGAATCTAAGTCATGAACTTTAGATCTCAGTGATATTTTGGGTTTGTTGGATTGTTGTTTTGTTTCTTTTCTTTTCTTTTCTCTCTCTCTCTCTTTTTTTTTTTTATCATGAAGTACATACCAGAAAGTATTTGGGGTACTAGAAAGCAGTCTATAAATACAAGCAGTGACTATTACGTATTTGTGAAAAGTTGATAGCATTCTTACCAATCTTCTAACACTTGCCTAACTTTAAGGAAACCAGGGTGATCAGAGCACAGCATTCTGAGGCTAAAGATGACCCTCAGAAGGCTTCCAAGAGGTGTTCAGTCCCCTCTGGTAACACGGTCTTATGTGGAAGCCAATGAGCCTGGGTTTGAACTACAAGGTCCTGGGTCTCAGAGTTGCTTGGCCAAACTACTTATGAACTTGTGACCATCAGCTTTCTCTTCTACAAAATGGGGATATCAATGTGTCAATGGCAATGCCTCTGTGCACATTACAGATAATGAGTATTAACATCACCCCTCAGAGTAAGGGGCTACCATTATTACCTTTTGTGAATTCCCAACTTCAGCTTGAGTTTTGCAAATCAAAAGCAGCATTTGGCATAATGAGACAGGAAAACTAACAGCCATACTGTTTGGGATCTCAGTGTTAGTAAATATAGATTGCAAATCAGGCAAAATTATATCTTCTCAGCTTAATCTACACCAACAGTGTGTAAACATGCAGATCGTTTTATTTTCAGAAGTGTCCAAAACTTACACCTGTTTCAGAACTTTAAATCAGTGACTTTAGGCATATTTTTACAGAAATAAAAATGTCAGATATACCTTCCTTTGTGAACATAGTCTCTTTATATTCATTTCAAAATAGTAGGGTATGGAAAGAGGAAGCAAAAAGACAATAATGAATAAGAATCCATACGCTCATTGAACCTGTTGTGAATCCAGAGACGTATCTGTCTTGAACCTATGAAAACTGTTCTCATCCCCTCCAACAAAAGCGTCTATATCCCAATTAATAGAAAGAGAAGCAGAAACATAACAGAAAGTGCAGGGGTTATGAACACAAGCATTGGCATCACACAGACAACGGTTCTAATCTTCATCCAATCATTAACTCACTATGTAGCCCAGGACAAACTGCACCATCTCCCAGGGCCTCCATGCTCTCATCTGTACTATGGGCAAAATAAAACCTCCATGGGGACGCTGTGAAGTGTACAGGACATGCTGGCTGACGCTGGGCACAGTAGGGCTCCGCAGATAGGGCGGTTATCAACGGTTGCCATGTCAAGATGGGCTGTTCTTTCTTTCCCACTCCAGAACAGAAGCACCAACACTTCACAGTGGCTCTCTATGACTTTTGACCCAGGTTTGGATTCTATCAGAGAACGTGGAGTACACATGAAATTCCCTTACTTCCCGCTGCTGAGAATCTGGAAACCCTCCTTGCCTGAGTAGGGCTCCAGGGAACTGAAATTGCCGGATACGATGAAGCCATGCTTCAGATGATCAATGCTCCTCTTCTCCCGGAAAAATGAAAGAGGCGACGCATTTCAAGCTAGAGAGCATAGCTGTGAGATCATTACAAACGTGGGTAGTAGGTTCTACTCCTGAATGTCACATAAATCAAAACCAAACCATCCCTCCACTCACACTCACCGTCCACCTTGGATCAATGATAGAGGAGCAGCTGCTTGAGGCTGAGTCTTTCATGAGACAGAAGCAGTAAAGATGACAGAATCTGTTTGGGGTTCTCAGGACCACATTTTCATTGCACACAGATGTTCAGAATCTCAGGGCACCCCATTATTCCCCAGCCGCAGCTCGCACCTCTGACCTGAGCTCAAATATCCTTGTTTAACTATTTTGTAGAAAGTTCGCAGCTCTTTCCCTCGGATGTGAGCCTTGCAGAAGTGGTGTCCTTTTTGTGACCCTCCTGTACCCCGGGCTTCTGCACCTGCTTCAGCCCTTGGTAACAACCAGAGCCTGGCATAAGCTGTACATTTAGAATCTGGGTGAGCCAGAGGCAAAGAATTTTCCTGGAAGACCTTAGGTCCTGCACCCTTTACAGCAGTGGCTCTCAAACTTCAATTTGCATAAGAACCACCTGGGGGCACTTTTTAAAAATGCAGATTCCCCAATATCCCCTGCCCATTCCAGCTCTGTCCAGTGTTCCCAGCTCCACAGAGTTCTGGACTTTGTATTTTTATAAGCATCCCAGCTTATTCTGATGCAAGTGATCATTCTCGAAGATGCTGAGAGAAACACTATAGTATTTCTAAAAATCCTCATTTATAAAATAGTATATGATCGTAAACAATAGAAGAGTATAGAACATAAGTATTCCCATAGACCAAACAGGCTCATATAGGCTATCGAGATTCAGAAACACTATAGGATATGTTTGTGTCTCTCACTCCCCTACCCTAATTCGTTTGGGGCAATAGAGTGACAACAACAATAGGAATGCTAATAATAACAGCATGTCCCATGAAAGAGACATCTGCTTTTGAAGCAAAAATACAAAGAGTACAAGCTTGTTCTTTGGAGAGCCGGTGCTGATGGTTACTAGTTTCCTGATGTTGAGTCACTGTTCTCATTTATAAAAAGGAGTTAGAACTGACCCCCTGGGAGGGCTGTGAAGGACTTGGTAACTCTCAAGGGCCCGTCCCAGAGCCCCAGAACACATTCCACATTCAGTGCTAGTGTGAACCTCGGTCTCCCCCATGGGGTAGGAGGAAGACTTCAGAGGCCACACTTGGAGCCATTCAGGTATCTTCACAACCCGACTTTTTCCCAGCATCCTGGCTTGGCGGGTTTCAAAAGGTATCGGTCCGTGCCTTAGTCAGTTATGGCTGCTCTAACGGAATCCCATAGACGGGGTGGGATCAACCGCAGAAATTTACTTCTTACAGCTCTAGAGGCTGGGAAGTCCAAGATTAAGGTGGGAGCAGATTCAGGGTCTGGTGGGGGCCCACTTCCAGCTTCATGAAAGGCTGTCTTCTCGCTGTGTCCCTTGGCTATCAGGGCCTAGGGAGCTCTCTTTTCTAAGGCTTTCCTGAAGGTACCCTTTAGGAGGGCTCCATTCTCCTGAACTAATCACCTCCCAAAGGCCCCGCCTCCCACTACCATCAACAGAGGGGCTAGGATTCCAACATGTGACTTTCAAAAGGACACAAATATTTGGTCTCCATGAACTTCATATTAGCTGAATTTACAAACACTGTCTTTTACCTAAAACACTGGGTATTGGAATATGATTTCTAAGAGAAAGGAAAGGCACTGAGCCAGTGTTCTGGGCAGGTAGACCTACTCCCACTGAGTCAGAGCTGTAGGAAGAAGGGGGTTGCCTCACACCGACAGATGAATCCCTCGAACCGTCCTGGAGATGAAGGACAGAGACTAATGGTCAGAACGTCCTCTCTTCCCTGGACACCTTGCCTGTTCCCTTCACTCCAAACTCCATGAAGACCATCACCTTCCATCTCTAAAAAAGTCCACCTTGTCTAGATATTCTGTCCTGCTTGTGATTTAGGGGCCAGATCCGAAGGGGCAGGAGCAGCACTCTTTCAAGGAAGTTTATGTTCCCATTCATGGAAGACAAAACCCCTTTAGTAATGGAATACACAGCAGAGGAGACAAACAGAGACCATCTCCTTCTCCAAAAAGACTCTGTATTCATTTGCGTAAGTCTGCCATAAGAAAGCTCTACCAACAGAGAGGCTTAAACAATTTAAACAGCAAAAATGCATTCTCACACAGTTCTGGGGGCTGTAAGTCTCCAGTCAGGCGTTGGCAGGGCCAGGCTCCCTCTGTAGGCTCTAGGGAAAGATATGTTCCAGGTCTTTTTGCGAGCTTTTCATGGTTCCTTGGCCTATGGCTACATAACTCCAGGCTTCACATGGTGATGTCCCTCCATACACATCAGTGTACAAATTTCCTCTGTTCATAAGGACACGTCATACTGCATTAGGGGCCCACCCCAATCTTAACTCATCATACCTGCAATTTCCAAATAAGATCCTGATTTCCAAATAAGGTCCCATTCTGAGGTATTGTGAGTTAGGATTTCCACATGTGAACTGGGGAGGGGGGGGGGAGGAGGGGAGAATGCAATTCAGCCCCAAACAGACTCTTGGAAGCAAATGTATGTGAGTATTGGGTGAGGACTCAAAGTGTTGGGTCATACGGGGACAGGATGACATCAGCCTAAAATTTTCCTTAAAATGTTTTCTTATCTGGTGACTACCATTCTGTAGGAGTTTCTCTGTATGAGTTCCATGGAACTGTCTTGTTTTAAAGACTTACCCATGAATAGCTGAGCAGTCTGACCTGGGGAATGGGATCGTGTAATGTTCACATTTTAATGTCCGTGACTTGAATGCGAGGATTGATTCTTGAATATTTTCCCAAAAGTAAAGCAGTCATTTGTAAAATAAGCAATGCATTGGCCTTCTAAGAGAACTAATAAACCAATAAAACTGCTCTAACTAAAATTACTAAAATTTACCTTCTTGAAACGATGAGGGTATAAAAATGATCTCTAAGCCCAGTTATTTTTTATGGAAACTGACATTTAAATTAGAAATCACTTAACAATGGTTAGACCTGAAATATAAAAGGCATTATCTGAGAGTGATGGTTAGCATACTTATACGTCCATATAACAGAGTGGTCACATTTCAACTTTACTTTTAATCTAATTTTATATGACAGGATCATGGTAGAACCCCATATGTTCCACTCTGAACTGTTTATATTCACCAGAATTATATTCACTGCAAATTTCTGCAAAGCAGATTGTTAAATTCTCAGTTTATTTTTCTGGGAAAAAAAAAAAAGTTTTGTTGGTTTTTTTTTGACAGAGACTAACAATAGTTAACAAGATACTGTGATTAACAAGAGAACACTTCTAAAATGAAGCTGTAAGGCACAGGCTTAAATTGGGTGATAGTCAAGGGTATGATTAAAAACTCGTTCATTTGCATTATTTAAGCAGCCACCGAATATCATTAATTTCAATTGAGAACTAACAGCACAGTCTATCCATCAGCCGCAAATCTGAATTCAAAGTCAAGAACTTCCTAGTCCTTGACCACGTGTTTTCTTTTCTCTAGTGATAAGGTTTGTTTTTTGTTTGTTTTCTTAATCATGCATTCCTGCCTGATTCTAGTTACTCACTCTCTCCATGTCTGGGTTTTTATCACAAACAAAATGGGAATATTTATTCTCAGTCATACCCACGAAGACTGATGAACAAATAAAGTGTTTGTAGACTTGCCGTTGGCAGTATAAACCAAAGCCTTGTTCATATTTCAGATCAATGCTCTTTTCAACATAAGTTGAATGATGAAAGATTGTACATACATGTTTTAGGAATTTGTACCGTCTTGGAGACAAGCCCAGATCTCTAAACTAGAAACATGCAAAGGGAAGCTCTAGATTATACCCTATTGGAGCAGAAGTCCAAGAAATAGAACTAATAAAAGCGCTTTCTTACTCTCTTACTCTCACTCATCTCTGGTGAACGTGTTGCTAAAGAACGATTAGTGAATGATGAATGGGTGGCCACCACTTCCGTCCACTTAACTCTTCAGACAGCAGAAGGGGCCTCTGTTCTTTACTCTTCCTTACCTGGATTGTGGCCACAAGGTCAGGATTTTCCTCAGGATGGAGAGTGCAGCCCCAAAGGTCAGGCTTTTCCAAAAATGTCTAGTCGAGAGGTAGGGAGATTATAGATGAATGTCTTTCCTGTGCCTGCATCTGTGTATTCAATAGATATTACATAATTACATGGTGCATGAAAAATCAAGAGATATCTAAAAGAGACAAGTTTCAAATAGATTTTCTAATAGTCCTGCATTTCATCTGTTTCTCAATTCCCCTGCTAAATGTCCTAGTTTATCTTAAACTCAGTTTATCAGGAATCTACTCCTGGCCTGTGGCCCAGCTATAATCTGACGTGGACATCATCTCAGGGTGGCCCCACCATCTTACTCTGTCTCACTGACCCTTTGTTGAATCCACACAAAAGTTCCCTCTTCTATCAAATTCCCAGATAGTCTCTCTTACTCGTCAAGTGCCCTTGGCTGAGTAAATAGAAAACCCTTAAAATGAAGTAAATTTCGAAACATTTTAAAGAATAATGGCCAAATTCCCTTTTTCTCTTTTACATTGTAATTGCCAAATCCTACTTTTAAAAATTACTTTTGAAATTACGCAAAGTTTCTTTCCTTCTCTCTATTTTACACGGAAGGGGAAGAAGACAGTGTTGTATGTATGTATATGCCCACGAATGCCTGGTTACCTTTATAAATGCCTTTATTTTACATATTATTCAACCACTGGACAGGTTGAAAGGATAGTCCCTTTTTTAGAAAATTATAAGTACCCATATCCATTGGCTAAAAATTCTAGTTGATAATGAAATAAAATAAGGATATGGAGAATGAAATGGACTTTTCTTGAGGTCTAATATGCTAAGGCACATACAATGTCAATTTACAGTACCCATTCACACACTTAGACATGATTGTGAGTTTGAGATTATCATGCTCATTTTACCGAGTAGAAAATTGAGTCTCTGACTTGGGATAAGCATAACTCGTCCAAAGTCCCACAGCTACCAAGTAATGAAACTTGGGTTGGAAACCAGATTTTTCTGGCACCACCTATGCCTTTTCTATTCTACCAAGGTGTTTTTCTCCTCCCTATGCTGCTCCATGATTATAATAATGCAGCTATCACACTGTGTGCCTTACACTCGTTTTCACATAATCCCTCCGCTACTCTCAACAACAGTATCATCAGCCCTTTGTACATGAGATGAAGGCTCAGAACCCCTGGGTAACTTGGCCGAGCTCAGAAGTAGCAGAGCCAGGAATCAAACTCTGATAATCATTATTCATGAATTCTGTATTTGTAAAGTGTCTGTAGAGCCAAAATCAATGCTCAACAGAGCCCTGCAGTCCATCATTCACAGACATGTGCAAAGTGTCAAAAATCTGAGTCACCCAAGATGCACGCTGCCCCCTGAAGTCAAACAAGGCAAACTGCCTACTTGTTTCAGTTCTCCTACTGTAAACAGCATCCTTTTCTCCAGCTATCCATCTATTTAGTGATGCATTTTTCATATGTTTTTTTTCCTTCTTCCTTTTTCTTCTTTCTTTTTTTTTTTTTTTTTTTTTTTTTTTTTTTTGAGTGATGTCACTGTTTGAACCCACCCTTCTCAAGCTTCGGCTGAAGTGCTCTCTGGTTGTCCTACGTGTGAAAAGGCTGTGATATGCTTCATGGAGAAAATGCGTGTGTTAGAGAAGCTTCCTTTAGGTATGACTAATAGTGATGTTGCCCTTGAGTCCATTGTTAATGAATTACAATGTGTGTGTGTGTGTGTGTGTGTATCTTTAAATAGAACATTTAAAAGGCTATGTATTGACTGGTTGACCAGAGACTCGCAGGAACCTAACCCTGTATTTCCCCTAAGACCAATGTATTGTTCAATATTCATTAGTTCAGTGTTCTCAATGACCTTACAAATCATAACTACTGCACATAACAAAAATCAACTATGTTTGTGTTTCCAGTGTTCACCTTCTTCTGCTACCCACCCCTGACCCTCTACACATTCTGTGAAATTGGTGTTCGGTTGTGTGTGTGTTGCATCTTTGTTTTTAATTTTTGCACCAATTTCCCAGGAGTGATATGTTCCCTCGCCGTAACCGCCACTGTTCTTTCAAATGTGATACCCTTCTGCCATCCTGCTTTGTTGCTTCAGTGGCCACTAGATTCTCATCATTACCAAGAAAAAACAACAGTAAAGCAAACTCATAAAATATTTATTTAAATTGATTTAGCTTAGAGCAAGTTTATATGCATAAATAATTTGTACTCTGTGAGTCAGATTCTGAAATGCAGATGCAAAGTGTGGGGCATGGAGATGTGCTGGGGGCTCTTTTCTGAGCCTCCCCATCCAGTTACGGAGTCCACACTTACGTCTAGAGAAACAAACAATATACAGCAATGGTCTCCTCTCATCACCTAATGGTTTTTATCTATACCCTGAACTTTCCGGAATTGAGCCCATTCTCTAAGGAAGGTCATTTCCTGTGAATTTCTCCACTGAGAAAAGTAAGAAATAAGTTGGCAAAGATGATATCTTCAACACGGCAGATGGTTTGGATTGTACCATCTATGGCTGCTAAACCTGCCTGTTTGTTAGAGGGCTGCTAAAACACCAGCTCTCCTCCAGCTTGTGTGGGAAAATGAAAGACGAAATGGATTGGGATCCAAAGACATGGTCTCAAGACCAACTTTATAATATACCACGTGTTCTGGTCAAGCCACTGTACCTCATAGAACCACAGCTTCCTCATCTGTAAGATGATGGAATTATCTGCCTGGCTACTTCCAAAGACTATAGTCATTAGAGGAGATACTCACCAGGTAAAGGATTTTTTTGTAGTTAACAAAGCATTGTTCACATGCATTATCTCACTTGATACTCGCATCAACATTGCCAATTAAGAATAATTACCATTTTGTGAAAAAGTCTTTGCAAACACAATGGTACTACATAAATACTTGTATTACGGAAAGAAATCAATGCTTTTGAAGACAGCAGAAAGAAGATTGTTAGCATGTGTGAGCATTACAAGGAATTAAGACCAAATACGCCCTTGCCTAGTTTAAATAAAATGGATCACAACACAAGGTGCTAAGCAAAGAGGGCTGGTGGGCCTGAAACCTGGGTCACACTCTGATCTCTAGGACACTTCCCTGGGAGCCAGGATTTATTCTAAATTGTACACAGTTGTCATGTGGGCTAGTGAGGTCCAAGGTTAATGGGTCAAGGCAATAATCACAGTAATAACCCTGGGTGCATATTTAAATTTGTGTCCCTTGCTTAATACTGTGATCTTTTCTCTTAAAAAATTACTTTGTTATTGCATAAGTCTGGGTAGGCTGGGTAACACCCCAGTAACAAATAGCCCCAAAATCTTGGTAGCTTATCATAACAAAGTTTTATTTCTCACTCAGGCTACATCCTATATTGGCTACATCCTATATATCTCTTAGTCTAGAACTCAAGGTGAAGGTGTAGTCACCATCTGGAACACTGCAAATTGCTAAGGTAGAAAACAAACAAAAGAGATCCAGGGGGTCTCACAACAGTAATTAAAGTCTCTGGCCTGGAATTAACACACATCTCTTTACTCCCAATTCAACAGTAACCCAATTACAAGTCAAGAAACAATTCAACAATGTGCCTGAAAGTGGGAATAACCAGAACTATTTGGTGGGTTGCATGTAGCAGAGGTGAAACAGACCTAAGAGTTTTCTTTGACCGTAAGCTCATTGACCATTCCAAGGGACAAGAATGCCCACTTCATCTGAATTAATAGATTATTATCCACAACCAAGGACAAAACAGTTGTGTTCCTATGCTGCTACACTGACATCGATCATGTAAACCTTTAGAACTGATTTGCCCCCTAGAGACAACAGCATTATCTGTTTTGTCCTATACAAGTGAATTGCAATGAAAAAATTATGAAGTCATATGCAATTTTACAACGTTAGATATTGGTTATTAATATATAAACTACTACTATAATACCCTAAACTAATGGGTGTTTAATGTTTTTTTATTAATTGAGTCAAGAAACCTTACAAAGAAGAAAATGTTTTTTATAGAGAGGGGTTTATCTGAAAAACTATTATTTCTAGAGATAATTACCTTTACAGGAGATTTTTTTTTTTTTTTTTTTTTTTTTTTTTTTTTTTTTTTTGTCTCTAGCTCAAATGAAAGACTAAAAGTAGAAGGAGGCAGGAGGAGTGTAGACTGCTTCCCAGGAGGTGGACATATCCCAGAATAAAACATCCTGCAAAATGAAGAGCTTTCATTTTCGCATACTTGTACACGTAGGCCTACAGAATATTCTCCATTCCTGGAAAGATTGATGCCCTGAAGCCATCCCATTGTCATGTGGAGTTTGTAGAATATCGACTCCAGCATACATATATTCTGTTTTGTTAAAAACAAAAACAAAAATAAAAAACAACTAGACAGAGAAGTTTAAAATGGGATTTTTGAAAATGCTGCTAACTCTTTGGGAAGAGTAACCAGGCAGATACAAATGCTAGCCATGGGGATTACTTACTCATAATGTGCTGAAAATGAGGTGTGTTTCAAGAATTGTCTCCCTGCTGTAGTGTTGGAACACTAACATGCAAATATGGTCATGTGAAATACTATCATATCTGGTGGGAACTGGAATCTACTTTATTTTACAATCCTACAGGGGAAAAATATTTGGGTGTTTTGGATGGGAACCCAAGAGAATGAAGATGCATGCCGACATCAGTCAGAACTCTGCTCATGAAAAGATGTTCTTTCCAAACACAAATGCGTTTGATATATGGTTATTTAACGTGTGCATTTAATTATTCTTTTCATTAAGTTTTTCTAATTGTTTCTAAGTATTATTTGCCTTTGGTGGAATAATCTTGTTATTTTTATGATCTCAGAAAGGCAGGATGGGGAATAATTGTATCAGGTGTAAGCTGGGTCTGTAAGTGCTTATTTTCAAATACGCAAAACCTGGAAGGCCTGGTTATCAAAAGCTATTACATATAGGAATAGCATGAGAATATTTATTGGTATTTGTTTCCATTTAGGCATCCAACCCTTAATTTTTTAATTTCCATTTTTAAGTTGCTGTATTAAGCATAATAACCACTTGAAACATGTAGCTTGAATAGGAGAGAAACTGTAGAAGCCAAGAAGGATTTTAATTACAAACTCCACTTCAGCAAAATTGCCAGCAACGGGAGCGTGGCTGTACAAGCATGTAGTCGAGGATAAGGTGGTGCAGGAGAAACATCTGCAGTAGGATAATCCTTCCCCCTGCTCAGGAGCGCAAAGTGAGAAGGAAAGCTTCATGGTTTTCCAGACCACCAGATCCAAATCCACCTTGAGACTGCCCCACTGTGTGAAAAGGAGAGATAAAAAGAATGCTGGGATAAGCCAAGTGAGAAGACATGAATCAAGCAGATGACAGTAACTCACACTGCTGTGGGACCCTTCCCTGCCACTCCCTTGAAAATCAGCCGTCAGGATCGGACGGTGTGTATTTCAGAGTACACAGGGCAACAGACAGTCTCTAATCTTCGCTGGAAGTTGAACGATGGAAGTCACGTGGCTGGGAAGGGAATGCAAACCATTGGACAGTGTGGTGATGTCGAAAGATCTCGAGCTTTGGAACTGGGCAGACTTAGTTTTCTTGGCTGATTCTGCCATGGAGGACCTGAACCACCTTGGGTGGAATCATAAATAGTAATTTCGTTTTCTCACTGGAAGAATTAAATGAGTTACCAGATGCAAAGCCTGCAATGCACTCGATACTTACCTCTGCTTCCTTATCTGAGGAGGAATCCAGGGCACCTGGGTGGCTTAGTCAGTTAAGAGTCTTGACTCTTAGTTTCGGCTTTGGTCATGTTCTTGGGGTCGTGGGGCTGTGGAATAGAGACCTCCATAGTCTCTGTGCTCAGAGCAGAGTCTGCTTGGAGATTCTCTCTCTATCCTTCTCTTTCTGTCCCTCCCCCACTCTCTAAAATAAAAATATAAATCTTAAAAATAAATAAATAAATAAATAGGGGGAATCCCAGAACCAGCCCTTCTCATTTTATGTGAGGAAAGTGGTGCCCAGAAATGCCAAAGTCTACTTGAGGTCATATGACTTGGGGGGCATGGATCGCATTCCCTGTGCTCTGGAGAAGGCTTTCCCATGCCCTCCCTTGTGACAGTAGTGGATCTTATAATCCAAAGAAGTGGGGGTAGGAGCAGGGGAGCAGATCTACTCTGGACCATCTCAGGTGTCTGCTCACTATTGCTGGTATTAGGGCTGTGGATCTGGACATGATTCCTGAGATCCTGTGTGGGGGCATCTCTCCTCACACTCCAGTATTCCCCCAGTGGGGTCTGAATCCCCAAGCCATGAGCCATTTTGTGTCACCTAGTCAGCTGTGGGTCTGTCTCCTCAGAGACAGAAGAGACCTGGTGGTCCCAACAGCTAGACATCCCTGAGCAGCAAGCCACGTACATTCTCTGGACTTAAGTGGACAGACTCATCTCAAAGGATTGTTGAGAGAATTACAGATAATATACCTAACAACATCCAATGGAGAGCCTATCATCTAAATGCATAGCAGAAAATGAATGAATGATAGTTATGATATATGATTGATAGTTATAGTTGTGATATGATATGATAGTTATGATATGATATGACATATGATATGATAATAAATGATAGTTATTATTTTTGAACCATTACCATTACCATTGGCATTGCAGATGACAGTAAGAAGAGTCAACAGTTACGATTGCTCTTTGTGCTAAACATTGGCATGAGAATCTCCCATTTAACCCTCATACCAGTGCAATAAGGGATTATCTCATATTTCAGTTGAGGCGTCTGAAGCCAGAATAGATCGGGCATGGTGGGAAGGGGAGTAGCAGGGCATGAAGATTCTCCTAAATATTTCCCAGCACCTAAGGCACCATAGAGTATCGAGAAGCTCCGCAAGAATGTCGAGAAGCTCCACAGCTACATTGTTTTGACCACAGCTGAACTGATCACTGCCATGTCCCTACTACCTTCTGCAAGACCTGGTGTGCAGTAGGTGTTCAATTAATTTTCATTACTTTGATCAATTAGTGAAATGATGTAAATATTGCTGTACTCAAGGTCTTTACGTTGGCCTGACCGACAACTCCGGGAACCTTTGGGCTGACATTAATCAATCACAAGGCCTGCGTGTAGAGACAGCTTAGCACTCTGGAGCCAAGGAGAATCCAGCCATGGCGAGAGAGGGACTATTACTAAGCAGAAAATTAAAAGCTATCATCTTGGCTGTTTGCCTTGGTGGCATTTCTGAGGAAACACGTTCAGAAACATTTGGCAGCCCATGCCATTGACTCTCCAAGAATAAGGAAAGCATCAGAAATACATTGACTTCCCGATTAATTTTTCTATAGAATGTTTTCCCCCACCAAGATACAAAGGGCAACTTAAAAGCCATGAGATTATTAAAAATTAATGGGAAACACTGTTATCAAGGATTTGCTTATTTTACTGTTATTAAAAATGCAAACAGATTGGTGAAACATTTTCAGCATCAAAGAGATCTCAGAAAATGGTTTTCTTATCATAAAGTGCAAAGCTAAGCAAAGTGACAGTAAGTGATCTTTTCCTAGGATCAGTGTTTCCTACTCTTAGGGTTGGAAAAAGAAAGGTCAGAGGAAATAGTATGCTTGATTTAATAAAGCAAAAATAGAAACAAAGCAATCTGGCTATTAACATGAAAAAATATATCTGCTTTTGCTATGGCCACATGCCTTGGTTTTAATAAAATTTAAAAAAAGAGATTTCAAGATCTTTGGTGCTGATCTCAAAAAGCTGTATAAGAAAAATCACAAAGGGCCAGATTTCAATTGTGCATGTCTCTCCTAAGTGAGCAGAACTGGCTGCTTTAGGACAGCAAGACAGGAGAAAAGTTAGCGTGGTGACTACAGAATCATTTAAAACAACACCCAAAAAAATGTGTTTTCTTAGAAAGCAAACATACTTCTTTACCAAGATGTAGCCGTGGCGTGTTTAAAATCTACTTCTCAAGGACTGACTAACCCATTCATTCCTAAAAATACTCCTTTCATAGAACCGTGTTTAGCTTAGTCCTCACTTTAAATTTAAACAGGAACTAATAGTACTCTAAGCTATTTGCTTTCTCTTCATGTAAGCAGTTTTTTAGGGAAGGAGCAGGAGAGAAGTTTCCAGCAATACTGTCGCACACACGCACACACCCAACCTGCGAACTGAGTCTTTCCTGGGCTTCTGCCATCCGACACTCTGGCTCTGATAGGAGTACTAAAAACAGACCCTTCTTTGAGAGACAGCGTTACTTTCGAGCCTCCGACCACTTTTCTAAATAGAGAAAACCTCCTTTTTTTTTTTTTCCTGAAGAACTTACCCTCCTTCGGGATATTTTGTTTGTTTCTGACAGGGAAATGTTCAGCTCAGTACCTTTCCTAGAAACCGGTAGGGCTGAAATCTGTAACTTTCATTTTTTACATATTTAGTAATTAAAAAGCAAGTGTGAAAAGCTTATGCTTTTTATTCAACCACAACACATCTTTTCAAAATTCTGTAATGGCCCATAAATTTGCATTAATGATCACCTGCTCCAGAAACCTCGGAAACAGGAGGCTGGAGGCATATCCATGCATGTTTATGTGTCTCAGATGCTGGACTCTGGGCCAAGGTTGGAAGCTTTGGAGAAAACAGAACTCCACCGACTAGCTGTCTGTTAGGATTTTTGGCCAAAAGCATAGTTGGGTCAAGCACCAACACTTATAACCGGGAAACTTAATGATGGTCAATGTTCATATCTCATCTCCTACAGATATTCACAATAGCTCAGGTTTTAGGACACTTTGTTTTCTTTTTGTTGGGACCGGGATATATGGAAATGACTTGCATGGGAGGTCAGGCTGACCTAATTTGGATTTCCTTTCAAAGCTCTTGAAAGACATAAATGTGGACTAGGAATTACCCAGACGCCGCCACCTTAACAACATTTTCGTAGGGAGACAAAAATGTGAGAGTTTGAGTCTTGGAGACGCTCTATAGGGTTCTATAAAGGAATCGTTTCAGAATGAGGAGAATTATGTACAGCTCAGAGCAGGGTTCACAAACAGACCGGGAGGTACAGAAAAACTGGGAGCCATAAATCTCATTGTTAATCAAAGACTCGTTTTGTAAAGCAAATAGTCAGCTCCTAATTTATCTTTTGTGCGTTCAGCCCCTTAGATGCCAGTATTTCTTTGAGTAGAGGACAGATCTTTTAAGATATCTAGATATTTCAGTGCAAGTGGAAAGCACCAGCATTCCAAGTATATGAAAGGGTCAGGGGCAGATGTTTATTTACAGGGCCCTTATTTGTAGCAGGAACTGTGCTCGCTCGGAGTGTGACCCACTTCTTCCTTGATTACATTTCACTCCCCTACAGTCCTGTGGAACACAGGAGATGTTCATTTTCCCAGGGAGGAAACTGAGGCTTCGAAAGGTAGTTCAAAGCCAAATAGTAAGTGGTATAGCCAGAATTTAAACATAGCTAGCCTAAAAACCATGCCATTTATCCTTATGAAGCCTCTGTAGGAAAGGAGTTGGGATATAAGGTAAACTTAGAAGCAGTCCATGTTTGCCACTAAACTCTATGTTTTTATTATATTTGTGTATTAGTACGATGGTATTTGTAAGCACAAAAATCTCACGGAATCTCACAGATGCTGATTTTCTCTATGTAATGCTAAAGCGAAAAATTAGTTTTCACTGAAAATATGTTGCTGTTGGGTGAGAAGATAGGCTGTGCTTAATGTATGCCTTTTTTTTTTTTTTTAGTTTTTTTGTTTTTGTTTTTGTTTTTTAGTTTTTTTGTTACTTTCTCTGAGATACCAGGAACATTTCTTGAATGTGACCCAGGTACTTTAAAAAACTGCTTAAAACATGTTTCATGGACCATGGGAGACAAAACTCTGGCATTAACCTGGGAGAATAACTCTTTTCTTAAAATATATCAGGGAAGTTTCTCTCCCTCCTGGGAAGTAAACACATTACTAACAAGAGGCACTAGAAATACTAGAATATTATGAACAATATCTGCTTAAAAAAGATGGATGTCCTGTCATAAGGTACACCATGATGAACCTAGAGGACATCATGTGAAGTGAAATAAGCCAGTCAGAAAGACAAATACTGCACAATTCCATTTACCCAAGGTATCTAAATTTGTCAAACTTCTAGACACAGAAAGTAGAATGGTGATTGCCAAGGGCTGGGGGAAGGGGAAGAAGTTGTTCAGTCAGTTGTTCATTCAGTCAGGGATGAATAGTTTTAGAGATCTGTCATACCACAGTGTACCGAGGGTACAGCCACAGGGCTGTAGGCTGCTCGCCTAAACATATTAAGAAAGTAAATTTATATTACATATTTCTTACCACAATAATTTTTTTAAAAGCACCATGACAAATCCTGAAGAGAGCTGAACACACTGTCTAAGAATAACACTAAAGTAGACATCAAAGAGTGAGCTGTAAAACGTTACGCTCCAGCGGTTCTGATTTTTTGAGACCATTTTGAAAACTCGAGTCAGGTAGAAGGAGCCAAAGAGGGAGTTTTCTAAAACGATGTCTCTGCAAGCCCTTCTCGCGGTTCCTTCGGACATTTCAGATTATCCATTCCATAAACATCCTCCAAAAAGGCAGGGTACTACTTGATTTGTTACCAAATGCCTGACATCCTCCCTGAGCTGCCTTGCCTCCCTAGGACTCTGAAATACTCCTGGGAGAAACTTGGTAAGCATTACCCTGAGCCCCAGGGAAAATGCTAATGAGAAAAATTAATTTCTATTTGTGAGAAATTCTGATTAGCTTGTGTGGCGGAGTATACATGAATCTTTCCTGATTATTCTCTACCCTAAGCTAAAAAATTTTCTAGGACACCAAGATTCAGAAATGTAGATTTGCATGTTCCCAGTGCCCTGAAAGATTTTATATAGCATTCCACTGTCAAGTGATTTTTTTTTTTTAAACTCTACACTTGTCCTTCAACTCTTTGGCTGAAATGGAACACTTAGGAGAAACCAGTTGCAGTGGTATACAGTTCTTTTAAAGCACGGAAGACTATTCAGTCAGTCAGAGGTGAGGTGTTAATAAAAGATTTGCCAAGAAATGCGGGAGCTATGAGGGGCCTTTGAGGTAATCTTGTCCAGTATCTTAAAGAAACACGTGAAGAAACAGAGACTCCAAAAGCTCCTTTTGTCCAGAAGAAGGGAATAATTTTTGCCAAAGTGTTTACGTTAGCTCAACTGTGGAAACCCCTAGCTGCTTCTTATTAAACTATTAGTTTGGCTTGAAATTGTTCTTGGTCCCTGTTTATGTGAAAGTTTAATAACTGCTATCTATAGTAATAAAAGATATAATAATGTTTATCTTTTTATTTCCTCTGGGGATCTTGGAATGTGTTTCATCATTAATTAAAGGATCCTCTGAGTCCCCCTATTAGATAAGTATTATTAATGCCATTTATAAAGAGAATGAACTTCTGATTAGGTGACAGGGAAGCACTATACCCTGAGCTCACGGTTATGGTGGACACTGCAAGAAGCAGGAACTTTGTGACTTCGTTTGCAATTATGTTAGTCCTTCAGTTAAACACACTCAACTTGTAGGTATTGAACTGTTGCTTCGTACAAGGAATTGTGTTAAGAACACCAGGGACTTCAAGGGGTATGTGATGTACCTGTTCTTAGAGAGCACGTGCAGAAGAACCGGGAGGGACCCTAAGATCATTGCACAAAATACTAAAACACAAGGTAAAATCTGTGTTATACAAGAAGTGCTAGGAAGATTGATGCAAGTGAGAATATAAATCAAGATGGAGAGATAAGGAAAAGCTTTAAGATGAAGGTGACTTTGAGCAGCTTATTTAATATTCTGGTGGTCAGATTTTGAGGCATTCGTCTGTACCTTTATTCACTGTACAAATATTTACTGAGTATATGCTCCAGGATCTTGTCTAAGCTCTGAGGTGGAGAGAGTGAGGCAGAGAAAAACAAAGACAACTCCTCCAACATCCTAGCTTTCCCCTGGCCAAAAGCAAAAAGCATTATTTCCCCCTCAAATTTCCAGTATGTAAATAACCTCAGGCATGTCAATGACTAGGAAAGAATGAAACTTTTTAAAAAAGAAGTTGCAATCACCTTGTGAAAGCCTTTGAAGGCCAGGGGTCAAGTCTTAGTGCTCCAGGAGAAATGAGAAGGAGGTTAAAAGGACGGGAAACCAGATCCGGGAAGTCTGTGGTTGGCTTTGTTGCTGGGGGTCCCAGAGTGAGTCGGTGTTCCATGCTCAGTCGTGGAGGGCGGGACGAAGAAGTGAGTGAGATCACATAGGGAAAGTGCACAGCCAGAAGAAAGAATGCGGTCAAGGACAGAACCCCAGGGTATTCTCACATTTTGAATTTGATGAGGGTGCGGAGAACAAACAAAGCAGACAGCCAAAGGGACCAGTGAGGTAGAGGAGATATGGGGAGACTATCGCCATTATCTGACTAAAGCCAAGAACAAAGTGGAGTTTCACTGAGGGAGTGGCTGCCCCCCTGAGAGCGGACGTTTGGGTGCTGTGGAATTCATGCAGAGGCTTCCGACTCAGAACAGAGTTGTTGAATTTGGCAGTTATGAGAAGTCTTTCTGAGAAAGCCAAATCAATAACGCAGTGAAGGCTGAATCCAGATTTTCGGGAGTTTTAGTAACAATAAACACGTGGTGAGAAAATGGAGTCAAATGACCCAGACCCAGTTGGGGGCGGGGGGTGATAGATGGGAGTCCAAAGCAATCCCCATGAAGGAGAGAAGGAATGAGCGAAGGCAGTAGAGAAGATATCAATATACATAAAACTAGGGATAAGAGACGTAGCTCAGTTTCTAGGAAGATGGGAGGGAGGCCTGTGTGGGGCAAGACTGGGAAGCAGAACACAACTGAAAAGGTGGGAAAATGCCTTTTTCCACAGATCGTTAATTATGCTCTATGATAGTCTGTGTTTGGTTAAAATAAAGATTGTTTTCACATGTTTTACTGCTCTTGAGTTAATAATGTGAGTAGAAATGCTAAACATTTATCACACCCCAGATTTTACTAGCGCACAATGCAAGCAGAAGATCGGGGAAGAGATTTCAGAATAACTCCATGCCTGGATTCTTCTTCTGCCCTTTGCCTCCTTTGGGAGCTCTTCTCAATTTAATTGTCGCCCGCTGATGATCAATTAGGCACACAGATTTCAGTGGAGTTTAATAACAGAGCAGCATTATGAAAAATATCATTTTGGAGTTCTAAGCTGTGGGGGAAAAGAAACTAGACAATCCACAGTGTGTCACTGTCACTGGCAAAGGACAAGTCAGGTACTCTCCATCCCCACACAAATATATAAAGCAATTTGTATCAGAGCACAGCTGCTTCTGGGTCAGCTGGAACAAAACACCTGGATTAGAACAACCAACTCAGGGGAAAATTGCGAAGATCATATATGGTTGATTCTTGGAATTCTTTTAATTGACTTGAAAAACGGAGGGATAGAGAAAGATTTCTAAGCATTTTTTTTTATACAAACTGTCCTTTCAGATATGTTTTAAGTTGAAAATCCCATGTTTAGGAAGTCGGTGCTTCAAAGCATTATTGATGACGTCATTACATGTGAGTTATGAATTCCTTCCGTGGAAGGACAGTTTCCTGGGACTTTTATCCTCCAATATTAGAAAAGACTGAAGTGAAATGCTTGCCACCTTGAACTTGAGGCAGTTGTTTAGAAATTCTGGACCATCTCTTGAAGCAAAAGAGCTACACATTTCAGGATAGTCAGGTGAGAGCTTTGGGCTGTCGATTCTATCCAGTTTGACCCGTGGAAGATCAGCAGCTATCCATCTTCCAAATGTCTTGTGTGGGGAAATGGACTGTGTGAAGGAGACTCCTGGGTCCTTGGGCCCAGCTTTCTTTAGGAAGTGATGCTCACGTGCTTAAACTATAAACAGCTCTGCTTGGAAAATTGATCATGAAGGCAGGGAGTTAAGCCAGATGCTCAGAGTTGACTCTAGGGGTTGAAGGTGTCCACAGAAAGGGACTGACTAGAGCCAGCACTGAGCCAGGAGAGCATTTTTGGAGGTGGGCCCTGTGGACACATGAATTACTAAAGGGCCCCTCTCTTCTGCTACTTCAAAGGACCCAGGACTTGGCAAGCAGCAAACAGGCAGGATCTCTCTACTTCTCACTGCCTTGCCTGACACCTTTGCACAGTGCCTAAATGGCGCAGTCATAGAAGACAACCCACGTCTACTGGTCAGCATCTCCATTGTAGATCATTTTCCCAGAATCAAGCCCATGGTAGATGCCTCCTTTGCTGATCTAAAATGACACACTTTGTGGAATCTGATCTCCAAACATATTCTTGACCAGATACCAATTTTTACCTGAGAGGTCCTCCTTGTCTCCTTTTGGGCACCTACCTAGCTTCAAGTCATAAAACAATAAGAAACCAAGGAGAGGCCATGGATTCATTCATTCATTTAAAAAATAATAATAATGACTGAGCACCTGTTTTTGCCAGATAACTGCTCTAGAAGTTGGAGATCCAGCCAAGTTAAAAAAAAAAAAAGGGAATTCTTATCTTCATGTCATGGAGCTTATGTTCCAATGTTGAAAGAAGATAATAAATGAAACAAATAAAATACCATATACTGTCTGACAGGTAGTGATCAGTGCACTGGAGAGAAAATACAACAGCGAAAGGGCGGTAGCTGGTCCTGGGAGTGGGGTTGCTATCTTAAACCAAGGAAGGAAGACAGTGTTGCCGGTACCACTTGAATGAGGAGAGCACCAGTAGACGAGGGGTTGGAGAGGTAGAAGGTAGATCAGAAGTGAGATCACAAAAGGTCTTTTAGGCACCTGCAGAGACTTATTTTCTCTTCCTCTGGGAAGTTCTTGTACAGAAGAGAGACACAATGATTAACATCACACTCTCACCCTTGACTGGAAAGTTGACTGTGGCAGGAGATAGCAGAATGGCCAATGGCAGTACGGCCCTTGGAAGCTGATTGTGGTCTCTTCTGGATTCTAGGAACTCTAATGAGAAGGGTGCATGACTCTCTGCCTTCCTATTTGATCTTAAAGGATTCTGGCTTCCATGAGACTGAGGAATGTTTTGGGGTCCATCCTACGCATAGTTCAAATTCGTAATTGAGACAGTAAAAGGTATCCAGAAAAATGGTAATCACTGTGTTGTTGCAATGCAGAAATGGTGACCACTCCTTCGTGGATAGCAGGTTCTGCTTTTTGTGTCAACGCCTAGAATTAGCCATCAAAGAGGGCCAGAGACAGGTTTGTACCAACGAGCCAAAGCAGAAAAAGAAGGAGGTTAGGTTGCCTGATTCAGCTCTACCTGTATTAACTTCCAAGGCGTTCAGGCGTTAGAGCAGGACAATGGGATACGTTGGGAAGACAGTTCTGGGAATACAGGACAATGGGGATACAGGTTCTTTAAGATCCCTCTCAATGTCAGTACGATTTTGGCTTTATCTTCAACTCTAAATGTGAATGAGTGATTAAAATGCCAATTGCAAATTCTAGACAACTCATGTGTTATTTCCTGATCCCGCGGCCTTTGCCTCCTGGATTTCAAAAAGAATTATGACAACTCGTTTTTTAGCAGCTGTAATGTGATACACACTAAAACTGGCTCCAAACGTGCTCCGGTGATGAGGGATTACAGTGGGTTGGAATTCCTTCCCAAAGTAGGGATTAGTCGAGACCAGCATTAGTAGAATCAAGCAGGAGTTCGCTACAAGCCATCATTTAATGGGACTGTGATTTGTGTAACACTATTTCGTTTGAAACAAGGAGAAAGAGCTCTGAGAGAGGGGTTGGAAGATTTAATGGCAGTATCCTATACAGTCTGTGGCATCTGTAATTTATGTTTCTAAGAAACAACATAAAATCCCATTGGTTCATGTCCCATACCTTTGTTTAACTTGAGAAGGAATCATAATCCATGCAAACTAAGTTTAGAAAAAAAATATTGCATTCTGCAAGGCCCGTGCACATTTCAAATACATGCCTTTTAACAGTCAAAGAATGGTTTACCCACTGGGATCCATGTCCCCATACAGTTGGCAGTCTCGTGGCCATTAGTGATGGCATAACAGCTTTGGAGGGCATACCTTCCTTCCTTCCAGAGTTCTTTGATCTCGTATTTCCACACCCATTTATGTGGTTAGCACCTTGATGCTAGATTAAAAGCGCATCCCATGTAAAATGAAATCAGAATGACTAACACCCATATTTCAAAAAGCAACCCTGCTTCTCAGTTTCCGCATTCTACCTCTACAAATCTAACTGCCACAAACTTAAAAAAATTATGCACGTCCTCAGGGAAAACTGAGGAGAGGCAGTGAATTGGAACAAGACGGAGATGCTGTCTTTTGTGTACCGTAACGCTTCAAAATCATTGCTTCCTGGGGAAAAAAAAATCACAGAGGCTTTTAATATTCATAAAGACTAGAAACAGGTGTTTGAACAGAACTTCAGCCACCTTTGACAGGAGCACAATGGGTTTATCCGAAAGGGTCTTCATTTTCCCTGTCACTCACTGGCAGGACTCAGAACATCAAAACAGTTACACTCCTGAGCTTTCACGACCTGTTTCAAAGGATTACACTTGACATTTCTAATTTTTTTTTCTTCCTTTCGTGAAACTCTGTCCTCTCTCTTTTAAAACTGCATGATTTCGTTAGCAAATCAAAGAGGGCAGAAGAATACATTAGTGCTCATTGCTTATGGACTCTGGGCTGACCTCATTGCTTTTTATGTCTACCAGTAGGCCACACAAACTATTTTTGGTTCGTCATTTAGCTGTGCAGACAGAGATCTGCGCCCGCCTCCGAAGAACACTATTTAGCCAGATGGGAGTAAGTAGCCACCTGTGGCTTCCATCTAAAAGCTTAGGCCCAACAAGACACCATCCCCCCGGTCCCCGTGTCTGCTTCAGTTTCCCTTCTCACTTTGCAAGACATGAGGACTTCTGCATGCCGGGCCGAAGAGAAATAGTGCAAAAGTCCACTGTGTCCTTTGCCAAGTCCAAATACCCTACAACCGCATTCGCTCACTCGTGGGTGGGGGCCGTACCTAGTGCCAAGTGCTAAATGGCATCCAAATGATTTAGGTAAGAAATGGCTTTGGGGGGGGCGCCTGGGTGGCTCAGTGGTTTAAAGCCTCTGCCTTTGGCTCAGGTCATGATCCCAGGGTCCTGGGATGGAGCCCCACATCGGGCTCTCTGCTCAGCGGGGAGCCTGCTTCCTCCTCTCTCTCTCTCTGCCTGCCTCTCTGCCTACTTGTGATCTCTGTCTGTCAAATAAATAAATAAAATCTTTAAAAAAAAAAAAAAGAAATGGCTTTGGGAACAACATGAAGGTGCAGTCGCTGGTTAGCCACCGTGGGACCTCAGGCAAGCCTTCTTAGGACCCATTTCAGACTCAGTTTCCTTATCTATTGCATTACGGATTGGGGCACCCTCTCAAGTCTCCTTCCAGAACCAAACACCTGCCATGTCGTGCATCTGTCCGTTGCCCAGGGTCGCAAGGAGATGGAATAAGAAAAAAAATAATGAAATAATGAAATGTCAAATTACCTATAATTACCTGAACGGTTTCTTAAACATTTCCCTCGTCTTTCCTTATTGAAAGAGCAAAATAGTAAGTGGTATGACATTCACAAAAATAAGCATTATGTTCAGTCAGGGAACATCAATTTCTCTGAGAGACGACAATAAAGGGAATAAGAGGTAAAGCTTCAGGGGGTTGAAATTGCTGGGTTTTAAGTGAAGATAGAGGCACAGTATAAAAAAATTGTTTTTAAGATAAAGTTTTTACCCTTTTGCCAAAAAAAAAAAAATAGAGGGTAGAATTTGGAAGGGGAGAGGTAGAATTTGGGAAGTACAGTCGGCCGTGGAATTATTAAGATCCTATTTGTTGAAGCATTACAAGGTGTATTTAAAAAAACAATTGAGGGGCGCCTGGGTGGCTCAGTGGGTTAAGCCGCTGCCTTCGGCTCAGGTCATGATCTCGGGGTCCTGGGATCGAGTCCCGCATTGGGCTCTCTGCTCAGCAGGGAGCCTGTTTCCCTCTCTCTCTCTGCCTGCCTCTCTATCTACCTGTGATCTCTCTCTGTCGAATAAATAAATAAAATCTTAAAAAAAAAAAAAACAATTGATAATGGCATTCATGTTTTCCCTCAAGAAATTTCAGTTTGCTCCCTCTCAGTTTGGCAGTGACACTGATCTTTCTGTCCTCACCTCCTACTCTGACAGCAAAGCCCACATTTGGATGGATGTTTCTAAGTTTGGTTGAATGACTTAGAGAGATTTTCAAAGTACTTCAGGAATTTTCTTTGACTTGACATTTGAATTAGAGATGAAGTGGTATAAAAATTTAAAGTAACCAGCATCATGGAACCTAATGTCCCGATTTCACTAGATTTTTTTTTTCCCCCTGTAAAATGTGGTCAGTGAAAAACCTTCATTTCTTATCATTCTTAGTATGCATTTAAAATTCACTTTAAATATCACCCAAGGACCTGAATGCCAAAAATAAATGTGAAACGCCTTCTCAAATATTACACAAAGTGACCTTCAGAGAGGACCCTCTCATCACCAGAACAATTTCCATACAGCTGCTGATATGCCCATGAGCATATCAGGCTTGAAAGGAGAGTGAGAAAGAGATAGGTTTATAAATTATTTTCACTCAAAAGCCCCAAAGTAGAAACATGCTCACACACATCGCCAGCCTGTTCCTTAGAAACTAGCACCTCAGGACAGAGGGATGTCGAGGTACCATTGAAGCCTTTCCTCAGTTCCCACCTGTGAGTTCTGTGGCTGCCAGCAGGAGTTTTATGATACTATTGTAAAAGTAATTTACCTCTTAGATGGCAATTTACTAAGTTGCTGATGAAATGCATTGCAAATATGTTAGTTTCGGGGTGGTTAGGAAAATTAACGGCTGCCTATTTTCCATATTGTCATATATGCCTACGTGCTGAGAAAATGAGGAGTAGCTTTCTTGGAAAGCTGTTTCTGTGGAGTATACGGACAGCTAGTCACCTGCTTAGAACGGGAAACCAAAGCCTGAGGGGTATCCCCTGAGGGTTGTTTTTTTTTTTTTTTTAATCTGTTTTACTGTCACTAGCTCCAAATCATTAGATCTACAAAATGTTCTCTTAGTGTCAAACTTTTTGACACTTCGTATTCAGTTTTCTAGCCTTTGACACTTCCTATTCAGTTTTCTAGCCTATCAGTTTGATCCCCAACCCCCACTCCATCTCCGACTCTGCTTCCCAGCCTGGACAGGAGCAATGGAGTGTAATGAAGCCTCCCTAGACCTCAGATTATACTTGGAAGAGATCCCCTATTAATCCGCAGCTGCTATGACAATCATATAAAAGAGGGAAACAAAGGGTTAGCTAGGTGGGTAGATATAAGTTTGGAAACTGGTACTTCATTAATTCTGTACTATCTTATATTAGACAAAGATCTGCGCTTATTTACATGACCTATACAATATCGCTTATATTAGCAGACATTTTGTAAAGCTTTAACAATTTAAAGAGCCACTCGGATTCGTTATTCCATCTGACTGCTCAGGACAGCCCTCTGAAGAAGGGAGGAAGTTATTTCCAAATTTTATACACAAAAACAAAATCTGATAGAGATTAGGCTATTTGCTCAAGGTCATCCAGTTCTTGAGTAATGGAATTATAATTTGAAACCAGATCTCCTCACTCCAAGCACATCATGGAAACCACGCTTTGGTTAGAACACATGTATGTAGGAACCCTAAACTGACCTAGAACATACAGAGGTAGTGTAAGTAACCTGCCAAACATTTCAAACATGACAATATTTGATAAGGTCAACAGCAGAATTAATGATTCACATCTCTTCTCTAACTAAATGATTTTGGAGCAAGGACAGCAAATAAGTTGCATTTGTATCCCAACTTAGAAAGGAGTGCAGTGATCGATTAACAATGTCTGCCACGGGCGCAGGAAATGGCTGGTTCCAACACACATATTTGCTGTTCTTCTGTTGAAGAACCTATCACTTTGTAAAGCATACTTGGGTTTTATAATGAAAACCAACACAGACCAACAAACTGACACGTTTTTACTAAGCATCCATAAGTGTTAAGCATCCTTAACATGAATGAACATGAAGGAATTTAAGAGCAAGTTTTTGTCTATGCAACTTACAATCCAATGTGGAAAATAAACTAAATGCACAGATGACACTAGATTTTAATCTTCTGATACTGACTTGGGACACTGCACAGATTTGTCACGGTGCAAATCACACAATAAAAAGAATCCATTTTTGTGAAACATGTGACACCTTTTGAAGCAATATCAAGGAACCAAGTATAGATACGGAAAGAGCTTTAATAGAATCCCTGTATAGTTTGAGTACTGTATTTTCTTACATTTATTTCTACCTTTTGGAAATATTTTACAGTGGTCAGAGTCCAAATGGGTTAAATATTTTGAATCACTGCTGAATTTGTTAATCTAAAAATTTGTTCACATTCATGTCTTAATACTTATCTTAACAGCACAATTGTGACTTTAGCTGTAGTAAAAATGGGCAAGAAGTCCATTAAAGCCCCAAAATATCCTTTGTTCCTAATGAAAGTCAAAAAAATGAAGCTACTAACTAGAAGTTCAGTTTCCTGGAGATTTGATGAAAAATTTCCTATAAGAGAAATGATGGGAAGGGTTGAGGTTTCCTTCAAATTAATGTAGGGATAAGGCGGGGAATGGATGGGAGACGTGAAGGGGAGGTGGCAGATGAAACAGGATTGGCCATGAATTGATACTTGGTCAAACTGATAGGTACATGAGGGTTCATATACTAGTCTCTTTACTTTTATTTGTATGAAATTTTACATTAAGAAGTATTTTTAATCCCTCTTAAAGATGCCTCCTTTGTTGATGGGTTGATTCTAGGCTCTCTATTCTGTTCTATAAATCTGTTTCTGTTTTTGTGCTAGTAACATACTGTTTTGATTACTACAGCTTTGTAGCATATCTCAAAATCTGGGATTGTTGTGTCTCTAGTTTTGTTCTTCTTTTTCCAGATTGCTTTTGGTATTAGGGATCTTTCATGGTTCCATAAAAACTTTAGGATTATTTGTTCCAGTTCTATGAAAAATGCCTTTGGTATTTTGATAGAGGTTGCATTAAATCTCTACTTTGGGTAGCATGGGCATTTTTATAATATTTTTCCCCCTATCTGTGAACATGGAGTATCTTTTCATTTTTTTCTGTTATCTTCAGTTTCTTTCATTTTGTTTTGTACTTTTCAGAGTACTGATCTTTCACCTCCTTGGTTAAGTTTATTCCTAGGTATTCTATTATTTTTGGTGCAATTGTAAATAGGATTATTTTCTTAATTTCTCTTTCTGCTACTTTATTGTTAGTGAATAAAAATACTGTAGATTTCTATATATTGATTTTGTATCCTGTGGCCTTCCTGAATTCATTTATCATATCTAATAGTTTTTTTGGTGGTGTCTTTAGGGTTTCTCTGTATAGTATCATGTCATCCTCCAATAGAGAAATTTTACATCTTCCTTACAGTTTGGGATGCCTTTTATTTCTCTTTCTTGTCTGATTTCTATGGCTAGGACTTCCAGTATTATGTTGAATAAAAGTGGTGAGAGTGAACATCCTTTTCTTTTTCTTGATCTTAGGAGGAAAACTTTCAGTTTTTCACTGTTGAGTGCAATATTATCTGCGGGTTTTTCATATATGGCCTTTATTATGCTCAGGTATGTCCCTTCTAAACCTACTCTGTTGAGGGTTCTTATCGTGAATGAATGTTGTACATTGTCAGATGCTTTTTCTGCATGTATCAAAATGATCATATGGTTTTTATCCTTTCTCTTGGTGATGGGTTGTATTATACTGATTGATTGGGGAATTTTGTTCCACTCTTGATTCTCCGGAATAAATCCCACTTGATCATGGTGAAAGAATTTTTTAATATATTGTTGGATTCAGTTTGCTAGTATTTTGTTGAGGATTTTTATATCTATGTTCATCAGACATATTGGCTTATTACTTCTCTCTCTCTCTCTCTATCTTTTTTTTTTTTTTTTTGGTAGTGTCTTTATCTGGTTTTGGTATCAGGGTAAAACTAGTCTCCTAGAATGAATTTGGAAGTTTTCCTTCCTCTTCTATTTTTTGTAAAAATTTGAGAAGAAAGGATATTAACTCTTCTTTAAATATTCAGTAGAATTCCCCTGTGAAGCCATCTGGTCTTGGACTTTTTGTTTCTAGTGAGTTTTTTTGATTACTGATTCGATTTCATTGCTGCTAATTGGCCTGTTCAAATTTTCTTTTCTTTTCTTTCTTTTTTTTTTTTTAAAGAATTTATTTATTTATTTTACAGAGAGAGAGAGAGTGATCACAAGTAGGCAGAGAGTCAGGCAGAGAGAGAAGGGGAAGCAGGCTCCCCAATGAGCAGGGAGCCCGATACAGGGCTCTATCCCAGGACTACAAGGTCACAACCCAAGCCAAAGGCAGAGGCTAAACCCACTGAACAACCCAGCCACCCCTGGCCTGTTCAAATTTTCTATTTCTTCCTGCTTCAGTTTTGGGAAGTTATATGTTTCTAGGAATTAACTCATTTCTTCTAGGTTGGCAATTTGTTGGCATATAATCTTTCATAATGTTCCCTTATGATCTTTTGTATTTCTGTAATGTTGGTTATTATTTCTTTTTTTTTAATTTCTCTTTTTTTTTTTTTTTTTTGAGTCCTTTCTCTCTCTGTCTCTCTCTCTTTCTGGGTGGGTCTATCTAAAGGTTTACCAATTTTGTTGATCTTTTCAAAGAACTAGCTCTGGGTTTCATTGATCTTTTCTATTGTTTCTTTTGTATATATTTCATTAATTTGTGACCTAATCTTTATTTTTTTCCCTTCTACTCACTTGGCGTTTTGTTTGTTGCTCTTTTTCTAGCTCCATTTGGTCTAAAGTTAGGTTGCTTTTGAGATTTTTCCTGGTTTTTGAGTTAGGCCTATATTGCTGTAGAATTCTCTCTTAAAAATATCTTTTGCTACATCCCAAAGATTTTGGACCATTGTCATTTGTATCCATGTATTTTTTTTTAATTTCCTCTCTGATTTCTTGGTTGACCATTTAGTAGCATGTTATTAGTTCAATAGTTTTGTGCTCTTTCCAAGTTTTTTTTCTTGTGGTTGACTTCTAGTTTCATTATATTGTGTTTGGAAAAGATGCATGGTATGACTGCAGTCTTTTTTAATTTGTTGAGATGTGTTTTGTGCCCTAACATATGATCTATTCTGGAGCATGTTCCATGTGCACTTGAAAAGTTTGTAGGGGGATGGATGAAATAGGCAAATGGGATTAATAATATACCCATTGTAATGAGCACTGAGTAATCTACAGTAATATATAGGATTGTTGAATCACTACATTATACACCTGAAACTAATGTGACTGTATATTAATTATACTGGAATTAAAAATTCCCTCTTAAAGATGCGTGCACAATTTAAAGTTTCAGAATTAGAGGTGCGTATTTGATACTGCCATAGAATGAAAAGGGAAAGATGTTCAAAACCATGATGAGCAAATGCGGGTGGTTGAATTGCCAGTTCAGGAAGTATATTACTTGGGCAAAAGGAAAAAAATCAGAGGTAAGGGTTACTGTTTGGTTTTGGTTTTTTTGTTGCTGTTGTTACCCCCCACCCCAACGAATTGTCTCATGGGTGTAAATTTATCATTAATGTGGTATAGCAGGCTCTTTGAATGCTATAATTTCTCATCTGTGTCCTGCTGCAAAATCCATCGGCTATGCCTGCATCCAGGTCTACATCCCAGCTGTGAAACATTAATCTCAGGCACACATTCTTCCACCGCCGGCCTGGCAGAGGCATGCTGTCTAGTTAGTTCCCCAGCAGGCTCCTGGCTCCGTTCCTGATGCTCTCCTGGCACCACTAACAACTGTGGAACTCTTGTCCTTCTGGAGATGGGATTGCTGTGATGCTCCTTGGGTGGGCCTCACTGTCCTGTACTTATTTCTGCTCACTTCCCTGAGCCTGGGAAGGATTTGTCACCAGGGTGTCCTGGAATCAAAGCCCTCTTGAGATTTTGTTATATTAAACCTTGGACTTGAAACAGGGTTGTCCATCATTTTATGTTTTGTGAATGTAACCTTCATATGTTCTTTGCAGAGCCTTGTGTACTCACTGCTAAATGGTTTATTAATTATGGTGCTTAATAGTAAGATTGTTCTGTAATTAGATCATGCATAATTGCCTAACTTCTTGGTTCTGGTTTGTCTGTTGCTCTTAGGTTGGTGCTTCTATTTATTTTATTGTGAATAAACAAGTAAAAAGGGATTTTATCATGTGACTCCTGCTGGTTAAACTTCAGCTAAATTAGTAGGAAAGTATGCAAGTCCGATAACTGAGATTTCAATGCTGAAAAGGAGGAAAAAACAAGATGCGATAGGAGTGGAGGAAAATGACCTCTGCCTGTTCCTCGCCACCAAAAAGCAAACAAACAAACAAAAATGCAAACAAAAAACTCCTGACAGCATATAGTGTCTTTGGTATTAGCCATGGGGTAGCTTATGTGTTTATAAAATGAATGATTGAATTTAAAAAGATCGGAATGTGTGGATTTCTTTTTCCTCAGAACACATCACAAAGCCAAGTCTAAGAGCCATAAACGATAGGGCAAGGAAGTATAAATGGACAGGAACGAGAGAAGAAGGCAATTAAATTTGATAGAAACAGGGCCCAAGTATGTGCATGCTCTCAGCTGATCCCAAGACTGCCATTTCCAGTGAGAAGACGATTAGGGTTTTTCAGGGACAGTGGCTGAGAAAAGGGCATCCAGAATAAGTAGGTGAAAAAAACAAAACAAAACAAAACAAAAAAACAAAAAAAACCCCACAATCCTAACAAAAATGAGTTTTTCCAAGAGAAAACTTTGATCACATTTAGGCTGGTGTCAGGAATGATAAGAGGTCCACAAGCCCAAGAGAATTTAGCAAATCTTAGCTGGAGAAACTCTACTTTATTCTGTGAATCTACAGAGGCATGTAGACAGTATATGTATGAAATAATGTGTTATATCTGCACACAGTGTATATCCAACATATAATCTCTCCAACACTTACAGAAAATTGCTTGCTGATGCTCATAAATGAGAGGGGTTACAAGAGATAAGAGGGTGGTCTGTGTTCCCAACACAGCCACTGGGAAAAGAAGGACGTTATTTAAAATGATTGTAAGTGACTATCTTCCTAAATTGTATGTTGTGTTGTGATCTCCAGTTGATTCTCCCCAACTTAGGTTCCAAAAGGCAACACCAACACACACAACTGCCCTGTAATGACACTGCATTTATCCAAATTTGGTTTTATTTAATAAAAAAATATTTTCAAATAGAAACAAAACTATCATGATACCAAAATAGTACTCTGTGTACCCATGTATTGGGAAAATAACAGAGTAAAGAAGGCTTTTTGCTTTTTAAGCACAGAGAAGTGTTTAGGAGCTGCCCTATTCCCAAGACAAATCTGTGTTCTTGGTAGAAACTGCTGACGGGGTGTATTTGGGATCATAGAAAACCTCTCTTATACATCTAGAGTCATGGGGGTCTTATTACAGCCTGTTAGTCATTTTCGCCATCCAAACTTTACTGCAAAAGAAACCCAAGATTATGTCTGGACTTGCAATGATAGCAAAAGGATATCTTCCTCTTTATGTACTGCATTTGATCAACATGTGTCATTAATCTCTTCTTCCTGCAGTAAGTGATGGAACACTTTATCAGTTCTTTCTTCAATTAGATTGATGTATGTGCATTCCTTGAATTTTAAAGGTCATTAATTTTCACATTAGTCTCTTTGGTTGGGAGCACACAGATTGATATATTGATGATTTAGTCTTTCATTGATTCTACATCATCTTTAGCACTGTGAGTCATGAGTGGTGCCTCCTTCTCAACCATGACATAGTGAGTGAAAATGTATTGATATTTGCAGAGAAATAAGGAACCTAGCTTTGTCCCTTATGTGGCATTTTATTGTCCCTAGATGAAAATAATTATAAAATGTATTCAGTCATATACTTAGAGTGTCATTGGCTTGTGTTGACCTTTCTCCCGGATCTGTGGGTAATATCTATAACATCTAACACCTTCAGCTTATTGACCTTCCATTCGCATTGATGCTTCAAAGTTAAGGACTTCCTGAAGTTACTTCAAAATATTTCATTAAGGAACTAAGTTTCCCTGGCCAACTGAATTGAGATTTGTCACTCACCCATTTGATGGATCAGCCATGTTGAATTATTCAATGTGGGTCAAAGTAATGATGAACTTCGTTCAGATGTGATATTCCAAAGATAACCCAGCATTTTATCTCATCTCCTTCCACAGAATAGACCACACACACCATGTTTGTGCCACAAACTCACCTATTATAATGGCAATAATGAAATAATAAAAGTTTGATCACCAGAAGTAGCTGATTGATGTCCTTGACCACGTGAGAATGATTGGACATGACTGACACATGGGGGAAAATGATTAGACATGACTGACATGAGGGAAAATTCCTGTCACAGTAAGCCATTTTATTGAGGAGAAAGTGTACTCAAATCTTTAAAAAAAAAATGTCTTTGGGTGAAGAAGATACAAAATCCTTGGCTCAAGTGGTTGAATGAAGTAGAATGTCATTAGATGTGTAATACAGTCAATGCTGATCCTGAACACAGCTCATCAGTCATTTTCAGTGAGACATTAAGTCATCTGAACCTCTCTGGACCTCAGTCTTCTGGTCTGTAGCAGAAAGTTACACTACATCATCTTCAAATTTCCTTGTGCTCTAAATGTTTATATGTAAATATTAGAAAATCATACAGAAGATTCAGAAAGCAATCGAAACAAAGAAGTGTTAACAAAAGACTCAACATAAATGTTAATCAGTCTCTGAGGAACACAACTGAAGAGTTGCTCGTCATTCGAAAATCCAGTGGTGTGCAGAGCAGGGTAGTAAATGTCACCAATTCAAGCCAGGAATTGTTTTATTAAGTAGCTGTCGGAAGTCTAGCCATATCCCATTGGAAAACAGGGAATCAATTGGGTCCATTTTAATGGAAAACTAAGGCTCTGTGGTCACTTATAGTGTAGCTGGGGGAAAGGTCTTATAATCGAAGAACAATATAGGTTTACTGGGTTGCACATTTGGTAAAGTGCCCAACTCTTGATTTTGGCTCAGGTCATAATCTCATCGATGTTAGAGCAAACCCCACTTGGGGCTCCATGTGGGCATGAAGCCTGCTTGGGATTCTCTCTAATCCTCTCCCTTCGCCCCCCAACCCCACCTTTCACACTTGCTCTCTCACAAATAAATAAATAAATAAATAAATAAATAGATAGATAGATAATTTTTATTTTCTAGAAAGCGAATATTATAATATCTAGGCTTGTTACTGTGCTCAGATGAAGACAGGAAGATTTCTCTGTACTGTTGGTATTGTTCTAACTTTTAGGTCATCATAAATATTGCCCCTTCTATCATACACTGAAGCTTATAAGCCATGTCAAATCCCCTTTGGTAGTAAAGCACAATTCCAACATGAATAAAATCCTGTATATAATCAAGCCCCAAATGTACTATTCTGGAAATACAGGGTGAGGGGCACCTGGGTGACTCAGTGGGTTGAAGCCTCTGCCTTCAGCTTGGGTCATGATCCCAGGGTCCTGGGATCGAGCCCCACATCGGGCTCTCTGCTCAGTGGGGACCTCTCTCTCTCTGCCTGCCTCTCTGCCTACTTGTGATCTCTGTCAAATAAATAAATAAAATCTTAAAAAAAAAGAAAAGAAAAGAAATACAGGGTGAGAGCAGAGATTAGAATAAGCATGTGTGGAGGGATTTGAAGAATCTTTTGGCAACTGGTGTTTCTTGAAATGCCTTCCCCAGTTTCTGCAGCCCTGCATGGTCACCGCTTTTCTTTCTAAATAATCTCCCCTTTTCTCCTTTTCTTATCAGAGGGGCTGGATGCTTAAGCCCCGCTCTTTTCCTTCTCCAGTCACCTCCTCGGAGAACTCATCAATCCTCATAACTTCCACCATCTCTGCCAGTCCGAGCAAGGGCAGCAGTGGACCAGAGAGGTCAGGAGGCGTCAGGACAAAAGTCTCATTAGCAGGAAGGGATCTGCAGACTCTACCGAGCTCGGCAGAAAGCCAGTCAAGTGAGACTTGAGCATCAGTGTGTACTGGAGAGAATAAATGAATGTCCCCGATCAGGGAGACCACCTGGTCAAGGCAGGGGAGAAAAGCGTTCACCCCTTGAGCTGCTCTTCTCAAAGTGTAGACCAGCAGCACTGACCTCACTTGGGAATTTGGCAGAAATGCAGACTCTCAGCCCCGACCCTAGACCTTCTGGATCGGAACCTGCAAGTAATTAGTAAGTGCACATGAAAGTGTGAGAAGCACTGGCCAAAACCAAAATGAAACAAAAAGAAAAAGTCAGTAAAGATAGGAGTAGACTGGCGGCGATCAGGATCTACCTGCACTATTACAATGATTCTTGGATCTCACGTAGAAAATGGGAAGTTTCCTTCCAACCTCATGGCAGTTAGCAAACATAGCCAAGAAGGAGCAAATGTGGTGGAGGAGGGCCACATCAGTGAAGCTTTATTTCCTTCACTAAGCCAAGGGGGTCTAGCTGGGGCAGAAGATCCTTTTCAGAAGCAGCACACACCTGATTCTGAAAAGCAGGGCCAAGGGCAGACTACGGAGGACCTTGAAACCTACTAAAGAGTTTCAGTATTGTTCCTGGATGCATAGGATTTATTGATTAAGGAGGTATCTAGTAAAATCAATGATTTAGGAAGAAGCTACCAGAAGCAGGAAAAGACCAAATAAGATGAGGCAGGGCAGGTGTGTGTATGTTTTGCTAATTTCATCCCCATACCTTTGTCAGTGTCACTTCCCTTGTGCAGAGAGGCCCGTCTACTCCTTTCTTCCCCAGAACATTCCTCCCAGCCATATAACCCCACGTCAGCATGATTACCAAATCCTCTCATCCCTAGTATTCTATATGATTTAACCTCAAAGGTCTTAAAATAGAGACTTATGGATTGGGTTGGGGGAGGGGGTTGCCTAGGAGGGCCACGCAGACCAAATTCCCACATCCTGCTTAAATCCTTCCAGTGACAGACACCTTGATGACTCACCAAGCCGTCCATTACAGGTCATGGGAGCTGTGATTGTTTAAAAAGTTCTTCCTTATATTGAGCTGAATTTCTTTTTTTCCTTTGTGCCAATCACATACTAAAAAGCACTAGGACAGCACAGCTATCTGCCTTTCATCTGTTTCTCTTTCGCAGATTCTGTTGAGTCTGCAAGTTGAAAGTGTTTTAGGCTTTCTTTAGTGATCTGAAAGAACTCAAGCATTCTCCTCATGAAAAGAGCTCATTTAAACTGTTCCTTTTGACATACAGCTACTCAGAGAGCCGGGGTAGGTCCTTAGCTGGTTGTGTTCTCTTTTTAGTTCAGATGTAGTTAGATTAGTTTATGATTTCCTGGCTCCAGTACCACCCTGGACTACAGAGAGTTTGGAGCAAGAATACCAGGGGTGGGTAGCCTGAATGATAAAAACCAACACGTAATGTAGATCAGATACATGCAAAGGGCACTTAGGCGACAAAGTGTTACAGAAACAAGGCACTGACTATGCCCTGGTAGGTGTTATTTACATTTGCAAAGAGCAGTAAATCTGTCAATCCAGGCGGGCTTGCCTAGCTAAGGATCTGAGATAAAACAAGAAGTCTCAGGGGTACCTGTTAATTTAACAGTGATTGTCCATGCTCTGTTTAGGACAAAGGCACCTTGATCAATGACACGCCTTGTCTGGTCCCAATGTCAGCTGTCTTTCAGAAATAATAAGATCCTGATCCCCACCAGTGTTCTAGCAGACAACCGGCTCTCCTCCTCTGATTCCCTCAACACCAAAAACTCCATGTTGTCAACCAAACAGTTTTCTGGTCTGCAAGCTTAGGACAAGAAAGACCCTTGAACAGAGTAACTTGACCAAGAAGACAAGGTCCGGGGGAGGCCAGCCAACTGGTTTCTTCCTGTGAAGAAAAGCCTCGTGTACCTGTGACAGAGCTCTGACATCCCGTCTTCAGTTTTCAAATCACAAAGGAAGTCACCAGAACCCAATCTCATCAGTGCCCACCGTTGCATGCTTACAATGTGGCAGAAACAGTGCAAGGATGTGCTGAAGTACATCATTGTATTCAGCACCACAACAACCTTGATGAGATAAACAATTATCACCCATTTTCCCATCTGAGAAACTAACACGATGACAAGACAAGATAGCCTAAGTGGAGACACAACAGGGAGTGGGGGAGTGTGACTTCAGCCTTCCAGACACATAACCGCAACACTACACTCCTTCCCTTAGCGTTAAATACAAACATGAGGCAAAAAATAAACATTATGTAAGGCAGAGAATCCTCTCAAGTTATTGGGAAAAGTGTGAAAGTTAGTGCTTTCAGAACAGTAGAGTGCACGTGAGAGCAAAACACTAAAAGATTAAAAAATTTACTCACCAAAGTTAACATGGGAGAACGTATCCAAAGTCTTGATTTGGTTTTAAAATATTGTGTTGAGAGTTAAGTGTATAATTATATTTGGTGCTATTCATTTTCTAGCACGTGTCTTTATCCACAACAAGAAATGGTTGCTGCGGGGGGGGGGGGGGGGTGCACCTGGGACACTAGGACACCTGGGACAGCACCCCCGACCAGAGGACTGATGGCATATATCTGACCACCAAACAACCCACTGGAGTAGAAGAACATTTGGTTGACATCAGAAATTATGAGAACTTATTTCTTGGGTTTTATTAAAAATGTGCTTTTTTTGGCCATAGCTACTGTTTCACCTTTCAGGTGGAATAAAATGAAGTCACAGATAAGGATTCAAAACTGAATTGTCAAGTACGGCTTTTAATAATATGATCCACACCAAAACGAGACTTTATTAGGATTTTGGTAGATTAAGAAGTGCATCGATAATTGCAGATTTAAATATGACGTCAACTTTTCCATCCATAGCATGGAAGTACCTTCATTAAGCAAACATTTTCAGATTGCCTTCCTGGTGCCAAAGACCGTGGAAAAGACCAGAGACACAGTATCAAACTACAGTGTATCATTTAGGATGCCTTTCGGTTGCAGTAACAAATCCACCAAGTAAACAAGAAGAATGATGATAGGGTAATATCAAGGTTGATTATTTTAGAGGCACCAGGTTGTCATAAAAGCCTTGAGCTTTCCCTTCCTTCCGCCCTGGTGTCCTCTCCTGGTTGAAAAATGGCCGTTGCTAATCCAGGCGTCACCTCCAGACATTAACAAGGGCCAGAATGACAACCTTGCCCATAAAACCCCTAGTCGACTTCCCCTTGTGTCTCACTGGCCAGAAAAGGGCCACAAGACAATCTCGAAACCAATAACCAGCAAAGAGAATGGATTTCCAAGATAGGCTCAGACTAAGCAGAATTTATCAGAGCTGAGATGGATTTGGTTACTGGAACAAATAAGCATTCTGTCAAGAAGAAAGTTTTGGGAGATGATGATTAGGTTGACTAGTCTCCAAGGTTATCGATATGCATGTGCAGGATCTGTAGATAGAAAATTCTAGGCTTGGTTACCTACCATACTGACTCCATTTGCTCCATTTGCTTTAGCACTTTGAAAACAAACAAACAAACAAAAAATAACCCCCAAATCCCCTCTTTTATTGTGCTTTTTAAAAAAATTAACATTTCAATCATTTTAAGTGTCCCAAATTCAGCGCCATTAGGTACATTCACAATGCTGTATAACCACTATCACTATCTCCAAAACTTTTTCATCAGCCCAAACAGAAACGCTATGCCCATCAGATAGTAACTCCCCACTTTGTTTAGCCCCTGGTAACCTCTAATCTACTTTCCATGAATTTGCCTGTTCTAAATACCTCATTTAAGCGGACTTATATAATATTTGTCCTTCTGCGTCTGGCTTATTTAACATAGCATACTGTTTTGAAGGTTTATTCATATTGTAGCATGGATCAGAATTTCATTCCTTCTGTAGCTGAATAATATTCCATTGTGTGAATATACCACATTCTGTTTATCCATTCATCTGTCGATGGACATTTGGGTTGTTTCACCTTTTGGCTATTGTGAGTAAGACAGCTGCATACATGGGTATACAAGTATCTGAGTGAGTCCCTGTTTTCTAGAACCTCAGTGAGCCCCGGTGACAAAGTGGGCATTGCTAACCTATTGCATATGTTGTATGACATTATGTAACATCTGTAAAAGACTGAGTAGCATCAACTTCTACCATTTTTATTGTTGTTTTATTTGTTGACGTTGGAACCCAGAGCAGAGCACAAGGGAGGGGTGGCTAGCTTAGCCTGAGGATTCAGAAATATTTGAGCTGTGCTTTGAAGATCAATTAAGGCATCATAGGACCCTCTAGAGGAAGTGCCATGAGGGTTTACCAAATAGAATGCGATCAGATCCAAAGGATCTGATTTTTCTATCTTCAGTCATCATGGTGGAGATTGGGTTGAAGGGAAGAAAAGCTAAACCTAGAGGAATTAGTTGGAGGGTTATGATTATTGTTCAGACCCTGAGTGATTTAGGCTGGAACCAAAATAGTGGCTGAACAGGGATAATATTGGAAACCAACACCTGGGTGATAGATTGGATGTGAAAATAAGGAAAAGGAAAGAATAGTTAATGGTTTGAACAGTAGAGTACGGTACCATTCTCAGAGAAAAAAGATACCTGTTAGAAGAAGAGGTTCATCAGGATGAGGAGATGGTAAATGCTCATTTGAACAGGTCACGTTTAAGGGATATGAGATCTGGGAAGAAGCACGCAATGGTTAGTTATAAGCAAAGACTTGGAATTTACAAGGAGGTCAGGAGGTACAGCACTAAGGAAAACATTAGGCAAAAAGGAAATGGAGTTACAGGTGTGGATGAAATTGATGAGACGTTATGTACAGAGGGTTCAGGCCTAAGCCCTGAGGGGGACTAATATTTAGGGGGTGAGCACACTGACAACTAATAAACAAATAGGAGGAATGAGACAACTAGCAAGACTGGCAAGGGAAAGCAGAGGGGTCTACCCCTGGCAGGAAGCGTGCAAGAATTTGAAGGACAAGTCAGCCACAGTGCTGAGCAATCAGCGCGGCAGAGAGGACAAGGATCTGGAAATTAAGAGGTCATCGCCAGCTGTCTCTGACCAAAGCCAGACTAATGTGAGTTGAGAAATTTTGAGAGGGGATGAAGACATGGAACTAGGCTATCCTTTTTCTATTATTTTTCTATCCTTTTTTTCATTTTCTTTCTTTCTTTTTTTCTTGCCTGAAAATAGAGCATAATGGCAGATTTTCAAGTTACTTTTATTTATTTATTTATATTAAGATTTAAAAAAAAATTTATTTATTTGACAGACAGAGATCACAAGTAGGCAGAGAGGCAGGCAGAGAGAGAGGTAAGGGGGAAGCAGGCTCCCCACTGAGCAGAGAGCCGGATGTGGGGCTTGATCCCAGGTTCCTGAGATCATGACCTGAGCCAAAGGCAGAGGCTTTAACCCACTGAGCTACCCAGGCACCCCTTCAAGTTACATGGCAAATATTTGGACATGTTTAAATGCTGAAGAGGAGAAAGGAGTAAAGGAACAATTTCCCCCCGAAGAGGGGGAGGAAGTGGGATCCATCATCCGTGGAGATAAAGAAGTCTTGGAGGGAAAAAAAAAGAAGAAGAAGAAGAAGTCTTGGAGGCATTTTGTAGTCTCTGTTTTCTCTGAAACAGAGAGGGAATTCATTAGTTGGCATGTTTCAGCTCAGGGCTGGGCATAAGGCATTTGCCTAACAGATATTTGTTTTATTTAATTATTGGTAGAAGTATATGAGACTTGGACTAGCAAAGAATGTTCAGATGCCTGAGGCATGAGTGAGTCTGACCAGTCGCCAGTCATCCTTGAGTAAAGCAGTGGTTCTCACAGATGTCTGAGTTCCTCAAGGTCCTGACTTACCTAGTTCAGCCTGGGCATGGGAATTTTCAAAGTCCCTCAGTAATTCTCCCTGTAGTCATGGTTGGCAGTCACTAGTGTAGAGGTAAACTTGTGACATGCTCAGAGGAAGGAAAGGCAGCTTTTTAATGAGCCAGCTGAGGTGGTCTTGGGAAGGAATTTTTGCCTATAAGGATGTAAAAGAGGACTTCATATCATTTTTTGTTTCCTCCCAAATATTAAATTATGTATACGAAAGACAGAGAAAGCAAAAGATAAGTAATTACGAAGAGATTGAGGATAATAAAACACTTTCTTTTTTAAAAAAGATTTTATTTACTTATTTGACAGAAAGAGATCACAAGCAGGCAGAGAGGCAGGCAGAGAGAGGGGGAAGCAGGCTCCCGCTGAGCAGAGAGCCAGATGCAGGGCTCAATCCCAGGACCCTGGGATCATGACCTGAGCCGAAGGCAGAGGCTTAACCCACTGAGCCACCCAGGTGTCCCAACAAAATATTTTCTAATCTAAGAGCCCTCGGCAATTAAAATTGCCCAGCTCCCTGTCTGGCTAAAGGGTCACTGGAAGAACATACAAAAAGGAAATAAAATTAAGTTCCGAGTACCCGTTATGTGCCAAGTATTGGATTTGGCTCTTTCATGCTGCATTTAAATTTCTCAATGCCCTGCGAGGTACTTATTTTACAGATTTATAAACCAAGACTCAGAAAGTGGCCTCATATGTGAGTGAGAGGAAAAGTGGGGTCCTAGTGTTTCAGGAGATTTGGGGAAGAGTTGGGGAGCTCTCTTCTCTCCCCTTCAGTAGATAAAAACGTGAGAGAGGAGTCAAAGGATGGAAATACGGCTTCCATTTGCAGATGTAAATATTTAAAATCCCATACATTTATCTGACACCTGCTACACCATTCACCCTCTGTTGACTTTGACATTTCATTATTCTGAAATGACCTTTGCCCTCTAGCATAGCACCTAATCCATTAAAAGGAAAGAAAAGAGAAATGGAAACTAAAAAGAGTTATGTGAAGATCACAGAGAGGTTTTTTTATACCCCCATGCCTCTGCTTTCGATCAATTTTTCTCTTCTATCCCAATAACGTGGTTAGCCAAGCCAGACCACAAAAAAACAAAAAACAAAAAACAAAAAAACCCCACAAAAACAGAGAAATGGCTCTTCCCTCTCGTTTTTGCTACAATGTCAAAATAATAAATAGGTTAATCATGTCAGTCGCATTGACTTGGGACATCTTAGACACATACTGCCCTTTGGGAGTGCAGAAGCACCATTCCAGGGTTTTTATTGAAGAATCCCTACTTTTTCCTTTTCCCTTTATTTGTGTGAACATTGCAGTCTAAAAAGTATTGAACCTTGTCTGAGAAGAAGCTGCAAGACGGCTCCAAAATCTGCAGCCTGGCAGCAAGCTTTTAAAAATGCATCAGGCAATCTAGAGTAAGCTTTTATATTAATAGAAGACAGAGGTAGAAGATAAAGAGCCACGGCCACTGATATGGACACCACCTAAGAGCTGGGTCTTTGGCACAGAGTGTATGCTGAACTGTCATTTGAAATTGAGTCTGTGGCTGCCACCACGATTGCTTCCCATGGCAACATGCCAGTGTCCCCAGGACCTCCATCAATAGTCACTGAGGTCTGGTGGGTAGGAGACTGGGCAGAGTCCTAGAGATAAGCATTGATCTTCTGCATACCTTGGTTCCAACATCTGCAAAGAAAGGGCTATAGAGTCCCCTCTCTCTACTCCCCGTTCCGTGTGATAAAGGACCTAACATGTCAGACAAAACCAAGGTTTTTACTGCTTTCTGTAGTCGGCTGGTTTATTTGATAGTGGGTTAAAAGTGAAGCAGGCAGTAGTTAGATTTCCACCACTAACGTATTTATTTATTGACTCTCTGACATCTGTGCATAGCCCCATGCTAAGGAATAAATGAATGACGATATGTCAGATTCATCAGTTTATTCCTGATCGCTAACCAAGGTCCTGGAGTTGCAAGTAGCTCTTCTCCTTTCCCACTGAAAGTCAGTCTGTGTGTTTGCCTTACACAGAAGCCTCCGGAGTCCCCTTATCCTTTCGTTCAGCACATATTTATGGCTGAGAATATGCATCTGCTATGCCTCAGGTACTGTTCTGGGCACTAAGAAATGAAAGATAAATAATTCTCAGTACCCAGCCTCAAAGAGCTCAAAGTCTAGCAGAAGAGAGAGGTCGAAAAACAGATCCTCGTGCCATCATGAGAATGGCAAGGAGAGAGATCATCAAGGTGCTGTGAGAGCTCAAAGGAGGCAATTCTTAGAGAGAAGGACTCCAATACTCAGAGTAAAATTGAAAAAGGTTTTGAAATTAATGGTTCTTGGCAACGCACGTTCCCTGAGCAGGATCATGTGACACAGGAGCGAAAAGGAGGACCCACTCGTTGGGTACCGAGTATATTATAAGCAGGAGGGAGAACAGTAGCAAAAGGGAAGGAAGAAACAGAAAGCATGGCTGTGCGGGGTGAGGGTAGTGGGTAAAAGAGAAACAGAAGACCAAAGAGTGGTCAGTGACTGAGCAGAGTATCATTGGGGTGAAGTGTCAAGAAAAAGTCAGCCAGAACCATTCATGCTATGTTCGCTGCTCAGTTAGATTTGCATAAGCCTTTGTTGCACAAACGCTTTTCCTCCAAAGTCAATGAAGCTCTGAATTCTGTCGTTAGGACCCATTTGCCTACCCTAAGAACCTCTTAGAGCTATCATTTAGAATTTAGCCAGGCAGAAGATGTACTGAGAGCCACCTGGTGTGATTATCTTCCATTCTTCCCAATCATTCAGGATTGATCAATAAAATGATTTATATTGTATGTAATATAAATTATATTTATTAATATATAAATTATATATTTATATATACCATAAAAATGATTTATATGATCAGTTTGGGTTTTTTTTATTTACTTTATTCCCAAGAATGCTGAAGAACATATTAGCTGGGTTAGAAGGCACGTTTTTAGGCAGTAGTTGTTCTCTTTTTATCATAAATCTACCCTGGAATCCTACTCTCTCTCCGAGCCAGGGCATGGGTACCCATCCAAATGCTCAATGGACATTCCCACTGAGCCTCTGACCTGTCATCTCATCCCTTTGAAACCCGACCCCTCATTCTCCTGAGGTCCCTCTTGGCCATCATGCTTTTCACTGTCTCTTTGTCTCCATGCCTTTTTATTGCTGTTCTCCTTTATCGGATACTCCATCTTCTAGTCCACCCACACCTCCCACTCTTTCTTCTCTATTTAGCTAACTCCCAGTAAGCCTATCGGGCTTCACAAGCACGGCTCCAGAAAGCTCCCTCTGCCCCTTCCCCTCACATCCCTCCCTCCACCATCCCCTTGTGGGCTCATCTAAACGCTCTCTCCTTGTGGTTCCATGGTACTGGGTGCATAGTTCCTGCTTGGTGCCCATCCCACTGAATAATAATTTCTAGTCTGCTTGTTTTTCTTCCCATGAGTCTGGTAGTTGGTAGGGATTGGTACATCACCGTTACTTGGCACTTGTTTGTTGATTACATGAGTAAAGAAAAGAATGCATCAAAATCAACAAAGTCAAGAGTTGAGAATCTTCAGTTCTGCTGAATCTTTCCCAATTCTTCAGTGGGTTACCCATTCAGGAGTTATGCTGCATAAAGGATTAGTTCTGACCCCTCTATTTCTAATACCAATGGTGCGATTATAAGCATCCTAGTTTTTAATTATTTACTTTAATTCTCTAGCTTTTCTATATTACGCTGATGTTATTAGATAACCTTTAGAAAAAAGTAATATTTTTTTAAAGCCCCTCTCTTCTCAATAAACAAACAAACCAAAAAATGTAAGCCCAGACCCAGTCTTCTTGTAGCCCAGGTGTTTGTATGAAGGAGTGAACAATTTAGGAGAAAAGGGAAGAGGCTGGCTGTTCAGAAAATTCTATTTTGTGATAAGGTTTAGAAAGCATTAGTTTCTTGGACACTGGATTTGGGTTTATTGATATGGATGTATATAGAATAAGGTCAGTAAATGTACAGTCTAATGTAAGCTTTGAAGAATGAATACACACTTTCTAGGTCAATTTTTAAAAATATACTTAAAACCTCTACATAATAAATATATGTGAAGAAAAAGGGATAAACGTATACAATATAGATACATACAAGAGACACATCTTTCTGCCAGAATGGGTTTATTCAATAAATATCCAGCAGCTTTCTCAGAATAGTCTGCTATCAGGGTAGCCGTTAGTCTTAGAGTTCTGACCCAATTCCAAATAAGTAATTTTATTCTTCCTGCTTAAATTTCCCTACCATTGCTACTCGACACAGAATTCTTCTTCATTTCCCATCCCATCTGAAGTGTTACTCCATCCTGAAAAACAGCATCGTGTTCCAGTCTAAAGGTGACTGCTTTGCTATGATGAGTGAGGCAATTTTGCTATGTTAAGTGCTTTGGGAAAAAAGCACTTACAGGGCTCCCATAGAAATGCAGCTAATATTACTCAATGAACCTTCCTTTCAGTCGTTGTGCAGTGTGGCATTTTCAAAATGAAGAGGCCTTCCCCCATTGCCGTTTATTTATGTGATGTATTCAAAATGGGCCCATTTCCCGAAGGCATCTGGGAATATGTGAGGAAGAAATATGAAAGAAACAAAAATTAAATACAGATGAAGTTAAACAGCTAACAGCAGAGAGGCCAGTGGCGTCGCAACTTCAAACCTTGATCTGAAATCCTCAACGATCAGGAAGAATGGAAGATAATCACACCAGGTGGCTCTCAGTACATCTTCTGCCTGGCTAAATTCTAAATGATAGCTCCAAGAGGTTCTTAGGGTAGGCAAATGGGTCCTAACTACAGAATTCAGAGCCTCATAGACTTCGGAGGAAAAGAGTTTGTGCAAGCTTATTGAATATGATTACAGTCACATTTAAAAGATAACCACATTTTTTGAAAAGCATAGCAAGCAACACACTATATATGCATAGAAAGACCACACATTTGTTTCTAGAATATATCACCTTGCTTTTTCTTTAAACTCACCCAGTCAGGGGCACCTGGGTGGCTCAGTAAAAGCACCTGCCTTCAGCCCAGGTCATGATCTCAGGGTCCTGGGATCGAGCCCTACGTCAGGCTCTCTGCTCCATGGGGAGCCTGCTTCCCCCTCTCTGTCCACCTCTCTGCCTACTTGTGATCTCTCTTTCTGTCAAATAAAAAAAAAAAAATCTTTAAAATCACCTATTCATTGTCTTTCAGTAGCCTCAAATTACTGTTCTCTTCCTCAGAAAGATCTCTGAGCCTGTTTTCAAGATACATGTTTGCTTTAGAAAACAGTGGTATTATTGATTTATAAATACCCAAAGGTGTCTTATGGTTAATTCAGGTGTGTTAGCAGAAATAACTCAGCACTCATCTCTCTACCTTGATAAGGATACAAATAGGAAGGCACTGAATACCAATTTTTGGAATGTTGACTCTATCATCAAGTAGGAGATACTCATACTGATTTTTTTTAAATTTCTACTGTAAGCAAGTCTACATTGTCTCTGTATGTATATATGTATACATATATACATATATATGACAGAGAGAGGGATCACAAGTAGGCAAAGAGGCAGGCAGAGAGAAGGGGAAAACAGGCTCCCCTCGGAGCAGGGAGCCCGATGTGGGGCTCGATCCCAGGACCCTGAGATCATGACCTGAGCTGAAGGCAGAGGCTTAACCCACTGAGCCACCCAGGCGTCCTTGTCTCTGTCTTTTTAAAATTATGTTAGTCACCATACAGTACAGCATTAGTTTTTGATGTACTGTTTCATGATTCATTGTTTGCATATAATACCCAGTGCTCCATGCAATCTCTGTCCTTTTTAATACCCATCACATGGCTCACCCATCCCCCATCCTCCTCCCTTCTAAAACCCTCATTTTGTTTCCTGGAGTCCATAGTCCCTCATGGTTCATCTCCCACTCCAGTTTCTCCCATCTCACTTCTCCTCTCTATGTCCCAATGTCCTCCATGTTATTCCTTATGCTCCACAAGTAAATGAAACCATATAATTGACTTTCTCTGTTTGACTTATTTCACTTAGCATAAGCTCCTCTAGTTCCATCCATGTTGATGCAAAAGCTGGGTATTCATTCTTTCTGATGGCTGAGTAATAATCCATTGTATATGTGGACCACATCTTCCTTATCCATTCATCTGTTGAAAGGCATCTTGGCTCTCTCCACAGTTTGACTATCATGGACATTGTGTCTATGAACATTGAGGTACATATGGACCTTCTTTTCACTACATCTTTATCTTTGGAGTAAATACCCAGTAGTGCAATTTGTGGGTCATAGGGCACTTATATTTTTAATTTTTTGAGGAGCCTCCACCCTGTTTTCCAAAGTGGCTGCACCAACTTGCATTCCTACCAACAGTGTAAAGAGTGCTCCGCTTTCTCCACAACTTCTCTAACATTTGTTTATTCTCACCTTGTAAATTTTTGCCATCCTAAGTGGTATAAGGTGGTATCTCAATGTGGATTTGATTTGAATTTCCCTAATGGATAATGATGATGAACACTTTTTCATGTGTCTGTTAGCCAATTGTATGTCTTCTTTGGAGAAGTATCTGCTCATGTCTTCTGCTCATTTTTTGACTTGACTATTTGTTTTTTGGGTGTTGAGTTGGAGGAGTTCTTTATAGATCTTGGCTATCAGCCTTTTGTCTGTAGTGTCATTTATGTCTTAGTCTTTTTATCTTAAAACCTTACCTAGCTACTTAAAGAAAATAAGACAGAATTTTCCAGGAAAACATCAAGGCCTTTGACATTGGATGTTTTATGTGACCGAGATAACAAAGACTTGCCTCAATGAGGAGCATCTCTCAAATTTTGCAAATTAGTGTAATGTTTTGATTAATTCAGCAAGTATTTCTGGGATATTGCCTTTTGAGTATGTCTATTTTTTAAAAAATCTTTTTAAACATTTAGAGGCACAGATAGTAGTGGTTATAAGCCTAGAAGTTGGAATCTCATGGATTTGGGTAGGCATCTGGCTTCATTCTCAATATGGAAACTCTGGTTTCACTAAACTGATTTTCTATAAGATGTGGCTAAGCAGAGCATCTATCTCCAACAATCTGAAGGTTAAATGAGATATTGCAGGTAACACCTGAGGGGAACGTAGGAAGTGAGTGTTAGCTGATTGCCAGGCAATAGCTGAACCACCTGTTTACCTTCCAGTCTGAGTCAATGACAACCTGCTGATCCTCTTTGCATCCATACCTAAATCTTTCCTTCCCATCTACTCCAGAGTTCGCAATCATCTAACAGGACCATGCACACAGCTTGCTAATACTGCCCCCAAATTTCAAAGTCCTACTTTCCCTGCATCGCAGTTTCAAGTTTGATTTTGGGCCTCTGACCTAAAGTCCTACCTTTTTATGCCCAGTTTTCTTTCCTTTACCATTGTTTTGAGAGGAAATGGTCTTAAGAATGGAACTAAAAGTCAAAGCCAAGTCTTTCTGCAGTAGGGCACACATCTCTTCATTCCTTCTACATCCCCCCAACATGGACAGCTTGTGCTTGCTTCCATGGGCCACATCTTATCTGCAACCCCATAGCTTTTCTTCTGCCGTGCCACCCGTGTCCTTCACTCTGATGCTGACCAAACACCTTTGTCTGCCCTGGCTGGCTGCTTGGGTCAGACTCCTAGACTAGTGGCCCCGCCCCCTTGCTCTTTGGTTTTTTTGCCAATTGCACATGAGCTTGTCCCCTCTGATCCAGGTGCTCCAGAATGCTCCCACTGAGATGGTCTAGAGCTATAGACCCTTATGACTTTGGAGCTACAATGCCCATGGAATACCTGTGAACCGAAGCATTTAACTTTACAGATGGGAATGAATACACTTGCAGGTTATGGTGAAGGTAATGGAAACTGGGTCTCCTTTTTATGCATTTAAACACAACTGCAAGGGAAAACAAATAATTCCTTTAATTTGAAATTTTAAATATAAAAATGCAATATCATCGTAAATGTCTGCCTTTCAAATGTAGAAGGTCTACGAAAGGGTAGAATGAGACCTATTTCTCTTGCTTTCATTTAGTTTCCTATATGAAGAATATTTCTCCTTATTAAAGTCTGAACTTTTTGTAGTTATCAAAGAAATGAACGTTTGTTCTACCTCTTTTTTTGTTAAGATGTATTATTATTTATTTATTTATTTATTTGAGAGAGAGAGAGAGAGCAGGGGTAGGGGCAGAGGGGGAAGGAGAGAAAGAATCTTAAGCAGATCCTCGCTGAGCACAGGACTGGATACGGGCTCAATCCCAGGACCCTGAGATCATGACCTGAGATGAAATCAAGCGTTGACTACTTAACTGACTTAGGCCCCCAGGGGCTCCTGTTTTACTTACTTCTTAAATGAATAAATAGCTGTCAATTTAAAGAACTCTATCTTAAGTTGGTAATCAGAAGAACTAGGTACAATTCAGAGGTAGGAACTGTATTTATTTTATAGCAATGCAAAATTGAGTAAGAACCCACAAAACCTGCTATGGTAGGATGGTCACAGAAATTTAGAATGCATTGAAGACATAGAATACCGTGCAGTCACTAAAAGGGTTGTTGTCTTGTTGTAGTGGGGATATCTAGCTATGTGCTATTGAATTGAAAGTTAAAAGGGAAAACCACATTTAGCCTGACCCCAATACTATTCATATTATAATTAACACTGGGAAGGAAGAACCACAAAATATTATCCATAGTTGTCTCTGTCTTGGTAGATGGTAAAGGATTTTTTATTCTCTTCTTTTTCCTTATTTTATATAACAAACATACATAAACAGACACTCAATGGAACTGCCCAGTATACATTGGATATCTACTCCTCAGTTGGAACAGAGTTGAGATCCAGGGTATTTTATGATAAAAAGGGAGTGAGTACTGCCTGAAACCTTTCCCTCCAATTGAACTAATATGTGCTCCAGCATAAAAAGAAATCTAATAAGAAAGTAGTTATATCTTCCTGGAAGTCAAATAAGGACAGTTACCTTTAATTTCATGGCTGGGGTCAAGTATTCCTTCCCCAGTCAGATGCATGTTCTGAGAGCAGAAAAACCACTGCACTCCCCTAGTCAAGGAGATTACATTTCAGTGAGAAGTTCTAGAAGAGCCTACTCCCCAAACACTAGTAAGAGAAGGCCCAGAAAGAGAAAGTGTGTACCACGGCTTGACTGTCAGAGCAGCTGCTGGAAGTCCCCAAGAACACTAGTCTGCTCCACGCCACCTCATGGAGAAGCAGGGCCAGAGGAGTGCGGTGTTGAGGCCCCTGGTGCAGCCAGTGACTCTGCTGCCTCTCCCTTGTTAACTGCACAGACACACGCTCTGGCCACACTCAAGCAGGCCTTGGCTAGAGTGACAAGTTCAAGCACTTCCTTGCTGTCAGTTCTGGCCTACTTGGAACAGCAGCTATCCTAACCCCCCTGTGGGCCAGGAGGCCTTGGCCAAGCTCTTCCGTCTCTAGGATCTTAGCCTCTACAACCGTTAAAGGAAATAATAGTATTTCCTACAGCTTGGTATCCCCATGAAAACAAAACGAGGCTCCAGGCCCAAGCTCCCTGGAAATGCTAAGTACCCACTCCTTCCTTCTTTATCTGGACTGTTTTGTCTCTCTCGCGCGTGCTCTTTTTCTCTCTCCTCCTCCCGTTCCCTCCCTGTCCCTCTCTCTTTCTCCCCGCCTCGTTCCCTCCTCAAACAGGTTAGAAAATGTTCTTTATCTTCACCACGGAGTGTATGTTGAAGATAACTTGAAACAAGATGTAGAGACAGAAGAAATAATCAAGTTATCTTGCCATTTCACAGGGCAAATCAGAGATGAGAAGAGATGAAGTCATCACCTCCCAAAATGAGGCTTTTGTTTTTTTTTTTTCTTCTTCTTCTTCTTTTCTTTTCTTAAACAGTCCAGCTTTTTTTCTTTAGGTCTAGTGACCCATGATACAGGGCAGACTGCTCTTTTTAGTTTTTATTTTTTTATTTTTTTCATTTTCCTTTTGCTTCACATGGCACTGAGCAACAAAATAATAAAAATATATATATTTTTTAATAATACCAGTACACACACGAGTAGGAGAGAAGGGCTCCCATTGCTTGCTGAATCACTCACTAATCACTCCGTTCGGACCCAGCAGGGAATTCTGACAACGCACCTGACTTTTCATTTATTTATTTTTTATTGGTTCTGGGAGAGGTTTGTGATTCATTCCATGTAGGTTGCAAGCCCTTGTGCTGCAGGAACAAATGGTCTCTGGAGTTATTTGCTTTATTAACTTTTAGGGCAAAGGAGGGAGAAATAGGAGAATTGCTTTAACTGCAATATACTGGCAAAAAGTTTGGACTTTTTTAGTTTATCGACACCCGAGCTGCTTTCACGGGTTATGTTTCTTAATGATAGGTTGGCGGGTTGTACAGAAGGAATCAGTACTATGGAGCAGAAGGAGCTTGTTGAAAGAACTAGCCAGTGGTCACATCCCTGCCATTGTGCCCAGCGCGGTCACTAGACTCCTGTGCCCCTGGGACTCAGTGACATAAAAGGGTCAGTAAAATAAAAGGGTCAGATCAGATATCGTCCTCTTTCAGTAAAAGGATTTATGACTTCATGGATGACGGTGAACTTAAACCTTCAGTATTAATTTGTTTGGGAAATGGAAGGACTCAAGTCTCCGTAAAGATATGATAATCATAATATAATAACAAAAATTTGTTATGCTGTGGGCCCAGTGTTACATCTAACTCTGCAGTGACAGAGGCAGAGCCCCCATGATAACAGAGGACACCAAGGATCACAATAGTGAAGTAATTTGCCCCGGGTCACAGAGCCTATGACTCTATGTGAGTGTTTTTTATAATTTTGTCAAGGACAATGCAGGATCATGGTGCCCATACTGAAAGAACACAGTCCCTGAGGGAAGCTTAAAGAAAAGCTTAATTGCAACCAAGAAGGAAGGAGAAAAATCTTAGGACAGAAAGGCTTTATCTTTATCATGTATGGTTTCTCTTTCAATATTCTCTTTAAAAGTGAAGAACTCGTAATTTAGTGAGTAACAAAATAGTACATAAGCATATCGATGTTATTTGAGCAATTTCAATGCCCAGTATATTGGATAGAGGGAGAGAGAACAAAGGTTTTGGTCGACAGAATGCTGTTTTTCTTCTTTGGGTTCTTGTTTCCTAAACTATAAAACCAACTAGTTGGTCCAAATCAATCCACCAGATACCAAAACCCTGTGGAGCCACCAAAAATATAAAGGTAAAGATATGTAGTTCTTCTGTGAGAAAGATCTTGAAGAATTCTTTGTCCCTTAACCCTATGATTCATCATCAAGGCAAAGACAGTTAGGTTGATATGAGTTATTGGAACGTTCCTAGCTACAAATGACATAAAAAATTATTCATATGAAGAATCAGCAATAAAAATTTAAATAAAGGATTATGGTTGGTAGTATACACTTTGATGTCCATCAAATTCATGATTTACAAGGCCCACTCTTTCTGGCTTGTGATGTAACTAAACATCTCAAAGCTATAATACAGCATTGAGATGATGCTGCCATGAATATATTACATTTTTATGAAACGCAATGTATCATTCTGCTAACAAGAAACCAACATCAGAAAATGAGTCCTGGAGATTCCAATTTCTGTACTGTGCTGGGAGTACTGGGGAATTATTTCTCCCACGATTTGCATTTCCTTTTACAGTGTAGAAGCAAAATAAACCTCTTTGTTTGCGCTGGTTTCAGAATTAGATCAGTTTGTATATTTGCTCTCTCCTCCTCTTCCTGGATTTGGTTTCAAAGTAAACAGTTATCTTCATTAAATTCTCTTTTATTTGGCTTAAGTTCTTCAGTTACTGTAATTATTCTGGGTGTCTGTCCCTGTTTTATTTTTGTATCAAATATCTACGCACTATTTTAAACTGCTTTTAATTGGCTCATTTTCCATTTTCTGTGATTTACTTCACTTTGTGGTACTGATTTCTCTGGCTAGATCTGACTTCTGTCATGGTCTGTTTTGTATGTATATTTTTTATGAACCTAAACACTGTACAGGCTTAACAAAAGAAAAAAATATCATTAACTTGGTACTTAGAGAATATGGACAAATTACAGGGAAGAAAGAAATAGGACATTTATCACAGAGATTGTTTTGATAGTTCGTGGTGAACTTGGACTCTTGAGATAGAACAGGATTTACCTTGTTTGGTAAAGGCAAATATGTCAACAGCATTTTTTTTTTTTAAGATTAACCTAGAAATGACCTCTCACAGAAAGAAAACCAGCCATACTTTTCAATTTCAAGCTAAAAGATCTAAAAAGTTATTTCTACCTAATAAAAAAGTACAATAAGATCCTAAATTCCCACAGAAACTCTTCATCTACCTTATAACACATCAAAAGCCACCAAGGGGCTTTTTATCCTGCAGGCCAGTGCTAATAAAGTTTTGCAGGCTTTTGTGATGGGTCACGTGGCAGGGGAATAGACAGCTGGAATTTTCAGGCAGGGAAGAGGAGAGTAACTTAGCTTTTAAGTTTCCAGAGGAAAATACAGAGAGATTTTTAAAAAATTGTTCCATAATTTTTTTAACAAATGTTCCATTTCACAACTCTTTGGACCCTAGTCTTGTTCTAGGTTTGGCACTACAGAAGGGGACAACAAAGATGAAAGCCATCCCCTCTTGAGGATTACAAAATAGTGGAGGAAAGAGGGAACATAGCAAATATACACACAATAATTCAGCAAGTATTAAGTGCTGTCAAGAATACAGCAATCAGGGACGCCCGAGTGGCTCAGTCGGCTAAGCATCTGCCTTCAGCTCAGGTCATGATTTCAGGGTCCCAGGATTGAGCCCCACATAGGGCTCCTTGCTCAGCGGGGAGCCTGCTTCTGCCTCTGCCTGCTGTTACCCCTGCTTGCACCTGTGCCTGCACTCTCTCTCTCTGACAAATAAATAAATCTTAAAAAAAAAAAAAAAAAGAATACAGCAATCAGATAAGAGTGTTCGGAAGTTTTTAGGGTCTTCAGAGAAGGTTTTTCTAAGAGGTGGCATTGAGTGGAGACCAACAGAAAATAAGGTATGCAGGGGGAGCGTATTCAAGGAAGGGAGAGCAAACCATGAACACACGAGCCATGAGACAGGAGAGCGCCTGGCCTATGTTCACAGAACAGCAGAGAAGCTAGTAAGCAAAAAAGGTGAGTGGAAGTAGAGTAGGTTCAGAGAGGTGAACATGGAAAGCAGAAAGCTTGCATAATATGACACAAGACCAAGAAAATTTAAACAAATGAATGGAAAATTGGACTTTCAAAAACTTAAAATTTTTGCATAGCAGAGAACCATGAAGTCAGCCAAAAGATAAACAGCAACGAGTGAGGGAAAATCATACTTCTTTACTGGATTTGTTTGTTTGTTTATTTGTTTGTTTTTTGGGCAGCAGAAATTTCCTCATATCAGTATGAGTTAGTAACCCAACAGAAAAATGCATGAACAAATAATATGAAGGGAAAAAGCAATAGAAATGGTATCTAAGCATATTCAAGGATGTTCACCCTTAATTCTAATGAGAGAAACTCAAGTCAAAACTACACGGAGGTGCCGAATTCTTACCCTATCAGACTGGCAAACATGCAACCGTTTGATCTTAACAACATCGAAAATTTTGAGGCCTAAAGAATCAGATGCTGTCGAGTATTGCCATTGGGAATGTAAGCAGGTACAGTCTTTATAGAGAGAACTTTGGCACTATCAAAATTTTAAATGCCAAAATATCTTCGACCTAGCAGGTGAACTTCTTTTTTTTTTTTTTTTTTTTTAAAGCACAGACAGACAGAATGGCAGGCAGAGGCAGAGGGAGAAGCAGGCTCCCTGCTGAGCAAGGAGCCCGATGTGGGACTCGATCCCAGGACGCTGGGATCATGACCTGAGCTGAAGGCAGCTGCTTAACCAACTGAGCCACCCAGGCGTCCCTAGCAGGTGAACTTCTAAGACTTAATCAACAGACTTACTAGCACATGTGTTGAATGAAGGATGTTTAAGGATACTCATCGTGGCAGTATTTGTAACAGCAGGAAACCACAGGACATGTTCAGTAGTGAGGAATGAATTTGAAGCAAGGGAGGGAGTCTGTGATTATGCATCTCTTTTTGGACTTGAACCCTTGGAAGTTCTTCAGCAGGTTATCATGAGAACGAGGCAGCATATAGGATATGTGATCGGCCATTGATTTCAGGATGGATTACCTGTGTGTGGGACCTGGGTCACCAAATGTCACTTTCAGAGCTCTGATGGAACTCTGGGGGGGGGGGGGAGGTCCCCCTTGCAAGGGACAGGGCCACCAGGGGAGGTAGTAGACAAGGTTGCTGGGGGGGCAGGAACGAACCAATAACACAGGGCTTTTCCTAGCCTGGCTAAGAGCTTCCGACTTTCTCCAGAAGGCACGGCAACCTTCAGGAGAAGGCAATGACCTCATCTGATTTGCATTTTTAAAGGCAGTTCTTCTAGCGCTATCAGAGAAGAGATTACAGAGTTGCAAAGTCTGAAGCTCCACTTGAGTTTAGCTAGAGATTAGCGTGGAAAGAAATGCAGTCTAGAGAAGGGAAAATAACGCTCTGCTTGGGCTTCTCCTGAATCAGGATTCTAAAAGTCAAAATGTCTTCACTGCAGAATTGCCTTTAAAAAATCAAAAACAAAAATTAAAAAAAAAAAAATCAGCTCTGAGAAGGACATGGCCCTTCTGACTAGGTGAGCACCCACTCTCTACCCTCTTACGGACCCCTTCCCAGGTACTCGTCTGCCTGGCATTCTGTCTCTGTCCCCCGTCCCCGTGCTCTTTCGAGGCATCTCAGGAAACACCTGGCCCTCCAAGATCTCATGAGCATTTTAATGAATCGATCGGGGTGAAAGCACAGGGCGCATGTACTCCACGCGCTGGGCTCCAGCAAGCCACGGCAGAAAGCAGAGCCGCCTTCTCATCACATCCATCCAATGGCATAAATGAGCCTAGATATAAACACTGAAGCCAGGGTGGTTTTTGTTTATTTGTTTGTTTTATTCTAATGAGTTACTGCATGCCAAAGGATGAATTTATTAGGGTTCTTTAACAATGCCTTCATATTTTTATTCCTTTTTTTTTTTTTAGTTCTTTTGTCTGCTTCTCAGCCGGGAAAACATCTCGGTTAAGCTAAGACGGGGGTGCAGCAGATGGAAGAGGGAGAACAAGATTTGTAAAGAAAAACCAAAATCGGTCACTATGGAATTCTGATGAAACAATAGATTGTGCTTATAGATTTCATTTTTCAAAAAGCAGACTATTAGGACAAATTTCAACGATTTAATGAGAACTTTGAAATGAATGTGTTATCTTAATTCGGATTTCTCTCAAAGGGAGAAAAAATTGTTTTAATGTTCCTGTGTTTCATCTTTGTCCCTTCAGAAAGCTCCCACCCACCATGAATGTGACCAGTGTGCAGGCTTCCGTATCCCCTCCTACCCATGAGTCCACAGTGATACGGGCACAGTCCTGAGCAAGTCGCAAATACTGATTTTGTCAGGTTGAGCTTATTTGGATTAAATGTCCTCTGTTTTCTTAGCATTCTTTTTTTTTTTAAATATATATACTTTTTTGAAATATAACTGGCATATAACACTGGGTGAGTTTAAGGTGTACAACGTGTTGATCTGATAACATGCGTATGTGACAAAATGATTATCACAATAAGGTCATTTCCATTGCCTCCCATAGTTACCCTTTTTGTGTGTGTGATGAGAACTTTCAAGATCAACTGTCCTGCCACCTTTCTAGTATACAAAACAGTATGTATTGTTAGCTAGAATTGCCATACCCCCAGATCTCAATATCTTGTAACTGAAAGTCTCTGCCTTTTGGCTACCCTCACCAGTTTCCCCCAAATTTTCTCCATTGAATTTTCAAGGTCATTTCTACTCCATCGCTATTTAGGAAAGGGCTGATAACACCTCATTTAAAAAGAAAGGCCTTCTCTTCTCATCTCTAAAACATTTTGAAAATCACTCCCTTCTAGGTTAAAATCAGGAGCCCAAAGTAAGATCGTTTCTGATGTTACATCTCCTTTTCTCAAGAAATAAATTAAAAATATATATCTGATCGTAGGAAATCCTACTGACTATTTCTATCTTAGAGGAACATAAACATGTAGCAGTGCCTGCAGCGGGATAGTTTTTAATCCAGTGCCATCCAAAGATGAGAGATAATGTCTAGCTCCTGTGTCAGAGCTTTTGCTCTTCATAAAGTCAAATACTTAGAAAAAAAAAATCAGAATATTTGCCTTTTTCCAAACCTGCTTTCTCTCTCACTTGATCTCTTTCATGCTCACATCCCAGGAGAAACATATATCCTAATCTGAGGCTAGCTGGTGTGCATTCGGTGAACTGTGGTGCTTTGCAGACTTAGAGCAAGTTCCTTTTGTATGTTCCCTTGAGGGCAACTTTTTTTTTTTTTTTGACCATTTCAGTATCTGTCAACTAGGGTTATATCATAAATGTTAAATTGGTCAAATATTAATCGACTAGAATTCTGACTATTTAGGTCTCCGTCAAACAAATATTGGAAAAATATCTGAATCTTTTATAAATATTATAAATATTTAGTCACTCTGGTTTCCTTTTGCTGCAAAATAAATGGTCCCCAAATTTAACAGCTTAAAATAACAACCTTATTATTACAAATCACAGTATAGTGGGTCGGGAATTCAAGTACAGCTCAGGGCGCTGATTCGGCTGCTCCCCCCTCCACCCCCACGGTGTTGGCTGGGGTCTCTAGATGGCAATCCACTGGGAGATAGGTCTGGAAGGTCCTAGACTACCTCACTCATATGTCTGGCACTATGGCAGCTGTCTTATCCCCATAGGGGCTGCTATAACAAAAATACCAGAATCTGCGTGGTTTAAATAGCCAACATGTATTTCTCACAGTTCTGGAGCCTATGAAGTCCTAGGTCAAGGCACCAGGAGATGTGGCGTCTGGTGTAAGCCTGCTTCCTTCCATACACAGCCATCTTCTTGCGGTGTCCTCACATGATGGAAGGGGCCAAGAAGCTCTCACGTCCTAATGACTTCCCAAAGGTCCCCCTCCAAGTAGCATCACTTTGGAGACTGGTTTTCAACATGTGAGTTTGGGAGAGGGGAGGCACAGATATTCTGTCTGCAACAGGAAGCCTGACTGGAAATCTGGACCCAACCAAGACTGTCACCTGAGTGCCCACACACGACCAGTCCAGCTCCGAGTAGAGTCTCACGAGAAATCAAAAGTGGAAACTCTAGTCTCTTCAGTACCTATCTGGAAACAGACAGTGTCCCTTCCATTGTGCACTGTCAGTGACAGAGCCCCCCCCCACCCCCAAATTCAAGGGCATGGGGCATAAACCCCACCTCTCAATAGGAAAGGCATCCGAGACTTTGTAATCATCATTCATTGGCAGAGGGACGCATCCTGAGGAAAGAACACAGTCTTGTATCTCTCAGTAATGAACTCATCCATCACAAAGCAGCTATTATCAAGACATTGATTTAGCGTACAAAAGAGCAGCGGCTACACAGCTTCAAGTCAGCCCCGTGTCTTGTATGTACTCCCTTCCTCCTCGCATCAATTGCTGTCAGCACTTCAACCAAAATTTCTTGCAAGTTGGTCCTCTCTTTTCCATTTCCGCCCGGAAGTAGGGCCTTGGATTAGCTAACGTCTGTGGAGAGCTCATCGTACTCCAGGCACTGTGCTACCAACTTCCCAGACACTCTCTGGTTTGTTTCCTCGTGCCACTGCTATCAGGAAGACATGGTCATGATGAACAGAATGGGACTCTGTGGCCTCTGTTACGTCTCTGGCATTGAATAGAGGGTCCTAGATGGAAACACAAGCGCCTGCCTCCATCTAACCAGAGGCAGATCTCCTTACTCTTTATAGGAAAGTCTGTGCTTACTTGAGCAAAATGCCTTGGCCCAGAGGTACAGCTTTGCCTGCAGCCTGATGCCTCAGCTTTGAATGTGCACCTTTCCAGCTGAGCTGCAATGCACACCTCCTGTCCTAACACAGTCACCACAGCTCTGCGCCTGAGAACCTTGTCCTGTGATACCAGTTATTTCTAGAACTCATCTAAACTTCACCTCCACTTAGAAACAGAAGTTATGGATGCTGCTGGAGTGAGACAACAGTCCTTTGTTTAAAGAGATCCAAACTCTCCCGGCACAGGAAATATGTGTAAAAGGATCAGCTGATCGTTAGCAGACACGCCAGGACAGACCTGGCTTAATTGGCCATAGATAACAGCTCCAAGAGCACAGTTAAAAATAATGTTCCAAATATTTCACAATATAAAAGGCATGGAGGTAATTAAGACAGCGTAGGATGGCAGCCTCTGGAGTAAGTTATGACTATGTTGTGACTTAACTGATTGCAGAGAAACTTAACCAACTACTGTCTTGGTGTCATAAAGGTACTGGGGGGAGAGAGAGGGATGGTTTCCTTCAGCCCCAAAGAAGAGGGAAGGTTTTCCTGATCTGGTGACAGCCTTGCCCAGCCAGTGGGGGGCTAATCAGTCAGGCAGGGATGCTGCTGGCTGCTCAGTGGGCTACGCGGACCCTCTTACCATGTGAGTTCTGGGGTCCAGGGAGACTGGCCATTGGCTCCCAGGCATACACAGAATGGAGTCCCAGGACTGAACAGCTCTGGTCTTGCTGCCATGTTCTCCTTCCATAATGTATCTAGACTCCCAAAGACCTATAGACCCAAAGAGCTTTAAGTCTGCCCCTTATTAGCAAAATGCAAAATACTGGAAGTGTTTTCTGAAAAGCTGCTTTTCCTTTTGTGGCCCTGGGGTGTCCTGTCATGTATATTTAGAACAACACTTGGCAGAGGGATGATTGTTTCTTAAGGAGATGTGCTTTTATTTTGTTTTCATTTTTATTGAGATATAACTGATGTGTAACATTGTATTAGTCCAAGGTATACAGCATAATGATTTGATACATGGATATATACTGAAAAATGATCATCACAATAAGTCTAGTTAATACCCATTACGACACAGTTGCACATTTTTTTCTTGTGATGAGAACTTTTAAGATCTACTCTCTTTGCAACTTTCAATATGTAAAACAATATTGTTAACTACAGTCACGAGGCTGTACATTCCCAGGAATTATTAACTGAAGTTTGTACCCTTTGACCTCCTCCACCCACTTCTCTTACTTCCTAATCCCTGCTCCTGGCAACCACCAATCCATTTTCCGTATCTATGAGTTCAGGTTTTTTTTTTAAGATTCCACGTATAACTGAGACCATACAGTATTTGTCTTTCTCTGACTTATTTCACTTAACATAACGCCTTCAAGGTCTATCCATGTTGTTGCAAATGGCAGAATTTCTTCCTTTTCTAAGACTGAATGATATGCATATTTCACATCTTTATCCATGCCTGTGTTGATGGACAGTTCCGTCATTCCCGTGACATGGCTATTATAAATAATACTGCAGTGAACATGGGGCTGCAGATATATTTCAAGATGGTGATTTGGTTTCCCAGAAATGGGATTGCTGGATCATACGGTAGGCCTATTTTTAATCTTTTGAGGAAACTCTATACTGTTCTCCATAGTGGCTGTGCCAGCTTATGTCCCCACCAACAGGTTAGAAGTGTTGCCTTTTCTCCACTTCTATAGTTGATGAGTGTAATAATCATTACTGCTTTTTTACATTATTATTATTTTGGTAAAAAACACATCACATAAAAGCTACCTTAACAAATTTTTAGGTGTAGAATATAGTATCGTTAACAATATGCACATTACTACTCCTACTAATGATTCTGAGATTTGGAGCCTCTACATTGACTTTTGAGTCTTCAAAAGAGAATTTAATTTACTTAGTAAATATATGGGGGGGTGTTTATTTTTTTTAGAGATCTTATTTATTAATTTGACAGACAGAGATCACAAGTAGGCTGAGAGGCAGGCAGAGAGGGGTGGGGGGGAAGCCGGCTCCCTGCTGAGCAGACAGCCCGATGTGGGGCTCCATCCCAGGACCCTGGGATCACGACCTGAGCCGAAGGCAGAGGCTTAACCCCACTGAGCCACCCAGGTGCCCCAGTAAATATATGTTTATAGTTAGTGTGTGTGTATATCTATACTAATTTATATATAATATATATTTATAAAATATACAACATAATGATTTGATACATATATATTGAAAAATGATCACTTCGTTTATATATATTATATATAAACAATATATAAATAAATATATTAAATATAAAGAATATATAATATAAATATATAATACATAAACTAGTATACATTATATATATAAACTAGTACATACATCATTAGTAATAGCCTAAACCACATAACAGCTTAAAGTAGCATATTCTGACTGCTGATCTAAATTAAAAGAAAATATATGCTTACCTACATCAAAAATGTGTCATCTTAAATTGGGTTTTATAACAAAGTAAGTGAATTGAGATAAAGAATGGAAATCTGTGGGGGGCCTGAGTGTCTCAGTTGGTTAAGCATCTGCCTATGGCTCAGGGTCTGATTCCAGGGTCCTGCGATCAAGCCCATGGTTGCGCTTCCTGCTCAGTAGGAAGTCTGCTTCTCCTTCTTCCTTTGCCCGTCTCTGTTTCTCTCAAGTAAATAAATAAATAATCTTTTAAAGAAGACGAAGAAGAAGAACGTGGAAATCTAGGAGCAAGCAATTTGAGTAAATGTGATCATATGCTTAGGTTTAACATGCAGGATCATCAGTCAGACTGCCTTTTTCCAAGGCCCCATAGGCAAGTGATCTGAAGAAACTCGCCCTGAGCAGTTTTACCATGATGGAGTCTAAAAAGATAAGATGCGTTTGCAGGCCCAGAAACCTAACAGGCCCGCACTGTGTTGGGAAAGGAACCAGGACAAAAAGACTGAAATCACTAAACAGAAAAACATCCCTGTTTTATGAGAGGACCCTGTAATTTCAAAACTGGGACTCTACAGTAAGTCCACTACACTTGTCCTTACTGCGGGGAGCACAGAGGCTCTCAGATTTCCCAGAGAGTTAAACTTAGCACTGCCTCAAGTCAGCCCATTCATGTCGGAAGAATATACGACTGGCCAGTATGCTTTGTCTTATGATTTATGCAAATATGTCTGTAAAACACCAAGTTAAGGGACCCATGGTTTCAGTTTCTTTCAGTGCATTTGTTGAATAACTCCATCAGGCCAAGTCTTTTTCCCCTACGAGTTTTCTGGATTCTCCTAGCAGAATGCACCCATCTAGAGAAACTTGCTAATTCATCATAATTAATTGTCATCAAAAAACCTGTTGTAAAGTCTAACGGGAAAGGGGATTATTTTTAATAAAGATACAAAACACATATGGAGATGTAAAAGAAACAGATTAGCTCTCAGACAACAGTTAGCCACCTTTTAAATCTTTCAAGGGAAAAACCTCTCTAAGATCAGAATACTACAACCTCGCAATGGGTATCCTCTGTCCGCACCGCCAGATAACTGGGTCTGTAAGCCGCAGAGAAATTGTTACTTTTGTTATAAGATCGTGCTGTGATGTACACAGAGAAGTCTGCATTATCTAAGGGGGGAAAAAAAATTGCTGTTAGGGGTTCTTTGTGAGTCTGTTCATACTCAAAATCTTTCCCGTAGTAAGAATGCTATGGGACAGAGTACCTGGGATGCGTGTGGACTAGAAGGACCTCCCTGAGTGCGTTCACTCTGGGAACATTTTATGGGGGTAGAGCGGAGGCTCGGTTCTGGGATTGGGTGCAGATGGCTAGTGGGTGTTGTGAAAGCTGATACTGTGCACAAAACCCCGTGCTCTTCAGAAATATTATCTTTGCTTCCGAGAGAGTACTGTATCCTTCTTACAAGAATTCACCTCTTAAAAGGTTTCTAATCAGCCTAATTGGAAACTACTTGTAATTCTGAAAAGATTTTGATGTTGGACCTTGACTGAGCATGCATAGCTGGATATGTAATAAAAATAAAGTTTGGTTTCTTGGTGCTAAAACTATAAAATAACTACTATAAACAGCATTTCACATTAATAATACAGTTAGGAAGCAAATTATATGATATATGGATGGTATATTTCCAGTTGCATGCTTAAAATATTTATGCATAGAAGAAAAAAAGCAAACTAGCCTGGGTGTTATTCTGGGAAGTGGCATTATGGGTGTATTTCTCTCCTTTGTTGTTGGGTTTTTTTTTTTCTGTATTTTGTAAGTGTTTGATAATAAACATGTATTATTTTGAAAGAAGGAAAGTGTTTTAAGATTGGCTCCCAAGAGCTTTAGCAGTGGAAAAACTTGAAATCTAAGATTGGAATCTGTATGTTAAAAGTCTAGGCTACATCAAAAGAAACGAAATCTTGCCATTTGCAACAATGTGAATGGAACTAGAAGGTATCATGCTAAGGGAAATAAGTCAATCAGAGGAAGAAAATTATCATATGCTGTTTCTGATATGAGGAATTTGAGAGGGAGGACTGGAGGTCGTGGTGGGTAGGGAGGGAAAAAATGAAACAAGATGGGTTTGGGAGGGAGACCAACCATAAGACTCTTAGTCTCATGAAACAAACTGAGGGTTGCTGGGGGTTGGGGAGCAGGGATAGGTGGCTGCGTTATGGACACTGGGGAGGGTATGTGCTATGGTGAGTGCTGTGAAGTGTGAACGCCTGACGATTCACAGACCTGTACCCCTGGGGCTAATAATACATTATACGTTAATTAAAAAAAAAAAAAAAGTATAGGCTGCAGTGTCTAATATGGCAGCCACTAGTCTCAATTAAATATTTAAAATTATATTTAAATTAGGGCACCTGTGTAGCTCACTTAGTTAGTTAAGCATCTGCCTTCTGCTCAGGTCATGATCTGCCCTGGGATCGAGTCCCGCATTGGGTTCCCTGTTAGTAAGGAGTCTGCTTCTGCCTCGCCTCTCTCCTCTGCTCTGTCTCTCTCTCAAATAAATAAATAAAATATTTTTAAATTACATTTAAATTAATTAAAAGCAAACTAATTTATTAACAGTTTGATTCTTCAGTCACACTAGTCACATGGTAAGTTTCAAGAGTCCCATTATCATCGTCCCAGAAAGTTCTATTCGACAACCTGGAAGCAGGTTACCAAACTGTGCCCTGAACACTAAAGGCAGAAGGGAGCCAGTTTTCAGGGGCACAAGAATGGGCGAATGTCCCTCGCCATCGACCCTGAGAGACTCCTCATCAGCACCCCAACAGTCTGAGGCCAGATAAGCTCAGAAGCTTTCTCCCCGCAGGTGTTCTGCTAGTTATTGATGGCGCAAGGCCCAGAACTCAGGGCTATCATCTCCTCAGGCGGACCTCCTGCCAACATATCACTAGGACTATCTTCTCCAGAAAATTAAAGCTTTGCAAGCAGAAGTTCAGTTCAGCACAATTTCATTTCACAAATATTTGTTGAGCGTTTACAATGTGATAGGCACCGTAATAAGCCTTGAACATACAAAACCAAGTAAGAGACATATCTCTATCCTCCAAAGGATGCCAAAGGGCTAAGACGGAAAGACATAAAGTAAGGACAGGTCTGTTCTTGGAGAATCTAGAAATGCTCCATGCATCTTAAATAGGTTTGAATAGGTTCTCAACATTTTTGCACCCTAATCCACATGCTGGCACTTCTCCAACTTTCTCAATTTTCCTCATCCCCCAGAAGAGCCTAGACTCCATGTTTGAAATGTAGCTGATTCCTGACCTAATATCATTTTGTTCTTAATTTTGTTCTTTTGGTTTAACTTCATGTGGGATAGAGACATTCAACAATGTTAATATGAACTGATTTCCTCATGTTTAAGCCTGTTTTTATATATGTAAAATAAGTTTAAATCTTCAAATGAAATAAAAACATAAAATACTGCTTTGATATTTAGTCATCCATCCCATTTCAGATTATATAAAATCAAGTAAAAATTTTGAGTGAATGGTTATTTTTCAACCAGTTGTGTTGGAACTGTTTAAGCACAGGTTAACCACCCAGAACCCTCTGTTCTCATATAAATCATGTTCCTTTACTTTAACAGATGCGATGCTCTTGGTGGCAGAGCGACTGGAAGGACCATTCAACATTGAGTCTGTCATGGACCCAATAGATGTCAAGATCTCCGAAGCCATCATGAACATGCAGGAAAACAGCATGCAGGTGTCTGCGAAGGTATTTGCATTAGTCATACTTCTACGAATGAGGAAAGTGCGATAATCTAAAAAATGAAGTAGCTGGATACATGGGCTGGGATGATAAATTCTAATACATTGTCGGGGAGCTTTTCCTATTGAGCTACAAATTTGCTACTTCGTTAAAAACGTCCAACAAAATGGCATTGAGAAAGGAAGCAATCTTTTCTTTCTCAGCTACTCAATCACGGAATTTCAGAGAGCCCCAGGTAGATGGACTAATCCCTCACATTTGTGAGCAATTTGGGGGAAATTTTCTTTCTAATATGTTTGAAATTTCTGCACACCCTCAGCCCGTTCTCTCTCTAGGAACCGCTAATTATATCTTCAGCTGTGCAAACCAGGCAAATGTTCTATATGTTCAATCGTAAATAATTAAACATTTCATCTGCGTTTCTTTTTTAAGGCTATGGCGTAACCTTCATTAATGAATCTTCAGGGGGGAAAATGCTCCTTTGTATGAAGTCAAGCACACATTAAAAGAAGAAAAGTACATTTTCATAAATCATATGAGACAGGGCTTCTGAGGTTGCAGCTGCCAAGCACAAAAACCAGGTGCCGCATTTATATTTGTCCCCCCACTCCGTTAAAGATAAACAGGACCTGCCTTAGGCAAAATTGAGAAGTTTGCAAAGGGTCTCCAGCCTGTTCTTCGTCGGCCCTTTTCGCCCACCAGGATGACTGCACAAAGCCCTTATGTTCTTTTTATTGGTCTCCCAGTCATGACGTACTAACCAAATCTATATCAGCCCTTTAAACCTGGTTGGGGACTGAGTGATTGCATTTTAATTGAAAGTCATTTACACAAAACTATGTCGGGCACATATGTGCTTAGCTTGCTTCGATTTTTAAAATCCTTTGTGAAAGAGATTTCAGATATAGTCAAAGAGGAGCGGATGTGTGAAGGGAGGAGGGGGAATGACAGGGCAGAAAGGGGGCCATGGAATCAGAGTAGGTTCCCTTGGCTGAGTCTGAATCAAACCAGTTTGGGGCTTTTCGGGGTGAACTGGTAGGAAGTAGGATGAGAAAGAATCTGGTCTGGTCCCTTTATCTCTCCTTGAGAGACGGACAGGGCAAGAGATTTACAGGTCTAGCTCTGGGTTTTAATGAGCTTGGGGTAACCCCAAATGACCACGACCTGTTTGGGAAAGAGCATATTTGGGGCTTCCACAAAAAGCTATTTTCTTCCTTTCCTGGGAAGAAAAATGGCAATCATTTATTCCTCTCAAATCTATTGCCTAGACACGGATTCATGTTTTAAGAGGCCGCTATCCCAGCCGTGCTTGAAGGGCCAGGCACTCAGGTTGCTGATATACAAAACAGCCCTAAAGAAGAGGGCGTAAGAAGCACTTGAACAAAAGGGCTTTGCGGCCATCACACACTTCTCAGAAGGATCTCCACTGGAGTACGTTCATACGTGTTCAAGTCCTTCTATTAAAAATTCTCTAAGAGGTCAAATGGACTCTCTTTATTACCAGAATGTGGATGAGACATTTTTGTGGAATTTGTCCAACTACATTATAATAGGAGGGTTGTTAATAAGGAATGTGCTCTTAAAAAGACACATTTCTTTGTAAGAAATGTCAGAATCAAGAGTAGAAATAATTCAGGGCATGTAAGGGTGCACTCACGTGAGAGGATATTGTATAGCAGGCCATAAAATAACAGGACAAAAAAATGTCGAATGAGCTAAAAAAAAAAAAAAAAGTATATCTGGTAATCTTGACATAGGACAAAGTGGAGTGAGTTAAGGAAGGAGAGGAAGGAGAAAAGCCAGGCTCTACAGGACAGAGGACTAGGAGGCAGGCTGCGATGTGGAATAGGGTATGGGGAAGGATCAAAGCCAGCCTCGAACATAGCAGAAAGGCAACAGGTGGTTGGAATTTGGATACATTTAGCAGGAAACACCAATAGGATTTGCTGAAAGAATGGGTATGTTCCGCCAGAGGCTTTATTGGGTGGAGTTTGGAAATAGGTAGTTTTATTACCCATATAAGCCACATCCATGAAATTATACGTGAACTAAAATATAAAATCTACATACTTCCTAAGAACTAGAGGGTTGTATTCCACCCCCACCCCACCCCACCCCCTTTTTTTTTGACTGGGATCCATGCCTAGCCTGGAGCTCAACTCCGGGCTTGAGCTCACAACCCTGAGATCAAGACCTGAGTTGAAATCAAGAGTCAGAGGCTTAACCGACCGAGCCACCCAGACACCCCATGTATTTCTCCTTTCTCAAGGGAACCCTCAGTCACCCTCGATAAACAGCCTCACTGAATTAGAAGTTCTAGATGTCCACTTCAGCTGGAATATTTGCATAAAGAGGCTTTCTTAAACTCTGATAAGCCTTTGGGTGAGGCCAAGAAGCAATTTCCTAATTGAGGGTAGAGGTGGCAGGTGGGCAGATATCATGAAAGTTGGAAAGCCTACAAATTAAAATGACTCTTTATTCCAGGACATGATTGGCAACTCCTCCTTGGGAGATCATTTACTTTATTACACCAGTTGCCGTTAGCAGTCATTCCAGAACCTTTTATGGAAAAGCAACGGTGTTTATAACTGTTAGATCATATATTGAATGCTTTCTTCAAAGGACTACACTCGGCGATATGTGGTTTATATTACATAATACTTATAACAATATTTGTAAAAAAAAAAAAAAAAAACCACAATATTTGTGATGAGCTAGAACCTCCCCCCTTACTTTCTAGATAAGGAAACCAAGGCTTAGAAAGGTTAAGTAATGCACAGGGGCCTCATGGTGCTTAAGGAATACATAGAGGAGGGTTCTGACGATGGGACCCATGTTGCCAGATCATTGCATTATAACAACAAGGGTGCCTCTGAAGCCAATCCCATGCAAGGGCGGAGTTCAGTGACGATTTGCTGAATAGATCAAGTCTGAAGAGAAAGCTCAAAGGCTTTCAGTAAAACCTGCATGAAAAGCTGAGGAAACAAGGTGGCAAAGCCAAAGGACTCAAGTTGTCTGCCTTTCTGTCTGATCCCCTTCATAACTATAGCAAGTACTTCCCACCATGCTCAAATCTAATGAAATTATTCGTCTTGAGCCTCATCAGTTATGCTTTCCTGAAGTTTTGGTAATACAAAGCATAAAAGTCTACTTTTGCCCCCCTCTTTATATTGGAAGGCTGAAGATGCACACACCACATTTTCAGATATGAAATCCCCCTCCTCTGATGCCATAGGTTCTCGTCATATCTGCAAGAGAGGACAGCTCATTTGTTGTACCTAGTCACTGATCAATGATTTAGTGGGATCTACCGACCAATGAAAAGATCCATTCCCATGAACTATGCTCCTGCTCCAAGCTTGTCTTAGGTCTGTTTTATTATACATTATCAGATCCTTTTTCCTCTCCTAGTTAACCCACAGCTAAACTGTTAGGTGTAAGGGACACTGAAATTCCTTCCAAAAAAAAAAAAAAAAAAAAAAACTACATTGGCTAGGAGTACCTGGCTGGTTCAGTCAGAAGAACATGAGACTCTTGATTTCAGGGTTGTGAGTTGGAGCCCTGTGTTGGGTGTAGAGATCATTTATATCAATAAACTTTAGAAAATATATATATTGGCTATGCCAGGTTGTATAATCAAGTTATAAAATTTTGGTAACAACATTATGGCACTTATCTCCAACTCTTGCTTTGTGTATTCTTTGTATAGCATGATATTATATGTTATATAACATATATTCTTATATATGTGTATTACACATTTTTAAGGACTGGGAACAAAAGCACATTAAGACTTTGGACAAATAGTAACAATGATGATCATCATGACCACAAATAGTTGAGCACTTAGTAAATTCATTCAACAAATCCCCTATCATGTATCAGGCATGAGGAATACAGTAGAAGACAAAACAGATCCTCTTCCCCATGTCAGTCTCTTTCTAGATGTTTTATATATTTATTTCAAAGCCCTGCCACAATCTTGTAAAGCATCGATTTCCTGATTTTACGGTAAAGAATGTTAAATTTACAAGAACTGAGTAGCCTGCCTGGAGTCATGCAACTAACAAGGGGCAGACTTGGGATGGCAATTGCAAATGGTGTGATCCAAAAAAAGACTTTCCCAGCAGGCCACAGTTTTCTCAATACATATCTTCCTACATGGTCCATATAAACTTTAGCACCAGAGGACCCAGCCTTCTAAGGGAGGGCTATTGCCTAAAACACACTACAGGGAATGTTCTAAGAAGAAACAAGTGCTATTTGTTCAAGTCCCAACCAAGCTTCTTACCTTTGCCAACTTGCCAATCTTCATCACAGACAGGAAAGTGCCCTCATTATTCTGCCACTTCTGTTACCCACCCAAGTTGAAGAACTTTGCAGGTGTGTGTAAATTCTCCAAGGGAAGAGAAAGCAAAACTTGCTGAGTCTCTGCCTATGAATTTCAGATGTGTTGATAGTCTCCTTCTTATCCTATCAGGGAAGATGAAACTGATCTCACTTGATATAATTTAACTGTATTAGGAATAATTTCAAACCTAATCCAGGAAAAGATTGGTTTGTCAGATATAATCTAAATTAAGAAGCAAGCCTTATTAAATTCCAATTGAAACCATCCATTCAATTAATCCTTGTTACAGACAAGGGTAGAACCCATTACAGAAGAGTAGGGTGGCCTCCAGGTACTTAATTTTCTCCAGACAATTCTTTCTGAATCTACAGCACAAATGAAGATGAGAAGGAAGGAAGGAAGGAAGGATGGAAGGGGGAGAGGGGGGAAAAAAATAATGTGGTATTATCTGCTCTAGCTAGTGGGTCTTCGCTTCCTCACCTGTAAAATGAAGGGTTTTTTGAAATGGGCTTTTCCAGTTCTAAACAGTTAAGAGTGTTGTGAACATTATCTCTTCACTACTGGTTAGGTTTCCTTTTCTAGCATCCAGATATTTTTCTTTTCTCTGGATCTTCTTTCTTTAGAACATTCAGGCATAAGTGGTATCTTGAGAATTCACGTGTAGAAAATATCTTCTTTCAGATCCAAGGATATTTTTTAGAATTTAGTTCAAATAAATATATTTTTATTCCAGTCGAGCTTTCTTTACTGTGAGTACCCCGGTTATGCGTGCCCTTCTTAAGGCAGGAAGCATATTATTTCCTGAATTGTGGTTATTTGCATCCTTTTCTTCCCCTTCCCATGGTTATAAATTATCTGAAGGTTGGAGTTGCATCTTACTTGTGCCTAAACATTCTACAGAGGGCCATGCTAACATGTCATTTTACACATGGAAGCAGCAATATATTTTCCCGAGTTGAACTTGGAACATGAAGGTATAATGCCAGAGACACTTCCACAATAAAGAAAAGAAAATTCCTTAAAATTTACTTGAAGTCAGCCTAGGATTCTTTAACATAAAGGTTTTAAGATCAGATTTTGACATCAGACAGACCTCAGATCTGGTTTTTACTAGTTATGGGACTTGGGGCAAATTATTTGGCTAAACATAATGAACTCACCTGAAAAAAACGAGGATCCTAGTGGTACCTTCTCAATAGGGTATTTGAGAGTAAAATGATATTTTCTATGTAAAATGCTTAGCCTGGAATATATCCAATCAAAACTACTCTTACAAGTGAAATATTTTAATTGCTGTTATTGAAAATGTCTACGATATGTGAATCCTGAAGAACATTGACTGGCTCTTTGGTTTTGCCTCGTCGTGATGGTCTGCGAGGTTATCTTTAGCATCTCAGATCCGAAGAGCAGTTAGGTGACATACACACCTGCCCTTGAAGATGCTTGTGCTAGGGGTTATTTTCAAGGGAAGTGAGTGACCTTGAAAGGGACATATATTTCTTCATGACCTGGACATGGCATGGTGTGACACTGAAGAAGGCTTTGAAGAACAAAGCCTTCATAAGGAAGACGGCTCGAGGGAATAGCAGAGTTGGACCGAGACTATACCCAACTTACTGGATTCTTTGCCTGGTGGTCTCACTGGTACCAGTGCAGCAAAAGGTTTTAGAGGAATGTCAGTGGTTTCTGCCTATTGTCACATCCGTCTCACATTAAGGGAGTAATTGTCTTGCTGCAATGACAAGTGGTTCTGTTCCTTCTGCCTGATTTCTGAGAAAAAAGCAAATGGCCATACTATTTATAAAAGTTCTATTTCGATTTCTTCTTGAGTTTTGTTTTTAAAAGAAAAGAGCAAGTTCTCAATGATGCCTCGATTCAGAATACTCAGAATAGTTTCTCTGGTTATTCAGATTTCAAAGTTTATATTCTGCTTGTCAGCTCTTCCTTATACTATTTCACTAAGAAACAGTGACCTCCTTCAAATATCTTTTATTCTTTGATTTCTCCATTTCTATACAGAAAGCTAGAGTCTGTTCTATTCCTGTTTGTGACATCATTGGATAACAGAGCCAGATTTTTTTAGATGCTAGATACAAAGAAAAGAAAGGAAAAAAAGAGACACCTTTTTCTTATAAAGCAAAATGAAGGTTTGAGAAAAGTGCCTACGATGCATTTAGAGGAAATGCATCCAAAGCAAACTAGTGTTAACTTTCCTCCCATGTAAAAGGGATTTAAAAAGAAAAAAAAATTTTTTTCCCCTCCTTTTGATGATAAAGGGAAACTCCTGATTATCTCTAACCTTTGGAGATTTATCTTAAGATTTTCTTTCACTTTAACTTCAGGGCAAAAGATGAGAAGATTACACTTAATGAAGCCTACTCAAGAATAAGTGATTGAAACTCAATTCAGTTTTTAACATTTAGAATGTTCTTAGAGGAAGATACCCTCTCGTGCACCTGAATATCTTCTTCCAACATCCTCCTGCTTCACAGGAGAACTTCCTTAGAATCATGCTTCCCAGGGACAGCCATTGGTCGATGGTCGGATTAGAGGAGTTCAGTCACCCAGCCCCACAAATGCGCAGTTAAGTCCAGCTCTGAGTGCTTCCTTCTGCCCAGGGAGACGCCATCTTGCTGGATCCAGAGGGCCATTGCCCCAGCCAGCCTACATTGAAACGCATGGTCTACAGCAGCCCGTTCTGCCAGCAAGTTTCAAATTATATGGCTTTCTGTAAGTCTTCTTCTGACCCATTTTGCATATCTCTTCCATTTCACGTCATTATCCCAGAATAGATCCTAAAACACCAGCCAAGTAGCTTAGCTGCCTTACAGAGTGAAAATCAATCATTTCCTTATTAATACACATAGCCTGTTAGCTAGACAATATGTCTTTAAAACATGTGGCTCTTGGGGCTGGGTGACAAAAAGAGCTCTTGTGCAGAGAAGTGTGGGATCTCCTCAGACACAGCATTCTGATTTCGTTGTGGTGACAGAAGTAGCTTGCATCCCAAATCTCTAGTAGCCCAGACTGATCACACCGATATATCCCACAGCCTGCCACACACCTCCAACCACCACCTCCAATAACCCTGTCGAAAACTGCCCTCCTGTCCTCCCCCAGATGTCACCGTCCCAGAGCGGCCCCCTCTGCCGCGCCCGCTCCTAGCCAGAAGCCCAGCTGACTTCTGAGTTTCCCTTTCTCCTTCGCCCTCAAAGTTGATCCATGACGGACCCCAGGAAACATTCATTCTCAATCTCTTTTGAACTGTCCCCATCAGCAACCCTAAATTTATCATCTCCCGCATGGATTAGAGCCTCCTAATTAATTCCCTGCCCTTGGTTCTACCACACTCTGCTTCATCCTCTACACTGTAACCAGAGGAATTGCTCAGAATGCAAAGATGTTTTTATTACTCTCCTGCTTACCAGCTTTCCATGGTTCCCTATTATCATGAGACAAGAGCCCAGACATAGCCCCTGCACAGTGCTGTCCTCAGCCTGCCACCTTGCTCTAGGCCCCCCTCCCCACTCTCCATGCCTGGGATTATGAGAGCAAACATTTCTCGAGCACTGATGATCTGCCGAGCACCATACTAGATGCTGTGGAATTATAGCGACTAAGACCAACAGAGCCTGAGTCCTACTAGATGTTTTCATGTAGGAGGTAAGAGAACCAACCTCTGTATGTCCCAAACATACAAGACAGCCTTGGCTCCGGAGCTCAGAAGAGCATCTTCTGTCACCTCCCTGCTTTCGCCCAGGCTGTTTCCTCATCCTGGAACATCCTGCCATCTCCACACCCAATACCCAATAGACACCATTTGCCAGGCACTATTTCTTCACTTCCTGGGCAAGATTCAGTGGTATCCGGGTGAGTCCTTGCACAACCAGCTCTCGATGTAGTGAACATGCTATGGGCCGTATTTGCCAATTTCTGTTGTGTAAATATTTCCACCATGGTGATTTCAAGCTACCAACGTGATTTCACTGAACACGATGCCACAATAGGAGGTTTCCCCCTGACGGATATAATTGGCATAAATCACCTCAAGATCATAGATAAGAGTAAATAATTGGGAAGTAATGAGTTTTGAGTATATATTACCTTTGTTTTCAGTATAATGTATATAATTTTAAGTTCATACATTATAACTTTTAGTAATCACTAAGTGATGAGTGGCTTGCAGAATTTCTGACAATTTAACAGGTGGCCTTGGGAGCCCATAAGAACCTGTTTCAGCACACCACTGCTATGCTAGGAAGCCTTCTCTGATTTTCTTGTCTGGCTAGTTGCCCCTCATGGGTGTTCCCATCACATTTATCACAATGCAGTTGCCAGGCTTCTTGTCAGAACTTTCATGAAAGCAGGGACATGTCCAGTTGGCATCTCCTCAGCACCTGTGTCTGCCCGTAATAGCACTCAATGAATATTGGTTGAATGTTGGGTTGAATAAGTGATACAGAGCCAGGCTGATGAAATTGACACATTCATGTAAATTCAGCAAAATGATCTTAAAGAATTACTTTAAACTCATAAAAAAAGAGTATATGAAGTGATCATTTAGCCAGACCAAGAAGGTTAAGATTTCTTTCCTACCATATTCAAAATGCGCTTTGTTTCAGTTTCCTGTAATTCCTCCCTACTCACCACCAGGGAGAAAATATCAAGATGTTCTGCTGCTTAAGGAAAGCAAATCCTTCAAGGAAAAAAAAAAAAATTATCTTCTCAACCAGTGGAACGAATTTGCTTTTATTGAAGAAACAATTTTAAGACGTATGCAAAACATTTCACAGATACTGTGGAACCAAGCTGCATAAGCATCAGGAGTAAATTTTTAAAACCTTAAAACTGACATGGTAGCTGGCTTTTGAAAATTGAAGCTGGTGAAAAGCAGCCAGAGCTGAAACTGATGACTTGACTTGATTCAGTATAACCCAGAATTCTCTTCACGGAGCCCTGAGCCCATCCAGGGACCCACGTGGAATTTGCCAGACGACTTGGCTAAGGGACCATTGTGATCAGCCTTTAAGAAAAGAAAACCGTGAGTCAGGGAGCAAAGAAACAGAGAGGAAGAGAGAGAGGAAGGGAAGAGAGAAGGAGAGGAGGAAGAAAGAACACAAGAGAAGAGCAGGTGGACCTGAGACTTGAGGATGAAAATCTGCTTTTTTTAAAAATATCAATCCTTAAAGAAAATTGTCAAACTAACAAAACCCAATAAAACTAAAGACTCAATATATAAAATGTTAACATTATCAGGGTAATAATTTTATATTTAAAGAAAGAAGTCATTATTAAAATGTTTCAAGTTTATATTCAGGAAAATTCTTCATGGGAATAGCAGAATGCTATTAGGAACCGGAAAAAAAAAAAAATGTGTAAATTGAGGCTCTAGGGTACCGGTTTAAACTTAAGTCATGTTAATGATGTGGATTTTCTTGCTATTACTTTTAATGAAATGGGATTTAAAAAATATTTTAAGTTATTCACATCTATTTACTAGTGATATGTGGACATCTCCTGCACACCCATTTCGGTCTACATGTTTCACTTCCTCTCTAAGAAAAGGTTGCCAGCTCTATGGACCCGGGGAACAGGGAGACATATAGTACAATCACAGCCATGGGCAGTTGGTGCTCCTCACCATTTTCACAGGGTGGAGAAATCAGGAAGAGAGGATTTGCAAACAGCCCAAGTTGTCTTCCCCTTTGCTTCAAACAACAGCCATTGCTTGAGATAGAAGGCTTTGCAAACAGCCCAAGTTGTCTTCCCCTTTGCTATAAGCAACAGCCATTCCTTGAGATGGAAGGCTTTGCAAACAGCCCGAGCTGTCTTCCCGTTTGCTGCAAGCAACAGCCATTGCTTGAGTTGTGACCTCCAGTCCTCATAACTCTACTCGTCTGCCAGCCATCAGAGGGCCAAGTTTGACTATTTTATACACAGGATCCTTGGCTCTCTAATTGGCTTTTCAAGCACAGTGGGTAGCTGTAACCAAATGATCAAGAAACGGGATTTTTTTGGATCTATTTATCAGTTTAAACAAAGTTGTTGATTTAGTTTTTCTCTAAGTTGGCACAGTAAGCGGAGTAAGAGAAATATCAAATGAGTTTTTTATGCAGATGGATGAGTCATTGTTTTTTCTGAAGCCTAAGGAAGAAATGTTAAATTGATTTTGAAGAGGTAATTGATTCTTTGCAATAGAGTACATAAAACATGCAGTACAGTGTCTGGCCCATTGTGGACATTGAATAAGTGTTAAGTTCTCTTTTCTTTCTGATCCCGCCTTACACAAATCTGTCTGCTAATTGCCTTCCATAAATATTTGCAAAAGGGTGAAATTATAACTAAAAAATTCATTCATCCGTAATCTTTCACTCCCTATTTTTTTTTAAAGCACATACTATATGCTAGGAACTCTTACAGATTCTGAGATTCAGCAATAGCCGTGAACAAAATGTAAAAGACCCAATTCTTCATAAAAAATGATTCATGCATCACTCTGTATCATGCATAGATCTGATTTGTTATTCATTACTGTGCTATTTAATTACAGATTATGTCACTTAAGATTATACATTTCTATACCTCAGGTTTTTTTCAGGGTCTTTTCAAAGTGTCGTATCATTTTATCTTCCCAGCATCCTTGAGGATTGGGGAGAACATGTTACCCAAAGGTCACACAGGTATAAGGAGAAGGTCTGAAGGTGGTACTGCAGGCTTTTAGAGTCCTGCCCATGACCTTTTTCTTATGCCACAGCTGTCTCTCATGCAAACAATGGCCAAAACAGAGAGAGAGCTGATGCAGATATGATCGCTTCTGTTTCCTTGGGAACGAACGGGATAGATTTGAATTCCCCAAGTGGTCATCTGACAGAGAGTTCACTCATTAACACTGTAATATAAATTAGAATCTAATAAGTAAATAAAACAGGACTTACTCTCAAAATATCAGGTCCAATTAAATCTAGGTAGCATTCACTGCCACCCATGTTAATATAAAAGATGAGAGCTCTGTTTGCAAATTTCAGAATGATATATGGGAATAGCAACATCCCGCCACAATGGGGACCCACTGAGTAGAAAGTGAAAGGATAGAATTTTTTTTTTTTAATACCGGAGCCGAGACGGAATTGATCTGCAGCCACTGCTTATCGGCTTGCCAGTAATGAATTTTGTGAATGTATAATCAACACGCAGAAGACAAAGAGACATAGGCATGAAGCTATGGGGGCTTGCAAGAAAGTGCACACTACGTTGTTTTATTTTAAGGGAAGTATGTTAAGATGCTGAGATGTTCTTAAAGGAAAATGTCTTATATTGAAAAACCTAAGACACAGCGCTCAAACCTGTTATCACCACACCTTCCTCTCTTGCTCACCTCTCTGGAACAATAAAATGTCTCTCCTTTCAGAACTTTCTATCTTTAATGTCAGCTTCTCTAATCTCAAAATGCCAGCACACTTTTGAGACATTTTAGTAATCCTCTTAAGAGAGAGAATTCACGAGCCAGATATCTTCCCCAAACCCACAGGTTTTGCAAGCCCACTAAGCAGGAAGGATAAGTCCGTAGTGCATTTGCTGCATCTGTCTACAGTGGGAAGGCCAAATCCTTGGCCAGATTACAGTGAGCGGGCCCCCCCCCTTATCCGTGGTCTCAGTTATCTGCCATCAGCCGTGGTCCGAAAGCAGATGCTCTTCCCTCTGACATACCTTCCTTTATCAGAAGGTCGCCAGTGGTCTAATGCCCGTGTCACAACGCCTACGTCACTCACCTCACTTCATCTCGTGTAGGCTTTTACCATCTCATCTTGTCACAAGAAAACGAGTGAACACCGTAATAAGCTATTTTGAGAGAGAGGGAGTCCACGTTCACATAACTTGTAGTATGGTATTTTGTTATGATCGTTCATTGTCTGCTATGGTTGTTTATCTCTTGCTGTGCCTAATTTATAAATCAAACTTCATCCTAAGTATGTATGTATAGGGAAAAAATCGTATATATAGGGCTTAGTACTGTTTATGGTTGCAGGTATCCACTGAGGGCCTTGGAACATATTCCCTGTGAATAAAGGGGACCACTGCATCTAGTTATTTCTTACAACATCCCTTGGAGGAAGATAGGCAGAAGATAATACTGATCCTATTTCTTCAAGGAATAAAGCTAATGATATGTTCCTACAATGAGGCGGCTTGCCTGCAACTGTGTTCTCCAGAAACTTCTGTTCTGTTGTAAAGAAAAGACCTTTAGTGTCTTAAAAATCGTATCTCTTCTCTTGAATTAAAAGTGGTGGAGGGCACAAGCACTGTTGGTGGGAATATAAATTGGCGCGGCCGCTACAGACAGTGCAGAGGTCTCTTAAAAAATTAAAAATAGAACTACCATGCCATCTAGGAATTTCACTTCTGGGTATTTATCCAAAGAAAACAAAAGCGCTAATTTGAAAATATATATGTACCCCTATGTTTATTGCAGCACAATAGCTAAGATATGGAAGCAACCTAACTATTCATCAATAGATGAATGGATAAAGAAAATGTGTATATATATACACATATATAATAAAAATATAACATATAGTATATATAATTTATTATATATACTATATAATAAATAGATATAAATATTATAGATAAATATAACATGTAGTTATATTTATCTATAATAAATTATATTTATACATATTTATATATAAATATAAAAATAAATTTATATATATATAAATATTACTCAGCTATTGAAAAAAATGAGATCTTGCATTTTCCACAAATGGAGGGATCTAGAGGGATTATGCTAAGTGAAATACAACAGACAGAGAAAAACAAATACCATATGATTTCACTCATATGTGCAATTTAGAAAACAAAACAAACAAAGCAGAACAGAGACAGACTAATAGAAAACAGAGACCAAGCACAGTTGCCAGAAGGAAAGGGGGTGTAACAGGTGGATGGGATTAAGATGGACAGATGCCCAGTTATTAAAAAAAAAAAAAAAAAAGTCACAGGGATATAGAGTACAGCATAGGGACTATAGTCAATAATAGTGTAATCATTTTCTATAGTGACAGATGGTAACTAGACTATCGAGGTGATCATTTTGCAGTGGGTAAGAATATCGGATCACTATGTTGTACACCTGAAACTAATATAAAAACATATGTCAAATATAATTCAACTTTAAAAAATTGTTTTATCTAAAAAAAGAGAGAGAAAGAACACAGCAAAGGGTAGAATGGATTCACTAACACCTCTAAGTCCATGTGTCTGAATGTGAACCACTTCCCTTGGTGGGGTAGAGCAGACTTCACAGAGCAGCCCAGGATGAACCCTGGGACCCCATCCGGGGAGAACCTCCCGCCCCCTCTGGGGAGCCTGTGGCCAAACTTCGAGTTCCTGCAAAGGACCTCCTTTTTGAGGAGTCCGAACACACATTCATATTGTGACCAAGTCCCGCCAACTTCATTTGGATGCATGGAATTTATTGCTCATGGAGCAACTATTAACACCCCTTGGAAATATTATTTTATGGAAAACATTGAAGAAACATCAATCCGGATGTTTCTTCCCCCCTCGAATGTCCTAACTCAGAAAATAAAACTTCTAGAAAGAAAACGGTTGTAGAATAACGTAAGTAGCTAATTACTGTGAAGCCCTTCCTTTTCCAGATGCTGGTTTCTGTTTTCCTGCCTTACGTACTGCATTTTATCATCACAGTGTGAGGAATGGTATTAGTATCCCGTTCGACAGAGGAGGAAACTGAGGTTCAGGGAGGACCTGAATGTTGGCATGGCACTGGGCTGTCCTCAGCCGCACCTGCCACTCATCCACATACTGGCCCCTGGGCTTTAAATACCCTCTTAGGCTAGTGTCTCAGACCTACATCTCCAGCCCTGACCACCCCTCAGAAGAGAATCTTGATCTCCTGATTCTCATGGAAGCTAACCTCATTTAAACCTCTCACCTAACTGACCCACAGTATCCCTCATCTGTTTCTTCCCTTATTCAAAACACAATATATTAGGGTGCTCTAAACCACCAGGAAAAAGACTTATTGGTCCTTCAGAGTAAGCCACAGAGCTTTGTCTCGACAATACTGCGGCTACAGGAAGCTCAGAAAATGGTCGGAGACCATCCGAATGTCCTGCGTAAGAATTCCTTTCATCATCCATTCCATGAACCCCAGGTTGGATTTATTTTTTTAAAGATTTTATTTATTTACTTGAGAGAGAGAGAGAGAGAGAGAGCATGAGAGGGGAGAGGGTTAGAGGGAGAAGCAGACTCCCTGCTGAGCAGGGAGACGGATGCAGGATTCGATCCCAGGACTCCAGGATCATGACCTGAGTTGAAGACTGTCGCTTAAGGAACTGAGCCACCCAGGTGCCCAAACCCCAGCTTTTAAAAACATGTTGTCTAACTAACAGATTGCACGTGTGATACATGGAGGTGTTGCTTTTCAGTTTGTGACTCATCTAAGTAATAAGACAGAGGGGATAGAGGCTGCTTACGGTACAGTCTCTGCCGTGAGAATCAGACAAGGGCTGCTCATCCTTCCTGAGCACGTGGGCACGCCCGTCTCCTCTCCAGGGCTTCCATTCAGATCCTATAAAGTTCCAAAAACCAACTCTTGACCCCTTGGAGTGCCCCTTCCACCGGGAAGGGTCTCCTTACGACCTGCCTTTTTGCCTAAGGGTGAACTCGAATCTGCTGAGGGATCTTCAAGGTTCATATCCTGACATACGACGGATTTTTCCGGAGGTCTCCCACTGATTCTGAGGTGAGGTGTCCTTTCCAACATGATTACAAGGCAGTGTTTTCTTCCGTTTGGATCATACTCTCGGCAATGTCTGCACTCAAGCCACCTTAAGAATCCAGACCTGATCTAAATAACAAAAGGCTCCTAGGTTATATTGACTTAGCTCACGTTATAATTAACACTCTCGAAAGAAAAAAAAATCAAACACACGTGGTAAGGTTTTTCTGTTATGATGAGTTATCTCCCCTGTGCCCCAATATTCTTTCCGGGCATTTTTTGTTCCTTTGATTTAATTTAAACCAGTGAGCCAGATTTTTCCCAAAGGGCAAATTAAGAAGGTCTGTTAACTCTTTCAGTGCCCCAACTTCAAGAAATCCCCAGCAAGGCCATTAGCATTGTTTTGCCTTAGGCTTTCCACTTTCTAAAAGTCAGCTGTCATATCTGGAGAAAGCCGCGATAGCACACTCAACAAAACCCTGGAGCTCGGGAAATGTTAATGTCCTCCATCAGCAGTGACCTTGCCACTGGGAAGTGATTTAGGCACTAGGGAGAAAAGGGCCCACTATCTTTATCACGCTGGTTTACACCATCAGCTTCAGAAATTGTGTGAGAGAAGAATAATCAATAGTGTGTTAAGACCAATCTCGAAGTATGCCAAGACAAAGTGCTCCTGCTCCCTGAAATGCTGAGTTGAAGGAGAACTTTTGAATACGACCGAAGAGAAATTAGCTGCAGTGGTAACACCGAATGGATTGTGTCTCGAGATGGAACTTGTCATTGGGAATGGCACCCAGAGAGCTCTCTGTGTATTTCAGTGGAATCCCATAATATCCCTGATGAAAAATGCTTATTTTAGAGTAAAGCAGATTTAAATAACTAAACTGAAAGGTATGCATGCGTTCTAAACACACACATGCAGGTTAAGAATGAGCTGATGCAGGGTGTGTGGTTGGCTCAGCGGGTTCAGATCAGGTCATGATCCCAAGGTCTTGGGATTGAGTCCCACATCGGGCTCCTTGCTCAGTGGGAAGCCTGCTTCTCCCTTTTGTCTGCTTGTGCGCTCTCCCTCTCTCTTTCTCTCTCTCTCTGTCAAATAAATAAATAAAATATTAAAAAAAAAAAAAAAAGAATTAGCTAACACAAATAGTTCCAGAAAGCTAACGGAAATAAGTAGCCAAGAGTAGAATCACCACCTCCTGTAGAAAAATGGTGGAAACGTCAAGTTCAACTTCATCAAAAGTTCCTGAAAATGTGACTAGAGTTTTTGTCCTTTTAGTAAAGGTATTATCTCTTGATAACCAGCAGAGAGTAGGAAGCTTCTAAAAACAGCCAAGGAAGTGTCCCCACCCCACCCTGAATGAAATCACTGTGGGAAAGAGCTGACTGCTTGGTCCCTAAGATCATTACACAAAAATGTTTGATTTCCCACAGCAAACCCAACTGTCACATGAACAGCTGTCAACAACAAAATTAGAAGGAGCTGTCCTTCTAGGGATTTTTCACCACGTTGGCTTGTCCTATTTCTACAACTTTGCTCCAAAGAGTATTTTCAAAGAACTCTTCCAAGTACAGGTTTTCCTTATCCACAGCAGGGCCACCCAGGTTATTTGGCCTTGGGTGCTGGACACGAAATACTTCTGTCACCGTCACGGGAATCCCACTTGGATATTTGCCGCATGGCAGATTCAAGTACGTGAAAACGTCTCAGTCACATTCATTTAGTCCTCACATGTAGCTATCGTAATTCCTACTTTTGATACAGTCGATGTTCATCATTTGTGGTAGTTATGTTTCATAAATTGGCTGCAAATACGGAATTAGCAAATACTGAATTGCTGGGAAGATAGGGCTAGGCTCCTGCAAGTTTTTAGCCTCCTTTTCATCAACCAACCAATAGGCAACCTATGTGTAACTCTTCTCAAAGACACCTTATTTAGCACGTACTGTGGAGTCATCAACATTGAACTCAGGGCCTAGCGCACTACATCTTGTGCTCAGGAACAGCAGACAGCCCTTTAGCACTGAGCTCGGGAGGCCATCTTAAACAGGGACATTGCCAAGTAAAAGCACAAGAATGCGAAAGACGGGGTACAAAAGAGGCCACAAAAAGGACACTTATTTTCAGGATGGTAGCGGAAACAAGAAGGCAGGAAATCACTTCGTTCAGCTTCAGCTGGGACCATGCATGTAGGGCCACTCTACATGGAGGCCCATGTCTACAGAAGTGCATGACTATTGATTTGGGGCTTATAATTTTAGCGAATAGGCAAATTCGCAAATACAGAATCCGTAAATAACGAGGACTGAGTCAATGTGTTGAAAATAAGAGTCAAGACATAGAGTCAGGCACCCTACATCTGTTTAGTTGGTTCTTATTATACTAGCAGTTGTCCCCCCTTTAAATTTAGAGATTAGGGTTTATTCAAGATAGGGTCCCATGAAAAATGGGACACCCACTGCATTGCCTGCTTCTGCACCGTGATCTCATGAAGAAACTCCCGGTGTCACTGTCTTAACCTTTCAATGGTTCTTGCAGGTCTTTCAGGGGTGTGGCCAACCCAAACCGGCTCCAGCCCTCCGATCTGCTCGCTCAGCTCCTGAAAATTTTAATACGCGGTTCAGGCCTTACAATCCTGAGGAGAGACCCACGACTGCTGCAGGCACGAGCTTGGACCGGCTGGTGAGTTCTCTCAGATCGATGGCCATCGTGGGCACTTTCTGTTACCAAGGTTATTCTTCAGGAAACGTGATGGGACTCTGAAAAAGTTGGTTGTAAAAGTCATCTCCTTCTTATATCTGCTCCGGGTCTTAATTAGAATATTGAAAAATAATGAGATCTTCCTTTTAGGTCAGGAATTAGATTATTTAAGGCATCTTATCACTATTAATCCACTCATGCGGTGGCCAAATTTTCAACTTCATATATCTTCTGAAATATTAATCTGAAGACTAAGTTACTAAATCTTCCAGAGATATAATTACAATAGCACATTTCTTCCTTACCTGCTTCTGTTACTTATTTAGTTATGTTACAGTGCGATTTTATTCTGCCTTCTTGTGTGTAAAGTTTTCTGTTTGAAAGACCTTGCCAAGAGATCCCAAGTCAATACTATTTTTTTTTCTTTTTTGTATATCTTTTAAAAGTTGGAAGACTTAAAAATAGTCACTCTTTGATCCACTAAAATGTATGTCAGGGGACCAAATGATATCTACCAGCAAAGCAATTCACTTGGAGAATACCACCATAAACATAGTAAACACCATTTTTTTAATGTGTTTTAAAAATCAAATTTTGCTATAAAAAATGAAAAGCTCATAATTTCAAAGAAATACTGCCCGATTATTTTCAATGCAATTTATAGCACTATAAACAATTTATATACTGTAATTGTTAGCACGGTTCACGTTGCCTTGCCAATTATCCTGATGTAAAATTAACAGATAAAACCTTAAGGTCATAAAATACTTGAACCACATCTGATTATGTCATATAAACTCAGATCTCCAGGGTTTCTGGTTATGAAAATACTTTTATTAGTCACTGTTATAAATTACTTTATCATTGTAGTCACTATTTTCCTGCAGCGTAGGACTCATAAGATTAAATTGGTTGAGTGTGGCCTCCACGTAAGTACATCTCAGCATCTCAGTCTATAAAAATCACATGTACTTACAGCAGAAAGGCCTACCACGAGGAGCCAAAGTGAAAGGGTAAGTGAAGTCATTAGCTGCTAAATTATGTTATAATTTATTCCTGTTTATTAGCAAATAAAACCCCTCTCCAGTGTAGCTCTTGAAAAAGGATTCGTCTGGGTATTGCTTCCACCTTCTATGTTACCTTGGTCCTGTCTATTCTCTATTCCCAGTTTCAGGCAGAGTTGAAAAGTAGTTGCCTTTCTTCTTTTAAACAACCAATTAGAGTCCCCTGAACCACTAGCCAATAGTTTTAAAGACTGCATGGTTGCCATGGCAGCCCATGTTTGAGTTTTCACCAACTCTGTCTGTTAAGATCCTTTTCACCAGAGCATAAGTGGTGAGTATAAGTTTGAGTTCCCCCTCTCTCTCTCTTTCTCTTTTTTTGTTTTCTCCACTTTAGTTGGCTCTAACTTACTTATTGGAATATTGCAGGTTTTTTTGGAGTTTTCATAAATTCTAATTTAAGAACTGGGGCACAGTGCAACATGAGTAAATCATAGAGATGTGCGGTACAACATTGTGCCTACAGATAACAATCTTGTTTCATGCACTTAAATATCTGTTAGGAGAGTAGCTCTCCTGTTAAGTGTTCCTACCACAATAAAGTAAAATTTAAAAACAATGTGGGTACATTATGCACTTAGTTAAAATTACATTGAATTGGATCAATAATAATGGTATCTATGACTACTGATTAATGTTTTTTTCCCTTTGAAACAAGCACACTTTTCTCTCCTCCGCAGGACAAATAGACACACACATACACACACTCAAACAGGGGAGATAGAGTAAGAAAAATATTTGTCTTGCAGTGTGTATGCAATTTAGCACAACCTAAATAAAGCATTAATGCTTTCTGATTGTCACCTGATGTGTAATATCTGATAGATAAGGAAATTAGTATTTGAACCCTCTTTTAGAAAGGAAATTCACTGATGATCTTCAAAATGCCCCCAAAGCAAAGATCTCGAAGAGTACTGGCAAATAACCAACTGGTTTAGGCTCTTCTATTTTTAGGCACCCCCTCCCAAAATATATTTTAATCCATTTTTTTTCTGAAAAGGATCAGTAATGGTTAATCATATGATCATGGGTAAAAACCGAAGACCAGACTGGGTGCATAAGGGCCAGATTCAGTGCACAGGACTTTAAATCAATAAGTCAGTTTTATTCTAAAATATTCTCTGACAGCACGTAGTACTTAACTTCCTCGTAGGTGTGGCTTTGGGCTCTGTAAGAGAGAATGGCAGATTTATTAAGGTTTTATTGACTGAAATACCCAAATTGTACAAATTAGTGATTTGTAATGACCTGGAGTCACTTCCCCGGTCCCTAAGGGCAAGGGGCTGTTTCCACATCAAGAGGAACTATACAAGGTTATTCTTGAGAAACACAGACTAGGCCCAAAGCTAACATCAGAAACTTCCTTTGCAGCCCTTGGCTCCCCCAAGGCTTTCTTCCCTTGGAGGGTTCAACGTATTTCTGAAAAGTGGAACAATAAAGCAGTTACCTCGGACCAACTGTTTACATGACAGCTTATATGTCAACAGTCAGACCAAATCATCTTCAAGATGCATGCGTTGGTGACCTCTTTTAATGGGTCTGCCATATATTACCCCTTATTTTGGCTGTTTATAAACAAGTCTCATGTTACCTACTCCTGCTTTAATTCTCTTCTGAAGAGATGTTTCCTAAATATTTATACGAAGCGTGTGTCAGAAAAAGAGGATATTTGGGAAAGACTTCCCTTAATTTGTCAGAGTGTTTCAGCAGGGAAAAATGCTTTAAGAACAGCATCAGAAGATTATCCCAGTCACCCCACTGCTTTTGCCAAAGGGAAAATAACTAAACTGTAAAGCCCTTGGGGAGTTGCTTCTTACTACCACTTAAAATGAGTACCTGTTTTAATTAACTTGGGAATCTTTTGGTCGGTGTTCTTATATTTCAGGTGAACTGGTAATTAATTACGGGTATTGTTTTAGAAGTAAAGCTCCTAATCCCAACTTGGGCCAGCTGCTGCTAGAACTCATGTAAAATAATTAAAATAAAACTCTTTCTTAAAAATACACCAATTCCACCATTTGACCTCTATTAGATATTTAAGGAACTTGTAAATTCTTTTATATCACTAGGAAGCTTTTCCCATTGTTCCTCTAAAGTTATATGGGCAGAAAAATCAGTTTAGGTCATCAGTGGTTTTCAGACATACTACCCTGAAGTTATTTTTATTATCCAATGATGAATGAATACATTTGTATAAATTCAGCTGCTGATGAAAAGCTGACTCATCAAAGACTATCACAGTCCTTCCTGACAGCAACCGTGGTTTGCTGAAGATACAAATGCCATCAAGTGTTTTGGTTAACAGATTGGTCCTACAGTTACATCTTTCCTGTTACCAACACCCACCCTAGGGGCTCTCTGTCTCCACCTACTGTTACTGATTTTCAGTTAAGTACAGACTGTTAAAAATCCCTCAACCTAAAAAGAGCTCGAGTGTGAAGATCTGAGAATACAGAGATATTTCAGATTATTAAACGTGCTCTATAACTCCTGGACACAAGGGACAGGGAGTGTCTGTTACTTACCCCAGGGACTCATCAGAGCAAAATATACTTTAAATGGTGTATCTTAGAAGAATGTGCTTTATAAAAGTAGATTTCAAAGAAAAAAAAATAACAGAAGTAGAAATTAATTCATGAAGTTGGTGATGATTTAGACCAATGAACCTCCAGTAAGTATTCAACATTGGACTGTGTTGTACAGGCTTCTTGAGTATTCTGCTGGTCATTCTGAGGGAGTCTGGGGCGGGGGTGGGTGGAATGCCAGCCAGATTTATCATTTGACATCAAATGATAAACCGATGAACAACAGTCAGCCTGCAAAGCTAAATGTTATACCTGTGCTGTGCTATTATGTATAGAATAATCTCTCTTTCTTTTTCCTTTAAATTTGTTTTCCTCTTGCTTCCCAGAGGATTGTGTGGAGGACAATGCAACATAGTGTAAGCTTTGGTCTTCTTTTTTCTTACTCTTATCCTCATTTGTCGTCATACAGTCATTTCAGAGAGTTCTTGAGAAATGCCCCCTCTGCTCTCCCTTTCCTGACTGTCTAGAGCGCGTTCAACACTGCACATGACCGATGGGTTGAGAGGATTCCTCTCTGTTTGGTATTTATGGTTAACAGCCGTTTTGGTATTCTTTCCCAATGGCAAGGTTTTCAATCTAAGCTTTGTGTTAGACTAACTTATTTGGTGGCTGATTTAAATTCTGTCCCAATGTTCAGACTATGTGTAGTCTGCCTGAAAAACTAGCTCTTCCCTGATAGAATATATTGGCTTTTTTCTTCTTGTGCTGAGCGAATAATTGCCTCGCTAATAATAACAACAAACCAACATCAGCTCTCATGCATAAGGAGCTAATTTTTCCATTAGCGAGGACAGAGAATTTAGGGGTTAAGAAATAGTTTGTGTTACGAGTTGTTTACTCCTTTTTTTTTTTCTTCCTTCTCGAATTTACTGAAGTCTCAGAGGACTTTCAGGGAGGGCACCCTGGAGATTTTTTTTTTACCACAAAGTGGTCTGGGTGAGGACGGCGCACCAAGGATATCTTATCTGACTTTATATATTAACCGTACTAATCAGATAGTTAAGTTTTCTAATCTGGTTTTCGTACTAACATCCCATGCTGATAATACATTTTAATAAAGATCTCTCTCACCTGGAGGGTACATATTTATTCATGCAGCCCACCTATGACATCACAGGGCTCTAGGTCTGCTTGGCCTTAAGTTCAGGCAGTGAATTCTTCTGTTAACATTCATTTATTTACAAGGGAATTGTCCCCTGAGTCATATTCCCATTCATCATCACAGTTCTCTGAGCTCAGGGCAGTTTGAATGAAAAAAGAAAGTTGAGATAAATCTAGAACAGGAATACCCTGGAAAAGGAAACCTTGGGGAAGGAACAGGGAAGACAGATGGCTTAGGGTCTCCTGATGCTAAATGGGAAATGGGAGAACAAATGTCACGGGTAGGACAAATCAGGGTTCTCTTGGTTCGGGCCATTTGATAAAAGTAGAGGAGCTCCAGCTCAGACAGTATGTGCCCGCCTTTCTCAACAACATTGTCCTGATATCTCCAAGTTTTCCAGCCATTTAGACAGTCAGATCTCCTAATCTTAGGGTTAAGGGGCCCCTTAGCTTTCCCTCCAAGAGGAAGGACTTCATTGAATATCAGCCCCCACCCCCACTCTGCCTGCGTGCCTTCCCTGTGGGCCTCCTACCATCTTCCTTAACTCGGGCCAAAATTACAGCTACTTTGGAAATTCACTGGTTCGCCATTGGTACGAAGCATGAATTATTGACATTATTGTGTATAGATGTAAGAACTTGCAAAATATCAAGTTATGCACTTTATTTTATTATTCTGAAACAAAACGGACAGAGCAGCTCACTTTCGGGTATCATTCCTGCCTGATAGTTAATACCAGTTTCAGAGTAAAACGCTGGTCATAAAAATGTTCTTCTCTGCCTCTTTGGGGCCATTTTGGTGTGATTTAGGACGTCTTGGTTGTAAGGATTCAGGGAAACTGTCTGTTGTTCGTTTTAAATTGCCATGGCATTTCATTGTCCCCTCAAAGGATCCTGCATCCGGCTAAATCCACTACTTTGCATTTCAAAAGGATGTCAGGCTGTATTTAAGAAACTGCTTTATTATCTAGAGCCTCAGCCACTGTTTTTAGGCAAAACTGAGATTTCCTACCTTCCACCCAGACACACACACACACACACACACACACACACACACACCCCTCAGTCTTTGCTTGGCCTGAGCAGAAAAAACTAAAACCTCAATAACAACAGTAAACCAGATTCTCCACTTTAATTAGTTTTCTAAAGATAAATGGGTCAAGGCCAGACTGGCTTTCAGCCTCTGCTGCCGCTGCATAAATTATGCCCCATTCACCCCAGCAAACAAATGGCTGCTGCTCCGTCCCCTTCAAATCATGAACTGCCCAGTCTTGCCCAAACCTGCTTTATCTCTTTACTGCAAAACCCCACTGAGACACCCCGGTTCCATTTTCAAAATGAACCTTTGGTAATAACAGCGGCAAAATACAGTGCACTTTCAAAGCAGGGAGAAAATACAAACCACTCAAACCAAACCACCACCCAACTCATTCGATCTGGGCTCCTGCCCTTCTCTGGGCCCCTGCAGCAGCAGCGTGCGGGAGCTGGGAGAGCAGCCTGACACAGGCTTCTTTCCATTTAGGGGGCTTATGGCTGATGAAGCCCGGGTGGGGGAATAACATAAGACACACATAGAAAATGATGACTTATCCGCAGGACACACTGCTTATTCCACGGGCTTGGGGGATTCACAGATTGAGTTCAATGGTATGTCCTGTTGGGAATCCAGATGCAATGCCTGCTTCTCGTGTGGAATTTTCAATTTGCACCCAGTGGACGGTGCATTGGGCTGTATGCCTCGGGGAGAAAGAGGAATCACCCCACTGGCCGAGATCCTCCCTGGGGATGCCGAAGCCCATTCTGCCCCACTGCTTTACAAACACAGTCAGAGAATCACATGGATTCTCGATGAAATAACAATGAAATAAAGTCATGCCACCCATTTTAAAGAGGGGGGGAGACTTATGCACCATTTAGGTATAAGTGGTCCTTAAAATCATTTTGGGCGGGGGGGAATCTGACCAACTAAACCATTTTCAACTCTGTTAAACTGTCCTTTGTCCTCAGAAATATTTAGGCTAGAGCTATGGTGTCCTCTGACTATGACATAAACATGAAATGTTATACTTTCAGACTGGACAGATTTTCTATCGGTTTGATGCTATGCTGATAGGCTTACTTTCCCTTTCAGACATGAAAATTTCTTTCAGAATTCCTAGACTGCAGCTACCCTCAAACTGATACATCTTTTATGCATCCGTCAATCGACAACGTTTGTCCTGGCTTCTTCTCCACTGCATAGCACTTAGTAAAACTAGCGACCGTGTGCAAGCTATATCATAGCATGGTGTAGTGCTAGCGTCATCAAAAAGGCAAGAGTTACTATTTGCAAAAAAAAGCATAGCTTATCAAATCTATGGGACACACTCCCTCTCCTCTAGGGGATAATATCTAATATAGAGTCCATAAAATGTTAGCATATAGGAAATAGGAGTTTGATTTTGTAATCTAAGATAGATTATACCACTAAAGAAGTCATGGAAAATATATTAACAAATGAGTTATCATTGACCAAATATGCAAACAGAAAACATCAAAATATCTGTAGCATCTTTGGAATAGGCTATCCTATAGGTCATTCACCCTTCTTAAGCCAGAACTTTTTGTCCATATCTTGAACAAATTAAACAGAAACTTTCTGGTCAGTTGTGAACCAGTCTGATAAGCAAACCCTCCTGCCTATCATTCAGTGTATTTGCTCTTTCTCCAGCTATGTAATCAGTGTTTTAGTAACTTATATATGAAAGTCTGAACAGACAAGCCATACTAAACGACTTAAACCACACCTTTTAAAATATGTGTTATGAAATGCACCTGTTGACATAGATCTTTTATTAACTTATTGAGCAGCTTAAAGAACCTTGTTTTTGTCATGGAAAATCTGCAGTAATTTTTTCTCATAGCTGTCTGAGATATTCGCGCCACAACTCCCAAATGTGATGTTCAGACTTATGAGAGAGAGAGCTGAAGAAATGGGATATTTCATAAATACCAGTTTTGATGTATTTGCTGTATAATCAATCAGCTTTTAACTGACTCTGGGGCCTATGGAATACATTTTAAAGCACTGGGAATTTGGCTATTCCCATAACATACTTGGACACTCTTTACTGCTAGCAATAAACCTCAGGCATAAACATTGTAGAGAAAACCAGATGAAAAGAAACCTGTTTGAGGGAAAATTGACTTCGCTTCATAAATGTTAAAGGTAGAAAGATATCTGCAATACACAATAATTTTATTACTTAAGCTCATTCATGGTCATTATTGTCAGAGGCTCTAACTTCATGGGTATTTTCTAACACTTAAAAGACTGGCCAAGCTATTAGTAAGAGGGGGGGAAAAAACAAACGTTGACAGTAAATGAACCACCAGCAGCTGCAACAGTACCACGATATTGCTGGTGAACAAATAATTTTTTGGAAGTTGGGTTTGGGTTCTATCTTTGGGAGCTTTGCCAGTACTTTATCGATCCTGATAAGCTAAGCTAGGCAATGTGGCACTTGTGAACACCCCCCCAAAATGGCTCACAAAAAACACAAGTTTATTGCTCGTTCAAGCCCAGTATGCTTTGTGGGTTTTCTGTGGGTCAGCTAGCTCCACGTGATCATCAGCCTCACGCCAGGACCCAGGGTGCAACCATCATCTGGAGCTTCACCTGTTAATGAATGGTAGCAGAGAAAGAGAGAATGTGACAAAGATAACCGTTGGAGTCTCCACCTAGAGGGGGTCACATCACATGGTTCACAGCTCATTGGCCAAAGGGGGTCACGTGACCAAGCCTTCTGTCAGAAAGGCGGGGACTCTCACACAGAGTGAAAATGGACATGCGAGTGAATCCACAAACATGCATGACCAAGACGAGATTTTTAAGTTGATAAAAATCGACCTCATACTTTCTCCAGCTCCAAGACAAACCTTACACGAGAAAGAAGAGGAAAATCCTTCATTCATTCAACAAATATTTATTGTGCGCTAATTTGACCCAGGGATGAGTGGTTAGAGCATAATCAGGAGCTCACGATACTTTGGGGGACGCCAGACCAAACGAGTTCTAATTCCACACAGATTAGATACTGGGAAAGAATGTGTCCAAATGTTTTAGAATTCTTAGAGAAATCTAAGTCTTTGTTACAGAGGGGGGTATCTATATGGCCCAAGAAAACCAGCATTCTTTGGAAGTCAGCTTGATTTTTAGTGTCAGTTGGCTTTTTTGCAGATCTGAACTTTGAATTCAGTCACAATTCAACCAGAGCAAAGGAGTCCCACTCCAAATCTTAGGACAGTATCTCAAGGGAGGAGGTAGAAGCTGTTGCCAACGAGGAGTAGAAAAATAGCAGTAGAAAAACAGAATGAGCAAAGACTTTTTTATTACCGACTTTTAAGTGTCTTTCAAATCCAGACTATATATATTTTAAATAAAGCCTCGAAATTGCATTTGAGGAACGCTGCTCTTGTCTGACTTGATGCCATGTTTGCTTAGGCAAAGCAATTTTTCTGTTCTCCTTTCTGGGTCAACCTGGTTGGAGCAAATCAAACTGTTCTCCCTCTCTCTTTCTTTCATACATCATCATTTAAGATCACCAAGAATTCGAGTTCTGGAACCTGCCCTTGTCTTCTTTTACAATATCTGTTTCTTGCTGGACAGGATTCATGAAGGAGAACACTTTTCACAGGTTAATCAGGGAAATTGCATAGGCTGACAGCAACAGCAAACTTATTGATTGCAATGAAAGTCTCAGGAATGTGTGCGCCATTGGCTTTCGTGGAATTATTTGTAAAATCGTAGCGCTCTGAGTCAGCCGGAAGAAAAATGACAATATCAATTCATAAATTATTTGTGTGTAAGGAGGCAAGAAAACAAGGACTTTGTAAGTTTTATTCTGAGGGATTTTGACCTAAGAGAACTCCCCCACAGCAGCCTACATTCATCTCAGCTAAGAGCACTCATCTCTGCACTTGAAAAAGCCCAGCATTTCTTTTGCCTGCTCCTTGCAGCTCCTTGAGTGCTAGAGAAAAGGGGTAAACACGAAGCAGCTAGACTAGCTTTGGGAAGAAAACATAAAGGCAGCAAACTGCCTTAATTGATCTTCTCACATAAAATCCAAAAACCCAGAGGCTATCTTTAGTGCAAGACATGTCCTCGTGAAGATGTTTCCAGTTACTCGGGAAAATCAAATCTTCTTTATACAACAGTCTTCAAGGAACAAGAAATATTTCATTAGGATTTTAATGGTGAGGGCTCAAGCAGAGAAAGCTTCCTCTTCTCTTTTGTCAAGATTTCTTGACAAAATAAATAAAACAGAAAGCCCTTCACGTGTTTTTCAGTAAATAAATAAATAAATAGTTTGGGGGGGTTGAGAAGTAAAATGAATCCTTAGGGATATTTTTTGAGAAGGACTTTGGATAATTTGGATCATGGTATAACTGAGAAGGCTCATGGGTATGTGTGTGTGTGTGTTTATTTTTTAATTATGATAATCTTCTTGTGTCCAATAGTCATAAGTGAACAACCCAGAGATTGTTACAGTTATTTACCAAATGGTAGTTGAAGCTTGATACTTTTATATGAAAGTCTGTGATTCGTTGCTACTTTTTAAAATTCAAAGACACGTCATTGTGAATGAAATCTGTCTTCCTTATCCCTCCCATCATGTCTTGCCCTAAACTTTACCCTTCCACAGACAGGTGCCACTGCCGCTTGCTAGATTAGGCACAGATGTTGTTATTATTAATCATAAACAGCAACGTCTCATTTCAAAAATCTCAGTTTCATTTGCGAGGTTGGCTCTAACACACAGGCTGTAGGTGAGCTTCTTGTTCTTTACAGAAATAGGCTGCAGGCTTCAGCATTCTCAGATGAACAGGGAAGTATGTGCGAGCCACCACCGGTTCCCATTTGGTTGTCAAAGACTGGGAACCCTGGCGCTTTCTCTCTAAGCTATGGCCACAGAGCAAGATTCCAGTAAAAAGTCCCAGGCTGGGGGCGCCTGGGTGGCTCAGTGGGTTAAGCTTCTGCCTTCGGCTCAGGTCATGATCTCAGGGTCCTGGGATTGAGTCCCGCATCAGGCTCTCTGCTCAGCGGGGAGCCTGCTTCTCCCTCTCTCTCTGCCTACTGTTCTGCCTACTTGTGATCTCTCTCTCTCTCTGCCAAATAAATAAAATAAAATCTTTAAAAAAAAAAAAAAAAGTCCCAGGCTGAACATTAGGGAAGATGATAAGAGAGTCAAGTTCTAGAAGAGTATTTGGGAAGCACACAGCTAAATGGTGGATGCGAATTACCCAGAGGAATGATGGAGTACAGAGTGGGGGACCCACCACGTCTCCCATGACTTATTCCTGAGCTCTGCGCACATCTTGCAGCCTCACGTCACCACCGAGGACCAGCAGAGAAAGGCTCTTGTTAACAGCACTCCAGCTAGACAAGGAAGAAGTACTGGCAGAGGACCTCATCAGCCCAAATTAAGCAGCTGAATTCAATGCAAAGGTGACTCACTTGAAGGTGAACACAGAAATGAGCCATTGGCTGTAATTTAGCTGTAAAATGACCAGTGCCTGGAGCGTAGATTTGACAATGGGGAATGACAGGAAGGACAAGAAGGATGTTCAGCTCTTCTTTCTCCATCTTGGCCTCTCCCCTCTAAAAATAGAAGGAGAAACAAAGGCACAAACCCAGGCTTCTTACTGCTACCCGGGATTTATGTCCACCAAGTTGTCCCACCTGCCTAGCTTACGAAATTTATCACAGCTCCAGATGGACACAGGAACTGCGTAACAGCCTATCCTGGGTCAGCAAAGAAAAGTCGGCATTTGTGGAGTGTTTTAGAATAGACGACAGTGTTCACGTAGGGTACCTTGTTTGTAAAGCTTAAAACAACAGGAGTCAGCTATTTGCTTTTTCCCTTGAAGAGACTTCTAGGGCTCGCTTTCTGTTTCCCACGGGTCTGATGCTACAATGCTCTTGGTGTCCGTAATGTCTCTTCTACCATCAAAGGTCAAACGAGAGGTACAGAGGCATTTTTGTGGGTTTACTGCTATTTTGTCTCTTTTTTGTTGCCCATAGTACTTTCATGAGATACTCTGTTTAAAAAAAAAAAAAAAAAAAGGAAGGAAGGAAGGAAAATTTTTGTTTTCTGATACTTAAGGCTATTTAGGGTGCCCAGAACACAGAATTTGTGTTCAGAATTCCACATGAAGCTTGGAAGAATGCATTGCTCACTCGAAGGAAGGTGAGGAAAAAAATTGAGGAGATGGGTGGTTCTGGATGATCACTATTGTCAGTGTTTATAGAGTGTTTGGATAACTGTCCTCCTAAGTTTGCTTTCTTTTACATCACTGAAAAATTCTCAAAGGCTGCTGACCATGGGGATTTGGAATTCAAGATCCCCATTTCTAAGATCTTCCTAAACAATAGTAGTATGAGGAAGGAAATTATTTTTGGTCAAATTGATGATTAAGAGTTAAAGCTATGGCTCTATAGATTTAAAACGATTAGAGACTTGCAGCATATTATTTAAATGTTTGTAGGAGTTGTATAAAGTGTCTCCAAGATTGCTCACGTGGTTATCATCCTTATTACGTACTTTTGTCTTCCAAATAGTTGCATTATCTTGAATTGTGGTCATCAGTTTTTTATCCCTTTTGGTCATTGTGATGCAAACAGGACTGTGATTTATCCAGAAACACCAAAGTCATATTTGACCCTGGGCTAGCTCATGCCAACCCTAAAAATAAGACCATGTGGTCAGGTGACTAGGACAAGGTGCAAATGAAGTCTAAGTCCTGATCCTTACGAGGGCTGGCCAAGGCCTCTTTCCTCACCATACACTTGGACCACCTTCCTCCAGAGGGTCTCATAAGGACACAGTGAGACAGCCCTGAGCCAAAGTGCGGATCCGCCGTCACTGCCAAGGAAAAACACTTCAAAACATTTGATCAACACTCAGGGATCTTTCGGGTTGGGTGCTGGGACGTTAAAGTCCATCTAGTCCAATGCTTTCACTTTGCCAGTGAAGACTCTCGAATCCAGAAAGATGGTGTGGCTGATGCGAAAATCCCTTTGGCTTCAGGCTGAGATACTTCTTTGTTTCTCAACTTCTATTCATTCAAGCCGTACATCCAGTAATGCATCTTTCAAAATAATGTCATGCTGGTTGTAGTAAGCCCATATATAGGATATATATACATATATAGCTATACATCTATAGAGTATATACATATATATATATTAGAATAAAATAGTCACAAATTACAATCACAAAGAAAAATAAAGTAAATTGAACTTGTTGAATTCACTGTCACAAAAAAATGTGGATTTTTTTTCTCTTCTCCTTATATATGTCAGAGAAGTTTCCTGTTCATAGAAAATGTGAACGGAAAGCACAGAGAGGTCCCACATTCCCTCTGCCCCAACACAGACGCAGACTCCTGCACTATCAACCTACTGGAGTGGTACACCTGTTTATCTTTCTTTACTGTGGGTTTGTGCCCTTTGAACAACATCTCCTCAGTTGTCCTGCCCTCCAATCCCCAATAACCACCATTCTGCTCCCTGTTTCTACAAGTTTGGCTTTTTGGAATTGTACCTGCAAGGGAGATCACACAGTGTTTGTCTTTGTCTGACTTGTCTTGCTTCGCATAATGCCCTCAAAGTCCATCTGTGTTGCTATAAATGGCAGGATTTCCTTCATTCTCATGGCTGAATAATATTCCACGTGTGTGTGTGTGTGTGTGTGTGTGTGTGTGCAATACCACATCTTCTTTACCCACTCCTCTGTTGACACTTAGCTTGTTTCCCTATCGTGGCTGTTGGGAATAGAGCTGCAATTAACATGGGGCTGAAGATATCTTTTTGATGTCTTTTCATTTCCTTTGGATAAATACCCAGAAGAAGGATTGCTGGATCCCTATTCTATTTTTAATTTTTTGAGGTTCTGCAGACCATATTCTACATGGGCTGAACCCGTTTACATCTCCACTGACCCTGCAGTGGGCTTCGTTCCTCCCCACATCCTTGCCAGGGCTCCACTACCCTTCTTGATGACGACCATCCTAGCAGATAGGAGGCCATCAGAGTGGTGCGCTTGTCAAGATTGACAAAACTACATTGACCATGCAAGCTGATTTCAGATTAGCTGGCAAGAGGAATCCTTTCAAAAATGGTGCCATTTTCTAGTGAAAACACGGACAAAGTGCTAGAACCTCGGGTGAGTCCCTCTAGCTCTCCTCTTTCAGTTGAAATGATGGGGAGAGGAGAACAAAGTGGCTGGGTAAGAGTAATAAGTATCTAAGATCCTTTCCACCTTTCAAACACTAGTATTCTGGGAGGAACGATAGTTGAGTACGCAGAGTAACTTGCTCCCTCCTCCTGTGAAACTACCTAGAACGGGGTGGGAAAGGAGGGTCCACCTCCAGCTCCCACTGCCATTTCATCAATGATAACTTTTTCAGGGACTCTCACATCAAAATAGTATTTGTGATTTAGCCTCTACCAACATGCACAAGGCAGCAAAAGTCCTCAGTCTATCTCTAGGGCTCACATATACCAAGGCATAGAGAGGCCAAGTTGTCATTTCTTTCTCCACATGTATGATGCCGTGCCTAATTTTTTTTTTTTAAGATTTTATTTATTTATTTGAGAGACAGAGATCACAAGCAGGCAGAGAGGCAGGCAGAGAGAAAGGAGGAAGTAGGCTCCCTGCTGAGCCGAGAGCCCAGTGCGGGGCTCGATCCCAGGACCCCGAGATCGTGACCCGAGCCGAAGGCAGAGGCTTAACCCACTGAGCCACCCAGGCGCCCGAGGCCATGCCTAATTTTACAAAATAAGGGTCCACCGCCTCTGCCAGAGCCTGCTGTTTACGCGGCTATAACCTGTTTTACTCACTGCGCTGTGAGGTGTGACTTGCCCTCTGTGTCCAAAGAAGTGCTGAGGAGCGGGCTGGGGCCATTTGGAATCTCATGGGCATGACTCATCACGGAGCATCTCACCATGATGTTCTGTTTTTCTGTTTCGTGTCCCTCTTTCATCCCCTTCCAGAGAAGCCACCGTCTCGCTCTCCCGCTCCATCCTTCCCGTTTGCATTCAGTACCCCTCGCCCCGTGCCTCCCCCAGCCGGGGCTTCTCTCATGGTATTCTAGGCTCAACACCAGAAAAAAAGGTGTCTTCACATCACGGTTAATTTGCTGCAGTCAGAGCAAAACAAAAGCGAGACATTCCCAAAATGCCAAGCCCTTGGGAAGAACGTCCGCTCACTACGCTGGGGCTTCACTATGACCTCACATCCCTTTCCAAGAGTCTTGCTGTTCTAGGAACACGAGGTGGCCACAGCTTCTGGAAATACTGATTCAAAAGTGCTTCAGTCATTTTCTTTTGTGAGGTTTTTTTGTATGTGCTATTTTTTTTTCCCTCACTAACGGGATGTGTGATACCTAGTAAGTGGGTGTAATCACTGGCTCTTATAAAATTGAATCTAAGCGCAAGTCATTTCACACATTTCTTCTTTCCCCGAGATGGCTTCAGTGCCTTCTTTTCTTAGGAGAAAGGAGGCGAGTGGAGAGGTTCCCTAAATGTGAGAAGAAGGAGGGCTTCCATATACTTCAGGGCACTTTAAAATTAAGTTCTCCATCCAAACATCTCTTCCTCATCTCTTTCCCCCAACTTTGTTGGGACACACATAGCAGAGGGTCACCCTTCATCCTTCCTGGAGATAGACTACAAAGCCAGCAGTTAGAGAAAGATCTGTTGCTGCTGTCTCGAAGGACCTCTTCCTACTAGACCAGCATCTGTGAATACATGGCACCAGGATCACCTATATCTGAAGTTTTTTTTTTGTTTTTTTGTTTTTTTTAAATTGCTGAGATCCAAGCCAGAACCACACCAGATCAGCCATACCTGGGCTGGAGGACAGAAAATCTGTCCATTCGACATGCTCTCAGGTGATCCTGATGTCCATCTCTCATCATGATGTCCATGATGTCTACATGCTACATGGACTGCTGTCTTCCTGACCCTTGAGGATCTATCTGCCTTTCCCTCTGTATCCCCACTACCAAAGTGTCCAATGTACGCTTCCTGGAAGAATGACTGCCCCATTAGATGTGTACAGATGACTTCTTGGAAGGATTCCCCCTACAGTGAACTCCCTGCAGAGAGAGAAAAATCCAAACTAAGACTTCCTGGCTGTCCCTGTTGCTGGTCTCATGGATGTCACTAACATCAACCACGGTCTTGTATCACTGCTCTTTATCAGAAGCAAATAGAAAGAGAGGCCCCACACAGCCAGCTGCACAGCCCAGCCTCCTGGAAGTCTTTCTAGAAAGAGATTATTATATATAAATTAAACAGCCTCATAGCGAATATTTCTGAACTTCTTTGTCGCTTACCAAATTCATTGTGTTGGTATCTTCTGATTCTGGAAAGCAAAAGTGAACTCACTGCAGCTCCTTGTTCTATGCTCAGTTGAGAAGAGGCGTGGTCTGGTCTGGAAGGGGGCTGCTGCTCCGGGAGTCAGGGCTCCCACTGCTGTCCCAGCATTGCTAGATGACCTTGCCCTGCTCACTTCTACTCATCCGTAAAATGAGGATGGCTGGACGTCAGTGGTTCCACAGTCCCTTCCTTGGACACAATCCCAAAGCTTCTGTGAATGTGGAATGCGTGACCCCACCGGTCACTGATCTGTAGGTTCAGATCACCCTTGGGAACTCCTGAAGAAAGAAGTCTGCGGGGACAAAAGCTCAGTTGAACTCAGGCTGGCGAGTTGCTTCCCACAGAAACTGGAGCCCTTCAAGTTTTATTTCTTTTTTCAGAACATCTGGCTAATGTCTTTTCGGGCATGATTCATGTTTCTTTGTTGTCCAAAAGGAGTCAGAGAGGGACAAAGTAAAGAAACTAAATAAAATGTCCACGAGAATATCCCAAAGGAATGGAGACGGAGGGAGCGTCATGCTTGAATTTAAGCCACTGAAAACATTTGGCAAAACGCTGAGTTCTTCCTGCATGTTCAGTGTTGTGAATTTTCACATGAGCTCACGTGGATCCCAGAGCCCACCAGACCCCGGGCCCCTCACATCCTCTACCTGGAAGGATGAGGCTCCCAGGAGTGCATCTGTACCTCCCGTCTCCTCGGCAGCTGCCATCTGCTTAGTCTGGGAGACGTCCAATTCCTCCCATACATGTGCACTTCCTCTTTGAGATAGGATGTCCCAAATGACACAGCCAAGGTCTTCAGCCGGGCGTGGGTGGGTGGGGGGCAGTTATTCTCCACCGGATCTGCAGAGAGAAAGAAAATGGATCTGGTCTTGAACAACCGTGGTTAAACAACTGTGTCAACATCACTCAAGTCCGTATGTTTTTTGAGGTGAAAATGGCCTTACACTCACAATGTTGGTTTGTATTCATTTAGGAGACCCCCCAAACCCCGGGTTATCCCTTCATTCCCACCCCCCGCAAGTTTTTTTTTTTTTTTTCTTCTTTTTCTTCTCCTTCCTCCTTTAGCTCGATCTTATTCAAGACAGAAATCCCTGGGTCAGAAATTTTGCCTCGTCCCATAAATATGACTTTTTGAATGTCCCGAGAGGCAGAAAAGAAGCCAAATGTGATTACTCAGACTCTGGGCTTTCATCATGGTGTGATTCATCAAAGGAGCTGAAGGTACTGCACAGTTCTGAACTTAAATATCCCTTCTGAGAGGCTCTTTGCCCTGCTGCTTTGATGAAGAAAGAAAAAGGCATAAGAGGGATTTTCACATAGGGACAAAGCAATGTGCAGGGCTACCTGCTTTATCTGCGTTCCCTTGACCAGTATGGATAACACTGTGTGTGAATAAATCCAACTCTTCTTTCCTCCTCTCCTGCCCCCTCCGTCTCTGCTGTCATCCTCGAAACTACTCTGCCTGTGCCCTGCCTAGTGATGACTTTCAAGACCATTTTCAAATACCAGGCAAGCAAAAATGTTCAAGTCATTTAAAGTCAAGTGCCAGTGGGCAAGTCAGTTAATTTCTCTGAGCCTCTATTCAGCAACTCTCAGTCTTGAAAGTCTACAAATACATCACTGGAGAACTTTAAAAAGTACTTACGTCGGGATCCCCGTCCCTATGGACGCTGACCCGTGTGGTGTGAGGCGAGACGAGGCCGGGGTGTTGGACAAGCTTCCCCGGAGTTTCCCGTGTATAGCCCACGTTGCCAAACACTGCTCTAGGTCCTTATTCTTCAAAGTGAGGTTCTTAGACCAGTCTCACCTGGGTGCCTGTTAGAAATGAAGAGCCTGCGACCCCGCCCCAGACCTGCTTTATCAGTATCTGCATTTTTCATAAGACCCCAAGGTGGTTCATAGATACATCAGAGGAAGAGAAGCAAGGCTCCTATCCCTTATATGTTATGGAGGAGAATAATGTTCATGGTGTGCCAAGCTGTCTGCTACATGCTTTTCCCCATGTGCTCTCCAAAAGGGAAAGACAACAGATTGCATATATAGGCCTTGAGACTGTAGCCTGCTTCACAGAGCCCTGGTATGTGAGGTTGTGGGTTTCTGGGGCACAGCGATTATTCTCTTAATGTGGTTGGTTACAAGGCTGATTGTCACATTTAAATGTGCAAAGTGGTTCCACAAGTTTAGTATCTCCTTTTGATCTTAGAAATTGGATTTCCCTCTCCAAAATTTAATAAACTTTGCCTTCTTTTTCCATCACACTTTAGTTTGATTTGGACATTATATATGTGTGTGTATGTGAGTGTGTGTGTGTGTGTGTGTGTGTGTGTGTGTATCATGGCCAAATCAAACTACAGTGTGTGTCTCTCTCTCTCTCTATATATATATATGTATATATATATATATATTTCCCTCCCTTTTGGTCAGAGATTGAGCACAAGCAGAGGGAGTGGCAGACAGAGGAGAGTCAGGCTTCCCGCTGAGCAAGGAGCCTAATGTGGGACTCGATCTGCTTAACTGACTGAGCCACCTAGGTATCCCTGATTTGGGCTTTATAAATCAACGCCAGCTAGCAGGCTTATTTGAGGAACAATATTAAGGGTCTTCAGGGTGGGGATTGGTTACTTTGGTGAAGAGAAGCTGAATGAGTTGGGTTCAAACTGATCAGGCAGGTTTGTTTTCAGGGCTTAGCCAACAATGGCCACATACCACAGCATCTGTTTTTTTGTCAATAAAGTTTTATTGGAACACAGCCCCACTCATTCATTCATTCAAGATATCTTTTATGTGCTTTCACACTCCATATTAGGACTACGATACTTGGCTGCTACAACAGTGGTAGTCCTGAGAGACACCATATGGCCTCCAAAGCCCCAAGTCATACCATCTCTGTTCCAAAGCCAATGTTCCACTAGCCTTTCCCAGAAAAAGTTTGCCTGTTCCTGGTTTAGGGCAAGTGTCAAGGCCAAGGTTGGGTGTTCACTGGCCAGCTGGGCCCATTTATTTGTTTGGTTCTGTGGCCCAGTCTATGCCCCTAATCCCAACCAGACATTGAGCAGCTGTGTGGCCACAGCAAAGTCAAGAGGAGCCTCCAGCACAGACTCATGTGCATTCTGGGAACAAAAAGGAGCAAAGAGAACAAGGCCTGTGTATATGGAAGTATTGGAAGTTGTACATGGAAGTTGATGTAAGTTTTGCTTGAGCGTCTTTTGGAAATGTTCCCAGTAAATAACGTATAAAATAATGATGGAAAAGAGCCTCACAAGAAAATCCTGAGTTAAACAGAGAAATACAAGATCTCTAGTCAAGGTGGAAAGAAGTGTCTCCTAGGAGAAACGAAAGGTAAACAAATTTGTTACCAGACTATTTCAAGCAAGAAATTCCCTCCTCTAGGAAAGTTGCAAACTCTTAGAACACAGACATCAAGCAAACCTTGAATTATTTCAGAGTTCCTAAAACAAAAGCATATGTTCTTTCCTATCTTTTCTTTCTCTTCCGTGGGCTATGGAGAAATCAAGAGTCACAACAGATTTGATTTCTGCTCTCTGCCTGAGAACCAGTAATTGCCGACTATGTAACAGTCATGCTTTCTTGGTGTTACAAGGATTAAAAGAAAGGAAAGACGGATAAAAGTTGGCAGGATGAATCTTTCCAGACTTGGGTCCTTGAAACTGGATGTTCCTTTGGCTCTATTTCATATTTTTGAATTTAGCATTTTTTTCTCTGATAATTCTTTTGGGTGCCTCCTTTCATCCAAGCTGGGCTTCTGTTTCTTCCGGTAGGCACTCTGAGGCCAAGAAGCTGGTTGTTAGAGGGCCTAACGAGGCCCATGGATAGCAGCGGGACTGAACTGAAGTGTAGCAATTAGCTTTTGCCTAATTCCACCCAACTGGTGTTTCTAGATCTACAGTGGTTGATAAATAGTGAAAGTTCCAAGTGGGAAAAAAAAAGAGCAAGAGAAAGATACCAACAGTCTTGGGTCTAACAGATTGTTCTAATTATATTCTCGCTGTTTCATTTTGCAAGTTTTTATCAAAATGGAAGATTTGAAGTCTTTGCATAATCTCTCTGTACATAGTTTGCGTTGCCAGTTTGCTCTCTCTGGCATGGGGCTGGCTCATCTGTTGGTCTCTGGCATAGGGATACCAAAATGTGGCTGATTCTGTCTTCAGAGCGGAACTAGAAATATGGGGTTTAAAAGATATATAATGGCTGATGGAAAAAATAATGCCCTTCTGTCAAATCATTGCAAGAAGTTAATCATTTTCCCAAAGGTTTTTTTCTTCTAATACTCTGGAATATAGATAGGTAGATAGATAGATAGATAGATAGATAGATAAATAGATAGATGTAGATAGATAGCTAGATATAAATAGATATAGATAGATATAGAATCCATTTGGTGGTTCTCACTAAACTGGCCAGTAATAGTTTTCCTGTGAGTAAATTTGATGTCAGGACTTTGCAAGAGAAGGAACAGATGTGAAGATCTATGTTTACAAGAAAGACACTTTTCTCTTTGGCCACTGCATGTGAGTTATGGGAGAGGTTAACATTTTCTTTTCTCTGTATGTTTACATGAAGTTTCTGGAAATCATTGCAAGGAGATGATAAGAGTACATGACAAGATATTCCCACAGGCAACAGATGAGGGATTTAGGGATGAAATTGGTCTGTGCATCAGGAATGGAAAGGATTCCAGGCTCTTCATATGCTTTATGAATTAATTTCGTATGCATTACCCTCTTCATAGAGCACTGAGCCAGAAAGTTGTAGAAGCCACTGAAGTTAGCTGTAAAATAGTCAGCGCCTCCCTTAGCTTTTTGCTGCATCCTTCTTCTACTTTAGTTATAAGTTTAAAATTTTAGGTAATTGGTTTCTTGACTCATTTTTTTCCTTTTTCCAGATTTTGTAATCCCTGCTGTCATGACCATAAGTCTCATTTTAGGGCAACCCTGCGCTGCGTTTTATTGTCTGTGTAGGCTCTGAAATCTAATCCTGGGGTTCTGAGTCAACCATCAAAACTGCAGCTGAGAAGTTCCAGGGCCCCCTCCCCCGACCTTGTCAGACTAGGATAAACCCAATTTCAGATTCTAGACAGGTTCTGTCCCTTCCTGGTGAATCCCAAAAGGACACCAATGAAGTGGATTGCAATTCACTTCTTGTATTCTCCAGAGAAGTTGTGACCAGTAATAGTAAATGAAATGTGTAAGGGGTTCTACAGTTTGCAATGCACTTGGACTAACCTTCCTTCATCTCTGCAATAACCCAACAAGTGAAGTATTATCATCTTTATTTTACCAGTTCAGGAAAACAAAGTTCACGGAAGCTAAGTAAGCTTCCCTGAGATTTCATCACTAAGTAGCAGAGATGGGATTCAAATACAGATCCTGTGACTCTAAATATCATACCTCTTCTACTATAATATGCCACCCAAGTGAAGACCATGCAACGAAGGTAGCCAGCAAAGCAGAATTCTAATGTGTGATTGAGAAGCCCATGTCAGGGCACCTGGGTAACTCGGTCGAACGGCCACCTCTTACTTTTGGCTCAGGTCATGATCTCGTGTTGGTGAGATCGAGCCCCACATCAGGCTCTGTGCACAATGGGAAGTCTGATTGTCCCTCTCCCTCCCCCATCCCATTCTCTTTCTCTCACATTAATTAATTAAAAAAGACGAAGAAGCTCATGGAATTGAACAGCTGAAAGAAGACAAGGTGTTCAGATGGTGGGAAAGGAGAATGAATGTGCAGGAAATAAAGAAGTAGAGGGGAAAGTCACTTAAAAAGAGGAGATCACAACCTTGAGTCAAGTTCCTTATAGAAAAGCTCAGCCTCTCTCCTATTTTCCAAACATTCCACATTGCCTTGATCAGGATTTGGAAAGACTTGCTGAAAGTAAAAAAGTATTGAGTATCATCTATGGTTTCCTCTATTTTGCTTTTATGACTTACCAAGGGCTGGGGAGTGAGTATGTTCTGCCTTGCTGGTCAATGGTATCTGTCACAGCTACTCAATTCTATCATTATTGCGTGAAAGCAGTCGTTGACTAAATGGCAAGGGCTGTGTGCCAATAAAATTTATTCATGAAAACAGTAGCCAACTGGAAACCCCAGCATGTGGGCCCCTGCCTTAAACAATGGCTTCCAGCCTTTTTTGGAACATCACTGCACATTACAATGATCTAGGGACAAGTAAAACGAATACCTTCCTACAGTGCTTCCCTATGACAATGGAAGCGTTCTGAAGTAAGGTCCAGCCATCAATACATATCTCTAAAGCTTCCCATGGAAATTCTCGTGTCAAAACAGGATGGAGGGCCACTGACCTAGATTCTAAAACAGGGTTTCTCAAAGCACAGTCCCTAGGAGAGGAAGCGACTTCGGCATCACCTGGGAACTTGTTGGGAATCCAATTCTCAAGTCCAACTCCAGACCTTCTAAATCTGAAAGTCAGGGAATGGGGCCCAGAATCTGCATGTCAACAAGCCCCCAGGTGGTTCTGAAGTACATACATTCAAGTTTGAGAATCACAGGTCTACCTAGAGGATAAGCATTTGGTCCAGGGCCCCTCCCTCACGGTTAATCAGGTTTTAAGTTCTAGAACCAGCACTAGATCTGACCTCCAAAATGTAGCTTCAGGCCCCCTTCTTCTCTTTACCATACCTCCCTGAGCCTCAGAGTCTCCATCTTTGGAAAGAGTAACTATCATCTAGACCTCTATGTTGTGTATGGTGGTTAAGTGATTAGATGTTTTCGAGGGTAATAAAAACACTATCAAGCTCACCCACAAAGGAAAGCATTAATTGCAGTTGTACTGAGGGGGAAAGATATCCACTTGTTTGTCATGGGCTTGGTCCTGGTTCTTGGTCCAGAAGGCTGCTCTGACCCAAAGGGTTACAATCAAATGTAACCTAGAAAGATGTCTATCCTTCCGACCTTATAATGATTCTTTTTTCTGAACTACAAGGCAGCCCTGAACAGAGAAAAGCAGGGCTGGAACAAGGTGCCTTTGTAGTCAAGGGAATGAAGGAGACACTATCCTAGGAAAACAATGAAAGCAGCTAGAATTAAGGCTGTTAGGATGCACTCCAGACCCACACACCTTGTTTAAAGTAGGCAAAGAGAGCAATGAATTGTCCCGGGGATATTTTTCTAGCTGTCTTGGAGCTATGCTCCTTGCTACACATTGACATACGTTACCTGTCAAAAAGTAGCACCAACCACCCTCACAAACGTATTCAAAAAACATCTAGACACCTTTATGAAGAACACACATAATTTGTTCCTAAGACAAACTGGGATGCTTTGGAGGTAAATTTATAGTCCTGTAGGTTTGACATAAAATATCCCTTAGAACCTCTTTTAGGATATAATGTACTAAAAGAATCAGGATCTAACACAGTGTGGTGATTCTTGAGTTCTTGTGAGACCAAAACCAAGAAACGTCTCAGGGTATCTGCTGTGTTAGAAACATGTGGATTGAACTGAATATTTCTAACATAAAGAGCCTTCAGAAATCAACCGTCTTACATGTAGTCTCTAGAGTTACCATCTGAACTTTAGGGAAAATACCGATGCCAAAGTCAACACCGCTGTGAAAACTCCCTCTCTTGCCTTCCTGTCTAAGTGCAAGACCCTGCTCTCTCAGATGTTGTGATATATTTTTTTTTCTTCTCTTTTGGTTCATCTGCAGCATACAAGATGAGGAAAGGCAAGGTCAGAGAAAGGTTTGTCATTCTTTACTTGGACAAAGTCTTGAGCAGTGTTATTTAGACATTTTCTTATGTACCGTAGATAGTCATTTTTGTTAGTAAAATGCCTTGAGAAGCATTTTGCTGAAAGCTGCTGGGAAAAATTGAAGTGGGTTAAAATGAGCCATGATCCACCAGCCCTGCAGGTATAGCACTTGGAGTCCTGTAAGGGGGGATTACCTCCTGTGTTCCCCTTCTAGCCTTGCTGAACTTTCCTAACCCCAGAGGATACATCGAGGCCGCTTTTCTCAGGGCAGCCAAACTGCCTCGTACACAGATCAGTTGAAATATGAACCGAGCAGGGTGTGAACTCGCTCAAAATATGCTGATTTCCAGATGTTCCTTGATTCTCTCAAACACTGATTGCCCCCAAAGACCATCCTGAGTTGGTGGATGGCAGTGATTACTCATATTTCTTTTCTATGATCAAGGCAATAAATTTAAAGCCCCGTAGTCTTCTCATGAGCCTATGTCTGGGTCTTGTCTAGGTCATATATTACTTCTCAGTATGAAAATTGCAGAGTCTCACTGGATTGGGCAGTAAAATATCCACACACTGATGCTGGTCTTTTGATTTGTTGCTCTTCCTGGGATGGAAAACTTCTCAGAAATCTGAATAAAGGGTCGGTGTGTTATATAGTGACCTTCCGTGAAAGAAAGGTCATGGAATATCTCCTTTCTCTGCAACAAAAATCAGGAAAACAGGGAGAATCAATGTTAACATGTTTCAGGGAAAGTACAAAAAGAAAAATCCAAAAGCAATGAATCTGAGTTTTCAAAGGGAAAAAAAAAAAAATCATCCGTAAAGCATGCTTAGCACTAACATTATTATTGCATTCTAAAATCTCAGTCCCTTGGGAAATAAAAAAGAAATCCACAGTATGAATAAGTTAGGATCACATGTGCTAAAACTTCTGGATCATTCTTCTGAATATGTTTATTTGATATCTGGGTTAAATAAAGGCTCATAGAAGGGCAGTCTCCCCACGATTATGAACTGGAATAGAGGCCTACCGCCATATGGATAGTACCATGAGGAGAAACGAGTTCTTTTACCCTTTCTTCTTCCACTCCCTTTGAAGATAAATTTGTGGCCACCTACTCACCATCCCATGAAACTTTGAGCTGACATATTTCCTCCCCATATTATATGGGAAATATGATAGCTCTCCAGTTATACCATAGGAAGGAAAAAGACTTTGACCTGAGTTCATAGGATGGTTCTCACCCATACAGGAAATGATCTTAGTGCCTCAGAGTTTTAGCTTTCTCATTTATAAGAAGAAGTTAATAATACCTGATGTGGGAAGGTTCCATGTTTCATCTAAAGTCACACCTGGTTAGGAGCAGAGTGGGGACATGAACCTGGCTGGGGCTGTAACAGAGTGCCTTAATCCATGGTATTGATACCTGATGAGGAGTAAATGTGATGGGATACAGAAAACTCACAACTGGGCTTGATGCACAGTGAGCCCTCTGTAAATATCTGTTACCAGTTTCTTTTCTCTTACTCCCTGTCCGATCTGCCCCATCACCTCTCTCTCCTGAAGTGCCCGATGCGTTCTGTGACCGTCGATGGCACACAATAAGTATGGACAAGGGTGATTCGTGTGCCTTTAATGCTTTCTGCCCAAGTTATTGCTACTGTGTCCTTTTATTTGTTGACCTATTATCTCTGTATTGCAATGGATTTCTTTTCATGCCACCATACGGTACCATGATTGAAGTTCTTCATTAGCCGCGGTCATTTGAAAAGATGGAAATCAGTTAGATGATCAATTTTCTCTTTGGGGTCAGGGATTTGAAGGATACTCCTAGCCCACTCAGGAGATTTCACCTACAGTTTGCTAATCTGCCTCGGGGTAAACCTGCCACCAGGAAGTTTGGGGAAGAGCACAAAATGCAAAAGAGGACGGAGAACCAGGAACACAGTTAACAAACGCTGCTTGCTAGCTCCATGTTTGCTGAGCAGAAACTGCCTGCTACTCTGCCTGTCTGCTTCCCTCTACCTGAGGCTGGACTTGTTGGATCCAGCAGAGCCTGTTTTTAGTGACTCTTGGTCCTGAGGTTTTCTGGCCATCCACATTCCTCCAGGTGTCACATAGTGACCTCACTGGACCCCACAACAGTGCCCAGAGGAAGTCCTGTGGCAATGGCCAGCCTCTGTTGAAAACTAATGTGCCTATATTCATTCCTTTAAAACACATAGCAACCCCAGACTTTACAGATGAGGAAATAGAGTCATAGAGTGGCCAGAGGAAATTTCAAGAGATTCAGAAGTCTGTAATAAGCCCATGTAAATTGCCTTGAGGAGGGCCCAGCCAGGAATTGATTTCCATATTACACACTTGAGGCTGATTTAGGGACTGAGTCATAGTAGGAGACAGATGATGTTTTGGAAATGTTTTGACCCTAATATTTAATTGGTTAACCTTCATGTCTTGTCGTTGCCCTTAGCTTAGAAGGGAGGAAGGCCATGATCTCTGTTTGGAAACATTAGAGGCATTGTGCTCTAACCATTGACCCAGCTGTGCAAACCCTGTATCCATAATAAAATGTGGTTACGATGGGCCTAGAGCACAGGGATATTATTTTAGGAGTTTTCTTTCCTGATCACCCACCTCCTAACACTTGCTGTCATTCACGTATCAGCACGACGTAACTTATTTCGGACTACTCACTTGGGGCTTGTGATAGTCAGTCAGGGCTACAACCTCAAGACATTTACTGCTCAAGGAAAAATAAGTTTCATGTGACTATTTCACATCTTAGGGTCAGTGTTTTACTGGAACCCTGAGAACAGGAATGCATAGAAAAAAGATCCAAAGGATGCAAGAAGGATGCTCTTTGCAGGTCCAAGTAGTAAAATAAAAGTGGACAGGCGTGGAGTGAAATATTAGTACTTTTGCTCTAAACTTTCTAAGAAAGACCTATGGAAATTAAGTCTGCATAATTTTTAAGTTTGCAAAGGCAAGAGACCAAAACCAGGAGAAAATTCTCATTTCTCCTTACGATGATACTAACTCGGTAGCTTAAAGGTCCTAAGAGCCAAGAACTAGGTAAATGGCTCCCAGGAATAGGTGCAGCAGAGTGGGAATATAAGTAAAGTTGAAAGTCATGGTGATAGCAGGATCTGGAAGTTTGAGGAAATCATTTCAATTGTGAAGTGTTCTCACACATGTTGCTGGAAAATCATAGGAGGATTTTATGATTATTTTACATATTTTATAATACCAAGAAAAATTAAAATTTGATTGTCATTGCTGCTTTAATTCAAGTTGATCGATGATCCTACAAGATTCATAGATCTGTCTTCCTGAGTCTAAAGAATCATGAATTCTTTTTAACTTTATGTAACAGTTGCCACGTTCATTCTCTGGGTTTCTTAGGTGTTATAGTCATGTATGTGCCCCAATATGGCTAGTGATTGTCTCACAGCAATCAACTAAGTTTTATTTTTATACCAATTTTCAAAATATAACAGGAAAATCATTGGTGGTCATCTGAGTAGGCAGAGTTTTAACATAAGGGATGTGTCTGTGTAGATGAAGCTCCCACATTGCACTTAGCATTGCTCTATACCTCTTTGAACCTCTTAAATATACCTTTTTTTTTTTTAAACTTTACTCTTAAAATAAAGGGACTCACTGAAGACTTTTCAGTAGAAGTGTGCACTAGAAAATTCCTCTGGCAGACCATTGGAAGGGAGAAAGACATTTGTGAAGGAGGTTCGTTTTCAAGGTTATGTTTGGGAGCAAAGACTCAGATGGACTGCTGGGGCCTGAGACACAATCAGGAGGGCAAGGAGGGAGCCAGAGAGAGCAAAGAATGAGAGGAGGAAGCAAGATACAAGAGAAGTCAAAGATGAGTGACGTTTGCTCCTAAGAACACCATACACTTATTAACAGCAGGAGAGACAGCAGAGGGACTGTGCGTTGACAGGACATCCAGGTAGTATCAACAGTGAGCACCTGAGGGAAGGAGAGGAGGCTGAGAAGAAATGGTTCTCCCATCAAGAGGGGGAGGAGGGGGCGCCTGGGTGGCTCAGTGGATTAAGCCGCTGCCTTCGGCTCAGGTCATGATCTCAGGGTCCTGGGATCGAGTCCCGCATCGGGCTCTCTGCTCAGCAGGGAGCTTGCTTCCCTCTCTCTCTCTCTCTCTGGCTGCCTCTCTGTCTACTTGTGACTTCTCTCTGTCAAATAAATAAATCTTTAAAAAAAAAAAAAAAAAGAGGGGGAGGAGGACAAGAACTGAGTGGAAGGGCAGGATCTGATGGCTAGGAGATCTCCAGGGAAGCCGACCAGCCTCAGGTCTTCTTTCACAAACTCTGTGGTTCCAGTGAGGATTTCGTCCGCTCCTTCAGTAGGGCTTAGGGTCTGAATCTAAGCCTTAGCCTCCCTAGACATGAACCGTCCATCCAGTGTCAGCCTCACATCCCACAGGCCACCCTAGGTCAGGATTACTAATTCCCTGCTGAGCAGGCAGCATGCTTATTAGCTGTGCAACAGCAAACCACATAGCAGCCGAGAAAAAAATACGTCCCCCAATTTCCAGAGGATTAGAACATAAATTAAAAGCCCAAAGGAAAGTCCTAGAGCTTAAGCTGAGATCATTCCACGCCTACAGTTATGTTTCTGCAAATCATAAGACCGAAATTTTGTGGGGCATCGGGGTGGCTCAGTGGGTTGAGCATCCGACTCCTGGTTTCCGCTCAGATCATGATCTCAGGGTCCTGAGATCCAGCCCTGAGTGCATCTGGTTCAGTGCTCAGTGGGGAGTCTGCTTGAGATTATCTCCCTCTGCCTCTGCCCTCTCCCCCACCCCACTCATACTGCCCCATCTCTCTCCAATGGATAAATAAATCTTTAAAAAAAGAAAATTAAAAAAAAAAATAAAAGACCAAAATTCTAAAGGTATCACACAACTGTTAGACCTTTGAGAGTTTTTTTCTTTAGAAAGCTATAAAATTACGTTCACGCTAAACACCTCCAAAGGCATACGTACATGGTGATCTATACATGTGGATACATCACATGAATATGCAATTATGTAGATCACTATGTATATAGAGCCAGAGACTGGTTCTATGTAAATAAGAGATTTTTCACACTGCCACTGTACTCAAATTGAACCACCATATAAAATTTTTTCTCTTAAGCTTCAATTATAAATATTAACAGTTTGATCAATGGAGGAAAAGAAAGCTCTGGTTTCTTTTGGTTCACAATGAAAAATGCAAAAAGGATTACCAGGTGGGCAAATATTTGCTAATGGGAACATTTAAAGGGTTTTAATATACATTCCTGTTCACATAACTAAATACTACTTAAAGAGATGCCTCTGGCCTCATTATTCATAAACATTTGGAAAACAATGGAAAAATGCAACACTGATTTATCTTCTGTTGTTACCTCTTGCCTTTTAGGTATCATTTGTAAAATAAGGGAGGAAATCCTTATTTAATGACTAAATAAAATAATAGCTAATAGCTAATATTTTTTGAATGTTTACTCTCTCCCAGGCTCTCCTGTACTAACAGGTTCTGTAATTATCCCCTCTGTGCACATGAGAAAACTCATCAGAAGTCTCATTCTCAATGCAGGCTAGCAGTGGTTTTTCCTTTTCCCACTTAGCTTGCTCCCAAATGATGCTCTTAATATTGAGCTAAAGGTTGCTAACATGCTAAAAGGTATCTCTTCAAGATGACTCTTGAGTTTTTATCAAATTCAGTCTACTGCCGAACAAAATGGTGGCAGATTTTTTAAGAACTCAGATGAAAATATCTTCTTTAAATTTGAGTAGACCTCAAAGCAAAATTTGGAAAACTGGTAAGGATTATGATGACTTAGGATTTCCCTAAATGAGGTCACAGTTCATGGGCCGCCAATTAAAGAATGGTATTAATAATGAATTAGGACTGACCCTGGAAATGGTTTATGCATCCCATTATAAAACTGAGCCAAAGATAAATAGCAATTATCTAATGTAGAAAATATCTGGGAATTAACAGCAAGGCACTGATCATTTGGGGAGAGTTATGGTGTAATATAAAACAGTGCTTCTCAAAGTAGGGTCCCCAGGTCACCTATATCCAAATCACTTGGATTCTGTTAAAATGCAAATCATGCCTCCATAACAGACTCTCAGAGTCAAATATGTGCATTTCAACCAACACCCAGGTGCTAATTCTCACTCAGAGCTAATAGACACTTTCCTAAAATGAGAAACTTGTATTTATTTCACTCTAGTACATGAAAATGTACTTATTTTTTGCTATTTAATACAAACAGTCCCCATTCTGGATTGAATTGTGTCCCCCAGAAAGATATACTGAGTTCCTAACCCCGAGTATCTATGAATGAGATCTTAACTGGAAATAAGGTCTTTGCAGATGTATAACCAAGTGAGGATGAGGTCATAATGGAATAGGGTAGGCCCTAAAGCTGATATCACTAGTGACCTTAGAAGAAGGGAATTTGAGCCCAAACACAGAGGAGACCACACACAGAGGGGGAAGGCCATGTGAAGACCGGTAGAGGTTGGAGGGATGTCGCTGTAAGCCAAGGGATGCCAAGGACGGCTGGCAACCACCAGAAGCTAGGAGAGAGGCCCAAAGGGGAGCCTCCAGAAAGAACCAGACCTGCCCGTACCTTGTTTAGACTGCAGGCCTCTGGACTGTGAGAGAGGAGGTATCTGTTGTTTTGCCACATCCAGTCACAGGAGACTGCACAGCCCCAGGAAACTGCACAGACACAAAGCCAAGACCTGGGTGGCCAGGAATCCCTTCCCCATCACCACCTGCACGCCCCCCACCCCGGCCTCTCCCATTCTGCATCAGCACCTCGGTTGAGGACCGCCCCCGCTGCCTCTGCCTGCCCTGGGTTTCTTCCCCTCTCCTCTCCTTTCTCCTTTCCTGACGGGCAGCGGGGCCTTCAGTACCTTGGAGAGAACTGTCCGGGGGCTGGGGCTGGTTTGGGCCCCCACTCTCCCAGCAGAGCCTGGAGGGATTTCATAATTCACTGGATGGCCAAGGTCACTCGGAAGTATGAAGTTTTTTTTCAAAATTAAACTTGAAAACATACTCCCCCCTCCTTCCCCAACTCCGTGCTCAGCCAGAACTGATTCAAAGCCAGGAAAGGCAGAGAACAAGGTAGCGCAGAGGGGATCCTTGTCCTTTTGGTTGGATTCCATTTCCTCCGTGCAGCCCGTGGCGCATCAGTCCCTCTGGGACCATCTACTGACAGGGCAGGCCCAGCGAAGGTCATTGGGGTTTTTATTGATTCCACAGGCTCCTGCATGACTCCTAAGGATTTACAATATTTAACCCACCAGGAGGAGCCGTGAACTATAAACGGCTTCCCGTTTACCAGGAGAGCCTGCCGTTTCCTAAGTGACACCAGCGTGGTGGTCCCCTTCACAACTCTCTCTAATGAAAGCCTGCAGCCTCTGTCCCCACTCAGAGGAGCGTGGCCTCGCGCTGCACGGGCCCAGCCCTGCTCCGACTCCGAATCCACACAGGCCTGTGAGTTTCCGAAGTAGAGTCATCCAGATCCGGGGAGACAGGAAAAACCGAATGAAGAGACCCACGCCGTTCATGGGATCTGTCAGCATCCTCATGACCAAAACTGGGAGTAAGAAAACAGAAGTTGAAGAGCATGAAACAGGGGACAATAGAACAGCGGGAACAGGATTTGATGACGTGCGTGGTGGTCTCACGTATTGCAAGAAGCTGGGGACACCAGAGCGGCCTGGGGATCTGTATCAACTCAAGAGGGAGGGAATGAATGGATTGGGAGTATCGGTTTCTACATCAAACGTGACATCATTGTTATTCGCACTGGGAACTTCTCATCCTCCGAATGGAATTAAGGAAGTGTTGGAAGCCGCGGCTGGCCCTTGTGTTTATGCATGATGTTCTCCCACGCCTATGGGAACGCAATGCTGAAACCCAGCCCGAGGCCAAAGGAAAGAAACCAAGAATAGCGATTTTGTCTTCATTTAGAATTTTGATATTTTATTCATCACAGAATTATTTTGCATTCCTTTTGCACGTTTTTAAAAATTTGCATGAAGATACTATTTATTTGCGTTGCGGAGTGTCTGAGTGCCTCCCCCCCCCCCCACAAACCCCCACCTTAAATTCTGGTCCAAAACAAGTGCCTTCCTGGCTTTACCCTGGGCCCCGCTCAGTGGGAGCCTTTAGAAGTTTTTAAAATATTTTGTTAGGAGGATGTGTTCAGGTTTTCACTCCCAGTGATTTTGAAGGACAGTCCCTCAGAACAAGGTGGGGGGTGGGGGTGGGGGGGTGGGGGGTGGCCTCCTTCCTGAGCCTGGAGGGAAACCAGGCATCTCTGGGAGACAGTCCTACCATCATCACAAAGGGAACGATTTTCAATTCCCAGACCCTCCTTTTCCCAGGATTTTTGAATTTGAAAGTTTGCTGCGGTTGTTAATGCTGGCTTGCCACTCTGTGACCCCAAGATCATCCCAAAACTAAGGGGCTCTGACAATTATGCTCTTCCTGACTGCTCATTGCCCTAAAATGAGTTAAGGCTGCGTCTGCAGGGAGTGTCTGAGTGCTGAGCTCAAGCTCTTTCCCGGGAATATGTGGGCCCCACTAACGCAGGGTAATTACTGAGTGTTTGGTCACTCCCAGTTCCCTACAGCTTTACTCAGCCCGTTCTTTGTCCCCATGTCCTGGCTCTGGGATGCCACTGCTCCTTCTCAAGGATAAGAATTCTGCTTTTGGGAAGCATTCTATGCAGTAGAAGCACATGGTACATAGTATATTCTGAATTAATTAATGAGATCACTGTAAATTCCTCTGTTTTGGTTTTCTCTTTTGTTAAACTAAATTTGTTCTCCTTTTATCCTAAACTCTCAGAACATTCCAAAGAATTTCCTTTTTTTTTTTTTTTTTGGAAAAATGGGAGCTCCTAGCTGTCTAAGCAGGGCTGGGATATAGTTAAAAATTATTCTTAAATTAGCACTAGTATTTATTACATTTATAAAGGAAATATATTAACTGGTCTATATTTTACCAAATCTCAAAAATGCATTAACTTCTCTCTACTTACAGAATCTCCAATGTTTGAAGTAGAGAATAGAATTCCTTATATTTCTCAATTTAGAATCTGCTATTGAAAAGCACTTAGTAAAATTATTCTATCTGTCATCCTTTCATGTCTAGGAAAATACCCTCAGGTCAATCTTTTTCATCCTACTTAGCCTGACACCAAGTAATAAGATTCTTTTTCCTAATAATATCTACTACAGGGCGATGCTCCCTACTTTAAGAAAGCTGATATCAAGAAATCTGATTTTGGGGGGGTGGGGGAGGTCATACTTGCTTTGCAAAAGAATTTAATTTAAATAGCAAGTTCCCTCTGAGTGCTTAAAATATGATTCAATTTACCAAAACATTACTGGTGCATAGCAGAGAACATCCTATTCACCTACTTTTATTTCGGGCGCCTCGGCTTCTGCACTTAGAGAGAACAAACCCATTGCAAAGTTATCGTCCTTATCTAAAAGGAATATAGTGCCATCTACATGTTTAATGAGACGCACCTGTGTCTAATTATGTTTGCTATGTGTTTAGACTGACCCAGCCCTGGGGTTCAAGAGAGGTCATCTAAGAGAGCTATCTGACTGTCTTGAGAAACTCAACCTGTCAAAACTTCACATGACAGGTGGTTGACATTATCATTATCATTATTATTATTATTACTAATATTTTATTAATTTTGCTGGCAGGCATTGCATCAGTATCCAAGGGCTGCCATCAGAAGCTATCACAATTTGGATGGCTTAAGACACTAAAAGTATACTGTCTCACATTTCTGGAAGCTACAAGTCTGAAATCGAGATGTTGGCAGAACCTTGCTCCCTGTGATGGCTCTAGGGGAGAATCCGTTCCATGCCTTTCTCTTAGCTTCCAAAGCTGCCGGCAAGCCTTGGCATTCCTTGGCTTGTAGACGCATCGTTCCAGTTTCTGCCTCTGCCGTCACGTGGCCTCCTTCCTACGGGTCTGAATGCTGCTAGTTTTCTCTTCCCTGTAAGTTTCTCTTCCCCTCTTCTTAGGCGGACACCAGTCACACTGGATTAAGAGCCTACCCTACTGCAGTGTAACTCCACCTCACCTAATTACATGTGCAAAGACCCTATTTCCAAACAAGGCCACTTGCTAAGGTTTCAGGGATGAGGACATCAACCTGTTTTTTGTTGCCATTTTTTTTGTTGTTTGTTTTTGTGGGATGGTGCATTGTGCTTTTTAAAAAAATATTTTTTTTATTCAGATAGAGTTGACATACAGTGTTACTTTAGTTTCAGGTGTATGCATAGTGACTCCACAAGTCTACATGTCATGCTATGCTCACCACAGTGTAGCTGCCATCTGCCACCCTACGACCCTATTATAATACCATTGGCTGTAGTCCCTCGGCTGTATCTTTCATCCCCGTGACTTCCTCAGTTCTGTGGAAGCCTGTGTCTCCCACTCTCCTTCACCCATTTTGCCCTCCCCCATCCATCTTCCCTCTGCTAACCATCTGTTGGTTCTTTGCATTTGTGGATCTTTTCTGCTTTTGTGTTTGTATGTGTGTTTGTTCATTTGTTTTGGTTTTTAAATTTCACATAAAGTGAAATCATATGGTATTTATCTTTCTCCGTCTGAGTTATTTCAGTCAGCATCATACCTTCCAGGTCCATCCGTGTTGTCGTGAATGGCAAGATGGCATTCTTTTTTATGGCTGGTTAACATTCTGATAAGTAGATAGATAGATAGATAGGTGATAGATAGATAGATATCACTTCTTTTTTTAAATTTAATTTAATTTAAATTTTGTGTGCGTGTTCCAAAATTCATTGTTTATGCACTACACCCAGTGCTCCATGCAATACGTGCCCTCCTTAATACCCACCACCAGGCTCACCCAACTCTTTTCCCCTCCCCTCCAAAACCCTGTTTGTTTCTCAGAGTCCACAGTCTCTCACGGTTTGTCTCCCCCTCTGATTTCATCCAACTCACTTCTCCTCTTCATCTCCCAATGTCCTCCGTCTTATTCCTTATGCTCCACAAGTAAGTGAAACCATAGGATAATTGATTCTCTCTGCTTGACTTATTTCACTCAGCATAATCTCCTCCAGTCCCGTCCATGTTGATAAAAAAGTTGGGAATTCATCCTTTCTGATGGAGGCATAATACTCCATTGTATATATGGGCCATATCTTCTTTATACATTCATCTATTGAAGGGCATCTTGGCTCTCTCTACAGTTTGGCGACTATGGCCGTTGCTGCTATGAACACTGGGGTACAGATGGCCCTTTTATTCACTACATCTGTAGCTTCGGGGCAAATACCCAGTAATGCAATTGCAGGGTCACAGGGTAGCTCTATTTTTAATTTCTTAAGGAATCTCCACACTGTTTTCCAAAGTGGCTGCACCAACTTGCTTTCCCACCAACAGTGTAAGAGTGCTCCCCTTTCTCCACATCCTCTCCAACACTTGTTGTTTCCTGTCTTGTTAATTTTGGCCGTTCTAACTGGTGCAAGGTGGTATCTCAATGTGGTTTTAATTTGAATCTCCCTGATGGCTAATGATGAATATTTTTTCATGAGTCTGTTAGCCATTTGTATGTCTCCTTTGGAGAAGTGTCTGTTCATGTCTTCTGCCCATTTTTTGACATGATTATCTGTTTTGTGTGTGTTCAGTTTGAGGAGTTCTTTATAGATCTTGTAAATCAGCCCTTTGTCTCTAGTGTCCTTTGCAAATATCTTCTCCTATTCCGTGGGTTCCTCTTTGTTTTGTTGACTATTTCCTTTGTTGTACAGAAGCTTTTGATCTTGATGAAATCCCAAAAGTTCATTTTTCCTTTTGTTTCCTTTGCCTTTGGAGACATATTTTGAAAGAAGTTGCTGTGGCCAATGTCAAAGAGGTTACTGCCTATGTTCTCCTCTAGGATTTTGATAGATTCCTGCCTCACATTGAGGTCTTTCATCCATTTCGAGTTTATCTTTATAGATATCACTTCTTCTTCATCCATCACCCATCATAGACACTTGGTTTGCTTCTGTAACTTGGCTATTGTAAATAATGCTACAATAAACATAGCTATGCATTAATCTTTTGGAATTAGTGTTTTCATTTTCTTTGGGTAAATACCCAATAATGGAATTATTGGATCATATGGTAGTTTTCTTTTTAATTTTTTGAGGAATATCTATATTGTTTTCCACAGTGGCTGCACCAAGTTACATTCCCACCAATAGTGCCCAAGTGTTTCTTTTTCTTCACATCCTTGCCAACCTTGACATTTCCTGTCTTTCTGATACCAGCCACCCTGAAGGGTGTAAGGTAATATCTCATTGTGGTTTTGATTTGCATTTTAATGAAGATTAGTGATGTTTTCATGCACCACTTGGCCATGTGTTTGTGTTCTTTGAAAAATGTCCATTCAGGTCCTCTCCCATTGTTTAATCAGATTATTTGTTTTTTGGTTGTATTGTGTCAGGTCTTTATGTGTATTAGATATTAACCCCTTATTGGATATAACATTTGCAAACATCTTCTCCCATTCAGTAGGTTGCCTTTTCATTTTGTTGATGTTTTCCTTCACTATGCAAAAGCTTTTTATTTTGATGCATTCCCAATAGCTTATTTTCGCTCAACCTATGTTTTTCTAGAACACAACCCATGTTTTTCTACAACACAACAGGTAATAATTCATGTGCTGTTGAGGGTAGGAAGAGCACTAGGGTTTACTCTTATCACACATTCTCTGTTGCCCTGGCTTTGTGCTATCCTACTCAACATGGATGGATGTTCTGAAGCATCACTTCTTACAAGGATAATGCAATACATACACCAACCATCGGCATGAGAGGTAGGACACAGGTGGAGGGGGGTATAAATTAGAAGGTATCAAGGAGGGAGGAGGAGGCTAAGGATGGAAACACAAAGGAGAGAGCCTTCCTTGCAAGTAGGAAATAGGAAGCATCCTCTGAGTGGGAAAGCCCTATAAACTTTGTGCCTCATTGCTCAGCACCCTCCACTTTGATCCAGTGTATTATTTCTCATGTCAGCCTCTTTATCCACAGAGGTGAAGAGAAAGAAGTATGATCAGTGTGATTTTCCTTTTTTCCTCTTGAATACCCAGTTTGTTTACACTTCATTTTGTTCATGGTAGGTGAGCTCAGAGAGCTGGGGGATGGTGTTCTATCTGAGCACTTCAGAGGGCACATTAAAAGAGTTCCCAAGCCCCACCCTCTGAACCTCTGTGTGGATCACAGCCTCTCCTTTTCTTTCCATACACATAATGGTCTTGTGGGAGTCCTACTGTTTTTCAATTGGAAAGAAATTAAGTGATAAAGGCCAAAACCTCTTAAACTGCATGTAGGAAAGATCAAAATGAAACCACCATCCTGAAAACTCTCCTGATTGTCAAATATAACTTCCTGGTAGTATATGCTTTGATGGAGTATGACATTCCTGACAGAGAGATCTGTGGTCAGCATAATTTGCTTTCAGAAGTTCTCCAACTAAACATCATGGCTAATAATTTCATGCTAAACCAGGAAATTAAATTTTCCTTTGAGGTAATAGCCAATCCACTAATATTTTTAAAAATCACCTAAGACACAAATTGACTTGACATAATTTAATAATAATTTAAGAGTAATTTAGGAATATGAATAAGGTGATTAGAAAGTAAGATAGTTGTCATGCTGCCATTTTCTTTACTTGATGATTTATTCAGTAGTGATAAAAAAAAAAGCACCTTGTTATCAAACTTACATGAAGATATTTGGATGGGAACCTCATATCAAACTAAATGGAATATATAAAGCTAAATCTAAAAAACTTCATTGGAAATATATAGTCTAATGTTAATGTTGCTTTATTTTATAGTTTGATCAAGCTACCTCCTTGGGTAAGAGCTGTAACTGAGATGGTGTGGGGATATTTGAAGAGGTCCATTAAACAGTTTCAGTTGTTCACCAAAGAGGGAGGGGACCCAACTTATGAGAGGCAGATGGTGTTACAAAAAGCAGATACATGTCACCCAGCACCTGTTACCTGCCTAGGCTGTTGTGGTTTTGTGCAGCCGTCCTCCAATGCTGGCCATTGGCAAGTGCCAGGAAGGCCATTTTAACCCATCATGAACGGCAGCATAGGGTTAGACATTCTCCTACTTTACAACAACTTCTGCCTCACTGGTTGATTGACAGGTCCCTTGTAGCCTAAAAGGCCCTCAGGACCCTCCTACATCTCTACCAATATGATCTTGCCAAAAGAACACATCTTATGGCATTGGCCCATCTCCCATTCAGCTGTTCCTCTAACTCCTCCTGCATGACACACTCCACGACATAAATCCTCCATTATGACTAACATGATCCAAACCAACCCCTCTCCAACTTCAGTTTTTCCACATCACCTACGGATCTAGGGATCGTCGTGTTTAAAAACAGTTTTTAGCGCAGGAAGATGGGGTGGGGCCCAGATTTTGCATTTCTAATGGACTGCTAGATATGCTGCTAGCTCCCTTGAGTAGCAAGGATCTAGAAAATGCCCCTTGTATCCCTGACCCCATAGCTTTGTTCATATTCTTCTTTCACACTCAAATTTCCTCCCCTTTCTTTCATCCTCCAATCTATATACTCATCTTTCAAAATCTTGCTTTAGTACCTATTTCTTCACATGATCAAGGATGGGAATTAGACATCACTAACACTTCCTCCTCAGAACTCCTGTAGCACACAGGGTCTGGACCACCTGTTTGGCACACTGCCTGTGCTAACTTTATCTTTAGCAGCTTTTTTATGTACATATCCTAAATCCCCAGTTAGATTTTAACCCCTTGCAAACAGTCTCCATGTGTCTATTCCTGGCTTTTATACCACAGATCTGTAATTTAACTACCTTGGAACTCCATATTCAACATGGCAAAAAACAAACTCCCTACCTCTTCCACTCAGAAAACTTGCCCAACCAACCTTACTTCTTACTCAGATAGCAATGCTTATTTATTCAACAGATACTTGCTTATTCAACAAATATTTGTGCCTATTATGAGCCAGGCACTAGAAATATGGTGGCGAATGGAGCAGATGTGCACCCTCTTGACGCTGGTCTGAAGTCCCATGGAATCTTGGAGAGCCTCAGCTGCCCACAATTTAAAAAGGCTGTCTTCCTGGAGACTCAGTCACCCAGGGTAGAAACTATAGGGTCATCTTGATTTCCTCCTAACTCACCACCCACATTCATCCAATTTATTATAAGTTTCTGCTCCGCCACTGAAACGTATCTCACACACAAGCACTCCTCCCCTTTCTGTGCTTCTTGCCACTGGCCTAGAAATGTTCTCATCCTCTCTAACCCTGAGGACTGTACCTGCCTGCCTACTCCCAACGGAGCCTCCTGGTTTCAGCCTCTTCACCTCCAACTTAATTTCATGACAACCCTGGATTTGTCATTGTCCTGAAATGTCCATCAGATCATGGCACTTCAGAGCTCACAAAGATGGATGAATCCATAATGCCTATGAAATGATAGCATCGAGTTGAATGAACATGTCCATAATCCAGTCTCGATTAGCCTTTGCTCAGCCTTGAGGCTGCTCCCCTAATGCTCCTACTGTGAAAGTGTCTTCAAAGTTTAGCTCAAAGGCCACGTTCCAAGAAATCTTCCTCACTCATAAGTAACCCTTCCCATAGCACTTAGTTTGTACTTGATTATACAGTCTTGGATGATCATTACTTAAATATCTATCTGTCTTCACCTCCACTAGATTTTAAGACTATACTTATCTAGCCTACTCAGTGCCTAGTAAAATTCCTCGATATCGAAGACAAGAAGCCTCAACAATTTGGGTTTGTTGACTGGAATGATGGAAATGTACTTTTTTGTGTCTCTGGTGCTGAACCCTGAACCCTACGCATGGAAGATGCACAAGAAAAAAATTATCAGTGAACATTACTTCTTCAGCAGCTTCAGAATGTGCAGTCTTTCCACCCACATATCACTTCATGATTGAATCTTATTGGTGTACAGGCCAATAGAATCCTTCTCCTTCAGAGGCTGTTGCTGGAGGAGTGTTTTTCAATCTTGACTGCATACTAGAATCACTTGGCTGTTCTGAAAAACTCCACTGCTCCCACTATACCCCAAGTAGGCTAATTTCATCACAGCCTCTGTGGTCCAGACCCAGACATCAAAATTTTTAAAATTCCCTGGGGCACCTGGGTGGCTCAGTGAAGCTGAAGCCTCCGCCTTCGGCTCAGGTCATGATCTCAGGGTCCTGGGATCGAGTCCCGCATTGGGCTCTCCGCTCAGAGGGGAAACTGTTTCCCCCTCTTTCTCTGCCTGCCCCTCTGCCTCCTTGTGATCTCTCTGTCAAATAAATAAATAAAATCTTTAAAAAAAAAGATTATTTATAAAAAATTTTTAAAATTCCCCAAACGATTCCCATATGAGAATCACTATGCTAAGGAAGAGCTTGGTCCCAGGCCCAGTCTTAAGGAAAGGCAAAAGAGGAGCCACAGCACATGGGACGATTTGAAGGACATTTATCTGACCCCAGACATTCTCCTTGGTGGCCCGTTGTGGTTCCCACGTGAGCCAGCAGAATTTTCCTTTGGATTATAGCATTGTCTCCAGTTGGCGTTGTTAAAACACATATATATGTTTCCTGGAAAGAATAATTCACTAATCCTTTAGCTAGGTAGAAAATGAGAAGCAAATCCTCTTTTGTGGAAGAGGAGGGCCTGGGAAGGAAGGTCAGGAGCACACACACACACACTGAACTGGGCTTCGTCACAGGTGGTTCTGGGAAGCCAGAGGGCACGGTGCGACTGTCTGATCTGTCAGTAGAAGATGCCGGGGAGGGGTTGGGGTACAAAGAAAAGGAAGTTGACAGCAGGGTTGGACCTCCCCTGACAAACATGGCCTTTTCAGGTTGGCCAGAGCTGACCCTGTCCTGAGTCCCTGAAGTTGGTAAAAATTGGTCTGAAATTCGAGTTTTAAAAATTAGCGGGCAGGTAAGGAACAAGGAAAAGTTGTAAATAGAGTGGGATGCCCAGGAGGGGAGTAAGTCTCCTGAGTCTCCTCTCTCTGGGACTTCTTGAACCTTGAAAACAAAACTGACAGATCCCTAAATGAAAAGGTTAGCAGCATCTGGTCAAAGCCAAAAGAAACTAAGGTAAAGGGAACCCAGTAAAAATAAAAAGTTTTAGGGAAAGAATATATATATATATATATATAACTTTTTCCCAAGCTTTCAAAAAAATACCACCTGGGGACAGAGAACCATAGCGATCCCTCTATACTCTTCTGCCTAATGAGAATCTCTGAAAGCAAAATACACCCAGAGTGAGTCCCCATGAGGTGGTAATTTATGAAGCTGCCCCTACTCCATGCTGATACTGAAATAGACTGCTTTCCTGGTGCACCAGAGCCTTTTGTGGAAAAAAACAAAGCTGTAAAAAAGGACTTGAATAATGGAAGGCTCCAGAGAGATAAGACGACACATCTGGGTCTGTGATTGCACCTCAGGTTCTCTCAACCACATCCCTCCCTGAGGAAGCTACTTCCCCTTCCCCAGAAACTAAGTAATCATCCTTTGCTTTGAGCGGGGGGGGGGGGGGGGGGGGGGGGTGTCTCAGCTAAATTACCAGCACTTCTGCAGGAATGCCAATTTGTGGCTATGGCAAGGATCTGCTTTCCCTTCTACGACCCTAACCCCCACCCCCCACCCTAACTCTTTTGTCTTGGATTTAAGCAAATTAACTAGACATGAAACAGAAAGGGGCTATTACTTAAGGGAATTGGATCCTGGTAGCATATCCTCATGAATTTCCCTTATGGGTTTCAGTCAGCAGTGGATGTCTCAGAAACATTCCAGATGATTTCAAGGAGGCAAGGGCAGACTGGTAATTAAACCGCATGCATCAGGACGGCTTACAAACAGAGAACAAAGGGCAAGGAAAGAAAACAAAGCAAAGAGGCAGGAAACCAAGGTCCCGCCTTAGCGGTTTGAGGTCCTGGACATGTTCTTCTACACATCTTACACACCCCGCCCCGGCTGCATTACGGAAGCTCCTGAAGTGAGGCATGACTTTCCCTCATGCATAAAGCAATGAGGCACAGAGAACATGGTGTGAACCAGGGTCAGCCAGCTCCCAGGATGACTTGGACCTTGCTGAGCTGGATTTGGATAGCAGAGGAGCAGGGTAATGTGAGCATGGAGCTAGCAAGGATGGGGTCAGGCGGAAGTTCGCAGGCTCACCCTCTTCCACCTCAAATGCTACCACACTGCTGTCTGGATGTCTTCTCTGTGCCCCTGCAGATCTGCTCTCCCCTCTCCTCCAGGCTGCTCTGGCTCTGAAAGAGCCACACGATATGGACTTTGTCACTGAGCTCCTTTGTCTTTAGGCTCCAGTCAGGCTTGGCCAATGGGAGGCAACCACAGGAGCTCTCAGGGGGAAGTGAGACCCCAGTATTCATTCTCAATCTTCCTCCCTGAGGAGCGGCTGCTGACTGGCTGAACACCTCAACTCAAGGTGCCTGTTCCTCTCAGCCTGTCTTCCCCACAGCTCTCTCCCTCCCTCCACACTTCAGTCCTTTAAGCTTGGAGCTGGTGACTCAGCCTTATCAGTGCTAAGCTTGGGTCCTGTGCTATTTCTTATGGTTGTCCGACACCTGCTCTCACTTTTTTATCAAGTTCCTTACTGAATCCTCTTCAAGTCACCCAAGGGGAGTTGCATTGTCTGCTTTCTTCCGAGACCCAACCGAGAAAGCCCTCTAGCTCCAATAGACCAAGTCTGAGTTGTACCTTCATCGTTTCAATGTGAGGAAGTCCTCAAGGTGGGCAGGCTACTGAGGCATCCATCTTAACGTGGAAATGTCTGGAAACACCAAAGATGCCAGAAATGGCTACCGGAGAGTTTCAGACACTGGAAGAATCTGTTTGGCACCTGGAAGACCAGGTGACCCTTAACTGAGGGAAATGAAAATTCTTCTCTCTTGGTCTAAAGTCAGTTTACAGCTCCTGAGGAAGAACAGTAGTGCCACAGCAGGCCATGAGAGGAAGCTACAGTATGTGGGTCACACAGGAATCCCCTTCCTTTCTGAGTGATAAGGACAGAAAAGGAAGAGGATATGAGTTATTTGGAAAGAAAAGGAGGTGGAGATGAGTTTGCCTCTGGGAGCCACCTTCCATCACAAAATGTGACCCTCTTTCTCCAGAGCCACCCAGCAATGGGAACGTGCTGTGTACAGCATTAAAGCCCAGAAGCCACCAATAAGCAAAACTGAGCGCAGCTCTCTTTGCATTCACTTCCTGGAGATGCTTTTCATCATTTAATCCAAAACCCAATTTGGGGGAATTTCATGTTTAATAAATCATGAGTGTTTGATGTAACGTGAGATTACTTTATCCTCCCTCATCCCCAGACCCTCGTGAAAAGGAGATGCTGTACCTCATTTGGGAATTTGGGAGAGAAAATAAAACAATCCAGATCTAGGTCAGCAGAAAGCCTGTTTGTTCAGTGTAAGTAGGGCTCTCTGCTAATTAACACTTTCCTGGGGAAAAAAAAAAAAGAGTGAAAGGCGTGTGCAAGGAACATATATATCCCTCTTTCAATGGCACCGTTTCAGATTCAGGCAACTAGCACTTACCCCCTCGAAATGGAATAGTAATTGCACATACTGAAAATTAAAATTCTGGGAAGCTGCAAAGGCTGAAAATTCAGCCAGTCACCTGATACAACTAATTAAGTGTACTGAACTGCTAATTAGTATTTACTAAATTATGGAACTGAAGCCGTAGCCTCACTATGTTTGCTTCAAAAATTGAAGTATTGTGAAAAGAGACAGGTAACCATGATGTCAGCTTGGTTACCCTTCCAGAAAGTGGGATTCAGACTTTTATGCAGCTCCATATAATTGATCTAGTGATCCCGAAGAAAGAACGCCACCTCTAAGAGCAAGTCTAAATAGAAGAAAATATACTTCCTTTCCTTCTTAATTGCCCAAACACAGTAATAAACGTGCATGAAGGGCAAATGAATTTGCACCCATGGCCATGTGGGCTTTTTAAAGGCAATATAATGGTTTTCTGCAACATCAGAACAATGGATTTTCTCTCCCAGATGCTTGGCTTCTGAGGCATCTTGTACAGAATAACATATGCAAAAGTCTGTTTCTTTCCCACATAATCATTTGCTCAAATTTTTACTCTGCACAGAATGAGCAAGTTCTGCTGGACTTCACATCAGTCATTATGTAAGATCTTTTATAAAAAACTATGAGGTTTTCTCCATAATCCAACAGTCAAGTGAAAAAAAAATATTTATTGAGCATCTACCATGTGTTCAACACTCAGCTAACTGCCAGGAGATACCAAAATGCACAAGATATTGTTCCTTACCAGGGGCATAAAGATGTTTTATGGAGGCAACGCATCCCCAAATGAAACAATAAACAAGCCAAATGCACGAGATACGGATAAAATAAAATGCTCATTTGTGTGATAGGATGATCAAAATAAATTTCACTCTGAGAGTGTCTTCCAGCTCCGAAACTCTCCAATTCTACACGCAGCACAAATAATAGCAGAAGAATTTAATAAAGGTTCTGGAAGGTGTATTTTAATCATGAGAATATCCTTAGCATAGTGCCTGGTACCCAGTAAGCTCTGGGTAGGCGCTGAATGAATAAGTAAGAGAATGAGCGCAAAATGTAGAGGATGTAGAAAGTGAAATGAATTGGCATTATTTAAAGAGGCTTCAGAGCAGAGACTACTCTCAAACCAAACCATAAGGCAGAGGCTGCAAACTGTCATCCTTCAAAGTAAATCCAACTATGCAGATGTGTTCCACTCAACCTACCCAGCGTTGGTGGTGGTGGCAGCGGCAGTGAGGATGATGATGATGATGACTGTGATGGTGGACGTGATGTTGGTGATCAACAAGGAGGAGGAGGAGGGAGAATGTAAAAGTCAAGAGACTCCGCATTCAAATCTGTATATTTCTGTTGTAAAACAAGGTCTGCCTCTCTGGGTCCCTGTGCCTCCCCTTTCTCGGGGTCTTGTCACCCCACTCTGGCCCACGTTCCATCCTCTCTCTCAGCTGTCTCCCCACCCAAGGCCAGGGGTCAGGCGCCTTTGATTTCCATGCCTGTGCTGTTGTTTTCTTATGTAAGAGAAATATTTCTCCATATACATACTCTCCAAAGTGGAAAAATGATGATTCAAAAGGGACTTATGTTTCAAAGAAAATGTGAGAGAGTATCTCTTAGAAAAATGAAGGAATGTCTATGCCATCAATATTAATCTGAAAGTGTCTAATGAAAGAATAGAAATCACCTCCTTATATTGTCAACTGCCTCCCCAGTGTGACCTTCCATAGGCATCTAAATCTAAAACTACAACCCATCACCTCTCCCCCCCCCCAACGGAGACTTGCAACCCCCTTCCCCATTTTATTCTTCTCCTTAACACTTAACCCTGTCTGACGTATCATATATGTTACCAGTTTATCTGTTGATTGGTGGAATCCTCTAGTGAAAACATAGGCTGCATGAAGGGAGAAATTTTTATTTTCATTTATTTTTTGTTCATGACTTCAAATCTTGTACCTAAGACAGTGCCAGGAACATAGTAGATGTTGAATGAATGAATGATAAATGAACAAACTCAGCCCACTTCTCTACTAATTTCTTTCTCTGTGTGATCTCTGCCTTCAAGGAGGATGAAGGTGTGGAGAGACAGAGAGTGACATCTTTCCTGGTGGGGGAAGGTTACTTCCTGGAAATAACATGGGCAAAGTCTTGATCGCAGGGGAAGGGAGAGGAGCTCAGTAGGAAGCATAGTCCAACGGCCCCTTGTCATCAATCCAAATCGTTCCCACGCCACACTGGCTTTCCCACCACATAACCAGTACAACCTTCTTGACCCAACCTGGACTTCTTCTACCACCCTTCAGCGGATGCTCCGGAACAGAAACCTGACTGCTCATGGAAGGCTATAAAACCCCATAGCATCCGCTGGCATCTGCCCACTTCTCTGGCCAAAAATCCCGCCTCTCCAACACATGCACTTTCTCTTCCATTCACACAGAACTACTTTCCAAAGCCTGGTCCTTGGTTTGGATTCGGTCCACATGAGCCTGCAAACATGGAGCTGTTCCACCTGATTAGGGGCCTGACCCCCCTCATTCTGCTGGTCTTCAAGAGCCAGCACCACGTAGCCTCCTCTGAACCCCTCTCCAAGAACCCACTGCTGCTGGCGGACCCAGGACCTTCTCTCCGGACCTCTCTGCTATCTGCTCCCTCTTCTCTGGCTATGCTCACCATCGGAGCAGCAGGTATCACCTGTAAGACGGGGTGTGAACACACCTGTGAGGAGTCCTTTAATTAAGGGCACCTGTGGCATCATTAGACAAGTGTAGATACCCAGGCCCTGAATGTGCCAGCCTCAGTGTCCCTTTCCTCCTTGTAGCCCCGGTGCTTCTCACACAGGACGACAGTCCTTCCTACACGCTTGCGGACTGAATGTGTGGACAGCCGTGCCTTGGGCCCTGTGAGAGGAAGGACCACGAACTAAGTTATGGTAGTAGCACTGCATAATCAAAAAAGTAAATGAATAAAAACATAAAGAAATACATATATTTTTAATGACTGCAATAAAGCTCAGTGGACCCTGACTTACCATCTTAGAAAAGGTAGATGTAAAAAGCTAGGTTAAATCTGAAAATGAGAGGATGCTTTGGAGCAAGAAAACAGAGTTCAAGTCACACTGGGCTAATTTGTCCCCTGTTGATATCACCATGTCTATCCCTCAGTGCTCTGCGTCCCGGCTTTCTGGTTTCTGAATCTGTGGGTGGGAGGGGTAGGGTGCAGGGGGTGGGGGGAGAGAAGTCACTAGAAATGCAGATGTCCAGGCTGCAGCTCTAGTGGTCAGGTCTGCTTATGGAGCTTTGAGGAAGCCCCTGGGTCCAGGTGACCCCAACACCCATATGTCCTACCCAATTTTGATCGAGAAAGGCTCTTTTCCTTTTAAAGACCACAGAGTGTTTCCCAAATAGCGCAGAATATTCATCATATTTTCCTAAAATCCTTTTTTTAGTCAAGTTTTGGTAAGCCCGTCTCTCATGGCACTGTCTTCAGGAAAGACTATTTAAAAAAAAAAAAAAAATCAAACAAAAGTGAGTACGTTTCCCAGCTTCTTATGGAAAGGGTCCCTTCTTCAGACCAACATTAAGTTCTGAGCCTAAGTCCCAGCTCCTTCGAAGTTTGGATTTTTGTCTCAACCACACAGATGATGAAGGGAGCTTAGTGACACACCTCGTTCAGGCGCTGACTTCGTTCATACCCTGCTTTCGACTCTCTTGGGGAAACCTTTGAAAAGTCCCACCTACTCCAAAAGGAAATAAATTGAACATGGGTCGGGCCTTTTTGAATGTCTGTAAAAGAAGGTATTAAAATATCGAAGACTTTTGCTTTGACTTGAAGAAGAGAGTTGGTTTTCCACATAGAAAATAATTTGAAGGGCACCTGGGTGGCTCAGTCGGTTAAGGTCCTGCCTTCAGCTCAGGTCACGATCTCCGGGTCCCGGGATCGAGCCCCACGTCGGGGCTCAGCTGGGAGTCTGCTTCTCCCTCCCCTTCTGCCCCTCCCCCTGCTGGTTCTCTCTTTCTGTCATAGAAATAAACAAATTCTTTTAAAAAAGGAAAGAAAAGACATTGAAGTATGGAAATGAAAACTGTTTTCAAAAGGCTGTTTCATTTTCCCTTTGCTGTAATAAAAACAAGGAAGAAAACGAAGCATGTTGGAAGTCGTGATTTATGGGTCACAGGGGCACATTATAAAAATTCAGAAATCGCTAATGAGAAAAATACCAAAAATCAAATTGGCATTCAGGTGCAAGACTGGAGAGTAGTGCCAGGCAATACCTCCACGCTCCGGGATAAAACAGAATTCCTCAAAAGAAGAACAGAAAAGGAACCTAAGACAGAGGCTAACTCGACACCATCACCGCCGTAATTATTCACACTCAGAGGTCCTGGGGCTGAGATCTTCTCTCTTTGGAAGAGATGAGGGGTTATTCTCTAAGTACCACTGCTGAGCTACCAAACCCATTAACAGACAACCCCTGGCATTTTATCTTGAGGATTCCACTGTGCTTCCACCACTGTTTTTATACGTATCTGCAGTAAAAAGACGATTCCTCCCAGTGCTTGGGATTTGGCTGAATCAGATTTACCGTCTGGTTTCCCGACCTAATTCCCAAGTACGGTGTAATAGGAAAAGGCAAAGCTCTTTCAGGTCTCCACGGACTTCTGTGGCAGGGTGGTGGAAATTTTGTTTTCTTTACTACTTTCCATTTCATAAGAGAAATCGTCTCCAGGAGAGGATTTCAAATGCAATGTTGTTAGGTACAGACCATTAAGTATGTAGGGCTGGATTTCCAACCTCTATATGTGGCCCTGTGGGGAAATCCTCCCTTTGTCATCGACACCCACGGGACAGGCTGGTCCATGCAGTCCTATGAATAAAAAAGTCCAGAACAAGAACACTTTTTCCATTTAAAGCCAGGAGGGGTTTTTAAGACTTTTTTTTTTTTTCTCCCACGTTTGTATGTTAGAGGAATGGCCTAGATTTTATGGTGGTGTCCCTCTAGGATGGTCTTAGCCCAACCTGAAAAGTATTTTTTCTGCCAATAATTAAGATAGATGATAGGTAGGGAGGTAGGAAGGCAGGTGATAGATAGAGACATATATACATAAATTCAAGAACAAGATAACCTACCTCTGTGCATAACCAGAAGAACAACCAGGCAAATAACTTTGGGTTCTTTTTTTGTTTTTCGACCTCCTAGGGGAGTCTAAAATATTAGATCTTTTTGAAAAAGATTTTATTTATTTATTTGAGAGAGAGCATGAGGGGAGGGGACAGAAAAAGAAGCAGACTCCCCACTGGGCAGGGAGCCCAACGCAGGGCTCCACCCCAGGACCCCAGGATCATGACCTGAGCCAAAGGCAGATGCTTAACCAACCGAGCCACTCAGGTGCTCCTATGGACATTGTTTTAAAAGGCCTAGAAAATTAGGAAATCAACTTGAAGGGCTACTCTCACCATGGTAATATTGTAAAAGGCTTGTAAATAGGGAATCCTTTGGAAGACAACTCGAATCATAGTGGTGTTAGGGGAGGGCTAAAAAAGTAGCATGGGCTGATAAACTGAGGGTTGCATAAAGATTTCCAGAGCACTTTCCCCCTCTTCCACTCTACTTTTCATCCTTTCTGAAATGAATAAGACTTACCAACAGGCCACACAGCTTTTAGAGAGTGTTAAAATATTCCAGCCAGCCAGTTCTGTTGTAATGGCGAATTCAGGATCCCAAGGCCGTCTGTCAGGATTCCCTATCAGGCCCTGCTACTTGGGCCATGTGACTGAGGCCAAGTGACGTCATCCCTCACAGTCCTGACCTTCTCTGCTCAAGTGGGGTCACGGGAACTACACAGTGAGGTGTGAATGATGGTGATGATGGTGTACAGGGGTGTCCACCACGTAGATGACATCTCACTAAATGAAGAGGTCACAGTAGAGCCGCGTTCTCAGTCATCTTGCTGTAAAGTGAAGGTACCCTTCAACATGTTCATGCAAATTGGAGGTAATATGGGTTGCTGATATCTAACAGGTACGGCAGCCATCGCTGCTTCCGTGATCGTTATGAGCATCTGTTTCGTCTCCTGGCTGTACATATCAGTGAAACCCCACTGGGACCCTCAGGGGCAGCTTCACGGCTGTTGCACAGGGTCCCACACTTAGAAGGGCCCACGTTTGATTTAATGGTCTGCTCCTGCCGATGTTAAAATTCTTCTTCATGTTTTAACCAGATGCCCCGCATTTGAATTTTGCACCGTTCTCCGCAAATTATGTAGCTTGTTTTGAGGACACAGCTTCTTACTGGGATCTGTAAGCTTCGTCTACAAAGCACAGTTCGTTAGATGGAGTAGGTTTGTGTTAAGTGTCTATGAATCGAACTTGCATGGTCACCAATGAGTAAGTGAACATGAATTCATTTATTGGAGGCCGGCTCTCAGAAATCACAGCCCTTCCTGAGTTTAAGTCTCTAAGTTTAAGACCGGCCTTTGGCCAGTCACAAGAGTCGCGATTACAATTCTGTAGATGTGGAGCTGCAGATCAAGTCATCGCAGGATGTACGTTCATAACTTTAGGGAAGGAGATTCATTAAATGCTAGGAATAAATTTGTGGAGCAACCGAAAACATGGAAAAAGCATTAGCAGAATCACTTGAGAAAACGAGATTACCAATGTTTTTAATATTGGCAAAGTTAGCAACTGACTTTAAATACTTTCTTGATCAACATAAAGAAGCATTTCAAGGGAAAGGAAATAAATTATAATGCCATTAACCACCACTCGTTATTGAAGTACCTATTATAAGAGAAAATCCTTTCTAACTAAGTTTTATTGTTCTAATTTAAGCTGCTTCGTAGAAATAAAGAATCAAATACTAGATTTAATTTTGGAATATTAATAGGATAAAATAGCTTTAAATTTTCCTTTGACTCAATAAGATAGAAAACCAAGGTGCTCAAAACATACTTTTTCTTCAAAACAAGCAGAAATGGATAACTCTGGAAAAGGTTTTTTTGTTTTTTGTTTTTTAATTTTTGCAAAGTAGAGCAGAGTGAAAGGACCTTTTGGGAGAAATTTGAACAAATTTCAATGCATAATTTGGCGATATATATAAATGTGTCTATATTTGTCATGTATCTTTACTCGTCAAAAAATATCTTAAAACTTATACAGTCACAGGAAGTATCAATAACATAAAATTTCACATCCCCCTTTTAGAACTATGGCCTTAACATTTTGTAGGGAAATAAAGCTTTGGTTAACCTTGGCTCTGGCAGACCTCATTAAAATAACAGCCTGTCAGTTTCAAGTTTAAAATAACAGGGTTGTCAGTTTTATATGCAGTGGAACAATCTACAATTTTATTTTCTGGGAAGCCTGTGGGAAGTGCCAGAAGGGGTGGAAAGATTGGACAACACTGCCATCTGGTGGCTGCTGTGGAAGCCTGTCTCTAACCACCTATAGGTGTGGCTAGACTTCTTGAAGGAAAAGGTGTGATGGTACTGGGCTGCCTTGAACTTGATTTATTTTCTTCAACTTTTTGACAGCCTTTTGTCTTTAAGATGCACGTACATGCCCAGAGACAATCTGCAATTTATAACTCAAAATTACAGCAAATCAATAAGATACTCTCTGCTCTTTGGTAACCTGTAATTTCTGCATGTCAATGGTGAGGTGCCATCAATTTTCAAGAGAATAAATCTTGTGAAAAGAAAGGGATATTGGGGGGAAAAAAACTGTGGGATTTTTTATGGGTATCTTAGAAAAAGTTCTTCAGACTGCCCATATATGAGCTGCATATTTTTTTGGATGACTGTTATATTTTAGTAAAAATAAACAAACATAAACATAAACAAAAAAATCTCTGTTACATAGGCAAAATATTGGCAGATGTCACAAAGCTGAATGCAGCATACTCCCATTTATTTAAATGGAAACAATTCTAGGCTGGATCTCAGCCAGACTTCAAATATAACCTAACTCCCACTCAGTTCTTTCCCGATGTGTTTTGGGTAAGTGATTAAAGGGAGGGAGTGGACAACAGGAGAAGAACATCAAAGGAAAGATATACAAATGAGTTCTGCTGATTTGAAAGAAAGCCCATCCAAAGAATTCAGAAGGACAAGCAGAATGCTGTAATGTTAAGCTCACTGGAACAATCCAGCCACTCTTCTGTCACTGGCCCGCACTCCAGATATGCTCAGGAAGGACCTTACCCCTGCATTCTCAGTACGACAGCCACCAGCCACATATGGCCATGGAGCACTTGAGATGTGCTATAGACAGAGCTGGCATGTGCTGTAAGTACAAAAACCACACTACATTGTGAGACCTGTGCCATCCAATATGGTGGCCGCTAGTCAACTTGTGACTGCTGAGCACCGCAGATGTCTAGAGATAGAATTGAGATGGGCTGTAAGCATACACTGAATGTTGGAAGAGGAATGCCAAAAAAAGAATGTGAAAAATCTCGTGAAGACTTTTTTCATAGGTATTATGTGTTGAAATGATAATGTTTGGATATAGTAGGTGAGACTATTTCTACGGCATTGGCTGTTTGAGACTCTCGTTGCTTTCTGGCTCAGAAAGGCCATTCTGCCTCTTCACAGGTTGTTCCTCTCCCACCAGAGCTAAGAAGGGTGCTCTCTGATGTCCTTGCTGCTTGTGGGAGACTAAGAGAGGCTACTGAGGCTATGGGATGCTTAAGATAGAAAGGTGAAAGTCAAGTACAATTATATCATGGAGTCTAATCATAAGAGGAGTAAATGGCACCCCTCACTGATGCTCCATGGGGTAAATTGGATCTTGAAGGTAACCAGATGGCTCCCAGGAAAAGGTAATTTACCTCACAGGGATAAGAACTTGATTTCCAAGAAAGAGTGCACGTTAGTCACCCTATGCCATCTGTCCCCACGGAGACATTTCTATGCATTAACAACTTCCAGCTCCAAGTGCCCTAGCAATAATATTAACTTACTAAACTTTATTAAATCTTTAAAAATATAATCCAGGAAGTGGTATTTTCTCCATTTAAAAACCAATGTGTAGGGAAATTATAGGACTTTGCCAAAGTTACAGTAAAAGTAAACATATCTCCATGTACTAGGCACATCTCTCCGCTACCGAAGAGGCTTCACATCTATGAGTTTTTGCCACTCCGAGTCCCTCTGCCAAAAAGAGCTTTTCCTGACTTTTCTATCTACAAAATGCTACTCATCCTTTAGTCCCATTTCAAATGTCCCCTCTTTCTTGGAGCTCCCCTTGTGCCACCACCCACCATCGACCCATTAATAAGACACTGATTATATTCTGCCCTATAACCCATGAAAGTATGAGATTTACTGTGCTTATCTACATGTAAAACTCTTTTGCCCACTGGATAGTAAGTTCCTTGAAGGCAGGACCATCTTGTATCTATCACTGTGTGCCCAGTACACTGTGGACACTAAACAGGTGTGGGGTGTGTGTGTGTGTGTGTGTAATTGCATTGACTGTGCATAAATAAACCCTGAACAACCATTTCTCCATAAAATAGGGACATTTACAAGAGATGTCCATCCTTACGGCAGTAAGTCATTCTCTAAGTAAGAGCACCAAGAACTTAAATTTCACTTACAATTTATTTGAAGTCTCAGAATTTACGTTTACCCTCTGCCTGCTTTACTTCATTTATCTACCTACTCATTCATTCATTTGCTGTCTATTGAGCACTACTCTAAACCAGGCCCTGTGCCAGATAGGACACTCATCTCCTAGGATGCACTGAACACAAAGGACAGATCCCTGCTCCTTGGTCACCAGCTGTCTGGACGAGAAGACCCATTACAAGGAATGGGGACATCTGCAGGACAGAAAAAGCCAGAGGGATCTCTTGGAGCTCACACTGGAGAGGGACTGTGGATGTCAAAGGAGGAGCTTTAGAGGAGGAATGTTGGAGTTGAGACTCACGGAAGGAATTATCCACTAAATCATACTCTTCTTTTCCCAATGTGTAGACTATATGTTTGAGGTAGAATTCATAGACATCCTTGGGTCCTGTGATTTACATTCTTGGGTGCATTTTTTAGTGTCTCATTTTGTTGTTGCTCAAAATCCCTCGTGCCAAAATCACTGGCAATTAAACTTGAACCAATTCCTAATTAGATTCAGGAAGGAAAAGGCAGAACATTGTGTTATATCACAAATGTAACACAATGGATGCAAAAATACCATTTATTTTATAACACATAGTACAAATCTACATAGTTAAGTATAAATCAAGTCACACATGCCCAAAAGAGACTTATGTGCTTTTGGTTGCCTATTGCATAAGACATTCAGGACAACCCATCTCTACCCTAAATGGCTTTAGAATTCCGATACATGTGGTTTCTGAATATTTTCTCTACTGCATCTAAATTACTTTCCCAATATGTGAACATGTTTACAAGTGCACTCACTAGTGGATGGAATCACATTTGCGATGCCGTCCTCAAGAAGGTCCTGCTCAGTTACAGCAACCTCAGGTGAGCAAAAGAAAGTTTCTCATTCCCTGGTAAGTTCCAAATACCTATAGAGTCTTCAGAGAAAAAGACCAAAATGTACATCTATCTTTCAGCTTTGGTGTGAAAGAATACAGCCTCAAACATTTGGGACTCAATGACGAATTCTAAAATATTCAGGACTACTTAAAGTGTGTGCCTTCCCACCACACTTTTTTTTTTTTTTTTTACATTAGCAGACATATTTTTAATATCTTGGATTTCATTTCCTGAAGATGAGATTTCAATATTTTAAAAGTAACTTCGGGTGGTTATGTGCCTAACTGAATCATTGCATTATGTCGGTCACAGGTAGAAGTAGAAATTGTGTATGGATTTTCTGAGTATCGTCGAAGACCCTAGGAAGGGGTGGCACGTTCGAAATAAGAGTTGGCAAAGAATCCGAATTTTTTCACCAAGACTGGATGTTCAGAACATCAAACTTTGTTTCACTTGGCAAAATCAGGTTATGAAATCTATAAGCTTTGTCTGGCAGTTTTCTAAATTAGTGCTAATTTCCAGGTCAATCCTATACAGAGTGATCAATGCCAGGCCATTGCCATGATCTTATTTGGCTACATTAGGTAATTGAGGGGGAGTAGAGGAAATCTGTTCTTCAAACCACAACGAACTTCCAAAAGTTTTCATTCCGTAGTGATAGAGTAGATGGTGTGGGAACATAGATCAGTTATTAAATATCCGAATGGCCTTAATGTATCCTATGTAACTGCTAGAAATACTGAATTCCTTCTCTCCTTTTGAGAACGGATCCGAGATCTTCCTATCCTGCCATTAAAGACAGAATTTCTTCTTCTTTTTTTAATTTTTTTTAATTTTTATTTTTTATAAACATATATTTTTATCCCCAGGGGTACAGGTCTGTGAATCGCCAGGTTTCCACACTTCACAGCACTCACCATAGCACATACCCTCCCCAATGTCCATAACCCCACCCCCCTTCTCCCAACCCCCCCTCCCCCCAGCAACCCTCAGTTTGTTTTGTGAGATTAAGAGTCACTTATGGTTTCTCTCCCTCCCAATCCCATCTTGTTTCATTCATTCTTCTCCTACCCCCTTAACCCCCCGTGTTGCATCACCACTTCCTCATATCAGGGAGATCATATGATAGTTAAAGACAGCATTTCTAATAACCTAATTTAGAATCAGCGCTTGTCACAATCCATGCTCTAGATCAGAAAAAGCTCCCAGAGGATGTCTGCACCCACTCAAACTAATGCCTGAGAAATGCCGGAGAACAGTGTTCACAACCAAGGAAGGTAGAGCCGACCTCAAAGGCCAAGGGCAGAGAGTGAGAGAACAAAGACTGGATAGACCCAGAGTCAGAAATGAAGCAAAAGGAGAATTTACCAGCTGATGTTCAGAGAAAAACAGAATCCACTCTAGCAGCTGAAACTAGGTATAGATCACAAAGAACAAAGCAAAGCAAGCAAAAATGTTGGGGACTCAGTCTCATTGTCAGTCAGAGGAGGAGGAACAAGAATCTGCTTATGTTTTGTGGTCAAGCCTTGTCCGTGAAGATCCCCAGAACTGCTCCTGAGGGAAGGTGACTTTGTTTAGGTCAGGCAGAAAATCTCAAGTCCTCTTTATGGTAGGCATTGATATCTGTCATTAGAAATGTTTAAATGGAGTCTAGGTGAGTACCTGTCAAGAATGCTCTAGAAGCTTTGGACAATGGGAGACTCTGCTGAGTCTCCAAATTTTATGATTCAATGATAACAACATCATTCCTTGAAATTATTTATATTTTCACACTTGAGAAGTAAAGAGTACCACAATCCAGGCACCTACTGTGCAAAATAATACTTTGATTGCTTATGCATTTCTGCAGATCTAATGTCTCCCTGTCTTTTTCTTCTCGCTATTGAATTCAATGTTAGTTCAGTGTCAGACTGTATCATCTCCAAGGTGTATAGAATACTTACTACCCTCAGTTGCTTAAAATCTAATACCATAGGGAATGAGACACAATCAGAACATTAGGTATAAACACGAATATTTGAAACTCGATTGTTTTCCTAAAACAGGCTGCAAACATCTGACGTGAACAGCATAGGAAGGTATTTCTGGTTTTCTCATATTTATTCCACTATGAGGACCAGTGTTTTGCCAGAAAAAAAACCTCATCTGTCTTTTCAGGACCATGCCCTTACTATGACATCATCACATTGTCAAGAAACCCCAAGCCTGAAGCCAGGCGGGATGACACAGACTTTAAATTTTTCATCCACTTCCTAATCCCCTGAGACACTCAACAAAACTAAGCATTGTCTTTTTGAACCTGCAAGGATTCTCTCATTTCCTGCTGATTTTTTCATCCTTCTCAGTTTTTCCTACAAAATACATGTGTGTTTGTCTCCTTGGGGAAAACTGTAAAAAGTACCATACCACAGGGAAACATGTGTAATATTTTTTTAAATATGGTAATATTTTGAAAAACATGATAATAGACTAGAACTTATCACCGGATTCTCTGGGAATGTCTGAGAAAGCCCAGAATGTAAGGTTGGTTTTAGCTTGTGTAATGACCCAGGCACTCAACACACACTCAGTGTGTCGTGTGGCCGAAGTCTACTTTGGGTTCACTGACAGACTCTATTTGACAAAACACTTTTGTCATTCCCACGACTCAGCTAATGGTTTCCTAAAAGGAAAGATGTTGTGAGTGGCTTCGTACATTCCAGGACCTGCCCAAACATTACACTCTAGACAATCTGAGACATGAAAAATAACTCCAAAGTGTTTCACATACTCAAAAGAAATGTGAAGTTGAAATTCTCATGAATTGCGTGTTGAAAACCACATCAGCAGAAGGGACTTGAGTCCAGACTTGAATATAAATCAAGGGGTTAGATTGGGTAAGTCTTGTGTCTTCAGCTTCCTTGTTGAGTTACCTGACATTAGTAAGCCCAACTTCCTCAAGGATATTATGGGGGCTGTGTTTATGGATATTGGGCCATATCAGGTGAGTTAGTGTTCCCTCCAAAACTTCAGAACTTTAAATACTCTACACTGTCTATACATGTTTTCGAGTGAGTGTGAGAAGTTGTGAACAGGTTCATTCACAGACCTCTGTTTGATCACTGAAGGAATATAAATGACTTGAATTCTAATGCAGGTTCCCACCGTGAATTGAACAAACTGGTGGTGTAATAAAAGATCATGTTCTCTAGAGTAAAGCTGGACAAGGTTACGGTCTCTGAAACTGGGTTATTAAACTCTCGGATTGCAAGAATCATATTATCTATTGTGAATTTCCCTTAGCTTGACCAAGTAAAGTAGCCTTGTCCATGAGGTGAAAGTGAGGCTGACTTTGTTTCTTTAAACAGATTGTTTTCCCAAGCTAACAAATGACCTTCAGTCTATAAAATATTCACATTGTTTTTCCCCCTCAATATGTATTATTTAGTGTATAGCCCTTTAAATATTAACCATCTTTTTTCTAAAGATATGGTATATATTATTTACATCCAGCTACATTATGTTTTCATACAGTTGAAATAGGTACATTGGAATCTTTGTGAAACCATGAACAAATAGGGCATCCGGCCAGGTGCACACAACAGGTGCCCAGTGAAGTGAATTCTGGTGCGGGCATGATGGGCAGAGGACAGCAGGTGGCCTTCTCACATTTGATGCCTCACACTTCACAGGGAAGATCCAGGAGAAATAAAAGTCCAGTATAGATGAACTTTGGACCTCAAGTAGGCAGATAGATAGCCATGGGCAAAATCTCTTGCAAGAGATCAAATGTGCCCCATCAAAGGATCCACAGAGGAGACAAAGGTAATAGTAGTTCAAAAACACCCCCAAATCAGTATTTCACAGGAAACTTTGCTTAGAAAACCAAAGGGAAGCTACTGGAAATGGTAGAGCTTTATAAGGATTCTAAAGACTGCTTAAGATCAGATCCATTCCATTTTTACTTAAATTCTCATGGTGTTTCCCCAAGCCAACATTGCCTTTGAGATCTCTTCCATCATGCATGTATAAATTACACCTAGGATGACATTTGAGATGACAGGAGACTAGAATCCTAATTAAAGAATTGGAGGGGCCATCTGAGACCTCACTCTCACTCAGAGGATAATCAGGTCAAGGGAAAGCCCGTTTTTTGGAAGGCCTGCAGAATTTCCTTATTCTCCAAAGGGAAGTCCAAGAAGGCAGTAAGCTGGCAGATAATCGATCATTTTTGAAATCTTACTTCCCTTAGCAGATGATCGGCAGTGCTCCTCATGTATTTATTCACTCAACAAATATTTCTTAAGGACCCAGGACACACACATCACCTGTTTACTGAGGCTCTGCCAGAACAGATATTCCCTGCGAGTCAGGAAAGCACAAGGGCTCTTAGCAAAAGGAGAAGCCGAAGACCTAGAGCTGTGGCTAAAAGCAGTGACTTCTAGAGGGATAACATCATCCCATTGTTGGAAGTGAAAACTTGGAGGACCAGGAAGCATTTTTTTGTTGTTGTTTTTAACCCCTATGAATAGAAATGACTAAATGTCCCGCTTCCTAATGGTCCCCATGTCAAGATTCAGTGGCCACAAAAGAGCAAATATCAGCAGAGATGTCTTTTCTTCGGAGGGACTGTGGTGCTCCCCAGAAATTTTCAGACAAATTGATACTTGTGCTCCCAAAGCCCTTTGCTTAATCCCATCACATTTGCTTCATGTCTGTTTACCTCCTCCTACAGCGTGACATTAGGAACCCTTCAAGGGTAGTGAGTCCGTACTGACCATATTTGTATCCCCAGAGTGAAGCATAAAACCCAAGAAGTGTTTAATGAATGAATGCTAGCAACAAAAGCTTTTTTCCTTATTTAGCCAATGCAATGGAACTTTTCCTGAATTATAAAACACTTAGAATACACTTTCCTATCTCATTAAGCTGATTTCACTGCATGTTTTTGTTGGCTAAGTCACCGATTCGTAATATATTGGGTCAATCCCTGTGCCACAGATTGGCAAGTGCCAAACTGTTTTGATCTCACCTCTCTATCAGCAAAAAGTCTGAACTAATATGCTGAACTAATATATTTTCTGTAACTTGTGAAAGGTATGCAAAAGGTACAAATTTTTGAAGAAAGAGGTAAAGCAACGAATCTTTATTTGTTTTACTTTGTGATGCTGCAGGTGTATTCAGAGGAAGCCTGCCATTTTATGGTGGTTCAATTGCACTTGCACTGTTTGAAATAAAAGAAATCTAAAGTTTCTTTGCCGAAGTCATTTTAAGTCACTCGTCCATTTAATGAGTTAGTGAAAACTACATAATCTAATCCATAAGTGCATTTAACCAGAACATGTGAACTGCGATAGATGTCAGTACCCCAGGAACAAGCTAATGGAAGAGAGACGTGCCATTATCAGCCCCTTTCCACTCTGGAAAAGTCTTACAGGATAATTGAGAAATGGCCATCACCACACGAGACATATCCATCTGTAGATCAATTAAATATTAGGAAAGTTTAATTCCTCTTATATTTTTATATTTAAAAAATAAAAACTAGAAATTCTCATGTTTTCATCCTGAACCACGTCGAATCGTCCTGCCCACACCAGGGATACATACCTCTGCTGCCAACCCAGCACACACGCTCCGGAGACCACGACTGTAAGACGAGTCCCTCTTAAGCCTGCTGGTGACGAGTAACGATTCTGAAGCCTACACTTGAATTTGAATCTCATGTCTACCATTTGTTAGATGCGAGGCAAGTTGCTTCATCTCAGAGACCCCGTTTCCCATTGCAAAAGGGGATAACGATCATATATGATCAGTACAGAGTTGAGGATTGCGGGTGAGTGTCTTAGGCCAGTGACACCTCATGGTTAGCCCCCGACTGCTTAGAGTGGCTTAAGACACTACCATTTGTTAGATGCGATACGGAAATGGTTGAAAAAAATAATAAAATGAACATCCCTATGCTCTCAAGTAGGCTCAGTGGTGGTTGACTTTTCTGCTATTTTCAAGTAAGTAAAAAACAAAATGACACTTCATTCTTAAATATCTCAACAGCAGTCTTTGAAAAGCAAGGATAGTCTCCCACGTAAACACAATACCGTGATTACACTTAAGAATATTATGGGTCGGGCGCCTGGGTGGCTCAGTGGGTTAAGCCGCTGCCTTCGGCTCAGGTCATGATCTCAGAGTCCTGGGATCGAGTCCTGCATCGGGCGCTCTGCTCAGCGGAGAGCCTGCTTCCCTCTCTCTCTCTCTCTCTGGCTGCCTCTCCGTCTACTTGTGATTTCTCTCTGTCAAATTAATAAATAAAATCTTTAAAAAAAAAAAAAAGAATATTATGGGTCATTCAGTATATCACCTACCATCCATTCTGTATTCAAAATTCTCCAATTATCTCAAAACTCTTTCTTATAACTGGGTAATTACCTCTTCCAAGTCCGGGATTCAGTAAAGGTCTATCCGAAGCATTAGGTTGTTACATTTTTAGTTTCTTTTCATCTAGGACAGCTTTCCCATGTTTTGGCCATTTTTACCTCTTTTGAAGAGTCAAGGCTGGTTGTCTCATGTAATATCCCACACACTGAATGTGCCTGACCTGATCATTTCTCTATGGGGTTACTTAGTTTGTGGTACCTGTAGCCCCAGTATTCCCTGTAAACTGAAACTTGGCAATTCAGAGTCTTGATGAAATTCACGTTCAATGTCTGGGACAAGATCATTTCTTAAATGAGATTGTCAGATACCCAGTACTTCGATCATCCTTTCTGCTCTTTGGTCTTGCTAATCCCTTTGCTTTTGCAATCATTCTACCTTGTCCACTTCCTCCCTCTTTTGTCTGGTTTTGCGATTCTGAAGGGGAGGCATGAAAATGGCACCTGGGTCTTCCCATAGTCAAGTTTTCATGGACCTTCTGACAAGACTTCAACAAAGAGTTGATGGACATGGACCCCGGAGTTGAAATTGTCCTGAAATCAGAATAAACTCCAGACAAGTTCTAGAAGAGGTCCATGTTTTCCCTGGGGCCCCCAACAGTGTGTATTTGGATAGGAGGCCTGCGACAAAATGGAAGTTAACTTCCAGAATCTCTCAGTGTTATAGCTGCAAAACATTTACTACTCAGGGATAACTAGTATTACTAATATTACAGCATTATGAACTTAACACTGGACAAATGGTAACTATAATGTACAAGTACTTGAGAAAGTTAATTTGTCCTAGAACAGCTCCTGTGGGAAGCAGGAAGACATTGCTGCAAACTCCTTATTTGATCCCAGACCTCTGTTGCCATCAGGTCTGTGTTAGTAAGGAATCAGGACTCCTGTACTTCAGCAACACATTTTGACCACCGGTTCTTGCTAGTGTGAAGCTTAGCTCACTGTTGTGTGCACATCAGTTTCCAGGGAGAAAATTTTTTAAAACAACTCAGGTCTTAAGCTACTGCAAAATGGTCACACACATTACTCAGAAATAAAAATAAGAAAAATATCTCTAAATGATGGAAGGATTGAAAACCTTGCAAGATACTGGAAAACAAACTGCATTTGTGTGGTTGTTATTTGGAATCAAGGGCGTGAGCCTCCCTGGTGGCTGATAGGGTCCCGTTTGGGCAGCTTGTCTGCATGGCCCCCGCAGCTGGAAGTGAATTGGCCAATGTTTCCATACAGGATGTGGTGACTCAGAGGCAACCCCCACGCTCCTTGCTTAGCCAGATACAACCCACCAGTCCTCCTACCCTTCTGACATGAGTGCATGATGTGGAGGACACTATTGTGTGTTAGCAAGATTGTCCATGGCCTTGTAATAGATTGGGACAATTAAATCTATTTTCCCAGTCAACATGTATTGACTACCTACCATGTGCTAAGATGTGTGTGACCAACCCGTCCTCGTTTGCCTGGACTTCCCAGTTTTAGTACTGAAAAAATGGCATGTGCTAGAACCTCCCATGTCTCAGGCAAACTGGGGTGGATGGTCACCCGCACTTGGTCCATCTAAGGACCATCTCCCTATGTCAAGAAGCTGGTGGTCTTAGAATCAGAAAAGTAAGCCAATTACAAAAACTTAGAATAATCAGTACTTAAAATCATGCGTAGGACACCATGGACCCAGAAAGTTGAATCTAACTAATAGGGAAGTCAGAGAATGTTCCTTGAAAGAGACAATGCTTGAGAATGAGGAGCACAACATACACAGTTAAATTTTTCAAGTCTCAGGAGAGGAGAAGCAGAGATACTGGTGGAACACCATGCTACTATATTCTTTCTTTGTGTCCCCAAATACGTATCTTTGGTTCAGATTCCCACACTGTAAAGGTGGGAACTTAGCCTTAAATAAGCAGAAAAGAGAATGGTCATTCCTGCTGTACTTTATTATGGGACAGAATATACCTTACAGTATTTCATGACTTAAGCTAGTGACAGTTTTCTGAATTAGTAATGCCTGTTCCTTTTTCTGGAGTTTGTGTTTGAGAACCGTGAGAACCTGGGGTGGTGACCCAGGTTGCAAAGGTGAGAGGCAGCAATGTACCACCTTGCAGAGCAAATGAGGTGAAAGATTTTGTTTTTGACATGTTTGATTTTGAAAAAAAATCAAATGCACTGAAAAATGGCATTTTTTTAAAAAAAAAATTGCATGCTTCCATCTAGATCCATTCACCATCAAAAAGTTGCCACATTTGCAGGGCCCTTGGGCGGCTCAGTCAGTTGAGCACCTAATTCTTGGTTTCCGCTCAGGTCGTGGTCTCATGGGTCATGGAATCAAGCCCCACATCAGGGCACCCGGGTGGGTGTCTGCTTAAGATTCTCTCCCTCTGTCCCTCTCCCTTCTCATGTGTGCATGTACTCTCTCTTTCTCTCTCTCTCAAATAAATAAATGAATCTTTAAACATGACCTTCTCCCATATGACCACAGTATGAGTTCATATTCAGAAAATTCAACACCTGGGGCACCTGGGTGGCTCAGTGGGTTAAGCCTCTGCCTTCAGCTCAGGTCATGATCAGGGTCCTGGGATCGAGCCCCGCATCAGGCTCTCTGCTCAGCGGGGAGTCTGCTTCTTCCTCTCTCTCTGCCTGCCTTCCTGCCTACTTGTGATCTCTGTCTGTAATATAAATAAATAAAATCTTAAAAAAAAAAATTTAACACCAAACCAAACCAGTATTATTTAATATAGAGTCACTATTCAAAGCTTGCCAACTATCTCTATAATATCCTTTCTGGCAATTATTTTCCCAACCTAATGCCCAAACCAGAATCATAGGCTGCCTTTGAATGTCATGTGTCTTATTCCTCTTAATTTGCAAGTATTCGGCTTTCCCTTGTCTTTTACGACTAACATTTTTGAAGTATACAAGCCAATCGTCTCCTAGAATGTCCATTAACTGGGACATGTGTTTATCTGATGTGTCCTCATAATCGGATCTGGGTTACAAATTTTAGCCACCTATGTGTCCCTCTTGTCACCTCACATCTGGAGGCACCCCAAATCACTGTGTCCCACGACTTTGATCACCTGGTTAGGGTGGGGGCCGGCCCAGTTTCTGCACTGTAGAGTGACCAGTTTTCCCCTTGGACTAATGAGGAATCTGTAGGGAATACTCTGAGATTGTGTAAATATCCTATTCCCTACCCAACTTTCACCCAAAGTTTTTTGCATTTGTACTAGCTTGTGAGGGCTGCTGTAACAAAGTACTACCAAGTGGGGGGTTTACAACAGATGCACTGTTTCACAGTTGGGAGGCTAGAAGTCTGAAATAAAGGTGTCAGCAGGATCAGTTCCTAGGACTGTGAGGGCGAATCTGTTTCATAACTCTCTTCCAGCTTCTGGTGGATTCCTGGCAATCTTTGATGTTCCTGGGACTGTAGATACATCCCCCTGATCCATGTCTTCATCTTCACATGGTATTCTCCCTGTGTATATCTGTCTCTGTGCCTAAATTTCCCTTTTTAATAAGGACATAGTCATATTAGAGTAGAGCCCATTCTAACGACTCCATTTTAACCTGATCTTCTGCAACAACCTCATTTCCAAATAAAGTCACATTCACAAGTCCTGTGGTTAGGACTCCAATAGCTTTTGGGAGGGATGCAATTCAACCCACATCAGCCTCTATAGGAAATATTTGCTGAGATTCAATTATCATGGGATGGCTGCAGAATGGTGATTTTTCTGTCATTCTTTCAACATTTATTAGTTGGCTTTTGGGGATTGTGGTTTTTTATAATCAATAAACAGAATGTCCACCCATAGCCAGATAGAAATGGCCACATGTCTTTCAAGCCAAAAAAAGAAAACAATTAACAACATGCACACACGTCTGTGCCCAAAGTAGCAGAAAAGGATGGACTCTTGTTGCAAACCTCTGTACCCAAGCAGATTGGCCAGAAAGAGAGCCAGAGGTTAAGGTAGCCTATGGACCAAAGTCAGCATCAATGGGAGAAATCGGAGAAGGCAGGTCTCAAGCCATCCTGAACATTTGTTGTGTGTAAGTGACTTCTTGGAATGTCATTACTCATGGACTCTCATCGCACTCCAAAACAAAAGTAACATCACACTACCTAGGGTAGGTGCCAGATTCTCAAATTCAGTATTCTGGTCATCTTCAGCCCTTATGCATGAGCAAACATTTCACAGTATTGAAGCCTCTTGTCATCATCAGAATCACAGAGAAGCAAGAGCCAAAGACTATATAATTCTGCAACTGCTGGGAAACATGATTGGGACAGAGATCACATATTCTTTTGTTTTTACTCTTATACCTGATAAAAGATCTTTGGAATTGTTTTTCTAAAACTCTAGCCTCGATTCACAGTAAACATAAACTTTATTTCCAAAGGCTATCGATCTCAAATACATAATGCCATTAAGTCTCAGTGGTTGTCCCTTCCATGAGGCTGTATAGGTATCCTAGAGCTGTTGTATCCACATATCACACATGGGGTGGCTTAAGGAATGGAAATTTATTGTCTCATGGCTTTGGAGGCTAGAAGTCCAAACTCAAGATGTAGGCAGAGTTGGTTTTTTTCTGAGGCTGTAAGGGAAGGATCTTTTCCAGGTCTCTCTCCTTGGCTTTGTAGGCAGATGTCTTCTCCTACGTTTCTCCACATTGTCTTACCTTTATGCATACCTCTGTATCCAACGTTTCCCTTTGAATGAGGGCCATCCTAATAATCTCATTTTAACTTTCTTACCTCTGTTAAAACAAAAGAAAACAGACAAAAAACTTATGTCCAAATAAGTTCACCTTCTGAGGGACTGAGTGTTAGGACTTCAGCATATGAATGCTGAACATGATTCAACCTACAACAGATACATTTCAATTCCCAATGTTCACACAGGGAATAGAATAGAAAATCAGAGTTGTGACTGCAGGAGCCTAGACATTAATTATGGAACCAAAATGGTACTGAATTCCTGCCTCTACTCTTTCTTCAGGTGAAGTCAGTGCTAAGCCTGAAAACACTAAAGATGGGGTTACTAAGCTTTTCCCCACCATCCATCCATAGAGCTGCGGATTTTACACTTAGCTATATTCAGAATGACTTTTCTCTTCCTGCTGTAGAGACTTTTTTTTTTTAAAGATTTTATTTATTTATTTGAAAGACAGAGATCACAAGTAGGCAGAGAGGCAGGTAGAAAGAGAGAGAGGAGGAAGCAGGCTATCTGCGGAGCGGACAGCCTGATGCAGGGCTCGATCCCAGGACCCTGGGATCATGACCTGAGCCGAAGGCAGAGGCTTTAACCCACTGAGCCATCCAGGTGCCCCTCCTGCTGTAGAGACTTTTAAGTGGGTTTGGGTTGCTACTTACCATCCAAGTGTGTGCTGTATAGACCTGTCCATCGGTTAAGAGCAGAGGTTACCAACAGTCGAATTAGCGACAATATTTATTTCTTACAGAAACACATAGACAATTGGGGAAAGCATTTCATCTCTCGGTGCCTTGATTTTGTGCATTTATCTGACATCTAAGCAAATGAATTCTAAAGAATATATTTAAGGAAATCTGCAATAGGGAACACCTGTTTCTCCCAGCCAGCGAGGGACCCGAAGCCATTGAGATGCTTCGTAAGTTTTTAATTCAAAGCATGGGAGGACAGAAAAGATGGAAAACAAAAGCCAATTACCTGCGAACTCTCTGCCAGGAGCTGGAGGAAGATTAAGGGAGGAGGTAGGGAGGCTTGCCCGGGCAGTAAATCCTGCAGCATGGTGTCTCTCTCTCTCTCTGAAAACTGATAGAGTTTGTGCTCGTCCTATCACAGGTTCTCTAACCTTCACCTGTGTCGTGTCCTTGTGTAGAAATGGGCAACAGCTGGGGAGAATATTCAGTCTTTCCTTGCTTTCTTGGTCAGGTCACAGACATAAAAGAGAAACTGAAGCTCTCTAAAAAGGTCTGGTCGGCACTGCCCTACACCATCTGCAAGGATGAGAGCATGACAGCAGGCGCGGCCAACGAAGAGGAGTGTTGGAATGGGCACAGCAAAGCCAGGTGAGGGGGACTCGCGTTCTTCTGGTCGGGGCATTGCTCAGCCAGCCCTGGAAGGCTCTGCTGGCACAGTTCTATGGGCCTGTTGATGCAAAAAGCAACGGAGAGTGGAGGGGCACGTCGTCACTTAGCGACAGCTGTTCAGAGTGACACGTTTGATGGGCACCTGGGAACACTTACTCTCAAGGTGTCATTAAGCGTGGAATCCTCGTTCTGAGTGCCTCGCCTCTGGATGAGGACAGAGGAACGGTGACAGATGCCAGGTTACGGATATCCTGAGATCACAAAGCGCCTTTTATGTTCACTTAATGACTTGAAGACAGCAGAGCTATTTTTATCCATAGTGAATGGGCAGGACTCCCTGTTCTTTCCATCACACGTTAAACAGGAAGTGAAAGTTCAACTGTAATATTTTTCACCCTCGGAGAAAAACAGTTTTTGAGGGGCTCGTTGGAAGGGTGAGGGGAAAAGGAAACCACCAAGGGACAACTGAGAAGGTGTTCTCATAGGTTCCCTGCCTCAAGAAGGGCCCCCCACCCCCGCCGGGATCTCCGGATGAGAAATGGCTCTGTTTTCAGCCCGCTGCTGGGCTGCCCAGTGCGGCTGCCCCTTGATATGGAATTTCTGAATTTCTTGATTCAGCCCAGAAACGGGGTTGGCCCGAGTTTTCCTAGGGTGGAGGAGTTGGACGGGAGAACTGGCTGGGAGCTGGCGAGCAGGGAAGGACACCAGGAAAGGAGGCTGCCTGAGCACGCCTCAGCAGGGGTGCAGGTGGGCAGAGCAGCTGGTGAGTTGGACTCAAGGAATCTTTGGGGATTGATCAGCAGGTGGAGGAGATAAGCACGGGGCGGGGCGGGTGGGGGGGCTCTGTTCTGGGTCCTAGTGGGCCTTTTCAAGCGGATGAAGCAGCTGTGATCAAAAGGAAATAGGAAGATCCACGGATATTAAGTTCAGAAGAAACCGCAGAAGGTAAGCAGGGCACAAGTGAGGTGCTTATTACATGTTCTCTCTCACACGGCTGAGCTGAATTTTTTAGCATCTATTGATAATGATATTATTAGCCATACTGGGGAGAGCTTAACAAGGCAAAAACAGGACAGCTATAGAAAGAGCAGTAATCACTTCAAATCTTTCCAGAATATCAGTGTCCAAATCCTAGATCACGGGGGTAGACAGCTTTTTGTCATCTCAACAACCGGCCCCTCAAAAATGTTTCGTCATTTATCAGGGTCTGGCCTTACAAGAAGGAGACCTTTGGCCAGCAAACTCAGCTGTGAAATTCAACAGCTTCTAATGTGTCTTTTCCTCATGCTTGCACAGAAAGACACTGGAAAGCATGACCAGACGGCCTAATGAATAAAGTGGTTGATTTTCTGAGCTGCTCTGTTACCCATCTGTGTTTACCTTTCAGCCTCGGCTGAAATGAAGGCTGTGTTTTGAACTACATTCCCATGGTTACACAGGTTGCTGGCTCTTTGCACATATACAAAAGGAAAGATAAAGAAATGTTGCAGGTGGGGAGTGAGGAGGGGACTAGATACCCTTAGGGAAAAAAATGGGAAGTTGACGACCATTAAAGTTAGTGTTAGGGGAGTCCGGGGTTAGCCAAATTCCTCATTGTGCAGATCAGGAACCCAGGATGGGGAACCATTAGTCTAAGGTTGCCCAACCAGCAAGGATGAAAGCTGGAAATCTCCCAAGTCCTAGCCCAGTATTCTTTTCATATCCATATCCTCCTGCCTCTAAACGAAGGTTAGAACAAATGAAACAGATCTTTAGCTCTATAAAAGATGTAGTGAATCTACATTCATTCATTCAGTTCCTCCAACCATCAGCAATGCTGTTAAGCACTCCCTCTGCCCCAGCACTCTGCAAGACTCCGTGCTTTAAGTACTCTCTGATGGCAGTGCTGTCCGCCCACCTATGAGAAGTACAGTGGCTGCAGAGAGGACTTCAAGGGCTGCGTTGTCGCACTGTAGGCTTGGGAAAGGATGGCATACGTGGAGAACCACCCAGATCAGTGCTTAGGGCCCACATTTGATTTTATCCTATGTCAGTGGAAACCCATTATGGAAATTTATGCAGGTGGCTGAAATTATCAAATGTAGGGCAATAAAATTATTTGCAAAGATATTCCAGAATCTAACCCAGTATACTATTTTTTTAAATGAGGCTGGCCAATATTTCTAACTCAAATTATATTCCCATTGAAAAATTAAAATTTTATCATTTCTTTTAGTTCCTTTTTTAAAAAATTCTTCCACTGCCACGAAATCTTAACAACTTTATATTTAATAGCATAGTCAGTAGATAACCAGTGAAGACTCCCCGAATTAAATTTAACTGAAGCTTTTTTCTCATTCTCACCCAAATATTAATTGATCTAGGAACACGTGAGAGAAGTTTTTTTCAATTCCACTGAACTATTTTGTAGATTGAAAAATCCACTTATAATGCAGGTCATAACCTATTTCTCCCTCCATTTGAAGTATGGATTTTCAGATAATAGGCCTTCTTAAAATTTGGGATCTTTGTGTAAAAAAGAAAGAAAGAGGTTATTCGTTTCAAAGAACAAGAACCTTGACTTAACAGAAAAATTCTATCAACAAGTGTTTATGGACTGTGAAACAGAGGGGCCTATTAGCATGACTAGAGCTTGTCACGGTCTGGAGTTCCTAACTCAAGCCTGCGTCCCGAGACCACCGACTGCCCGGACAGTTTCCCTTTATGTTTTAGCCATCGGACTCCTGCAGCCACCTTCTCCCATGCACACCCACTCCCATCGCCCTCTCCTCCCACCTAAGTATTTGATCTGGCTTGTCTTCCAACACCCACATGTCTCCCTGCTATTTCCTGAATGCTACCCCACAGCTCGTTACCATACTTCGTGGATTCAGGAGCCTACCTGTTTCATGAAATCAAAATGACTCCTACCAGGGATAGGTCCATTCTTCCAGGGTATCATCTTTTCCCAAAGAGCCATAACTAAATGAAAGGCACCCGTTGATGGTGACTTTAAACAGAAAGAGCAGAATGACCATAGAGGTGCCCGCTGTGGTGGAGACGGTCTGATGTGTGGAGAGGGCCAAGGGGCTGGGAGCAGTGGCTTCTCTAGAATAAGGATCTGCCCTCAAGTTCCTGCTCCCACCATCAGCCATGGCTGGTAGAGCTCCCTCTGCTTCAGGAGCTATGCAGGTCTGGAAACAGGAGGGGAGCTCGAGGGAAGAGACTGTGCCCTTCTGGGGGGAAATTGCGGGTATGCTGATGACTTATCAGCATTGACGTCTCCATTCTGTCAAAAAAAAGACTTGTTGTCAGGAGCAGCTCTTTCCTGTTTCCCTTCCCCTTGCCAATCTACCGGGACAATTTAAAGACCAATGCAATTACATCGATGAAAATTCCCACCCTGTTTTGGGAATAGGGCTTTGGGAAACCCATTTGGGAAACAGCATTTCCCAAATGTTAACATGCAGGCTACAGTCTTGGGGAGCTTGTGAAAAGGGCAGATTCCGGCTCTGTAAGTCTGGGGTGGGAGTCGAGATTCTGCATTTCTAACAAGCTTCCAGAACATGCAGCGGTTGAGGATTTGGGGACCTTACTGGAGCAGTAAGGCTCTAAGACCGAGTTGCCAAGTGTAGCGCATAACGCCAGACGCCCAGTGGAACACACTTACACTTCAAAAAAGGATTCATTGCTCATCTGAAATTCAGATATAACCGGCAATCCCGACCTTTTATCTGGCAGCCCTAGTTTAAGCTGCTATTAACATGTAAGATACACCCCTTCTCAGTTCCCACACACGCAGGGAGCGTGTTACAATTTGTGGCTTTCCCTCCACCTCCACGCAAACCCTGATGCTTCCTTGAATGGGGCTTTCCTTAGATGAAAAACAACAGCAACTGGGCTGAGGAGGTCACGTGGCATATGTATACCCTCAGCCCCTAAAGGGAACCGGAACACAGGCTAGGTGGAAGCCGCCTTAACAATGAATTGTTTAGGCTTCGCATGTGCATCAAGAGAGAATTTTAAGTTGGAAATTCTGCACCCCCTTTCCAACGCAGGGTCTTGTCCGCACAAACCTCTGGTCTCAGCTGGGATGCCTGGGGGGGCTAAGGATGGGTCCTTGAATTCCCTGGCCAGGGCTTGGCTTAGTTAATGCCTTAGCTCGGGCTGCAAACAAACATACCAGAGTCTGGGTGTCTTCAACGGAAACTGATTTCTCATGGTCTGGAAGTTCTAAGTCCAAGATCAGGGGTAAATAGGCTTGGGTTGCAGTAACACCCCTTTTCCTGGCTTGTGAACAGCCCCTCTTCTCTGCCACATGAGGACAGAGAGAGAAGGAGAGTTCTAATCCTTTCTTCTTCTAAGGGCACTAACTTCATGGGGGTGGGGACTCTACCTTCACCTTCACCTACAACTAATTACTTCCCCAAAGCCCCACCTCCTAATACCATCACATTGGGAATTAGGGCTTCAACATATGGATCTTGCGAGGGGAAGATATAAATTCTGTCTACAGCAGTTAGCACTCAGATTCGCATCCTCTGCTATCAGAACAGCCAATAAGGAACGTTCTTCAGAATTCTTAGCAGTGTCTGCCAGTCAAGGAAAGCAGCCTAGGAGGCTTCCTCAGTGACCAGCAGGAAAGTAAGTTTGCAAGGTTAACTTCTCGCCTGTCTCACTGATGTAAGCAAATTCTTAGAGAGAAATGAAAGAAGACACAGCAACTTCGACTCAACTCAGACAAATCAGAATCGAAAGGAAGCTAGTAAGTAACGGACGGGGGAGTTGATAATAATCTAGAAAGCCAAGGGGGGCAATGAAAGCAGGGCAGTGTGGGTTACAAGTCTAGACCTCTTAACACACCCAGGGCGAACCCAGAGACACTAGAAGGACATGTGCGGCCTGAGAAGGGCACTGTGGGCAGCCAGGTGGCTGGGATGGGCTGTGGGTAGGGAGCGGGAGAAGAATGACAAGATGCAGGCAGGAAAGCACAGGCTCCAAAGGAGAGCCAGCTTGTATAAGGTTAGTGTATGCGGGTTAGAGCTTGGGCAGGTAACAGCCACTGAAAAAATAAAACCCTCCCGTTGTTCCTATAGGCTCTTACGTTTGGGCTCCTATAGAGGCAGATTCTTGCTTTTCGAGGCCATAACTATGTCAAATTACATCATTACAGTCCTTAAGGATTGTTTCCTCTTCCCTAAAACCACGGGGTGGGGGGTGGGTGCAGAATGGGGTAAAGAGGATGGGACAGGCGGGAAGAGCGCGCTGAAAGCACCCTGTGACCGGTCAATTTCAACAGCACGTGGATCTTGTGACGGGACACACGTGGTCCCGATGTCTCAGATTTCTTCAGTGATTTCCAGATTCCTACCTCTCCCATAAAACCGGCCAGCAGCTTCCGGCATCCACTCCTCCATAAGCCAAGTGTCTAGCCCTCACCATGTCCTTTCTTCCGAATGCCTTCTGGGGGGAGTCCAGCAGGACACAGGCTGAGGGCGAGGGTTAATCAGATGGGTTGGAAACAGCGAGTTTGCAGGGAGCCTCTGCTGGTTTTCAAGGCCCTCGATCCTCACAGAAACAACTGGGTCCCCGAGGAAATCTTTCCTCGGGCCAGGAGGTAAATACAGTAAATTGCAAGAAATAGGAAAAGTAGAAAAATCTAGGAAGTACATCAGTCCCTCTCAGCAGCCACTGAGTGGATTGACTAAGCAAAGAAGCCGTAAGTCATGACTGGGTACATCTGAGCAGATGGAAGAGGGTGGAAATGATGCATGGTGTTGAGAAATCTGTCAAAGACAGGGACTTGGTGGAGCTGGCAGGACAATATTGTTTTAGTCTGATTGCAGAATATGTCCCAAAGCACTCTGGCTGCAGTTTAGAGAACTGTAAAGGAGCTGATGTACACCCAGCCAGGCAGCCGCATTCAGGAAGGTAGGAATCCGTTTGGGAAGGCACTAGAAGCTGTCAGAGCAGCATTCTTGAGGCACATCTTTCCATTCTGTGCACATGTGGGAGGGAAGAGCCCTGGAAGGCTGCTGTCCTCCAGGAGAGGGAGGCTTCGTGCACTCCTGCAAGTGGGGAAAGTGCAGCCACCGGAAGTAGGAAAGAAGGGTGTCACAGTCAACAACTCAGCACCCCGGAGCTGGCTCCTTGGGTCTTTTGTCTCATCCACTTTGTAGTTTGCTGCCTCCAGTTCTACAAAGAAAGGATGGATAAGGGGGATCCTGCCAAGGAGTGAGGAGGCCAAGTCAAAGAGTTTAGCTTCTGCTCACTGCGGCAACCAATGGGCTGTGTGTCCTCCAGGGGTCCCCAAACCATTTCATGCCATGCGCTCTCCAGCTGGAGGAAAGCCACAACAAATCATTCTCTCTACAGGAGTCCAGGCTTTACAAGTCCAAATTCCACTGCCCTCAGCCGCTCCTAAGAAACAAGTTTGGCATCCAAAGGGCCATGTTAACAACTTCATTTTTATAAGAATGCATTGCATAGTGTGTTGGATTTTTCAAGCATTTTCATATACCTTAGCTTAATATGGTAGCTTATAAAACAACATAATATTATTCATATAAATATACAAATATATATATAAACATATATATATATATACAAATGTATATATATATATATATTCTCATAAAGTAGTTAAGAGGCTTGCCCATGATCACCCTGCTGGGTCTCAGAGAATCTCATGTTCCTGGGTCAGTCTCTCACCTTTGACCATATTATAGGGTCACATCCCATTGAAGTGCCTATCACAGGTAACTCCAGCTTAACTGTCTTGAAGAATGTAAAAATCCACAGTATGCTTTGAGTAATTCCATTTTCCAGTCACACATACCCCCAAAAAAAGGAAATGGAAAAAGTAACCTATATCAAAATGTTTTTTAATTTAATTTTATTTTTTCAGTGTTCCAAGATTCATTGTTTATGCACCACACCCAGTGCTCCATGCAATATGTGCCCTCCTTAATACCCACCACCAGGCTCACCCAACTCCCTACCCCCTCCCCTCCAAAACCCTCAGTTTGTTTCTTAGAGTTCACAGTCTCTCATGGTTCATCTCCCCCTCTGATTTCCCCCAACTCACTTTTCCTTTCCTTCTCCTTATGTCCTCCGTGTTATTTCTTATGCTCCACAAATAAGTGAAACCATATGATAATTGACTCTCCGTGCTTGACTTACTTCACTCAGCATAATCTCCTCCAGCCCCATTCATGTTGATACAAAAGTTGAGTATTCATCCTTTCTGATGGCTGAGTAATATTCTATTGTATATATGGACCATATCTTCTTCATCCATCTGTCTTTTAAAGGGCATCTTGGTTCTCTCCACAGTTTGGCTATTGTGGACATTGCATCTATGAACATTGGGGTACATATGGCCTTTCTTTTCACTACATATGTATCTTTGGGGTAAATACCCAGTAGTGCCATTGCAGGGTCATAGGGTAGCTCTATTTTTAATTGTTTGAGGAATCTCCACACTGTTTTCCAAAGTGGCTGCATCAACTTGCATTCCCACCAACAGTGTAAGAGGGTTCCCCTTTCTCCAAATCCTCTCCAACACTTGTTTCCTGCCTTGTTAATCTTTGCTATTCTAACTGGCATAAGGTGGTATCTCAATGTGGTTTTAATTTGAATCTCCCTGATGGCTAATGATGATGAACACCTTTTCATGTGTCTCTTGGTCATTTGTAGGTCTCCTTTGGAGAAGTGTCTGTTCATGTCTTCTGCCCATTTTTTGACATGATTCTCTGGTTTTTGTGTGTGGAGTTTGAGGAGTTCTTTATAGATCTTGGATATCAGCCCTTAGAAAAGTTACACTTAAACGTGTTTTTTTTTTTTAATTGTGGTAAAATATACATAATGTCAAATGTAACACTGTTACCACCTTTAAAGGTACAGTTCAGCAGCCGGTGGGTATATTGGCATTACTGTTCACCATCACCAACAATCCATCCATGGAACTTTTTCATCTTTCTAAACTGAAACTCTGAATCCATTAAAGACTCAGTCCTCACTCCTCCCTGTCCCCACCTCCCGGCAACCACAGTTCTTTCCTGTCTCTATGACTCTGACTCCTCTAGTTACCTCATGTAAGTGAAATTGTACAATATCTGTCTTTTTGTGTCTGGATGATTTCACTTTGCCTGTCTTCAAGGTCCATTCATGTGGTAGCACGAGTCAGAATTTTCTTCCTTTTCAAGGTTGGATGTACTATCTGGACATACCACGTTTAGGAACCTGTGCATTCATCAGTGGACACAGGGGTCGCATCCACTTTTGGCAATTGTAAATAATTCCGTCATGAACGGAAGTGCACATGATGTTCTGATACTTACTTTCAATTCTTTGGGGTTAAGAATTCCAGAAACAGAATTGCTAGATCATATGGTAAGTCTAACTTCAATTCTTTGGAGAACTGCCATAGTGTTTTCCAGAGCGCTGCATCATTTTACATTCCCTTTAGCGACCACAAGAGTTCCAGTTTCTCCGTGTTCCCAAACCTGTTGATGGTAGCATGTTTGGTTAGGGACGCCTGCCATGCTGGCCTGGGCACATATCACTCATAGCAAGCCCTCTAGACATTTCCCCCAAGCAGGGCATCCTACTTATGACCAGGTTGGCTTTTGTGGTTCTTGTTATGATCACGGGATGCACTTCAGCAGGAAACCATCAGGGAATCTTGAGGAATAAGATTTATGACTCAGGGGACCTGGAGAGCTCATGGCAGGCTCAGTGACCACATAGCAAGATCAGGGGTCCCAGAGACAGCCTAGGGCTTTGCCTTTCTCCAGGTCGAGTGTAGGGTGCCAGAAATTTCTCAGATTCACTGCCAATTGGCTGATGTCCTAATACAAAACCTAAGAGTAGGAATTGGGCCATGGGAAAGGAGATGTGGGGCAGTCAGGCAGCCCCAGGTTTTCCAAGGCTTTCTGAAAGGGGCCCCTTCTGGGTGGAAACAGCCTAGTTTCTTCTCTGGCTCTTCCACGAGTGGCCGTGTCAGGTGGCCGCCGATGCGTTAGCTCAAGATGCTGTCTTTGAAATGGAGGTCCGTGCAATCAGAAGCTTAATGCTGGGGACTTAGACTCCACTCTATGTCCCTACCAACACTTGTCATTTTGTTTAGTTTTGTTTTCAAATAATAGCTACTCTAACAGGTGTGAAGTCTAGAACTTCAATTTTTAAAAAGCTTGGGAAAGAAGTTATGGGTACCACAAGCTCACAGTCCCTTATTTGAGATCCTTGAGACCATCCATGTTTCAGATTTCAGACTCCTTTTTGATTTTTAGAAAGTCTTCCCAGGGCTGATACTATACATTACATAATAATACTCCCAGTGGGTGATGTCTGGGATTGTAACTCACAATCAACCACATTCAATTTCTGCAGCAAGATATATTGCTAATCCCACCAAGTGGGAAAAATGAGAGCTCTGATTAGCCTCATTTCGGATCAGATCAAGTTTTGTTAACAAGAGGAGTGTAAGAAAGAAAAGAAAAAAAAAAAAAACCTTTGGAAAACGTCTTAAATTTTGGAACTGCAGATAAGAAATTTGGGACCTGTATTACTGTCATACTTCTTAGATTCGTAAAACTCTCCCACGGGAAGGAATGAGTATGTAGCTTAGAATTGGAAATTGCTGGAGAGACATGTATTGAATGCAGCTCATTTGGGCAACAAGCAGGATGGAATCTGCTTTGCATTCTCTGCTCAGTGTGCCTTGAGGCAGGAGCAGTAGGAAGAAGCATCTGTCACCTTAAAACAAACCCAAGGCAGCACCTGGGGACCCCATGTCTCCCCATTCCTGCCTCAGCTTCCACCTGGACTCCTGTCAACCCCACTGGGCACCACCAGGCTACCCTTCCTTACAGGTGTCTCACTTTTCAGACTTTTACTGGCTTTTAAATGCCATTAGATTGTGTGTGTCCCTTTCTCCCACTGTGCAGCTCCTTCTGTCAGAGCAGCCACCAGCATTAATGAGGTGGTAAGAATTACAGACTACAGATAGGTCAACACGTCTGTCCCCCCGGCAGACATATTCAACTAACAACTGAAAGGAGTGATTTGAAAAAAAAAAAAAAAAAAGATTTTATTTATTTATTTGACAGGAAAAAGAGAGAGAGACCACAAGTAGGCAGAGAGGCAGGCAGGCGGGGGCGGGGAAGCAGACTCTTTGCTGAGCAGAGAGCCTGATGCAGGGCTCGATCCCAGGACCCTGAAATCATGACCTGAGCAGAAGGCATTGAGCCACCCAGGGGCCCCGAAAGGAGTGATTTTGAGTGGTGACAATGACACACATGGTGCCTGGTCGGGGGAACTTCCTGGGGTGTCGGGTGATGGGAAGATGACAGAAGATGTCAACTTCAGCAGTGAGAGTCCCCAGCACAGAGCCTGCAGCCACTCAGGAGGTTGAACATTTAAGTCCCCCCAGCCCCCAGTTCCTGCAGGACTTACCGCCCTGATCAGCTGTAACATGTGGATGTAATCAAGGAAGCCTATGTCCACGATATGAAATTAGATGCTGTCTCAGTCCATGCAAGCTGCTGTAACAAAATAGCACATCTGAGTAGCTTAGGAACTGGAGGCTGGAAGTCTAAGTTCGTCAGCGTGAGAGCCTGGTCTGGTGAGAGCCCTCTTTCGGGTTGCAGATTTTTCCACTTTTCATTGTGTCCTCACATGATGCAAGGGCTAACCTAGCCCTTCGTGTCTCTTTTCTGAGCCCTCATGCCCAGATTCTCTCCCAGACATCTCACCTCCTGAAACCATTCCCTTGGGCATTGGATTTTCAACCTGTAAACTTGAGGGGAACACAAACATTCAGCCCCTAACAGATGTGAAGAAAAGTAATTCTGCAAAACTACTGAAAGTCTAGCTCCTATACCTCTCTTGCAGATTAGAAGGTAGCCAGAACGGGCTTATGGATGGGTTCAGAATGTTCATGGATGGCTCCCCTCACCACGCTGAGCACGAACCGTTGACGAACATGACACCCCGTTCAACCTTCCAATCTGTGCTCATTTCTGGGTTCTCCCTGCCCCTGATAAATGTGCATCCAGCCTGGGAAGCTGGCTTCTCTGGGCTGAGATCCTGCTTCCTTCCCATGTCTCCCCAAACGGTAATGGTACAAACACAGAACACCATCGGGCCAAGAAGCCGATGCAAAGTCTAATAAACAACAGCAGGGGCTCAAAGAGGCGTCCGTGTCTTCAGGACACGAGCATTATACAAAGAGACCGAACACGAGTCCTGGGCTTCTACAGATCCCTCAAGCTGCCTTTTGGATATCCATAGAATTGGCCTCGGGGTGTACCTCTGGAGTGACAAGACGGCCATTCTCTTTCTCAACTGTGCTTGCGGTTTAAGTTTCCATATTGTCTCTAAAGTTACCCTTTGAGTACAGCGAAAGGAGAAAAGGTTCCTGAGGACACGGGTGCATTGTTCCTTGTTTTTATTGCAGGCGGCCGAGCATCAGTGGGCACAGTTAGAGGCTGGGTGGATTTGGCAGTCTCTTATTGTTCCTGGATGCTCAGACTCCCAGGGGCAGCATTCCCATGTAAGCTCTCGCAGTCGGCTTCTGATAAATGAGTCTCGGCGAGCCGTGCAGTGCGCGCAGCATCTGAAAGAAACAAAGCCCTCCTCTGACCTGGCCCAGGTACAGCTGCAGGAATCATTGTCCAAGAGTCGAGGGGCCCTTCCAGCCACTCTCAACTCCCGGGTCAGCAAAGGCTAGCCCGCCCTCGCTGCTGCTCATACCAATGAGCTCTAGTAATTAAGTAGAGCTCGTGGAGCCCAGTACATATAACTGATGTCAATAACAGTCAACCCAATGTCACGTTTTCGAAGTCAAGCCCAGAAGCCAACAAGAATGTATTAATGTATCAGCCATATTGAAAGACAGCGCAGAAGTTACGCTTTGTGGCAACACTACAGAGAGACGGTCCTGTGACTTTTAAAAATTTCCATTAGAACATTTTTTTTTTAAGGGCAGCAAATACTGTTAAGCTTTATGGAAAAGAATGTGCAATGCACTCTGTGTTTTATTATTCATTATGTGGGGAACGTGGTGAAGTCGATCTTATTTAAGATACAGATGAAGACAAGGGGCTTGTTCCGAGGACCTCTGATTTAAAGTGGATAAACCAATTCATACACAAATACATCATGCCTAAGATTTCAATAACTGAAAAATGGCTTAAATATAAAAATCTCTGTACGTTTCCATTTCTTCTTTGGGAGGCTGATGGATAGAGAGCCTTCAGTTTCCAGAACATGGAAAATAACCCGCAGAAGGGGAAGAATTGTAAACATAAGCATACTGTACAAGTATAGGTAAATAGGAAGGCCAACATAGAGGGGTTGCAAGCTGGGGTTTTCTCAGCTTGCAAACCATCACAGTAAACGCAGTAGAAGAATGATGATATAGCTCTAGGTGGGGCTGTCCCCGGCTGTCCCCGGCTGATTTCCCTTGAGATCCACCCCTCATCCCTCCACCTGGGTCTATGCCCTGAACGAGGATCTCTGCAAACTCCATCCACTGGGTCCTCTGGCCCACTGTCTTCCATTGGCTTCCGCTGGGAGGCTGCAGAAGGAGCTATGAGGGAAGTCAGGGTATCATTCCCTCGCTCCCTCCCTGACAGGCCTTGGTTTGGCTGTTGCTGTGTCATTTGGTTGCTCGCTGAGATTTCAATTCCTGTGCGTAACTGGGGACCCTTCCTTCCCCTCCGGCCCTCCTGCTATGGCCAGTCTTGGGGTTCTCGCGCTGGTTTCCCTATTCTCACCTTCGTAAGTTGTCTCTCCTTGCAAACTCTCTTTATTACCTTTTTGCGGGTACCATCTGTTTCTTACCAGGACACAGACAAATAAAGCACCTTTGTAAGAATTAGAAAAAGACACCCAGATGGGTACCTGAGGGTTCATTATACAGTTGCCTATGCTTTGGTATGCATTGAAATTTTTGAAAATAAAACAAATAGAACAAAAAGAAAAGAAAATTGTGTCCCTTCGGGTGAATGGTGCCCTGCAGGGACATCGCTTTGTAGGCAGAGAATTCAAGCTGGATCTCAGCCCAACTCCCTCCCTCGGCGGGTGACTTTGTGCACTGCACCAAAATAAGCCCAGATGAACATAGCAGCCCTCCAAAAGGATGCACAGGTCCCTAAAAGCTGGAAAATATCTTCAAGACAAAGCCAAGATTGACCTGGGTCTTTAAGGATATTTGGGACTTGAATTTGAAAGTGCATTTCAGGCAAGGAAAGCCTGCGGGACAGGTAAATATAAGCTGTGTACAGGCTTTAGATTCTGCAGGGCAAGATGGGCCCCTTGGAGGGATGGTTGCAGCCTAAGAAAGTAGAGACAGGATGGAAATGGGCTCTGACTGCCGAGCTATAAAATGTGAACTGTCATTTGTCATCAATCAGGTGGTACAGTGCACAGTTTGGACACGTGGGCTCTAAAACTAGACCTGTTGGGCTCAGATTGTGGTTTTGCCATCCATTAATGCCACGACTTTGCACTGCTACCCATCCTCTCTCAGCCTCAGTGTCCTCTTTTGCAAAATGGATATACAATAGCACATAGCTCTTGGATTCACTAGGGGGCTGAATTCTAAAATACACGTGAAGTGCTTATCACAGGGCCTGAGGGTATATATATTCAGGAGATATCCACTACTATCACCAAGTTTTCCAACAGAAGAGTCATATGATGAAAGCCATAGCTCATGAAGAGTCCTCAGATCATGGGTGCAGGATGCGTTGGGAAGGAAGAGGCAGGTCCCGAAGTCGGTGTGAGGCCGCTGTGCCCTCTGCACTCCGGGAGAGCCACAGGAAATGAGATAGAAGCATCAGGTGCAAGGACTTCTGGGAGAAGGAGAGAAGAGGGCTATGACTGGGCGGGTCGTTAGCATGAGGGGTCGGAGGGGGCTCTAGGCACTTTCCCGCCGTCTATAGTCTCCACTGGCATAAACGCACACAGGCAGATTAGGCAGTTGGCTTCGAAGGACTGACAGTCCTAAAATTTCAGTACAATTTAAAAGAATATAAATCTAAATTTGCAAGTCATAAGAATTAAAGATTCATTAGATTTTATCCTTCTGTTTTGCCCAATATCAAATATTGTTACATGCGGTGACAAAACAAAAGCCCTAATGGCACCTCAGACTTTCCAGGGCTCACTGGCTACACCTCGAATTGCCAAAGGTGGTTTTTTATATCCAGAAGTTTCTTCTGATTCAAGTCAGAGGTAAGGCCTCCTCAGCTGAGGGAGAGCATCCTCGTACAAGAGAATTCTCTAAGATCATGCGTGATTTACAAGTTCAACTCTCAGCAAAATTAACCAGAGAGCAGAGGAAGCTAGCAAGCCCTTGACTTCAGTATCTACCATTGGGCTAGAGGAGGAAAGTAGTTAATTTTAAGAAACAATTTCTTTAAGTCCCCATTTGAACATTCATTCATTGGCAAGCCTCCCTACAAATTCAGTGCCATTTTATGAAGCACCCCGAAACCATCTTTTTAGCCACAGCTCCCTCTGAGAAAAGTTATTCCTTGTTTTCACTTTTTGGTCTTTCTTTGCAGGAATCGAGGTCCATTGTACGGATGTCCTGGCCCTCCGTCAGAGACAGCACAACACAGTCTGGTACCGGGCCCCTCCTGCCTCACGCTAATCTGTTCTCTTCCTGTCGGCCTCGCAGATACTTGCCTGAGATCATGAATGATGGGCTGACCAACCAGATTAACAACCCTGAGGTTGACGTGGACATCACACGACCTGACACGTTCATCAGGCAGCAGATCATGGCTCTACGTGTGATGACCAACAAACTAAAGAACGCGTACAATGGCAATGACGTCAACTTCCAGGACACGAGTAAGGAAGTCTTTACGGGTACCAGTAACCTCCACAGTGAGAAATAGGTTGTCGATGATACCCCACTTTTTCTTCAAGAGCAGTGTGCACCTTTAATCTTGTGTCCTGCTTCCCCGGTCTGCGGAGCTATTAATAGTCCTTTGGACAGAGAGCTCTGACCCACAAAGCTTAGGATTCTACTAAAATCATAACTGGTATTAAGGAATAGTTTCACTGGATTACATTTGGCGCTTCCCAAGCTAACTTTGGGTCTCCTCTGCCAGGTGATCTATTCTTGGTCAAGCCACGAAGCAATGTTCTCATCTTCTCCTTCGCCCATCATCATTTATATCTCTGCCCCAAACTCTTGTCCTCTCCCCCAGCCACGAAAAGAAGAATGTTCTGAAGCTTCCTCAGACAAGGCGGGGCAGGAATCTCAGTTTTATCACTTACTGTCTGGGGTCCTAAGCAAACTATTTCTTGAGTCTTAGATTTCTCTTCCATAGAATGAGAAGCATTCTAGCCTGTGAGGCTGGGTCTTCGGGAAGTTCATTTGGGGCCATCTGTGAAGGACCCAAGATAAAATCTCATGTGCTCTGGATTCAACTGCGTGAGCTGCCCCTCTGTTCAGTCCCTCATGTGCATGAGCCATGGACATTCCTATCAGACATATTGACAGAAATAACGAAATGCCAGTGCAGTAGGACCCATGACTAGTTTATTAGCCCTCACAAAATATCAGAAGTGATTGGAAAGACTATTAAGTGAGTGTTAAATGAAATTTGGGGGTTGTGTAACTGGCTTTAGGATGCATAACTATACAAATTGGGGAGACTTCGCTTTATGGCTTTGGGATTTTTTTTTTTTTTTTAAAGATATGTATCCCTACACAGAGTTCTTGGGAAAAGATTTCTTGAACATAAGTTGTGCAGTCACCAGCGAGTCTGTAATTTGGTCACTGAAGCAAAAGATGATGCTTGTGTGCTTGAATTAATGAGATAGAAAGAAACAAGTTCCAGATGGAAGACATTAAGTCATCCAAGTCTTAGCCATCAGCCTACCAAGTTGTCCCCTGCAGAAAATTTTTAGTACTTCATTCCATTTTAAATAACTCAAAAATTAATTTTCTAAATGCAGGATAATTGCCAACCCAGTAGACTTTATTGCTGTCACATTTCTCCTATTATTTCTCCTCTTCACGAAACCTCGTCTTCCCTCTTCAGAAGAGAACCTTCCACGAGGGCCTTTGCTGCTTCTCCCCTGCGCACTCCTTAGTTTTGCTCTTCTGAGAGCAGCATTGTCCTCTCTCTCTCATGAAATGCTTTATTATCTGGAGAATGACTATAGGAATAAATAATTCAAGATAATGTAAGAATTAGTTGAGGTTGGCCTTGGTTCTCTCTTCTCTCTGACCTAAAGATGTTATATACATGTCAGTCTGCAAAGCTTAGGGAATGTCCTTGAGGAGAGATCGTGCTCCACTTCCCCCCACAAGAAAAATAAAAATTAACAACATTTAAGAGCCTCACTTAGCTCTAACCCAAGCCCTATATTTGGTCCCTTATTTTAGGACAGTGTCTACCCTATAAACTATCATCACATCTTACAGCCATCATCACTGTTCCTGCCTTTGGCATTTTAAAAAATCACCCCTGAAACTCCAGCCTTTCTGATTCCTTTTCAGAAAGAGACAGGGCCATTATTTTCCTCAGCTGGAATCTCCTGTCATTATTTGCTTACCACAGTTTTAATATTCTAAATCACTTTAATAATATCTTTGTAAAGGTTATATTACTTCTTGTTCATAATACCAGTGTTAAGAACAATTCCCTCAGCAGTTCTGGTATCTCTGAATTTAATTAATGGGCATTTTCCCCCTTGTAAAGGCCACTAACGATAAATCCGAGAAAATGTTAAGAACCTGCTGTAGTGTATTCAAGGGATCTTACCTGATATTTAGATGTCCTGTTAAAAAGAACAAGAAGAAGAAGAAGAAGAAGAAGAATTGTGTTGAGCTGTGTCTTGCTTATTCAGGGGGACAGTAGAGGAGACCCTGCATTACTTCGGCCTCACGTGACATCTAGTGCCCAAGATGGCGCCAGAATTCTGGGGGGCACGCAACAAGCCCATCCTTGTTTCAGGCCAACAGGGAGGAATTTAGGTCTATTGAATGAATCTTTGAGCAAGTAGAGGAAATAGTAAATTGTCATTACCAGGTTTATAGTTTCCTCATTCCTCCCAGGCACATTATTTCCGTTGTAACTCCTAACCATCCTGTGAAACATATAGGAACACTCTCATTTTTACAGCTAAGGAAGCAGAGCCACCGTTCACCTAAAGAAACCAGCTTGCCCTCGTTCACTTAAAGAAAAAAAAAAAATGGCAGGTTAAAATCTAGGTCCTCTTTGCTGTAGAAACCATATTTTTCCCCCATCAGGCATCATGGCAAGTGGTGGGTTTGGTACCCTCATGCATTTCACCAGAATGGCTTCCTACATACTCTTCCTGTAAATGCTATTGTCTGCATCTGTTGAGATAAGGAAATGGACAGGAGTCGAGGAAGCTTCCCAAAGCACATTTAATTATTCAGCAAGTAACTTTCGTGCACCTGCTGCATGCCAGGGTCCGCTAAAGGCAATGGGGATCCAGAAGTGAGCGGTACACACCACACAAAGTCTCTACCCTCCACAAGTGTCCACTCTCACAGGGGACACAGGAAAACAAGCAAGTTAATACAACAATTGCAAATGGTGATAAGTTTTTTCACACAGCTAGAAATTGATGGAAACCAAACTGGGACCCAGGTCTGAGACCCAGGGTTTGTGAAACAGGAAGGAACCAAGCAGTAAGAGGTGGGACTAGAGCAAGCTTAGAAGTTTTCAAGCAGGAATGGCAAATGTTTTCTGTCAAAAGCCAGATATGCAATATGTTCAGCTTTGAACGCAGAATGAGACACTGCAGAAGCGGGGGCAGGGTTGGCCGTGTCCAGTATGATGCCTCCCACGGACACTGACGTGTCAATTTCGCACACACTCTACTCCTACATCACAAAATACAAGTTCTCATTCAATTTTTTTTTTAGCATTTGAAAATGTAAAAGCCATTCTTGGGTTATGGCCCCAGCAAATACAATGAGCTGGTCACAGTTGCCAACCCCGGGGGTCAGAGGGAGAAGTCGGTGGAGACAGAGCTCGTCCTCACTCTTAGAGGAGAACAAAGGTGGAATCAAGGATCCACAAAGTCCTAATAATATGTGCCGTTCACAACTACACGCTCCTGTGGCTCAGACTGCCTACGTAGCCGTGTTCTTTTGCTTTAAACCTCATTTCAAAATCCTTGAGCAAAGCATGCTACCTGCTGACGACAATGGCCCCAGGGTACCACAAGAGCGAGGGACAGAGTATCTTAAAGCAACTTCAACATTAGCCAGAATAAATGCCTCTCGAGTGCCAACATGGTAGGGATGGACCCTCATCGGGTCCAGGATGCATAGCTCTGTGTCTCAGACATTTATTCTGGTCGGCTCTGCCCACCCATCACAAACCTGCCCACTGACACTAGACCCGCTGGGGTGAGGGTCGGGAGGGTGGTGGGATGTCCCCTTCTACGACCAGACCCAAATCTGGTGACCTAGTCCTGGTCTAACTCTCTTTCTCAATGCACCCCCCACCCCCAGGCGATGAATCTAGCGGCTCGGGCAGCGGCAGCGGGTGCATGGATGACGTATGTCCCACGGAGTTTGAGTTCGTCACAACAGAGGCCCCCGCGGTGGACCCCGACCGGAGAGAGGTGGACTCTTCGGCAGCCCAGCTCGGCCCCTCCCTGCTCTCAGGCTCTCTGGTCTGCGTCGTCCTGGCACTGCAGAGACTGTGCAGATAATCTTGGGTTTTTGGTCAGATAAAACTGCATTTTAGCTATCCGAATGGCCAACTCACTTCTTTTCTTACACTCTCGGACAATGGACCATGCCACAAAAACTTAATGTTTTCTATGAGAAGAGACAGGACTGCACTCTGCCTCCCTTTCTGTTTGCCCAAAGAGTACTGGGTGCCAGACTGGACTGCTTCCTCTTTCCTTCCGCTCTCTGTGGGGACCTTGTTTATTCTAGAGAATTCTTACTCAAATCTTTCGTACCAGGAGATTTTCTTACCTTCATTTGCTTTTATGCTGCAGAAGTAAGTAAAGGAATCTCGCGTTGTGAGTTTTTTTTTTCTTTTTCCCGTTTAAAAAAAGAAGAAAAAGGCAGGAAGAAAATAATTTTCCTTGTAAATCAGGCCAAACCCCCCAAGACAACTGCATTTTCAACAAAGTAGCCAACAAGAGAGAAAAACAAAAGAGCTTTAACACTGTTAAGTTCAGCATCGCCCGCCGACTCCCAGTGTAAGCTTTTCTGTGATAAATCAGGTTTATGAAATGCTTTGGGGGAGAAAGTTTGAGATTTTTTTTTTTTTAAATGTGGTGAAAATACAGTGTTGTCTTGGCGGTACCATCTTGCACTCTAGCCACACAATACCAAACTGATTTGCGAGTACCAATACTAAATTTAGAACTCCATCGTTCATAGGAGAGTAAAATTGCCACGACCCAGCACCTCTCTCTCATCTTGCCCAATGTCAATTACAATGATGGCACCATTTTCCTTAATTCTCTTAGTGTCTGTCCCCTGTATCCAAGTGGCACAGATTTTTCTTTCCATCTCCAGGGACTAGTGGATGTTCCCATCCATTCATCTTCCTTAAGGATCTGAATTGGAAATAATCTTCAGTGATACAATGGCTTTGCTTTAGTCACAGGTTGGACATTGATTTGACACTTCTGCTCCTGTGCTCATTACTGTCTCAGAATAAGAGCTCTTTTGATGAACTTAGAAGCAATTAGATCCATAAGTGAGTTTTCATATTTAACAGTTTGCTTTGTGTCAGTTGGTTTCTGCATCACAAGGGCATTCTCTTACAAAATAACTCACAACAAAAACTATCAAGTCAAAAAAAAAAATATATATATATATAGTATTGACATGGAGATTTCTTTCACTTTTTTAGTCTTAGTATGATCATCTATTTTTATATCTCTATATATATAAATCACAGATTTTAACTTCTTAATTCCAAGCTCAGGGTTGACACACCTTTGTAACGAAAATGTTTTGTCAACCACCTCTTCTTGTTTTGTGCTGCTCAGAGAAGGGATTCCTCAACGATCTGTGAGCACCAAGAATCAAGAAAGAGAACTTTTTACGTATCTAACTGTCCGTTTCTTAAAAGTTTGCCAGGGCACACCCTTTTTTGCATGAGCGTGCTTTGTCCTGGGTACTCCAGATGGTACCGAGCTCGCGGGGGGAGCCATGGGCATGCAGGACTGTCCTGGTAATGGAAACCATAGAATGTGGTGTACGTGCAAAACCGTTGCTTCCACGGACGCCTTCAGCTTAGGATTCCCGCTTGGCACTTGGACATGGGACCTAACTCAAGAGGCCACTTTAGAGCCACAAGCCTAACTGACCCTCCAAGTGTACCAAAGCCAGGCCTTATGCTCCCCGTGGTAGATAGAAGCAAAATAAACCAAACTGGGGCTTTATTCACACAATTGGCTCTCCATGTGTTTCTTGGTTTTGATGATGATCTGGGGTTGAGAAAAGTAATGTTTCAAGACACCACCATATGCCAGTCACATTTTATTTAACCCATTGGCAGAAATGGCACGTAAATGGTATTTTTTTTCGATCTTCACTCTCATCAAAATTATAATTAGTTATTGATTTAGTCGTCACATTTAAGTAGAACACATGTGGCACAATAGTATTAAGTACATTTGAGCACTTTTGCAAAACTTCAAAGTATTTAGAAGCATCTATGGCTATTTGATGCCTATAAGAAGTAGGATTCTGAGAGACTTTGTGGCATCTTTTCATTTAAATCTTCATGAAATTAACACCTAATCTTATTTAGCATTGCATACTTCTAGAAAACCATCCATTTCACCTCCAGACTTCAGCTTCCTATCACCAATCACTCAGAAAAGATCTCTATGGAGGACCAATCATTTATGTTGCCCATTTCATTGTTCAGGAATCAGTATTGTCTTTTCTCTAATAAATAAGGTGCAATACAAATTAAATCAATCTTAATTTTCTGGAATATTTGAGTAATAACTTATTTTTATGGCTTTAAACTCCAAGTCTTTCCTTTTATCAATAGTTCTGCATTGTCTTCTGTGAAATTGATCAGAATGCCTTGTTTCCTCTCTGCTTTCACCCCCAAAAGGCTTTGTGCAAGTGTATAAATACACATTATATTAATGAATGTGAACCCATGCTCCATATACACTAAACACACAGATAACATATACATGCCTGCTTCATGTGTCTCAACACCTTCATGATCGATATTACTCCTATTGGTGAGATACAGTGATCTATACGAGCCAGGCAGAGAGCTGAAATGACTCTCAGTTAATGATGCCACAATATTTGTCCCCTGCATGGATGTGGTCAAAATATTATTCAAATTGTACTTCCTAGTTTTTATCATCATCCGACTATGTTGTAGGATTTTCAGACCAATGTAACGTGAGACTTGTTTTCTCTCCTAAGGGATTTAGTCTAATCTAGTTAATCTAGTTATCCCATTTTGGTAAGTATTCCAACATTCCTCTTCTCCCCTGCCCCCTGCCACGTTAATTTCTCTCGTCTCAACATAGCGATTGGGGATGAAACGATGCTCCGTGATGTCTCCCAATCTGCCCTCATTTACTTTATGTCCCCTAAATTCTCTCATCACATCACAACCTCTGTTAGGAGTAGGGAGGAATGGGCTCACTGAAATCAGACACTAGAAATTGTTGGGTGACGCACATGACCGCAAACACTTAGCTTTATTGAAGTGCCTCTCTTTACATGTTCCTTAGTTATAATATGTATTTTTCTAACAGAAATACACGTCTGTAACTGGTGTATATTATACTTTGTATATGTTATAGCAAAAGCTAAACAGAGGCTAAAGTCTTTAGCAGAGAAGAATGAGTTGCAAATTCATGAGTTAGAGTTCTGCTTATGGTTCTGTTTCGAAGGGTAGCCATGACAGATTTCTGTCACCTTAATGACGGTCGAGGGGGTACTGTGACGACCGCCATCATAGAACAACGTTAGCTCTAGCAATCAGACTCTCTTACGGTGATTGACCCAGAGAAGTAACTGGTATTACCTGCTTTCATTGTAAGGGATAAGAAATACGACTTTGTCTACACTGAAAAACACTATTATGTAGTAATTGTAAAAGTAACATTCTATAAATCAAACACATTGAAAATATTATTGGACACAGAACCCTGATATTTAATTTATATTCCCTGCTGCAGACATTAGCCTACTTTAATGCTTTAGCCATTACATACATGTTTTGGCTATACACTCAACACCAGCTAAGGTCCCCAAGGAGGAATAGAAACTTAGCAAATTCCTGAGTTGTGATTCTTTTATTGCTTCTCTTTGCAAGGCTAATTATCAGGTGGTTTGATTAAAGGTGAAAGTATTAGCAAATGTAAGTTTTGACTTCTCCAAAACTTGCAGAAATACAATCTCGTTTTTATTTACTTACAGTCACTAATAGATCTGACTTTTAACTTAAAAGAGGGTGTCTGGGGGGAGTGGGGGGAACCGTTTAGCTTTGCCAAGAGAAGAGTAAAGGAGACCATGACTTAAACATTTGCAACATGTTCTCCTTGGTGGAGACATTAGCCAGTGTTTAGTTTCAGGCCAAGTTATACAAACAGAGTATTGATTTGTATGCATTCTGGAACCTTGCTGCGTCACGGTTTGCCATGGTGTGGGATTCAGCCTAGCCTGGGGCAATTTGAACCTCATTCAAAGTCGAATAGTTACTGGAATCTTTGACATTGCCTTGTAATGAGGTACTTCCATGAGAAGACACCTGAAGACGGGTAACAGTGAGGTCTCTGTGTGCATATGCATAATATATATGCAGGAAAAAAAATGTGTGCACCAATCAAACCTAAAATTTTATGTGACTGTCAAATGGATATTACTTGGGTTAAGATTTTTCATTTCTGATTTGGATAGAAAATTGCTATTAATCTTGTATTAAAATAGTTTTTAAAAATCTACCAGTGCCCTTTCTGCATTTTCTTAATTATTGTCATAGCTTACAGTTCAGAGTTTTTGAATTTCTCTTTGTTTGAGAGCTTTTTAGAAACTGCAATATTAAAAGAAAGAAAAAGAACCATAGATTAAATCAGCACCACTCTCCTAAATATCCTTGGTTTTTGAAATCATGAACTTTTAGAACTTTGGAACATTTAAGACCTTCCCAAATGTGTCTGGAGGATACTCTTTCTCCTTTTGTATTGGTTTCTTCTCAAAGATAAAATTTAGTGGCTTGAGAACTGATGTCAATACTTTAGCAATGAGGTGAGAAAAATAAGATAATATGTGAAAAGACTAACCATTTCCAAATTCAGCAAATTGCGTTGACTTTTTTATTTCTGAAAGTTTCCATGCTATCAGGAATGCTAAATATTGTATGACATGATAAAGATTCATTTAACAGATATTTATTAAACTCCTACTCTGTGCTTAACCTGCTCAAGGTGCTGATCACTGGTTATCAAAACCACCAGTTGGAAATGATTCATTCTCTACAACAATTAACCATGGTTACTACAAATACATCACTTATTTCAAGAATGCTCTTTTAAATAAAGGAAACCGTATAAATAAATTTATCAAGACTTACAATCTTTAACCATAAGCAATATTTTAATTTAGTTCACATTATTACTATTTTGATATCTAATGAGAAAAGTGATTTCTACAAAAGAATTAAGAAACTTTAGAATAATTCCATATAGAAAACCAGAATATAACAAATTTTATTTGGAATTTGACTGAACCCAATTTCACGGAAAGGAAAAACATTGAAATGGTCTTGGGGAAAAAAGTAATAATAATAAAACCACCACTGAGATTTTTATCAGGTAACAACAATATTTATTTTAATTTGCTCTTTCAATCAATGGGCTGAGGTATAGTCAAAACACACTCACAAATATGAAAGATGGCATTAATTTTTGTAAAATACCCATTTGTTAAGTAGTGACAATTAGACATGGATTATTGTTTCTGGCTCAAGAGCTAGAAAGATGAACCCACAAGTTTGTCCATTCAAGCAGACGCTCACAATTCATTTAGTGTGGATGCCTTTCCATTCCATAGACATATTTATTTGTTTACATAAACATGTGACCAAACATATTTTGTTGGCTCATAAATGGGGCGCACAGCGAAGCCAGGAGGAATTAGATGCCTGCCTTCATAGCTCGATTCAGGAGCTCATTCTCTTGTTTACCTCGAAACATAAAGTCGAGCAAGAAAATAGAAATTTTACCCTGTGAGGGCTCATGTTCAGAGAGAAGCAGAAAGACGAACAAACCGATTCAAGGCAAGCATTGGAGTGTTTACCCTAGACAAAGCCATCTGCTCTTCAGCGGGAAAAGAGCGTCTGTGGATTAAAAAAAAAACAAAAAAAAGGAAAACTGACTTACGCAATAATAGTCAGCCATTCTTTCAAAAGATGTGTGATGAGCAATAACTCTGGGTGTCAGAACAAGACACCAAGATTTCTGCTCTCAGACATCTTACATCCTGGTAGGGGAGAGACAGACAACACACAAGTAAATAATAAACAAGATGACATCAGAAAGAAGCGGTGCCATGAGGGAACTAATACAGGAAATGGGATAGGGACTAAGGGGAGAGCCTGTAAGAGAGGATCTCCAAGGGGATACTCAAACTGTGATCTCATGACAGGACGGAGACAGCCGTGTGCAGACCTGGGTGCAGAGAACAAGCAAACACAAAGATTTCTGTGCAGGAATGGTTTTAGGATATTCGTATGTGACTGCGGACTAGTAAGTGAGCTGTGAGTGGTGGGAGAAGGGTGAAGAGCTAAATGGCAGCCAGCTTAAGCTGAATGGCCAAAGTCATGATCCTTTACCACCTGGTAAAGCCAGAGCCCGAAAAGGCTTCATCCCTAAGGCAGCAGCCCTGTGGGTGGCCCTTAGGAATATTTTAAGGCACCTTTTATCTAAGAACTAAGCTAAGATCTTTATCTTCTTGATCTTTATAGGATTTCTATGATGTAGGAATAATAATGCCCACTTTATGCTGAATAAAATGAATCTCAGTGAGCTTAATTAACTTGCCTAGTCACCTAGGTGAGGCCAAAAGAACCGAGATCTGTAATAACTAGGCAGAAAAGTGGCAGTATGTAAGGATAATTTGGGTGTTTTATTAGAAGTACAAGAAAATTATCCAAGGGTGTTCTGAGACTTGGCAACAAGTGTGGGAACAGGAATCCATTTATGTTTACTTGCACCGAGGTTATATATTAAAAGTTTATTCTGAGATGAAGTGCCATTTGGGGACATTCAGTTTGTTTGTTTGTTTTTTCTAAATTAAAATCCAAAGTAAATAAATTAGTGACTCCAGGTTCCTGCACAGTTTTGAACGTAAGGCCAGTGAGAACCAAAGTTTGGTGCTAAGGAGGAAGATAGGTAGCAAATCTGCTTTCCCTTTGTTTGTCGATTGGGCTTATGCATCACCTTCCCAGAAAGCAAGTCCTCCACATCCAATTCTCAGGGGTTCCTCCCATACATTAGCTTTCTCTATCAGTTATTTATCTGTTCAGATGGTCAAATAGACCCTAAACATAAACCAAAACAATCCAACAACTAGTCGGTTCAAACAGACCACTAGTTGTGCTGCTTTGTTGACCACACAGATGGCTGCAAGGTCTTGTGAAGTCTATGACATTGAAGATACAACCTAATCAAAGTCCTGGTGATCATGTTCACAGTTAAGACCAAAGCGCTGGGCACCTTGTGCCTTTCTTCCTCAAGGAAGGAGGAAGAAAAACTCCTTTTGTTGTTGGATCCCACCTCATGCCCCTTCCCCCCTTCCCTGAGAGAACTGGGGTTATTGATGACAGGTTTTCATCCCTCTTAGAAAGATACTCTTTAGACATTTCGTGAAGCTAGGCGAATGTCAAATCAGAGAAAAGTTTGTCTACAAAACTCTATTTCTCTTTCAAGATATTTACATATGTTTACATAAAGCATTTCACCCCAAAGGGCACTTTTAACTCATTTTCTTTCATAATCTTTTCCATACTTCCATGAAGTAGGAGGAATTACTACCCTTATTTTACAGATCAGAGAAGCTACTGTGGTCTTCTCAGTAGGTCTACTCACCCTTTTCTCTTTTACTTTGTCTCACACCGAATCCACCCAAATCTTAAGTGATCTGATGGAAATCATTTGGCCTTTTATCCACCTCTTGCTAATTTACACAACCAGCCCAGTAGCTCAGCCACAGGAACCCATGTCTGGTAGGATGATACCCTAACGGTCTTCCAATTCATCTCTTATCCTGAATCACAAGTTGTAAATTAGCACAGACTGAGTTCCTGCACATGAAAAATTAGATGTCCCCAAATTATATTAAGCCAAAGATATGTCACAGGAATGGCTTTATTAAAAGCTTGTTAGTGACATGGTACTGATTTTATTGCTTTTTATTTGAACCATTTCTTGTGAATGAGCGCGTTAAGGCAAATTTTCTATGTCAAAGATAAGCCCAGGTTCTATGCATTTGTTTGTTTTTGAGCTTAAGGATATATCTCTCTTTTTTTTAATGTAAAAGAGAAAATTTTATATTGAGTATTATGTCCATAGACAGAGAGCATGAGCCATGAGGAAAGTACAAGCAAAATGATTTCTCTAGACTTTCTTTCATCTAAAATGTTTCTTCCTTTGAAGCAATCCTATGATATTTCCCCTCCTTGTACCTCATGAGCAGGGAGGCCGATATACCTTGAACGGAGGAGGTAAAATGAAGAAAGAGAAAAGAATAGAAATCCACTGCCATTTAAAAGACATGATACTTCCTACATTTATCCGACCATTCCTGAGCCTTCACTGTGTGTGTCCTTAAAAAAAAAAAAAAATCCACAGAAAGTCCAACAAGCTATGAAAACATGCTCAACATCATTAACCAACAGGGAAATGAAAATCAAAACCACAATGAGCTACTACCTCATACCCAGTAGGATGGCCACTATCCAAAAAAATAAAAAAATAAAAATGGACGATAACAACATTGGTGAGGATGCAGGGAAGTTGGAACCCTTGTGCACTGTTGGTAGGAATGGAAAATGGTAGACCTGCCATGGAAAACTCTGTGAAAGAAGAGTGTGATTTTTTCCTTAAAATAACTAAACATAGAGTTAACATATGACTCAGCAATACCAACCAGAATTGAGTGCAGGGTCTTGAAGAGATATTAATACTCCCATGTTCACTGCAGCATTATTCACAATAACCAAGAGGTAGATGACACCTAGGTGACCCTCAATAGATAAATGAATAATTTAAAAAATTGAATGGGAAGAAATCAGAGAGGGAGACAAACCATGAGAGACTCCTGGCTCTGGGAAATAAATCAAGGGCTGCGGAGGTGGTTGGGGGGATGGAGTAACAGAGTGATGGGCACTACGGAGGGCACGTGATGTGATGAGCACTGGGTGTTACATACAACTGATGAATCATTGAACACTATAGCTGAAACAATATGTTGGCTAACTAAATTTAAATTAAAAAGAAAGAAAGAAAAAGAAGAAAGTCCTGTCATATGCTACAACACAGATGAAACTTGAAGACGTTATGCCAAGTGAAATGGGTCAGTCGCAAAAAGATGAATAAGTAGCATGATTCTACTTTTATGCAGCATTTAACTCTGTCAGGCTCTTAGAAACAAGAAATAGAATGCTGGTTGCCAGGGGCTGGGGGAAGGGCGAAGGAGAGTGTTGCACAACGAACACGGGAGTTTGAGTTCTGCAAACGTTCTAAAGTTCTGTTGCACAACAGTGCACGTAGAGTTACCACTACTGTACTGTACACTTAAAAATTACTAAGATGGTAAAATTTATGCTATGTATTTTTTTACCATAATAAAGATAAATAAGTAAACAAACCAGAATACTTACACCCTGTTCCCAAGAAGTGCAGGGTCTCGTATAAAGGGGGGAATACCAAACAAATTCATAGCGGCTGACTGTAAAAATCACTATAATGAGCGTGGTGCTAAGGGCTCCCAGTGAGCACCGTGGGAGTGAAGAGACAATCAAAGGGGTGCTGTGGAAAGAGAACTGGTTAACAAAAGATAAAAGAAATGGGGGAAAAGAAAAAGAAATCACAGAGGAACTATGGTACGTTGAATGACTAAATATGAATACATACTCTTCTCCCTTCACGAGGTATAAATAAGAAGTCTGTACGTCCCAAATTGTCTGACACAGTCCAGTTATACCTGCTGTCTCAATACAACAATTAACAGTACCCCTGGTTTGAATGATAAATTATATGGTCGCCCCACATCTGAATAATGGCTGTCCACAAGATCAATGTACACATAAACGTGTATGACACCTTATAATTTTTCAAAATACCCATCCCGCTGAGGAAGTACTGGGTGAGGTTATGCACTACTAAACTTCTGATTTAAATCCACTCTGCCTACTTGTATCGAAAAACATCTGGAATCAGAATCGAAACTCAAAAGACAACTCTGACGTTGTCAAGGGTGCTAGACAACTAGCAAATGTCCAGCCCTGAATACTAAGCAGCTTTCCTCTCAAAGTGGGCCATACTTGGAACAGGTGACTCCTCCTGCTTTTCAGCAATTTTGCTGGGTAGGCCAATTGGTGCTGGCCCAGAAGTTGTATTTTGGTCCCATTGGCTGCTGCGGGAAAGCCATGAGTTGAGGCATGTTTTTCTTCATTTGCCAATCTTAGCAGCTCCGTAACAGCTACAATCATTTTCTTCCATGTTTTTAGTCACAAGCACAATCAAAGTCTTGACGTCTGTTGCTGACTTGGCCATCCAGATCAGCTTTCTCAAACTTCCTTCGGCCCCAGCGTGCAGAATGCGTGATAGTCACACCAAGTGGTACCAATAATTTCCTATGCATTAAATGCAACCCCACTGCTCAAATGAACATACCAGAGGGCAAGGAAGATATCATAGAGCTACTGAGGAGCTCACTCCAACTTACAGCCATTCATAAATTTTACTCATTCAATTCTTATTTATAACAATCTCCTTGGAGCAATTTCCATTGATTCCTACTTCAGATTTATGAAACCATGCTCTGTTCTGTTTAACATCTGGGACGCCATGTTCCAAAGAGAAAAAAGTGTAATAGAAAGAGTGCCACCATAAACAACGAATCTTGGAACACTGAAAAAGTAAAATAGATAGATAGATAAATAGATAGATAGATAGATAGATAGATAGATAAAATAAATAAAGAGTGCCACCTGCTGATACCCAACATATAAAAAGATACCTCTTAGATCAAAGACCACTGGCAGCAAGGAGCTTACTCTTTGATTAAGTCACTTAGCCCTTCAAAAGTTACCACAAGCTCCATTATTGCAGAAGCACTTATTGTTAAAGACATTCTTTAAAGAATGGCTGGGCATAATTGTGTAGATTTGCACTGTCTACAAAACAGAGATGAAAGTTTCTATTAGAGTTAAAAACACTATGCAAAAAAAATATTATATAAGACTTGCAAAATTGGGGCTCCTGGGTGGCTCAGTTGGTTAAGTGACTGCCTTTGGCTCATTGCATCATCCTGGATCCTGGGATCAAGTCCAACATCGGGCTCCCTGCTCAGCAGGGAGTCTGCTTCTCCCTCTGACCCTCAGCCCTCCATGCTCTCTCTCTCTCTCTCTCTCTCTTTCTCTCAAGTAAATAAATAAAATCTTAAAAAAAAAAAAAAAAAGACTTGCAAAATCTAGCCAGCCATCTAAATTCAGTTCATATATTTATACTATGACATATATTTGGGAAGACATATAATTGATCAAGACATATCACCCTTCCTCCTAAGAGGAAATAATAGCATGTACTAAAAAATAGTGACAAAAGCAACACCAATAGTAACAAAGCCTAGGAACTGTTCTAAGCCTTTCCTATATATTCATTCATTTTATTCTACAAATAAAATATTCTACAAATAAAATAGCAGGTACTATTATTGTCCTAATGAAAACAGATGAGGAAACCAAGGCACAGCAAAATGACTCCCCAAGATCCCATATAGCTGGAAATTAGAAGATCTTTTTTTAAAAATCCTGAAATCATTATTGACAACTGACAAGATACGGAACTGTCCACCAACAGAGGAATGGATAAAGGAGGCATGAACTATCGTTCAGCTGGGAGAAAAGAAGAAATCCTGTGATCTGTGATCATGTGGATGGACTTTGAGGGCATTATGCTAAGTGAAGGAAGTCAGACAGAGAAAGACAAGTACAGTACAAGATAGAATATGGGTCATCTAAAAAAGTGGAACTGATAGAGAGTAGAATGGTGGTTGCCAGGGGCTGGGATTGGGGAACATGGGAAGGTGGTGGTCAAAGATCTAAGATAATTCAGTTTTAAGACAAATTCTGGGGATGTAATGGAAAGCTTGGTGATTACGCTTAATACGGTATCCAATATTTGAAAGTGCTAAGAGAGTAGATCTTAAATGTTGTCACCACGAAAGAATGAATGTGGTAAGATGGAGTTGTAGGCTAAGGCTGTATAAAATGGTCATTGTCTTGCAATATAGAATTGTACCAAATCAACATGTTGTACATCTTAGACCTACACAATGTTGTATGTCAATTATACCTCAATAGGGTCAGGAGAAAAAAAAAAAAAAAGAAAGGCAAAAAGAAAAAGACTGAAATCGCCAGAGCTGGAAACCGTGTGGTTCCTTGTAGAGGTACACAGTTTGGAATGAGTGGAGGCCAAGTTCTGCCTGCCGTGCAGGAGCAGAAAGGAAGGAGGAAGGCTACCTTCTGGAAATAATGATCTCGTGGGGGCTCCACTGCTTGCAAAGTATGTGAAAAATCGTCAACAATCATCTCATTTCCATATATACTTTTACTCTGCCAGGATTTTAAAAATCGTGTTTCCTGCACGTACCTCTGAGGTCTGGGCAAAAATGCATACATAGCTCTAGGAGGATATGCTTAAAGCCATATGTACATACATATAAATATATATGGGTTAGAATAATTGATCATACGGAGATCTGGATTTTCTCCCCCAATTCCCTATACTCCACAGAAACAAACAAGGCAAAATATTGACTCACGAAGTTCTCATTCAATCTTAAAAATCTGGGTGACATCAAGATATAAACCGCAGTGGCTTCGTGCTGTTCATGAGCTCATCTAACCTCTTGACTGAATTACAGCTTTATAATCCTACCCTTTTCTATTTATTGCCTTATGTACAGCACTCCATTATCTAGAGTGCTGTCAGGAAAAACAAAACAAAACAAAAGAGCAACAACAAAAAAAACCAACCCTTCCCAGCTGCCATATTACCCTAATCACAATTCTTTTCTTACCTTGCCCACTCTGGGCCATGGGTTGGGGGGAAGGAGAGATCTGATGTTTCAGTGACAACTAGAAGAAGGTGCTGGACATTTCTTCCCTGCTCTTGGTCAGCATGATGAGTCCCGTTCACTCTCCACCTCGCCCGAGCCTGTATTAACCCAGCGTGGAATATGGCAATTTCCTAAGCCATGGTCATTAAAGTAAATACTGTTTCTCCCCATAAGGCTCCCTTTAGCTGCTGTGTTCCTTGTGCTTGTTTATTTCATGATACCTCATGCCAGATATTTTAGAGACAGTGCTCCAATGCAAATGGCCAAACAGCTAGACGGTGAAATGCGGGCGCTCCCATCCATCAGGGGAAGGAGTTCGCTGCGGGGGGGGAGGGGGGGGAGGTTGTGTTTTGTATTTGTTTTACATTCATTATGTGTTTCTTGCTGAGCCTGCCTTTCCCACAAACATTGACGGCTGAGCTAATGACTCTCTATTAACACCAATTCGTGGGGGCGATGGTGCATCTTCGGAAAGTACTTATAAACACTATTAAAAGATTTGGCTTTACGGTGATGGCAAATCCCGCCAGATGTGCTGTTGTGTTGTTAGACAAAGGCATTCTTGAAAAGGTTTCTAGGTATCGTTTAAAAAGTCATCTTTTATTGGGCTGCCTAGCAAGATGCCCCGTTAAGTACTGAGAACCCATAAGAGGTTTGAGTTCCGATAAAGAACGTGTTACCAGATGGCAGCAGTAATTACCCTGTCCCCAAACTCAAATTGTATTTACCCTGCCTTTTGCCTACAAAGTTGCCAATGCGGTACCCAGCTTTTCCACCGGAGCACAGCAGGTCGTATTTCCTGCTGGCACGGATATTAATGAGTGGGTGCTTTTATTAACGGTGTAAGACAAGAATATTTCAATCTTGTTGTTACACCTGCTGCCTGATATAGATCATAAAGGACAAGGATAAAATTTAATTTGCAATAACTCTTTGGAGCCAGAGTAATGCTTGCCCAGGAGTTCCTTGTCAGAGCATTGTGGCTTTTCATTAAGAACCCAGCCACTAAATTCTTTTCAACTCTGGCAGAAGCAGCCAGAGAACACTTTGGGAGCTCTATAAAAGGCATTCTCCTAATCTTCAAACCATTGGAAAGACTCTTTAGCATCTGTTAAAATATTTTTCCCTTCTAATCTGCCTGAAACTAATAGGGAGAAAATTCTGAGATGTTTCTTAATTAAGCAATAAGAGATGGTGGAGGGTGGTCTGTGCTGAGTTAATCACAGTTGTAAAGCATGAAAAAAAGGAAAAGAGTTAAGTACCCCTAAATCCTTGGGCATCTCATTTCCCTCTCAATGTGCCTTATTGCTGTTATTAAGAAGTCTTTTTTTATTTCAGGAGAGGAAGATCCAAATTCGGGAAAGCTCAAGTGTAAGGGGCAGTGAGTCAGGCAGAAAAAAACAGCAAAATCCCCTGCTTCGGCCCCGGGGGGGGGGGGGGGGGGGGAAGGGGGGTCGAAGCGGGGGGGGGGGGGGGGGGGACAGTGGGGTGCTTCACTCTGCTATCTTTTAGCCCCCTGGCTGCTGGGAGTGGTCTGCAGGACTGCCTCCTTGGCTAGGAAGGAAATGCTACCAGGAGAACTACGGGGTATCAGGCACCAGGGAAGTCCCCAGCTTCACTAAGGGGCCAGAGCCAGCTTTTCCTGACCCCATTCTTTGCGGGATTCCGAGGTTGTAGTCATCAACACGCAGCTGGTGAAGCAGGCAGTGTGAGAGCTGAAATCTCCCTCCCCAAAACCAGTGTGCAAACTTCCCTTTAAAACCCCTGAAAAGGTGAGCACCTAAACCTTTAAACCTACCTCCTAGTCCCTAGGATTCCGAATCCCCACAAACTCCTTTCCCGGCAAATCCAGAGCTTACCCGAGAAGAAGGGCAACTCAAACTTGCTCTCTCTTCAGGCCATTAAGCCGGGAGTCCTTCCTCCTCTTTGTTCAACCCCGAGACCAACCCTAGGAACTAACTCTGGAAAAGTCTTTCGCCTTGTTGCAAGCGCTTCTCCTCTCCGTGAAAAATGTGCCCGTCCGGAGTTAGAGCGACTGTGATGGAGCGGCTTGTTAGCGACCGCGTGGACAGCGAGGACAACAACCTGTGTCTGCTCTGCCGTCTCACCGTGAACTTCATCCTCAGGAGAATTGGATGGAATGAGGGCGCCCCGCTGCCCTGGCGCTGCCTGCTGTTTATCTTTCCACTTTCATTGACATTTTGTTCTGTGAAGACAGCAAAATCTGTCGGCTTGAAATCCGATATTAAATACCAGAATTAAGTACGTAACGGGTGTTTTTGCACTTCTCCCCCACACAATTGACCCTTGCAATTTGCAGATGGCATTCTTTGCAGATTTACCGACTTGCTAAAATTTACTGTAACCCCTGAATTTGCCCTGAAGTGTTTCCATGGTCGTTCACAGACGTGCACATACACCAATCAGTGAAAATACTGAGACACGGACATATGCATCCCACGTGAGGAAGGACAAGGTGACACTCTATGTTTTCATATCAGCTCTCCTACTAAAAACAAGTGTCATTTTCGCAGTCTATTTAGTGCTGTGTTTTCACATTTTTGTGCTCTTTGTTGGTGATTTTGCTGTTTAAATGGCTCTGATGCATGGTGCTGAAGTGCTATGTGACTTTTTTTTTAATGATTTTATTTATTTATTTGACAGACAGAGATCACAAGTAGGCAGAGAGGCAGGCAGAGAGAGAGAGGAAGGGACGCGGGCTCTGCTCAGCAGAGAGCCCGACTCGGGGCTCGATCCCAGCACCCTGGGATCATGACCTGAGCCGAAGGCAGAGGCTTTAACCCACTGAGCCACCCAGGCGCCCCAACTATGTGACATTCTTAGACTCAAGAAGTCTTTGATGTGTCTTCCAGAGAAAATAACATGTGTTAGGTAAGCTTCATTCAGGCATGTTGTAGTGTTTTTGACTGTGAGTCTGAGGTTAATGAATCAACAGTTTATATTGAATAAGATGTCTCAATGCAGAAACACACATGAAACAAAATTGCATATTGATCCATTGATGAAAATGTTGTGGCCAGGGGCTTGTAGGAATCTTACCTTGTATTCCCCCAGAGGCAATAATTCAGCTTTCCCTAATTCGGGGTTTGCTGCAACTTTGTAGAACATAACGACCATGAATAATAACTGACTATATATAATGAGAATTGTTTACTTCAGCTCAAAACCAGTTGGCCTCCCTGGTGAATTTCATTAAATACTTAAAGAAAAATTAATACCAATCCGTCTCAAACTCTTCCAAAAAATCAAAGAGGAGGGAACACTCCCAAACTCATTTTATGAGGTATCATTATCCTGATACCAAAACCAGGGAAAAAACACTGTTAGAAAGGAAAACTATAGGCCCAGATCCCCGATGAATGCAGATGCAAAAATTCTCAACCAAATACTAACACACCAAACTCAGCAGCACATTAAAAGGACCATTCACTATGATCAGATGAAATCTATCCCTGGGAAGCAAGGATGGTTCAATGTATGCAAACCAACCAATGTGATATATTGCATTAATAGAATGAAAGAAAGGAATCATAGGTCATCTCAAAAAATGGAAAAAAAAAAGCATTTGACAAAATCCAAACATGCATTCATCCATTCATAATAAAAACTCTTCACAAATTAGGGATAAAAGGAACATATCTCAACATAATAACAGTTGTTAACAATAATAACAGTTAATAATAATGTTGACAAGCTCACTGCTAACATCAATGGTGGAAGAATGAAAGCTTTTCCTCTAAGATCAGGAACAAGACAAGGGTGCCCACTCTCACCACTCCTCTTCAACTTAGTACTGGAGTCTTAGCTAGAGCAATCAGGCAAGAAAAGGAAATAAAAAGCATAAGCATTGGGAAGGAAGAAGTAAAACTGTCTCTATTTGCAGACAACATGATTTTACATTCAGAAACTTCTAACGACTCACACAAAAAACTGCTAGATCTAATCAGTGGTTTCAAAAAAGTTGCAGGATATAAAATTAACATATAAAAATCAGTAACAGTTCTATACACTAACAATTAAACTTTTGAGAAAGAAATTGGTCCCATTTACAATGATATCAAAAAGAATAACATACTTAGGAATAAATTCAACTAAGAAGGTGAAAGATCTGTACATGGAAATGGAAGGTATCCCATGTTCATGAACTGGAAGAATTAATATTATTAAAATGTGAATACTGCTGAAACCCATCTATAGATTCAGGGCAATGTCTATCAAGATTCTAAAGGCATTTTTTACAAAAGTAGAAAAAAAACTCCTAAAATTTACATAGAACTTAAAAAGACCCCAAGTAGTCAAAGAAATCCTGAAAAGGAAGAACAAAGCAGGAGGCATTACAGTTCCTGATTTTAAGTTTTCCTGTAAAGCTATAGTCATCAAAACAGTATGTCACTGGCATAAAAACAGGCAAATAGATCAGTGGAACAGTATGGTGAGCCCAGAAATAAATCCAAGCATATACGGCCAACTGGTATTTTCAAAAGGAACCAAGAATACTCAATGGAGAAGAAACAGTCTCTTCAATAAATAGTCATGGGATAATTGGATATTCACATGTAAAAGAATTTTGTACCATTCACAAAAATTAACTCAAAATGGATTGAAGACTTAAGTTAAACATGAAATGGTGAAACTCCTAGAAGAGAATATGGGGAAAAAAACTCCTTGACATAGGTTTTGTCAATGATTTTTTAGATATGACACCTAAAACACAAGTGACAAAATAAAAAATAAACAAGTGGGACTATATCAAACTAAAAAAGCTTTTGCACAGCATAAGAAACCATTGACAAAGTAAAAAGACAACCTAACCCTACAGAATGGGAGAAAATACTTGCATACCATATATCTGATAAGAGATTAATAGCTATGGGGCACCTGGGTGTCTCAGTGGGTTAAGTCTCTGCCTTTGGCTCAGGTCACCATCCCAGAATCCTGGGATCGAGCCCCGCATCGGGCTCTCTGCTCAGCGGGGAGCCTGCTTCCCCCTCTCTCTCTGCCTGCCTCTCTGCCTACTTGTGATTTCTGTCTATCAAATAAATAAACAGAATCTTCAAAAAAAAAAAGATTAATATCTAAAACATATAAAGAACGCATACAACTCAAAAGCAAAAACAAACAAAAAACCCCACATAGCCCCCCTCAAAAAAACAAATAATTCAATTTAAAAATAGCAAAAGGCCTGTTTCTCCAAAGAAGATCTACAAAAAGCCAATAGATCCTTGAAAAGATGGTCAATATCACTTGTCATTAGGGAAATGTAAATTAAAAGCACAATGAGACATCACCTCCTATCTGCCAGAATGACTATCATCAGAAAGACAAAAGATAACAGAAGCCCGTGTGGAAGTGGAGAGAAGAGAGCCCCTGTGCACTTAGAAGTGACTAGAAATTGGTGAAGTCCCTATAAAAACAGTACAAAATGGCCTCAAAAAAAAAAAAAAGAAGAAAAAATAAAATTATCATATAGTCCAGCAATTCCACTTCTGCGAATATATCCAAAGGCAACAGACACACGAACTCAAAGAGATATCTACACCCACGTGATCTTAGCAGTGTTATTTACAATAGCCAAGACATGGAAACACTCTAGTTTCCATCAGTGGATAAATACTGTGTTTTATCAGTACCAGAGCATATCCTCCAGCTGAAAAAAACAAAAGCAAACAAACAAACAAACAAACAAAAAAACACAACAAAAAAAATCCTACCGTTGGCGACAACACAGATGGATCTCAACCGCACGATGCTAAGTAAGATACATCAGACAGACAAAGATGAATACTATATGAACTCACTTACTCTAAAAACAAAATGAAACTCACAGAAACAGAGCTCAGACTTGTGGTTAGCAGAGATGGAGGGTGGAAAGGAGAAGTGGAGGAAAGTGGTCAAAAGGTTGAAACCTCCTGTTCTAAGATAAGTAAGTACTCAGTATAGAATGTCCAACTTGTATGGCTGCATGTACAAAGCAAAGCTGTGAAGAGAGGAAATCCTAAGAGTTCTGAGCACAAGGAGAAAAAAAATATTTCCTTTCTTTTTTTTCTTTTTATGATGTCTACATGACAAGATGGCAGTCAGCCATACCTGTTGTGGTTGGTCACTTCCAGGTATGTGTCATCAAACCAAAAAAAGAATTGCTTACTTTGTACTCTCCCCTCTCAGCGGGCTTGAACTGAAGCTGGTAACACGGCAGTGGTTCTGAGGTGAAGTCCCACCCATTTTAGGGAAGGGGTATCCTTCTAGCCTGCTCCCTGACATCTGAGATGACACAGATTTTTAAAAATGTCTTTTGATCTGGCCCACAACCGGGCTTCTCTAAGGCAACTTTCCCTCCATAACATGTGGTGTTCTGATGTCAGTACCTGAGACCACTTGAGTGCAGGGGGGCCCTGCCTGAGGCTTTTGACAAGCTTTGGCCAGAACCGCAGCCCTGAGGGCTGAGAAAATCAATACCTTGGCTTGCCTCTATCCCTGCTCTAAGGCATATGAGAGACAGAAGTGAACCATCATAAGGAATATTCGAACATGTTCTTCTAGGGTCCTGCTGGCCTGCAGACTCCACTGATGCCCTGCGTGCCTTTGAAGAACACCGAATCTCTCTCCGACCTCAGCCAGCTCCCCACGCAGGTGCAGCTGCGGAATGTGCCAAGTCCACCGCACAGAGAAAACGTGGGGTGCCTCATGCATGGAAAAGGTACAGCTCTCAGCGCTCAGATAGAAACAGTTTTCCTTTCTTCCATGATCTCTGTCCCAACTCATCATGGTGTTTTGTTTTGTTTTTTATTTTGCTATTGAATGCTGTTCCTAGTTTTAAAAGAATTAAAATACAGCATGAGTTTTATTGGTCATCTTTATACTTACTTTACACTGACAGTTTGAAATGAAAATACAAGCACATTTCACTCTCATGTGGAAACCATCGAAATTAGATAATCTGTACTTCTTAGCTGGTATATTTGTAATCTGTTCTTACCGAGACAGAGAAAACACTACACCAGACCAACTCAACTCTTTCCATCTCACTTCTCTCTCTCTCTCTCTCTCTTTTTTGTAAGATTTTATTTATTTATTTGACAGGGTGGCGGCTGTGGAACATGAGCCAGTGGGGAGGCAGAGGAAGAAGGAGAAGCAGACTCCCCACGGAGCTTAGGACACAATCCAGGAGCCCTGTGATCGTGACCTGAGCCAAAGGCAGCTGCCTAACGATTGAGCCACCTCGACTCCCCTCCATTTCACTTCTTGATTCTCACACCTTCCATCAACATCCTCTACCTTCGGCTTCCTGGCAAGAAGGAAAGCCAGGAGGAAAAGGAGCTATGGGCGGCTCTGCTCTTGCCTTTCCTTCCAGGTCCTCCCTGAGGGTGAGTGCTTGCCGAATAGCAAAGTAACACAAGTAAGAAACGCTATGAAGAGGTTCACTGGCCATTTGTGTTACTTAGAACACCATCACCCCCTTTCTGCATTCCAAGCGAGTTCGCACTCAAGTGACGGTGTGGCCCTTGGGGCCAGCAGGGCTCCGATTCACCAGTCCCAGGGTGTCTCATGCTTGTGGGTCTCCACCTTGGGTCTTGCTGGGTTTCGAGTGGGGACACAGGAAGTTTGTGCTCATGGGCCATCCCCAAGGTGATAGGAGAAATCAGGGACAAGGCACAGCAGACATACATAGCTTGCCTCGCTTCTCTCCTGTGCGTGTTGTGCCTCCCATCAGACTTCACATATAAACCTCAAGTTCAAAGGTCAAATTTTTAGGAACTTCAAGATGGTGACAACAGAGCATTGAAGTGAGCACAGGCCCCTTTAGAGCACAGGACTCTGTGTGGTGCAGGTCATACACCCATGATGCTGGCCTGTGCACCCAGACTGGGCTGGGCCAAGTGCAGCTTCTAGAGTTATGTATGGAAGACATTCACTACCCAGGCAGGGAAGTTGTGAAAATAAGGACCCATTTCCTGGAGAATAAGGAACCCTTGGAATAATGAATGTGGTCATCCAGTCTGGTTGGGTTTAACCAAAAGGAAGCTCTGGGCCTTAACTGAGGGCTCATTGAGTGAATTTCAGGAAGTCCTTTGAGAAGGCACTCACATGATCTCTTTTACAAAAAAAAAAAAAAAAGAAAGAAAGAAAGAAATCTGAGAAAAAAATCTGAGGTCTGAGTATGAGTGAGGAGAAACACAGATGAGCTCAGTGCTGGAAATACTTTAGAGATGAGCATGAGCAAGGTTTTCAAGACCCACGGGGCCTACAGGCAGTGGTTTGAGAAAAAGGGGATCTCCAGTGTGCACAGCAGAAAACAGCTCAAATGCCTGACCGAAGTGGGAGCAAGCTGGTAAAGAGGACAAGAGAAGGAAGAAAGGAGGGAGAAATCCTCTTTTGGAAGCAGCCACGGGAGTACCTTTGAGAAGGGAAGATAGATTATCTGTAAGGTACTGTTGTTTGAACTCTGAAGGCAGGAATCTGAGTCCAAACTTTAGAAAATAAGTGGAAGTCAACTGCCAGGAACAGTGAACGCGGGGAGTGAGGAAGAGGATCGGGGAGCATGTTGGCAGGGGACTCTGAAGCCTGTGTGCAACGGAGCCAGCAATGGTTACTAAATGAGGGTTCGGGTTTGCAGATTTCAAGTGTCATTCCAAGATCATTTGTGTTTCTATTTGAAACCGACTGCCAGGCACCGCGACGGTCATCCCCAGGATACCCAGGTCCTGGTTTCATGCAGCTGCGTCTTCCCTTTCCCTTGGGTGTGTGTGGCACCTGTGATGTGTTTCTAACCACTAGAAAACAACAAAAGTGAGAGGAAGTGTATGGCTGCATATGTGAGATTACATTCTATAGGACCGAAATGTCTGTCCTGTGGAAGGTCTCTCTCCCATGCTGGCTTTGGGAAACAGCAGCATGTTGATAAGGGGTGGGGGGTGGTGAGGAACTGAGGACAAGAGAGTGGAGCCAGCCTTCCCCCAGTTCAGCATCAACATAAACTCTATGACCTATAAAAGCAAAGGTGAGCTTTCTGAAGTTCTGAACCCATGTACTGGTCATCCACTACTGCGTAACAAATGAACACCCACACAGAAAATAGCACATAGTCATCACTGCATGGTTTCTGCGGGTGTGGCTCAGACCTGGGTGGCAGTCTTATGAGTGCCAGAGCAGAAGCCCCAGTCATGCTTTGTTGCCCTCCAGACCCCTAGGAACTAGGGAGTAAGTGTGTCCTCTCTGGTGGTTTCATCCTTCCCATCATCCTGACCTCTGGACCATGTTGCAGGTTCTGTCACATTTGCGTCAGTGGCTTGGTGGTCACCTCCCGCAGATGAGTTCCCAGACCAGCAGTTTCAGCTCTGAACTTCCTCCCGAGTGCCAACTTCCATCTTGGACTCTCCAAATTAGTGACTTTAGGAAATTAAACTGTAATCACCTAGTCATTCGAGTATTTAACCAATGTTTGCTAAGTGAATTCTCTGTTCCAGGCACTGTTCTGGGCCCTGGAAATGAACAAACATCTCTACCTTTATGCCACTTATTTTCTAGTGTGGGAGGAGACGGACACTGAATGTATGTTGGATACATTAAAGCTACACAGAAAAAAGTAAATGATAAGAGGGATATAAAGTGCCAACATGAGGAGCTGAAATTTTATACACGGCGGACAGTGAGGTCTCACTAAGAAGGTGACTTTGGCATAAAATCATGTGGCATGTGTCAAGGAAGAAAGAGAGAGAACAGTAAGTGCAAAGGCCCTGAGGCAGAGGGTGCTATTTTAGCAACAGGTACGAAACCCATGTGGCTAACAAAGAATAACCAAGACAGGGAGAGTGATAGGAGATGAAGTCAAAGAGGGAAGGAAAGGGACAGATTTTGTGGGTCTCGTATGTCATTGTAAGGTTTTGACTCACAGTGAGATGGGTGTGAATGGAAGATTTTGAATGGGGCTTGCTGTCATGATAGACAGTATGGGGATAGACGAGAAGGGGATGAGAGTGAAAGTAGGACTTGCTTATTCACTTCTAGAACAACATCAGACAAACTTATTGGTCAAAAAATAAATGCTTAACACTTGAAAGTTGTCAAACCTATTGATCTTGTACAATTTTTTAAATTAAGGCTAAGTCTTAAAAATACTTTCTAAATGTGGTGGGGTAATTAGAAATGGTCTTCCCTACCATTGCATTCTAAAGATAATTAACTGACATTTTCTTCTACACTCTCACAATCCCATTTCTTAAATTTGAATTTTCATCTATCTGCCATCTATTTGGGTGAAAGGAATACAATTAGGAAACCAGTTTTATAATTTTCCAAATGACTAGTCATCCGTCCAAGCTCTGCTTATTATATAATCGAACTTTCTCCTACTGAAAATCTGATGAGATTTAGTTCTTATTCTGACATAAATATGAGCTATTGATAAGAACCATTCCTTATGCCTACTTGGTCATCATAGCTATAGCCCCAAACTGAGGCATCTATGTCTCGTATAAGGTTGTTGATTCATGATCACTACCTAAACTACCTGCTAACACAGTGACTAACAGTTCTATCTCTTACTTTTCATCGCCAACAATTACTCCCTGTGATTAAACATTTAGGAGAATGAAATAGGGAAAGACAGAAACAGCACGAGTCACAAACTTTCCCCCAGTCTACATGGGAACAGACTTGAATGTTTAATATCCCTCTGCCTCTACTCCCCAGGATGAGAAAGCAAACAAAAAGTTAGGTACAAGGAAAACTTTTTTCTTTCCCTCCATCTTCCAATGCTGTGAAGTATTCTCATTTTAACTGAAAATGGGAGATGGGAAAAATTATGTAAAGAACTCACCAGGAAAGAAAGCCTATTGTGTAGTAGTCAAAGGAATTTTGTTAGAAATTCAGTAACCAGCATTTACAAAGTGGGGATGACTCTTGGGAGAGTCTGGACCAGACATCTGGGTTGAGTTACCTAACCAGATGTCCCACCAGAAGTTCAAAGTGTCGTCTTCTGTTTGGTTGATTTCGTGTTCTCTGCTTCAAAGAAAGGGATGCCTGAACCTCACCTGTGTGACACCTGTGTGTCATCTTCCTTAAAGAAGATGAGTCACTGAATGTGGGTCTCCATGGCAGTGGATGTGGGGCCCCATGAAAGCCAAGTTCAGCTTCTTTCGGAAGTAAGAGTCAGTGGTGCCACTGTCCCAGGAAAGACTGTGTTCGGACACCTGGAGCTCTAAAGCTTATAAAGGGGAAACACTCTCCTTCCCCCGCAGGGAAAGGGACAGGGAGTTCAGAAACAAGACTGGTCTGATGTCCAGCCCTACATTCCTGGGGCAGCTGGTCCCCGGGGAGAGGCATGCATGTGTTAACAAAGGACTAGCACCCAACTTCAGTCCATGCAAAGGAAAAGGGAGGGAGCCCTTCAAAAGACAACAGTGGACGAGGGTGCACAGATCCTTTCAATAAAGAGTGGGCCAGGATGTGGTCAGAGGGTCCAAGCTCCCCGTTATAAATAAGTGGCAGGAGTGTAACATACAACATGATCACCGTAGATAACAATGCCTTATGGTTTATTTCAAAGTTGCTAAGAGAGCAAATCCTGAAAGGTCTCATTACAAGGAAAGAAAACTTTTTTTTTTTTTTTTAGATCTCTATATGAGAAAATGGGTCCTAAGAAGACTCATAATTATTTCATAATATGTCTAACTCAAGTTATTGTACTGTACACCTTATACTTGCAATGTGCTGTATGCCAATAATATCTCAATAAACTGAAAGGGGGGAGACATGGAGCCTGAGAAAAGGGGCTAAAAATGTCAAGTAGTTACAACAGGATCTGTCTGGCCAACTATGCCTGAAATAACCATCTGTCTCTTGACAGAAGTTTCCAGAACCCTTCCTCAAAACAACAAATATGGTTTTATTACCACAAAATTGAAAAATATGTGTAAAACTGTGGTTTTTATCTAATGGAAAGTAAATAAAATATTAAAGACAACTAAATTCAATTATGATTTCAAATGACTGGCCTTGCAGCCAGCAAGATTTGGATGAGTAAAAAATTTATAAAGATGTAATAAATTTATAAATTTATTTCATAAATCATCCCTTGATATGTTCCATAAAATTGTTTTCTTTTAATTTTAGGAAAGTCAATGTTTTATCATTTCAATTTCACATAATTTATGTTCCGTTGATAGTAAAGATTGGAAACTTAAAAATACAATATAATCATACTTAAAATATTCAATATTTTCATAAATTTTCATAAAACTTCAAAGTAAACATAAATTTTAAATTATTTTTCCATTTTGTTTCAAAAACTTTTTGTTCTACCATAGTCAAAATGTGTCAGATTTTAAAAAATAAATATGTTAACTAATTAAACTCAAATTTAAGTCAAAGCTACATAAAAGTCAAATTTGTATTTACTTTTAAACATTTAATAAAACTTTTAAAAATATTTTTGTAACATTAATGAAAAGTGGACCAGTGTGATTGGCTGAATTGTTTGCAACCAGTTTTTTTTAAAATCCACACGTGGAATCCTGAGAAGCAATAGGAAAAACAATTAACAAATTGCCAGTGCTTTCTCCCTCAGGGATGAAGTCCAACTGAAGGCTATGTAAGTCCTGACCGATTTGAGCAATTCAAGAAAGGGGGAAGCCCAAGATGGAAATCCTGAATTTCTTCCTAGATAGTCATATCATATAACTGGAAAAAAAAAGAAACATGATCCTTGCTGGACCCTGAGGTTACAACTTCAGTCATGCCTACTATTTTTGGAAAGAGGCTTTTTAATAAAGTTAGGAATATAATTTCTATCTGTTAATTGAATTGGAAACAGTGATGAGTTATAAAGGAGTCAAGTTGTATTTGTTTTGTTTCTTTAATTTCTGTTCAGTACGTATATAATGGGCGGCGATGAAGTTTATTTTCTTACATTTAACAGTTTAAATACATGGACATTACTTTGATAGACTGAAGAGCCTAATGAAACAGAGTAGTCTGGGGCTAGGATCGCAGGTTAAATTCAGCCTTGGCCAGGGGCACCTGGGTGGTTTGGTCAGTTAAGCAGAGGATTCTTGATTTCTGCTCAGGTCCTGATCTCTGGGGGTTGTGAGATTGAGACCAACATTGGGTTCACACTCAATAGGGAGTCTGCTTGGGATTCTCTTTCTGCCTCTCCTTCTGCTCCTACCTCCTCGCTCGCTCTCTCTCAACTAAATAAATAAATCTTTATAAATAAATAGATAGCTAGCTAGCCTTGGCCAGATACTGTTCACCAGATAGCAGCCAAATCTAATTCTAATGATGATAAATGTCCAAAGAGGCTAAAGTTGAAAGCCCAGCAGGAAAGATACATTCCCAGGGAGCGAAACGTATTTCTAAAAATTTTAAGTAACACCTCGCCATTTCCACATAATGTCTGATGATGTATTTTCAGGGTTTTTATTATTCTTTCTATTCTTTTCTTTTGCAACGAAACCCACAGTTAACCAGCTTATGTCCTGCTGGGGTTAAATCTATCTATCCCCACTTGATTTCCATCTTTCACCCACGTGTATTACACTTGTGAAACTTACCACTGGTGTTCATTTCTTTGTTTGTTTGCTTTTGTTTGCCAGTCGCTTTGCTAAAATATTAAGGAGTAAACATGAAATTAAATATTCAAATCCATCAGTACACAAATAGTGCAGGGAGAAGAACCTAAAAAGTCTGCGGAAACTGAGATGGTGCCTGGCAGCCCCTGCCCCACCTCCCCTGCCACGTGATGTGGCACACAATTTCCTTTGGTTCAATGACCAATAGGCAGATCCCATGTAAGGCAGTCTAAGGGTATCGATGCATGATTTGGGGAAGAATGTTCTACAGCAGTCAGGTATGTGAAAGACACAGACAAAATATGGAAAAACAAAAAATGACCTCTGGAAATTTGAAATGATACACTGCAACTTTCAAATATCCCAACCTGTGCAAGTAGGAGGGGCAGGTGGCTCAGCAGGGGGCGTGGTCTGCAAGGTCTCGGGCTCCAGACCCAGAGAGGTGGGAGGTAGTCAACCCTTTCCCTCCTCACTGTTCAGTCCCCTTCTTTTTCTCTCCCACCTCAAAGCAAACCAAAGGGGCCATCTACGGAAAGGGCAGGTCTGAGGATCCCAGCTCTGTCTGCGGTGAATCCAGCTTGAGCCTGCCAGTAAAGTTCAGGTCTCAGAAAAGAGCAGGAAACTGGGAACATTTGCTCTGGCTTCAGAAGGGGGAAATGCGAAATTGGTAATGAAGCAGAAGCACCATGTCAATTGCTTAAAGTTCACTCACATTTAACATTTCACACACCATTTACATTCCTGCTCTCTCTCCACCAAGTGAAAAAGGCAGTGCTGCCCTTTGGGGCTTAGCGGGATGGCTGGCCTCCTTGAAGCGCCCCTCTCTGTCGCTTTCTCCCTTCCGCGCTTTCCTGACTCAGTGGTGAGAGGTCTTCATGCCGGTTGAAACCATCTGTGGCTCAGTGACACCCGGTCCCCAACGGAGCACCAAGAACTCGCACAGACCCTTCTAGTGGGAAAGAGCAAGGACCCCCCAGCAGAGGCCAGCTTAGTGTTGCAGGTAACTTCTCAGACCCCGCAGAGCCAGCTTTTGCGTTTCGGTGCTGCGATCGCCTGGCTGGATCCGTGGGATTTCACCTGCCGCACTGGTGTCACACACCGGGCTTTCCAAAGGGACCTGACAAGTGACTTCGACCTTGACAGAGCGACTTCTCTGTTCCAGGCTGTTATAGGCTGAATTTTAGGCTGAATTTTGCCCCCCCCCCCCCCGTTTATATGTTGAAATTCCAGCCCAGGGTCCCTCAGAATAGAACCATATGTGGAGATAGGGCGTTTAAAGGGGATGATTAAGTTACAATGAGGCAATTAGGGGGTCCCAATGCCATGGGACTGGTGTCCTTAGAGGAAGAGGAAATGTAGACACCAAAAGGGAGACACCAGACCGCGAGCAGAAGTGGCAGGAGAGCAGTTGTCTTCAAGCCAAGGAGAGAGTCGTGGCATGAAACCAACTCGCCGGGCACCTTGGTCTTCTACCTCCAGTGTCCAGAACTGGGAGGAAATAAATTCCTCCTGTTTGGACCACCCAGTGTAACACACAGGCAGGGGTGTGAAGAACTTACATATATGAACTCAACTCACACATCCATGTGTGCAGGGAGAGGGAGAAACACTATTAGTATCCTTTTGCAGGCAAGGAAACAAAAGCCCAGAATAGGTAAAAATTAAAATTTAGAAATAAAGATTAGGCAGCAAATAAGAGATCAAGTTGGGATTTTAATCCCGGACAGTATATGGCCTCTTCATGCAGAGGCCATATACTGAATGCACCCCTATACTGTAGGGCCCCCTACCTTAAGAGGAGCCCTTGCTTCCCCACCAATGTCTTTCTTGCAATCGTTAAGGAACAAAGAAAAAAATTTTATCCAATAAAGGCATAATTATGGTGTCTGAAAATAAGGAAACTGGCTCCTCTTCTTTCTCACTTCATTTTTTTTCCTAAATATTTTTAGTTTTATTTATTTGAGAGAGAGGGAGTCAGAGAGAGGGAGAACAAGTGGGGGTGGGGGGAGCAGGAGCAGAGAGGGGGAGGAAGAAGCAGATTCCTTACTGAGCAAGGAGCCTGACTCAGGGCTCTATCCCAGGACCCCAGGATCCACCAACCTAGGAGCTGACTCAGAAGGCAGATGCTTAACTGACTGAGCCACCCAGGTGCTCCTCTCACTTTATTGTTGAATTCCCTGAAAATGGGGAGCTGCTTGGCTCACTCAGTTAAGCATCTGACTCTTGGTTTCAGCTCACGTGATGATTTCCCAGTTGTGGATCGAGTCCCCACAGTGGGCTCTGCAGTCAGTGCAGAATCTGCTTTAGAGTCTTTGTCCCTCTCCCTTCCACTCTCAAATAAATAAATAAGTAAATGAAATCTTTCTTAAAAATTTCCTGATGATGAGTTTATCTTCATATTGTAAGAGAAACTCAAGCTTAAACTGGCCTAAATTTAAAAAAAAAAAAAAAGAAAAGAAAGAAAAAGAAAAAAAGTGCCCTCTCACCTTCGAACTTTCCCTCAAGGAGACAAAATGGCTGCTGTGATTCCGGACTTCATGTCTTCACACTGTAACACTCGGGCGTAAGACTTTGTCTTTGGGCTTTACTTCCCAGAAACCAGCAAAGATTCCTTTCCAATGTTAAGGTTTTCAGTTCTACATTCGTGGCTGGAACACTGCAGCCAGAGGTATGGGATAGAGTCATTGACTTAAGACAATAAGTTTTCCACCCAAAATGCAGAGCTGAGGGTCTCAGGATGGAGATGGGAGAGACTCCTGGATAACTTGTTAAATAAAGGTTTCCAGGGGCTGGGGAGAGTGGAGAATGAGGGATTATTGTTTAGCAGGCACAGGGTTTCTGTTTGGGATGACCACAAAGCTCGGGAAACTGTTGGTGGTGACAGTGTACAGCATTGTGGATGTACTTAATGCAACTGAGCTGGACATTTAAACGTGGTTAAAACAGCAAACTGTATGTTATCTATATTTCACTGCAAAAAAATTAATCTAGAAAATAAAATTTAAAACTTTCTTAATGCATTTCCCTTGCATGTCAGCTGAAGCCAGTTGGTATTTCATCCCTGAAGTGCCCCTCTGCCATTGAAAATAGCCCTTGGAGGGCACCTGGGTGGTTCAGTGGGTTAAGCCTCTGCCTTCGGCTCAGGACATGATCTCAGGGTCCTGGGATCGAGCCCCGCATTGGGCTCTCTGCTCAGCGGGGAGCCTGCTTCCCCCACTCTCTCTGTCTGCTGCTCTGCCTACTTGTGATCTCTGTCTGTCAAATAAATAAATAAAATCTTAAAAAGAAGAAGAAGAAGAAATCCCCAGACTGTTTTCCAAAGTGGCTGCACCAACTTGCATTGCCACCAACAGTGTAAGGGGGTTCCCCTTTCTCCACATTCTCTCCAGCACTTGTTTACTATCTTGTTGATTTTGGCCATTCTAACTGGTGTACAGTGGTACCTCAATGTGGTTTTGATTTGACTCTCCCTGATGGCTAATGATGATGAACCTTTTTTATGTCTCTGTTAGCCATTTGTATGTCTTCTTTGGAGAAGTGTCTGTTCATGTCTTCTGCCCATTTTTTTTATGTGATTATCTGTTTCGTGTGTGTTGAGTTTGAGGAATTATGCTCCATCAGAAAGGATGAATACCCAACTTTTGTATCAACATGGACGGGACTAGAGGAGATTATGCTGAGTGAAATAAGTCAAGCAGAGAGAGTCAATTATCATATGGTTTCACTTACTTGTGGAGCATAAGGAATAACATGGAGGAAATCGGGAGTTGGAGAGGAGAAGTAAGTTGGGGGAATGGGAGATGGACCGTGAGATACTGTGGACTCTGAGAGACAAACTGAGGGTTTTGGAGGGGAGGGGGTGGGGGGTTGGGTGAGCCTGGTGGTGGGTATTAAGGAGGGCATGTATTGCATGGAGCACTGGGTGTGGTGCATAAACAATGAATCTTGGAACACTGAAAAAAAATTAAAATTAAATTAAAAAAAAAAAAAGGAAGGAAGGAAGGAAAAGAAAATAGCCCTTGGGAACCTTCCCTAGCCACTGACCCAGGGCCAGGGCCAACGGGCATTAAAGGAAAGCTGCCAAACGTCAACACAGAATTATGCTCAGATTGTATTGAACACTGGCCTTTGACAGGGCTCAGGAAATACCGTGCTATTCATGGGGGCAGAGAACCCTTATCTTAGACTGCCAGATATTTCACACGGGGAGATAATTAAGGTCAAGTCTCATACTGGTGGTTTGAATGGGAAAAAATAGCGGGCTTTTTAACAGATATTTTCCAGTGGCACTTTTTAGCATAGGGAGGAAGGGAACAAGCTCCAGCTGTAAATGGAAAATGAGTTGCAGCATCTGTTTTGTCCTGTGTCTAAGTATAGTGAGGTTCACACGCAGACATCTCAGCCAAGCCCTCCAGAGAGTGAAGCTCTTGCCTTCTGACAGCTACAACAAAGGTGAGCAGATTGCTCTGGGATAAAACCCACGCCCGTTGCATCCTGTCACCGGCAAGTGGAAAACCAGGTCCGAGGCAGCCATCTAGCTGCAAGGTGAGTTCACTGTCATCTGACGTTCTGAGCAGCTGTTGTTCAAAAACAATGAATTTACATCCGCGACGGCCTGTGTCAATTTCAGAATGATTTTATCGCGCCTGCTCTTGTCACCGCTAAGCTGGAAAATGCAGACTGTGACATACTGAAGCAAAAAAGGGACAAATTTGCACGGAACTGGGCTGGAAGAGCCCTTTGATGGTTGGAGATGCCCGATGATGCTGTCAAGCACAGAAGACAGGGCACCGGGGACGCAGCAGATCTCCACTCCCCGAGGCTGACAGCAAACGATTTAGAGTCGGCACAAGATCAAAGAGTTGGGTCTATCTCAAGTAAAAGTGTTAGAAACACAAAGAAGCCGGCATCTTGATAAGAGGATATCAAGAGGCGAGAAGTGCACAGAGAGAAAGAAAACGACCTTGAGTCTGTAATGTGTTACAAGCCTCGGAATTGCAAAATGCCTGAAATGAAAAGAAAACGTGCAGCTCAAATGAGAATTGTGGAGCCGAAAAGGTTGGAAGTTGTAGGCTTGTCACAAAGAAGAGACAGGGGAACAATAGAGTTCCACAGGATTATGGCTGAGATTACATGTCTGTGTTCAAGGCTGATCACTTGCTTGCATAAGTAGGTCTGAAACTTGGAGCTCCGACACACATGTGTTTTAGCTGAGTGTACCTCCTTGGTGTCAAGCACAAGACTTTTTGAAACACAAATATTCTTTTAAGAAGAGAACTGATCCCTGGCAATGGTCAAGTCCTTGCTATTTAAAGAAGCAAATAAAAATACTGAAAATGAGACCTTCTGTAGAAACACTAATACGAAATTAACTGCTTTGGGAATTAGCTTATCTGCAAAGTGTGTCATATAATAATATGTCTTTCGGTGGGAAATATATTAATGATTCCCTTCGAGAGAGGGCTTCATCTCTGTCAGCATTCTAAGTGCTTCAAATCTGACTCCCCAATTTTTTTTTTTTTTTTTTCCTTTTTCCTACTTTCCATGCAAACAACTACCATTACCATGTCTGGAGTGAACACTGGAATGAACCACCAGAGAAAGAGTAACAGGTAGATCCAGCTGGGAAATTTGGAGCATCCATTTTTCTCACGTAAAGATAACATCTCAGAGGGGCGCCTGGGTGGCTCAGTGGGTTAAGCCTCTGCCTTCGGCTCAGGTCATGATCTCAGGGTTCTGGGATTGAGCCCCGCATCGGGCTCTCTGCTTGGCAGGGAGCTTGCTTCCCCCTGTCTCTCTGCCTACTTGTGATCTCTGTCTGTCGAATAAATAAATAAAATCTTAAAAAAAGAAAAAGAAAAGACAACATCTCAGAATAAGCAAAACAAAACAAAACCAAAGGGTTGGGGGGCGGGGGGCGCCTGAGTGGCTCAATCAGTTAAACATCAGACTCTTGATTTCAGCTCAGGTTATGATCTCAGGGTCGTGAAATGGAGTCCCACATCTGGCTCCTCCCTGAGCATGAAGCCTAGTTAAGATTCTCTCTCTCCCTCTCCTCTGCCCTCTGCTCATTCTCTCTCTCTCTCTCTCTTTTGGAATGAAGGAAGGAAGGAGAAAAAAAAGAAAAGAAGAAAAAGAAAACCCTTGCCTGTATGTCCCCCTTTAATCTTTACCTGGATAAATATACTAGAAGGAGAAACGTTACACAACATGCTTTCTTTACTTTTTTGAGTCCCTTTTTCAATCACCTCATATCAGATAAACCTCAGAAAACTTTCAAAAACTTTTTTTCAAAATTTACCAGCTTCTTGGTAACAGTTTTTAATTGAAAAAGAAATTTCCCCAACCTCCAGCTATGGTATGAGCATCTAAATAATATGGTGTGATAAATTCTCCCCTGTGCATATTTGACAAGCATACAAGAGTTTTGCCTGGCGGCTGAAATGGTTCCCCAAATTTTTAATGGTTTGTTGTTGAACATTCAACATTTCCAAAATATATTAAAAGGGAAACTCTAAGAGCCTTCGTCACGACTACCTTGCCTGCACAGGAAATCATTTCCTCCTAAGTGCTATGCTTTATCTGTCCTGATTTCTGAATTCACGGCAAATCTTTCAGTATTTGTTTCCCCAACCTAGGCGATTAACCAGGATAGAGGTAAACAGCTCTAAGAACTTCACCACGTGGCGCAATTTTCTAATAAAACACAAGAGGGCAGGGTTTGCTTTATTGTAAGCCTAATTCCGCTCTGCTCCTCCTCAGGATGGTCCAGAAACGCTTAATAACGGAGGAAGTGAATGAGTCATCAGACTGTGTTCTGGCAGCGAAAGCTCTGCTATTTTATTTTATTTTTTTTTTAATTTTTTTTTTTTATTTGACAGAGAGAAATCACAAGTAGATGGAGAGGCAGGCAGAGAGAGAGAGAGGGAAGCAGGCTCCCTGCTGAGCAGAGAGCCCGATGCGGGACTCGATCCCAGGACCCTGAGATCATGACCTGAGCCGAAGGCAGCGGCTTAACCCACTGAGCCACCCAGGTGCCCCAGCTCTGCTATTTTAATGAAGGACAAGTGTAAGCCTTTCTATGAGACGTTATTTACAACACAGAACACAATCGCGCCTGGGAGACACAGTGATAGTTTTAGCAGAGAATGGTCTGAAGAAGAGAGCACCAAATTCAGTCCTATTACAGGCGTGAAGTCTGACTTGAGTCCATGGGGAAAACAACACACGTGGGTTAAGGGTTTTTGCCAAAGAGACACAGTCTTGATGAGACTGTATGAAGCATACATGCTTTGAATAGGAACCTTGGGTTGTGTTTTATTTTCTTCTGGGAAACTTCAATTTATCCTATTGCTCACAATTTTCTCATGTGTTGTTTTCAAGATTTCATTAAACTACTTGCCAAAGCGTAATCACATTCACAGGGGTGATTTTCAGCTTGAATGACCCTTGTAGCTAAAGCCAAATGATCATGTCATCGGTGGACAGTTTCTGAAGAAACATCTTGGGTCCCTCTCCATAAGAAAGGCACTGGTTTGCCTGCCTTCATAATTCGGCCGCCAACTCTTTCCCCTGAAACCATAGTGGAGGACCCTAAAATGATGTCATGACGTCTTCCCTTTCTATCTTAGTCCCTACACATGGTAGAATGAAGGTCTACCACTGGTGGGAAGAATAAGATAGCTGGCCGTGTGCCCTTTAATTAGTTTGCATGGAGTAAATGTCCACAGAGTGTCCAGACAACTCAGAACTGAAAGACGGGTTGCTACTAATTTCATGGCAGGAATTGAAGAACCCACTCTCTTGTGTTTTATCCTGCTAATGCTAAAACAGATGCCAGAGGCCCTGAATGAAAAGTTTTCCTTTGGGATCAGTTCGTTCCTTAAAGAATATTTATAAAATAGTCAGGATGAGTAAGGTTCTGCAGAAATAGCACGAGTTCCACGTTGAGTTTGACCATTGCATTGGGGAGAATAATTATGTCTCCACTGGGGAGCGAACTGGTTCTTTTATGTCCCTGTATCGATTAACCACCACCATTTTCTGGGTACTTAAAGTGCTTTGATAAAATGGCATTGGAGCTGTACAGAGAGGTGTCTAAATTGACATCTAGAAGCTTCCGTTCTTAATGCAGAAGCAAACTCCACATAACTTACATTACTTCATTGTTTTCTTCCGGGGTCTCCAATGAAATGATTGAACTGGAGAGCTTCCAGGAGAATCAGCAAGTTAGCTGCTGTGGGACTTTGCCTCCCTGGTCAGTGACTTGAAGCAGCCACCCCACCCCATCCTGCAACCCAAGATTGTGGGGACATCAAAAGGAACTCCGTGTCTGGGAGGAGAGGGATGTCTTGTTTTTCTGCCTGTAAACCTGAGAGCCAGGAAGTAGCAATTGCCAAGAAACTCAAAAGAAAGTAGAAGCCTCCGTTTATCTAAGACCTTATTTTCAAAACTGAAATTGTAATTATGTATGTTAGATATATATTTGTATATACATATATGGTTATATGTATACATTTGTATTTATGTATTATATATATACATATATTCTAATGTATGCATACTGAGTGCCAAAAAGATGGGAACTGATGTTCACAAATTAAAAAACAATAGCCTCCAACAGATGAACAATAACCTGCAAAACATTTATTTTTATTTTCTTCTTTAATACATTTTTTATTTCTTGTTAACATGAGATTAAAAGTATTCATTAGGATTATTATAATTAACAATGTTAAATCCTAAGCAAGACACAAATTACTATCAAAGAATTTTAAAATTAGAAGAGAATTTAAGTCACAAAGGAAACAGGCTATCAGATTTCAGTCACTTCTGAATGTTAGCTTTCTAACAGCATTTCTTTTGAAACAGTAATTCATAGATATACAGTTTTTCTAATTCTGAGGCTAGAAGCATGTAGAGTGATCTATTCATTTTCTTCAAGGTTGAAGTTTTCCCCCTATCATTGAGAAATACCACCAACTCTACAATGCTTCGTGGTATTTTCTGAGTTTATTTCCATGAGATTCAGTGTAAATGCAAACTAACTTGTTCATCCTAACAGGTTTGTTCTACCTTTAAATTTCTTAAAAGGCATTCATCGCTAACTGACTGTAATGTCAGGAAATGTTAGAAAATTTTATTCCTCTTTTATGAACTACAAAATTAGGAAATCATTTCTGTTAGGAAGGCATTATAAAACAGTATCTTTTAGAAGTTGCATCTGCTATAGAAAAAAGTAGCCAAGTAAAAATGATTACCCTCTATTTCTGGCTTTAAATAAATTGCTTGGGAATATGATGAATGAAAATTCTGATGTACCAGAGAGACAAGAGAGAGGTGGTTATTTGCTTTATGGAAGTATTCATATAGTTTATCTATAAAAAGTCATTTTCCCTGTTACTTTTATTTTTATTTTTTTAATTTATTTTATTTATTTGAGAGAGCAGGAGAATGAGAGAGAGCATGAGTGGGAGGGGCAGAAGAAAAGGGAAAATCTCAAGCAGACTCGCAGGGGAGGGCAGAGCCCGACTCAGGGCTCCATCTCATGACCTTGAGATCATGACCTGAGCCGAAAGCAGGAGTCAGGCACTCAATTGACTGAGCCATCCAGGGGCCCCTCTCCTGCTGCTTCTAACATGCAATTAATTTAAATGTAACTTTTCAGAAACACACCTACCATGCACAACTATATCTTCATTCCATTATATCTCTTTTGACTTAAAAATAGGGTGTAAAACTGTGATCCCCAACAATCCTGAGTTTGGAGCATAAACCTTCTGGAATGGAGTACATTCATCAAACTTTGCCGAATTTTCCATAGATACTGTTAAAGGCAGGAATTGAGATCTACGTGTGGTGGGCGGTGGCTAGAGACCCAAGCAGGGCTTCGGCCCATGAAGGACCCTGGGCTATCTTGACTCTCACATGCTGAGCCCACACTGAGATGTGTCCGTAGCTTTCTGAGGCTCGCTCAGACTCCAATTCGGTTCTGATTGGGATTTGTCCCTTTCTCCGGCTTTTGCTATCTTATTTTGGAGGGATAACACTGTTTTGATAAATCTAACCCCCTCCCCCATATGTAGAAAGCAGCTGGCTCCAAGAATCCTCTTCCCACCCAACCTTCCCACACATCTATTCCAGTAGAGAGCAGCTGAAATGCATGGACAGACAGGCTACCTTCTAGAACTTTGGACTCAGCCCTGAGGCACAGGTAGCAGATATGAGCAGATGAAATTTACCTTCAATCTCAGTAACCGCTAACTGTTCAGAAGGAGGGATCCTCTTGGTAAGTCTGAGCATCTTAGTAAATAAAGATAGCTTCATTCTTACCTCTCATGAGATGATGATTACTTAGTGGAGCATAACCATTTAATTCTGAAATGTTATATTTTGTATGGATGGTTTGCTTTTAAATGATAAGGCTTAATTGATTAGCATTCGTAAGTAACTGTCAGAACACCACAGCATGAGTAAAATCGGAAGCCAACTCCTAAAAATACACGCGGATAATTTTCCATCTGAGGCTACCTGGTAAAGAAATTTGCTCAGGATCAGCCAAATGAGACCTCAAAGCAATGAAACTCTACTCAGATCGTCAGGGGTCTAGCCCCACAACCTTTTCCAGCCAGCCTTTCCTGGGAGAAGTGATTCTATAGATATTAGGAGACTTAAAACAGTATATTAATTAACTAGAAAACTCTATCATTTAATCTCTTGTCTATTTTTCACTATAGAATCAATGTTTATCTAGCTATTGAATATCTGTTAAGAACTACAGATTCTGATAAGTTCTGGAAAGTCTAATTTGCAAAAAAAAAAAAAAAACCAAACGGATCATTCATTCCTTCATTTACTCTCCATCCTCTTCGGAAAATAAGGCCTATTTTCATCTTCAAGGCTGTTTTAACGGCTGGAAAAGAAGACACAGAGAGAAGAGAAGTAAGCCACCGGAAGATAACCAGGAAGGCACCTAGAAGCACGGATGTTTGTAGCTAAGCTCACGGAGACGCAGGAAGCATCTTCCGCTTCAACCCTGCTTGCCCCTTTACAAAGGAACACACTTGTGTTAAGAAAAAATGAACCGTGATCTTGCCCAGGTCTCAAATTACAGTGACCTCCAAAATAAAATGAATCCTCTTTATCAGTTGCATGCCTGTGTGTGTGTCTGTGTGTGTCTTCTCAGAACAGGAGGAGGCTTAATACGGGGACTTACTATCAGATAACACAAATTGTCAGCTCTGCCTTTGTCTGACGGTCAAGATAGCCTCAAACATTCCCGTTTGTGCTTGTTAAACAGTAAGTAAACCAGCGACTACAGCTGCACATCCTCTGTCTTGAGAATGAGCACCACAGTAGCAGCAACCGTGTCAAACATCTCCTAAAGGAAGAACACTGACTAATAGCGTGTTCATCCGCAGGGTCAGACCTGTGGCTTGGCTGGTGCCTCTCCAGGGGAAGGCGTGAGCTCTCTAGGCTTCTTCTGTGTACTTCTTGTTGTTTAAATGTGTCTCTGCTAGGGGTGTGTAGCCTTTTCGGAGTCTTCTGTACTGAAGGAAAAACAGCACCACAAAAACACCAGCCAAAGCTACCAGCATTCCCATGACCACCAAGAGGGTTGGGGTCCAACCTGGAGTTTCTTCAGCTGGAATTAAAGCAGAAGAGAAGGGTCAACAGTTGGGATTTTCATCAGCTAAAGACTCTCAGAGAAGAATGAACTCATTTGCTTCTCGTGTACATTTTTGTTGATAGAGCAGAAGGATACTGGCTAGGATAAAATTTATCTTCTTCCCCCACCAACAGTTTGTCATACCCACAATTGTTTTTCTTGAGGAAATGGCATTCTATTTAAATACAGCTGATTGCATGTTTTAAATTTCTTCCAATACACATTTACACAGAATAAACCCTCCAAGGAAGTATATAACTACTTTTGTGAGTTAGAAATTCATTTGTTAAGCTGTATGCTAACGTAGTATCTGGGGAACTGGAAATATACAAGCTCCAGATGGAGGAATTCTGCTATTGTCTCTACCTTTTTATAGGGTGATAAATGTATAAGGCAGATCAGATTGGCTATTATAATAGGAGACATTCAAGAGCAGGAGCTGATGAAATTTGTACCCATTTAAAGAGTCGTGAATAAAATCTGAATCTTGCACTTGATAAATCTAGTTCTCTACTCAGATATATTTTATAAGCGCTCTCCACAAAATTAGTGGATTTCATTTTAATATACTTATGCCTATTTGTCATGTTTTTAAAAATTCCCTTATCCTTGGCTAGCTATTCTTTTTCTTTTAATTGTTTTTAAAGATTTTATTTATTAATTTTTATTTTATTTTTTAAGTTTTTTTTAAGATTTTATTTATTCATTTGAGCGAGAAAGAGATCACAAGTAGGCAGAGCAGCAGGCAGAGGGGGCGGGAAGAAGGCTCCCGCAGAGCAGAGAGCCTGACACGGGGCTTGATCCCAGGACCCTGAGATCATGTCCTGAGCCGAAGGCAGAGGCTTAACCCACCGAGCCAGCCAGGTGCCCCAACTTTATTTATTTTTTTAAGAGGGTTGGGAGAGCACAAGCAGGGGCAGGGGAAGGGGCAGTGGGAGAGGGAGAAGCGGGCCTCCTGCTGAGCAGGGAGCCCGGTGCGGGACTCGATCCCAGGACCCTGAGATCACGACCTGAGCAGAAGGCAGACACTTAATGGACTGAGTCTCCCAGGCGCCCCTAGGCCAGCTGCCCTTAAATTCAGTTTCTCTGACCTGGGTTCTTGTTCTTCACCCTATACTTGGCTAAATGTAAAATCCTCCTTCTCGTTTTTCCTCCATTCCCCAGAAGCCCCCTCCTTATCCTGCAGGGATTCCTCCAAGATCATGGTAATTTTTCTCTTCTTGTGACAATCCAACATCTGTTGCCAGAACCATCTTCTTCAAACGCAGATGTTTATTCTGACATTTCTTTGTTCAGGAACCAAAGATGATTGTTCTTTTCATTGTGGTAAAATACATGTGAAACGTGTGTTTCATCATCATAATCCTTTTTAAATGCTCAGGTGTGGGGCCTAGTGCTTCACACGCTTGAGCAACCATCAGCACCACCTACCCGCCAGACTTTTTGTCATCTTGCACATCTGAAATAAGATCTCCCCAGTGCCCCAGCTCTCCAGCCTCTGCAACCCCCATTCTACTTTTTGTCTCCATAAACTCGACGACTCTAGACACCTCATATAAGGGGAATCATACAGTTTTTGTTGTTTTGTGACTGGCTTTTTCATTTAGTGTATCTCCAAAACTCATGCGTGTCATAGCATATGACAGGCTTTCCTTCCTTTTTAAGGCTGCGTAATATTCCATTGTGCGCATATGCCTCACTTTGTTTATCCATTCAGCCATCAATGGATGTTGAGTTCTTTCTTGCGTCTCTTGTGAATAATACTGCTACAAACAGAGGTTTGCAAATAATCTACGTGAGTACTTGCTTTCAGTTCTTTGCTGGGTCATATGGTAAATCTGATGTTCAGTTTTTTGAGGAGCTGCCATTTTGTTTTCCACAAAGGCTACCTACCCCTCTGCATTCCCACCATCAGGGCACGAGGCCTCCAATTACCCCACAGTCTCATCAGCACTTATTACCTGCTGTTTTGTCAGTAATAGCCATCCTAATGTGTGGAAGGCGGTGTCTCATTGTGGTTTCTGCCTAGCTTTTAAGGCCCTCTGTAATCGGGCTCTTCTCACAGATCTGGACTTAATTCAGGTAATCTTCTACCCAAGCCTTCCTCTCCAGCCTGGTTTCTTCAGGCAGTCCCCTATACAGACCACGCCTTTCACAGCGCTGAAAGCCCTGCCATCCTTCAATCTAAAATGCTCCCTTCTTTCCACCTCCTCTACAGAAGATCCACCATCTCTTTGAATCAGACTCAAGACCCACCCCTTTCTGGAAGCCTTTCCCAACTGCCCCACTCCATTCTTCAACCTTCTGTTGTAGTTACGTCTCCCCAGACAAGACTGTCAGTTTCTGTGGCAGACCAACACGTGAAACGTGAATTTGTGTCTCCTGAGGAGTTAACACATTCTGGGCATATTCAGACTCTCAATCTATACCTGTTAATTGGCTGGTGTCCGAGGAATGGACGTAGGGGCAAATGCTCATCCCAAACCTTGTGATTGTTGCTATGTTTGATTCCAGAGAAAAGAGAATGAAGTTTCAAAAGCTATCTCAGCTGTCCAGAGAATGGAAACTTGAAATCAGTAAAGAAAACAAGCAAAGTTGCAGGACTAGAAGGAAAAGCAAGAGACAGATTCCAGGGCTTGAACAACTCTGAAGTCAGAGAGAGAGAGAGATGTGAGCTCACAGGTCATTACGATTACACCCCAGACAGAGATCTCGGGAAGATGGAAGGGGCACATGGGGTGAACTCACCAGCAGATGGGCTGTGTGTTTTTCTGAGTTCTGGACAAAATAAGATATTTATTGATTGTTTTACCTTTTCTTTCTCAGCCCGTCCTAAAATTGTTTAAGTGACCCATGGAGCTATATTAGGGCCTGGGCAAATAGAAAGATATGGGCCCATATATATACTTACCAAAACATCCTCCCACATTTTCAACTAAATGGAAAGAGCTACTAAAAAATCTATGATGTAAAAGCATGATTTAAAGAACTTTAATTAAGGACACATATACTTGCAGCCCCATGTAGCCCGAATTGTTGGCAGGCTAACGCCAACCTCATAAAGCAACCCAGCAGGGCTGGCATGGGCTACCTGGAAATAATTGGTCTCATTACAAAATAATGGAGGGGTGAACAAACAATGATCACAACAGCCTGTCTTTATTTAAAATGTTGATATTGTATTCATCTTTTTTGCATTTATTTTGATTTTTTAAAAAATAGTACATTACTCTATTTATCTCAATTACTGAGTTTTTTGGTCTCCCCTTAACCTTCATGCTCACGGTAAGTGCTTTATCTTCTTCACAATAAACCAAGTCCTACCTTCAGGTAACGATTTTCCAAGTCCTGATGAACCCCATCCACGTGTGGCTAGTGCATTTTGATTTTGTGGGCTAGACATTTCAAACCATAGCCAGGTTTATAATAATTCAGATTATTTTCATATATTTATTCTATGCTATTATTTATTAATTCAATCATCAAACCAGTCCCTTTTCTGATGTTTAGCTGGTAGTGCAAAGGCTCATTTTGCTTAATATAAATATTTTAGAAAATCGCTAATAAAATTAACTAGACCTGCATACTTGAATTTAAGGTCCTGGTTTGCATTTTTGAAAAGAAAGAAAGGTCCTTCAGAAGATCAATGAATTATCCCCTTAGAAGTTGTATTTGTTACCTGGCAGATTGATAGCATAGCTGTAGCCAAGCTGGTCTGCAGTTAAAAAGAATTCCTCATTAGTCACTGGAGGGAAGAAAGGAACCATGTTATACATCCGATTGTGACCGATCGGTGCCAGCTCCTGAGGCCAGGCGTCCACAGAAGGATTGGACCTTTTCATCCACTCATCAAAAATGGCATCGGTAAAGGAATGAAGCACCTGCAAGAAAATTGAACATGGCATTGGACATTGATCTGTCTGTCCCAATCAGGTCAATCTGATTGAAGCTTTCTCTAGAGTGGATTGGGGTTCTTCTGGACATAAGGACTTCTCCATACCCAACCATATCTTGGTGACTTAAGCACTGTAATTTTTAGTTAACGTTTTCAAGGCTTCATGCCATCTCTCCAAACAGGATCATCAACCGCTTTGTCAAGTGAATAAATGGAATTTCACTTGCAGGTTTAACACTGGTTTGAGAACAGTAGATGCCTTCAATATGTGAGTGTTAATTATTAAGTTGGGGAGAAAGGCAAGTATGATAAGATAGATATCTTTGATTTTGTTCTTAACAGAAGAAGAGGCTGTGTTTAACAGGATTGTGTTTAACAGTATTGAAACACAAATGGATAGGGGAGGAAGGAAGGAAGGAAAGAAATCTCCAAAATGGCTTTTCAAATTTTTCTCAGTGGGATGGCTCTTTTAGGTACTCATTTTATAACACTTTCATTTAAATTTTCGGTCTTATGCCAGCAAAAGCAAGTCTAAAAAATGCTGTGATGTGCATAGTGCTCATTTTTATTTTCTCAATGAAGCTACTAAAGTCCTTCTCAAATACAGCAATTATTATGTTTTAAAATATTAACAGCAAAATTTCCACATTTATAGCTCCAATTTTGCAACACGACATAAATGCGAGAGTTCAGCCCAACTTTTATGCTAGGTTCCTCTTTTAACCCTAGACTGTAAGTTCAGGGCCTGAGGGGTACTGTTCCCTTCTCTTCCCCTGGGTCCCAAGTGGTGTCATCCCAGAGCCTGTCACATGGGGATAGGGAGGTATTTATTCCAATAAAAAATGCTTCTCAAACGAATTCTTTCACCCAATTGCCACTATTCCTTGTACTCCAATTAGAGCCCTGGCCAAATTATACTATGACCTGTTACTTATTTTTTTAGTTTCTTTCTATAACTTGTTCCATATTTATCTATTTTCCTTAACAACACCCTAACTCCTAAAGGTCAGAGAGGGGGTCTTTTCACCTTGGAAGTATCAGCTTAGCATGCAACCTGGGCAGAGTCAATGTCTAATAAGGATTTGTTGCCTGAAGACAGTGCCACACAAAGTAGTTTTGTCTTCTGTACAATTCAACAAAAGAGTCCCCTTTCTATCTGGTGGTGTTTCCTCAGCTTACAATCTGATTTCTTCTGTTTTCTGGTGTCTATCAAGGACCAATACAATGGTCCTCATCCTGAAGCAATTTCCCTAATTTCTCTCAGCCTAAATTCATAGCTCTTTGCACTTCTCAAACCCTTTAAGGGCATTGCCCTTCTGGCTTATGTAGCTATTGTATATTTATGAGATAATATCTATTTTCAAATCTTACCCAAGGTTACTTGTAGTTAGTTATCCCTATCAGGCAACAGCAAGAACTTTCTACCTATATTGTCTCACATGGCTACATATAAGATAGTTAAAGGAACTGAGTGATTTACTCAAGGAATTTTTTCCCAAATGGATTTTTACAGTTCGTGGCAGAGATAATCATCTTAAAACAAAAACATCAAATTTTAAGACCTGGGCTTTTGCAGACATTAAAGATTTTTTTCTTAATTCTAAAATCTTTGCTTTGACTAACAAAATCGAAGCTCCAAAGAAATAGAGGTATAATGCTTATTGCATAAGCAACAACCTGGGAAGACACATGATAATGTAAATGATCAATGCTTCCTATAAGGAGAGCTTAGAAAAAAGGGATCAGTCCTGGAAAAAGAACTGACTGTTAGTTGTTGGTGTAAGTCACCGAAAAGGTATCTTGTGTCCAGAATCCCGGGAACACCAGAGAAGGTTAGAAGGCTCCCAGACAAGAAAGTTGTGTTTCATCCTCGAGCTAAAGCCTGGGAAGTTCAAACAGAACTTTTGCCACAAGCACAGAGCCCAAGCAATAGAGGCTGAGTGCCTAAGGACAGTATGCACTATTGGTTGCTTACCAAATATCCACTCTCCTTTCTCTGTAACTTCCTTCATATTTTGAGTGAAGGAATGTATCAAATTATCCCTGAGATTGGATTAGGAATCACTGGGTGGGATTCCTAAGAAAGCTCTTTAAAGGTGGTGGTCTCAGCTTAAAAGTGGTCCTTTCCCCCTTTCCATTTATCCTGTTTCCTGGAACATGGGTGTGATGGCTGGAGTTGCAGCAGCCATCTTAATTGCTAACTAACAAACTTAGGAAAAGAAGGCACTTACCAAGGTTAGTAGAGCAAAAACACAAAAGGGTCTGTGATGACTGTCTGTGGTGACTCTGGATGGCCTGACACTGGGGATCTTTTACATTAAGAGAAAAATAAACCTCTCTTTTATGAGGGGAAGCTTCTATAACAGGTTTTCTGTATGAAGCAGCAGAACCAAATCTTAAGGGATACACAGAAAACGTATCTAGGAGTTTTCCAGAGTGTATTTTCCAAAGAAGGTCACACAGTATCTCCTGAGCATTTAGGGACTGTGTGAGTTCAAGTCAGAGATCAAATTGTGATTAGAAAAAGAGACAAGGGACACTCAGGACACAGAAAGATCCAGATTCAGTGCTGCAAGAGGCAAATAACTTTTGGAAAACATCAGAATTCACCCAGTGCAAAGTGTAAATAATTAAGGAGGGGACAAGACTCTGCAGCAATTCATAATTTGGAGAGATAAAAGAAGAGGGGAAAAATAATAAGGAGAGATTATAGGTCTCCAAAGGGCTATAAAACATTATACGATAAATGCTCTAGTAGGAACCATATACAGAACACCCAATTTATAGAATGTAGTAAAAGAGGCAAGTGTGTGCCAAGAAGATGCAAAGAATGCAATAAACAAAATGCTGCAAGCAATAACGTATCCACAGCCATAAAGAGAAGTGGTGCAGCCTGCAGAATAGGTATTTTTGTTAGAGTTGTGAACATTGTTCTGAAACAAGATACTTTGAATTACTCTTGAGAAACTAATAGTATCTTTGTTTGACATGAGTCAAACATGAGCTCAGTTAATGTCTCTGTAAAGGCTAAACGTAATGGGAGGGTAATAAATAAAAGCACAAGTAAAATAACAGAATACTGTGGTTGCCTTATATCTGCTATAGAGATACATAGTTATATTTGGACATTAAAAATTGAGTGCTTCAGAAATGAGGTTACAAATTTTGTTTCACAAGCCCATTTTCTCTTGCTCCAACTACATAAGGAAAGGTACAGGAAGAAAAAAACTTCCACCATAGAAAAGGTGATTCTATGGGCTTTCAAGGTAAAGTTTCTCTAATGCAACCCTTGCAGAAAAAAGCAATCACCAATGGCTTTTGTGCTTGCAGGCATAAAGAAACTTGAATAAAATACAAGGAAATCATGAGTATCTTTTTTCAGGATCACTAGAGAATAAAGTTACTATCAAACTTAACCTTAGCTTAGATGTCTTCACAATCAGATCCCTGCCATAATGACCACAGACACCAGTAGATCACCAAAGACCAGTGCACTGTGGTTTTCACCACTTGAATTCATGTGTTCTTACCCAGAAGACATCATTCATGGTCAGAGAGAGTATTAATATGATAATGTTCTGCCCCTCTGAAAACTCATATGTGATCACTTGGAAATGACATAATACACACCCAGTCACATAGGGAAGGTCCATTTAAAACCAAGGTTAGGGGCACCTGGGTAGGTCAGTCAGTTAAGTGCCTGCCTTCAGCTCAAATCATGATCCCAGGGTCATGGGATTGAGGCTGGGATCAAGACCCACCACAGCAGCGGGTTCCCTGCCTAGCAAGGGACCTGCTTCTCCGTCCCCCTCTACCTCTCCCCGCCCTGCCCTGCCCATGCTCTCTCTCAAATAAATAAATAAAATATTTTTTAAAAAGACAAGGAAAAAAAAGATAAAGCACCCTTTCTACATAAATTTATATAAAAGCATTGTATATAAAATATTCAAAAGTATACATTAGATATATGCAATACATTGTATGTAAGATATACGAGCATGTATATGAAAAGAAATACCAGTTATGTATGGTGGCAGACAGTAACTAGACTAATTATGATGACCGTTTTTGCAATATATACAAATATTGAATCATTATGTTATACACCTGAAACTAACTTAACTTTACAGGTCGGTTATATCTCAATTTAAAAAAGAAATATCAGTTGAGTCCATGCGGAAGAGAGTTTATACTTTAAGGATTAAAGTATAAGTATTATACTTTAGTATAATCCATACACACACACACACACACACACACATACTATATATATACTATAATCCTTATAGTATACTATAAGGATTAAGGAGTATAAGAGATTCTGCTATTAGTATGGCGGCTTTAAAAGAACTCACTGGGTCAGCATATGTCATAAGCAAGTGGGAGAGAGAGAACCAGGGGAATGTCAGAAGAGATTCTAGATAAGAACTGAGATACTGCCAGTCCATTCGTGTCTAAGGAATCACCAAAATTCTAGGAGGAAGGAACCCAAATCAATGTGATAGCCACTTTAGATTTGCATATAAATGTGGTCTGCCTTTATACTACTTAATTTCATCAGTGACGAAGAGTATGAAGTTCATCTCTTAGCATAGGTTTAGTTCTTCTCAATAGAGCATGGGTCTATCTTAACAAAGCTTAGAGTTGGAAAGAATTTCTTCAGGGGCCATTTAGCCCATGCCAAGTTAAAAAAAACAAACTATCCCCTAGACCAAGAGTATAGAAATCTTGCCACCCTGGGACTCTCTGCCCAAGCCGTGGCCACCCACCATCTCCAATACCTCAGCTCTTTTAAAACTCACCAAAGTGTCACACTCTTTAGGAATTACTAACTTTATCTCAGTTGTTTAAAAATAAATAAATGTAGCATTTATTCAACCTTCCGGAGGCAGTTTGGCAGTATCTACATACATTTCAAATGTATTTATTTCATCTTTGAGCTGGTAATTCTCTTCTCTTGATTTACTCTACATGGTCATATATTTAAGCACTGTCTGTCATGCTAGAGATTAGAAACCACCTACATGCCTGTCAAAACTGGTTAAAATTTCAGGATAAAGCCACACTATAGAATACCATACAGCCATAAAAAAGGGATGAGAATGGCCTTCATGAACTGATATGGAATGATTTAGAAAAAATACAAAATACAAATAAGAATAACAAAGCCACAGACTTTTGTAGTCTAAAGTATGCTGCCATTCAGATATCATATTTGTTTGTATATTTATAAAATGAACCTAGAAGACTAGGGGGAAATGATAATAACTCGCTGGGAGATGGTAGTGATATGGAGACTTCAGTTTATGCCTTTTATATTTGAACTCCTTATTGCATTATCTATTTTTAAATTTTGAAAAAGTATTTAGGAAACTATGTAACAATCTAAAAAGTGTGCATTCTAGGTACAACTGTATAAGCATAGAATATGAGAGGAAATAAGCAGAAAGTTCAGATGGAATTACAATTAAAATCTTTTTGCCAATATTTCTGTAACTCGAAACAATTAAAAATTTTTAACTATTAAAAATGAAAAATTAACATAAAATAAGGCTAATTTAAATACTCAAGGTATTAGCCTAATTATACTTCTTCTTTTTTTTCTTAAGATTTATTTATTTTGGTGAGTTGGGGGATTAGAGGGAAAGAGAAAAATCTCCAGCAGATTCCCCGCTGAGCGAGAAGCCTGATGCAGGGACTGATCTCACAACTCTGAGATCATGACCTCAGCCGAAATCAAGAGTCGGATACTTAACTGACTGATATGCTTTTTCTTTTGTAAGAAAGATAAATAAAATTGATCCATTTTTAAGTGCTTCACTCTTGAGGGGAGAGAAGCAATGTCCTATATTCTTCTTTGGGGATTTTTTAAACTAAACTCATACCAATTCACAAGTATTTTATACTTGTTATTATGACCTATTAATTTTACTAATTTTATTATAGCCTAAAACAGTAGAGTCAGAAGGGAATTAACTTTATGTAGTCCCATTAGTCTTGTTTTTAGAAACTCACTTTTTCTTTTCTTGTTTTTTTTCCCCCTAAATTTTTGGAGCTATCTTACCCAACTATTAGTCATTGTTAAGAAATACAAATGATGGTAACACTGTATGTACACCTCATTCCATGTAGAATTTCAGTGTCTAAGGTGACAAAAACATGAGCTATGCAGTGAATATTAGTCATACAACCTATGAATCTCCCAGTCACTTAGGAATTGAAAGAATGAGAACTTGCCAAATGTACCTTTCTAAAAGGATAACATCCAAATACAGCCCTAAGAACAGTTGCTTTGAAATTGGAAGGAAAATATCTCTAACATAATTTCTTTCTCAGCAGTTAACTCAACTGTTTCTCACTTTAGGCTGTATTGGTTTTCCTTTGTTTCTTCCCTAGATTATGCCTAAATCCAATACTGAAGACAGCACTACTTAGCATTTCTGTGACCTAATCGTATTTTCTATGATGAATGTGTGCATATCCTTTAATTATCTTATGAATTATTAGAACTTCAGAGATTGGGTTCAGAGTTTTTCCTGTATTTTAACATTATATCTTTTACTCATTATTGTGATCAGATACAACTTTGTACCTCTCTTGCTTGAAGAGATTTCAGGAAAATAATTTTAATAAATGTTGGATGCAATATATTTGCATAAATTGCCTTGTGAACTTGAAATTCCAGGAGCTATCAGTCTTTTAAATGAAATACTGTAATCTGGATCTCAATATAGGCAAAAATTATTTAAGCCAGAATTGGCTTCAATGTGAAACTCTGTGTAAATAGCCTTAAGTGTGAGTTCTGGAACTAGTGCCAAAACACTTCGTGCCTTAAAAAAAAAAAAAAAAAAAAAAGGCTGTGGCTTTTTTTCTATTTATTTGCATATGACAACTTATAGCAAAGAAGAACAAAATTTTAAATATTAAAGGTATTAAAAGTAATGAAGGCAAGGATGATTAAATATCTAGTATTTTGAACTACATGCAAGTCACAGAATTCCTCACCCATAAAGTCACGTGAGCTCTCCTAGAGCAGGAAGAGAAACATGACTGATAAACAAAATACTGCAGAGAAGGGACATTAATTCCTTAGAGCAGGAGTTGGCAAACTAAAGCCTGTGGACCAGAGCTTACCACAGGTTTTTTATTTCTCTCTCTCAGAGAGAACAAGAGAGAGAGAGTGTGAGAGAGCATGGTGGGGGTGGTGACAGAGGGAGAGGGAGACAATCCCAAGCAGACTCCACACTCAGCTTGGAACCCAGTTCATGGTTCAGTCTCACAACCCTGAGATCACGACCTGAGCCAAAAATCAAGAGTCAGACACTTAACCAACTGAGCCACCCAGGAGGCCCTACTACCTGTTTTTTAAATAAAGTTTCATTAGAACACAACACTCACCCATTCATGTATTGTCTATGGCTGCTTTCATGCCACAGTGGCAAGGTTGAGTTATTGCAACAGAGATCATTTGGCCTCTAAAACGTGCTCTATCTGGTCATTCACAGAAAACTGTTGCCAAGTCCTACACACAAAATGGGTATCCTCCAAAGAAAGAGATAAGATGTAACAATCCTTGAAACTTAGGGTGTTGAAAAGCAAGTCACTAGCATCGCCCTTATTTTCTATAGTAGGAGAGAAAGGTTGTGTGGAGGCATATAATCCTGATTTTGCCAGAAAATTCTGCTGTCCTACTCATAATATTTTGGGGTACTGGTGAAGGAGTACTTAACATTTTTTCTCATGAATATGATCTGTGTGTATAAATTTGATAGTTGAAAACGTATGTTTTACAAAAGCTTATTTAGAGAAATATAGGTAAGTAAACATAAAGGTAGATGGCAGAGAAGGGAGACACAAGTACTGTTTGGCATAAGCTAATGGCTGAGATAATAGCTAGAAAAAAAATGTGAAACATCAAGTTAGCACCAATAAAGAGGGCAAGCATCCGACAGAAGAACCAAGATGGCTGTGGAGATCTTGCAGGTAAGCAAGTCCCACCTTGCCTGAGGCTGGGATCAAGAGTCCACATTTCTGAGGACTCCATGTTTTATTACCCAAATCTGAGGGAAGAAATGCTTTTTAGAAAAAAGGAATAGCTCATCTCCTGCCTTATCTATGGATTCCCCATAGCTCACTCTGGCCAGGCATTCATCTATCTGGGAATCCAGAAAGCTTCCCAGACCTTCACACCACCAGGCAAGCTCAGAGCATTGTGAGCTCTACTTTTACCCTCCCTCTTCATATCTCCTTTTTGTGTACACTGGGTGGAGTAAAAAGTAATAAATCCCCTTTGAAATACCTAAGGATTTCTTGTCAGTAAAATTGCCTTAGGGCACAACTGTCTGTTATGGAGAACAAGATAAGAAAACTTAATTAAGGTTTGGAAATTCAAAGCCAACATATAGTTTTCTGATTCTTTCCCAGCAACTACCATAAAACACATTGTTGTCTTATGATAACTTTTGTATTGTACTTGGCAGTTTCTAAAGCAGCTTCATATTATTCTAATCTATTTAGTATTGCATTAATTAGCACACCATTCTTCTCCAACACCCGATCAAGATCTGTGACCTGCACTTTGCAGAACAGGAAACACAGGATTCACACATTTCGACGAGACTCCCAAGACTGCACAATTCAGTACTAAATTAAGAAGTTATTTGACAGTGTTCTTTTGACCATGCCATGTGGCCTCCCAAAGAGACCAGAAGAACAAACTGCTATAAACTGATGGTATGGACTGAATTATGATCCCCTCAAATTCATTTGTTGAAACTGTAACCCCCAACACGACTATATTCAGAGATTTTAGATACCAAAAGAGGTAATTAGGGTTAAATAAGGTCATATGTGTGGGGCCCTAAAATAACAGGACTAGTACTTTTATAAGAAGAAACCCCGAAGAGCTCATTGCCTCTCTCTCCACTATGTGAGGACACACCACCAAGAAGGCAGTGGTCTGTAGACCAGGAAAAGAGCTTTCCCCAGGAACCACTGTCACTCAGCACCTTGATCTTGGAGTTCCAGCCTCCAGAACTGTGAGATACAAATTTCTGTTGTTTAACAGTCTATGTTATTTTTGTTATGGCAACCTGAGTAGACTAAGATACACTACTAAAATATTCAGGTGAAGAAAATTCTGGAAAAAGAAAAAAAAAACCATAAAGTGTTTGCTTGCTACAATACAATCTATACTAGGTAATAATTTAAATTCTAAATGCTGGCAAAACAAAAAGTGACCAGTGGTGAAATTTTGTTTTTGAATTGCTTTGCAACCATCCACCCAAGACACAGGACCCTGAAGACAAACAGTGTTAAAATAGTTTGAAACCATCCATCCAAGACACACAATCCTCAAGACAAAGTTAAAACAGTAGTCAATCAGTTAGGTATCTGTAAAGCAGAGACATTGTAGGGGTTTAGCAGTTGAAATACAAATATTTAAGACATCTAAAGGTTCTAAGCCAACTCTGGCGAACTGTACTTAAGGGGGAAAAAAGCAGCCCCAGACATCCTGGAGCTGGCCTGGCACCATCATCACGATTACCCCGGTGTTCTGCTCCGGGGTAAACAATCCCGGAACATCAACATCAAACAAGCTCACTCTATGATCCTAATGGATCAAGACAAAAACAAAACAACTCCACGTTTGTGCCTGAATGTAGACAAAACACGAACATTGTCCAAACCCTACAACACCTAACATGAACAGTAGCTCTACCACCAGCTAATACAAGCAACTGCCTTTGCCCTGCCAATTACTAAAGATGATTGGGGTACAAAGTCATGGAATTGCCCTGCTTCCTGACAGCATCCAACCCATAGCAAAGCCCTGCCTCCGTCCACCCTCCCCAAATCAGCTAGCACAAGCCCAAATCCCTTCGTTCTTTTCTACCCCTGAGCCACTCCATGCTTCCCCAGTCTGTCCCAACGACGCGGAATACACCCTCCTCGGTCTCGTGGAACCGCGGAACCACGCGGTCCTCTCCCTGGGTGCCCGGCAGTCTTTGGCCGGAGGGGGCTGACCAGGGCAGCCGGGACAGCACGGCCCAGGCCTGCGCCTCCCCCGTCTGGTTAGTGAACAGAGCTTGGGGCTCCAACATTTACAATCCCATGGTCGAGTTCCTTTCCGGTTTTCCTTCTGTTTTTAAAGTTATCAGGAGAGACACCAAGAGAGTCCGCTCATCCCGCGTTGGTTTTTGAAAAGCCGTGAGCTCCTCCGTACCAACCCCAGCTCGCTCCCTCTGGGCTGGCTGTCTTTCCTCTCAGACATGCGAAGCCAGTTAATAAATTAAGGGACATCAAATGCGGTTTTTCTATTAATTTAAGACATTTGCCATTTTTTTCTGTCCAGCCCTCCTACCCCACGCTCCATCCCTCCTCGGACTAACACAAACTTTCTTCCCTGCAGGGAGTTCCCCAAAATGGTAAGTACTGGGTTCACACGCATGCCCGGACAGCAGGTGAACATGTGGCCTTGCTCTGGCCAATCAGAGCACCTCACTCCCCTTGCCACACTGATTGGCTCATAGAAGGCAGGGAATCCAGGCCTGGCCAATCCTGGGACGGCTCTCTGTTACTATGGTAGCATGGCTGCTTCCAGCCCTGCCTCACGTGCTGCACTGGTAGCGCGCACATCTGCGGCTGCAAGTGGCTAGCTCATTTGCCACGAAGACAGAGACAGAGCTGACCTGTTTTGAGCCCCCCCCCCCCAGATTCAGCAATACCTAAAGGCAGCAGCACTCCTCAGTTTCCCAGTTATTTAAGTCAATAAATTAATTTTTTTATTGTAAATTAGTTTGGGTAGAATCTATTCCTTTGCAAACAAAAAAGAAATGTATGAATATACCCGCAAGTTTGCAAACCGATCCAAACCAATTTTTCTGTTCTGCACTACCAGGTTCTCTTACACATGGCGGCCTCCTGCCCTTGGGGGTGGGTATTGGCCATGGTTCTCACTATCTCCAGTAAACTTGTTACTAGGTGGTACCTAACCATGAAAGCATGTAAGGACCGGATTCTGCTAAACCTACATTGATTAACAACTAGACACAGAAGGAATAAAAGAACCTGCTCTTGTATAACCAGGGAGGTCCACACCGTCTTCTGACAAGTGTTGTACATGGAAGATTCAGTCCAAAGTGGACACAATAATATTAGGACGGCAGAAGCAGCTCCATTTTAGGCAAAACGCTTTGTGAAGTGAGGAGGTCAGTACCAAACACCAACAGAGCTGTGGGCTTCGTGTGCTGTTCCAAAGGTGCCAGGTGGCTGGGCTTCATGCGAGGGTCACAGTGGTTCCACCACTCATCTTCAACATCAAGCATTTTATTATTGAAAAATTATTATCATTATGCTAATTTATTATATAAACTATGCTAAATTGTGATGTATTTTATAATGTCATTATTACTAACTTATGGATCCAACTCTAGGCTATAAACTCCTGTCTGGTGTCATTGCAAAACTAAGCATTTCTAAAGCATGGGTTTCTGAAAAGGGGACTTTAAATGCTGTCTAACCAACTCTAGGGCATAGAATAAAATGAATTTAACGTTTGAATACATCCCATTGTCCACAAAGAGAATAAAACACACCAAACCTTAATCATACCAAAAAACAAATAAATCCAACATCTTGCATAGAATATTTTTCACCTATTCTAAGCCCTTCAACATACCACAAAAATAGGATCATTGGCAGCAGAATGTGGCAAAGCGCTTGTCCCATTCAAGAAGGAATGAACCAAGTTATGTAGGCTCATCACTTGAGAGTCCAAGATGCCGTTCGCTTTATCAAACCCTTCCAGAGCATTCCTGAGAGAAAATCAGTATGTCAGTGACAACAGTTACAACTGATAAAGATCTATTTTTATTGTTTCCAGCCTAAATAACAGTCTTCTGACTTGAGATGGGATAGGGACATGGAAATCACTGTCATAGCTAATTAACTACAAATTAGTCCCAACTTTCATTGATCTTCTAGAAAGGGAGGGAACTCTTAATCAATGCTACTTCTACACCTGCTCAGTTGACCGTACCTCTTTTAGACACTGTGTGACAATTCTTTACCTTCATATCTCTCTCCCATGCCAGATTCTGAAGTCCTAGAGAACACAGACTGTGTTTTCTCCAGATTTTTATTGCCAGAGCTTAGTGCCATGCCCGGCACATGGTCTGCCATCAGAAATATATTCTGAATTAACACATACTCTCATACTCCCATTTCTCAACTAAATAGACCTCCGCTTGACTATAATATATTCAGCATTCTAAATGTATCCCCATATTCCTCTTATCCTTATCCTTATCTTTTTCTCCTCCCTAGTTTGAATTTTCCAGAAATTCAAACTGTCCTTCTCTTAAGTCAGTGATCCTCAAATTTAAGCATTCGTGGGAATCACAGGAGAAATCACATGGGAATCATGGCCTACTTTCAGAGTTTCTGATTCAGAAGGTGTGGGCCAGTTCTTCACAATATGTGTTTTTAAGCAGCTCCCAAGTAGTGCCAATTATGGTGATCTGGGCCCCCCATTTCCATAACCACTCCCTTAACTCAAATCAATAAAGACTGCAGTCCATTTTAGGATTGCCTGGGTGGCTCAGTCGGTTAAGCATCTACCTTTGACTCAGGTCCTGGGATCAAGCCCTGTGTCAGGCTCCCTGCTCCCTCTCCTCATTGCTTGTACTCTTCTTCACTATCTCGGTCTCTCTTAAATAAATAATAAATAAAATCTTAAAAAAAAAAAAAAGAAGAAGATTGTGCTCCATTTCGATAGCATTTTTACTACTATGAAGAGCAAACGTATGTTCCTTTTCAAACAATCTTAAATGTCAGCCTTTATATGATCCTTGACGCTACTCTGAGAGCTATGTCTAATCCCCACACAGACTTTGAATTCTGCTGCACTTGGTACAGTTCTGCATCTTTCATCTCCGCCGCCCCAAATAACCCACCAGCTGTATGATTTACACACGGGATAAAGAGAATCTGGGTTGGGGGAAGACCATGAATCTATCCATCGTGTCTTTCGGGAGCCCCATTCATCTTTGCTTAAAATCTTATTTACATCCGTACTTATTTCCCACAATTCTGAAAGTTTTTTTAGAGGGAGAGATTTATTAGTCGGCCTTTCCATTTTAAGTATTGTGATGTCATTGCTGTGTTGTAGCTTGAGCTGCATTTGGTCTATAATACTTCTCTGGGATCTCGGACTTTGATATTAAGGTCTATGGCTGATACATTAAAGAGAAAAGAAAAAGAAAGAACATGAACAAATACTTTTTTAAATATGATATTTAATGAAGTACCTGATTCTGAACACTGTACCTATATTAGAAATACCAAAGATGGTTTTGAATAGCTAATTAGAAAATATTAAAATGACACTATTCATTATAGTGGGTGGTTGATGACTTTCCTAACACTGGTTCCTTGTTATCCTCACTTGTCAAGCCCTTCTGCATTACTTAGCCTTGTACATGACTCCCAACATCCGGATTTTCTTCGAGTTCATTACAACCACGGGCATGAAAATCTTAAAGTATTTTAAAATGTCATCTAACAGAGTTCAGAGCACCAACCTGAAGCTGAAGGTCGAGTTCTGGAAGAAAGGGGGGCTGTCAAACTTCTTGAGAGAGAGACAATCTTGTATGTCTTTTAAAGTTGGCAATTTTGCACTGTTCAGTCCCACTTGATTTCTTCTTAACAGACCTTCGTAGGTTCCATTACAGAGGGTGACCCGGCGGTTATAGTCATCCAGGCTAAGGGTTGTATGGAGAGTGAAAATGGAATGCTTTAATTTGTGAATAGTGTCGTAACTTTGGGCCAAACCAACCAATCAAAATCTCAGTCATGATAAAAATTTTATTACAGTGATCCATCCCCCCATGTTGGGGAGCACTATCCAGAAGGCTGTAGGAAAAGCTTAGTGTGTAGAAGAGAGGATCCCTGCTAGATTGGCCTACACCCCTGCAAACACATGAACACGCAGATGAGAGGTGTGTTCAAGGAAGCTTGACAAAGACACAGGGCAGGGGAGCTGGACCCAGTATGATTTGGAAGAAACAGATAAATAAAGGAACACAGCGGGCACTGGGGTGGCTCAGTAGGTTGAGCATCTGTCTTTGGCTCAAGCCATGATCCCAGGATCCTGGAATGGAGCCCCCGCCTCAGCCTTCCTGCTCAGCTGGGAGCCTTCTTCTCCCTCTTCCTTTGCCCCTTCCCTGGTTCATGCTCTCTCTCTCACTCTCACTCTCTCAACTAAATAAATAAAACCTTTAAAAATAAATAGATAGATAGATAATAAAGGAAAGCAGCAGAGCCTCTTAAGGGACCTTTCTTTGAGATATGTGCCAAAAAAAAAAAAAAAAAAAGGAAGAAATTTAAGGAGTCACTGAGGACAGGATTTTCCATGGGTTGCAAGGCTGGTCATTTGCTTATATGTTCTTCAGTACTTCTCTGCTTGGGGTGTATGCCTCTGCCTCTTAGAGACTTCTCTTGACTCTCTTCTTGGCTTCACACTTAGACCTGTCATGATTCTTTTCACATTGTATTGTAATTTGTTTACAAGCAATCTGCCTTTGTAAATACAAAACGATATCCAAAAGGGAAGCTCTATTTTATTCATTCTTGTATTGTCAGTACTATTACACTGCCTGGAATACAATCAGTACGTAAGAAAGGTTTGGCCAAATGCAGAAACTATTTCTAGCTTTAAAACAGTTGATCTAGAAATGATAACCAAGCCCATTCGATTCACCAGTGTGATTTCCAGGCCTCTGGTATTTTGTTGTTGGTGGTGGTGGTTTGTTTTGTTTTGTTTTGTTTTTTAATAAAAGGGCTTAGAATTTTTTTTAAATCCCACTTCCCTCAGGAAAATTATTTTCAGAAACATGTAAAAAGAACCCAGGATGCCCTGGAAACAGACATGCACAGCCTCTTTCCTTCTCTCAGACGTAGGATAATATGGCCTCTGGATTTCCATTGCAGGTAAACATGTACCATTACCTATCACAGACAATTTCCCAGTTGGAGAATCTTGAGTTCTGACTAATTAGAGTTGGATCATCTTGTCTTGCTGCCCCAAGCAGTTGGTCGGTACATACATCACAGTCATTCCTCCCGGTGGCAAAGTTCCAGTAGGGCAAAGCAAAGGACTCATTGCCGATAAGTTGCTAAAAGCAAAGGGCATGCCTAGTTACTTATCTCATGATATCAAATGCAATAAGAAAGCATATAAAATAAATACTGATATGGGTCTTGACCAAACGCATAACTAAAAATACCAAATGCAGAGTTTTGACCAACCTGGAGATCTCTTTCCAGCCACAGCAAATGGTACCGGTGCCAGGTAACAAATGCAGGTCCTTGGTGTGAGAAGTCTATGGCCTTGTATGGGCGCCCTGGTCCTAAAGCAATTGGGAAACATATTAAAGATCATGGAATAATATTTTTTAAATGTGAAACCTTACCCCAGTGGGATGTGTCTGCGGAACCAGTAAATCCATGCTGCTCCAACTAAAAAAAAAAAATTGTTTTTGTCATTTATCACTCTAAAAACAACAACAGCGACAACAAAACAATTCCAGAAGCAACTAGCACTTCTAGGGTAAATTCTCCATCTTTCATTTCAAAAGTTTGATTGTCCTCAGAGATCCAGATCCAGACACATCTAGGTCACTTTCAGCTTTGAGAATCCCTATCAAATGTTTAATTTTTAAGTGACATTTCATGACTCCTTCCAGATGCACACATTTATAAGGGAGAAATTAATTAATAATAAGGCAAGTTGGGCTGCTCTTAGTCCTCATTCAGGCATTTTTGTCACTGCAAAGAACTTCGATGGATTTTGCCTCTGCCGTCAATCAGTTACAATCACCAGCTGACAAGCATGGTCGCCAAGACTAGAACAGAGAAAAATACACTCAGACCAATTTTGCTGGCCACTGGAACCGCCAATTTTAGTGAAAAGCTTTGGTCAATCTAATGACCCCCTTCCTGCCCATTCCATCTTTCTTCTGCTTTCATAAAAGCTTTCGATGGTTATGTAGAAACTTTAGCTAACTTTAGTTCTTTTTCAAAGTACCTATAATAACTTCAGACAGCTGAACAGACACGAATATAAATTTAATTCCTAGGTATGACCAGAAACTATAGTCTTCCTTCCCTCCTGAGAGACAACCCTCTCATAAAGCAAAAATTCCTCCGAGTGATGACAGGAAAACTATAAAGGTTTACAGCCAGAAAAGCTTCCTTATCTGTCGATAAAGAAAGACAGATGCTTACCTGAGAGGCAAGATTTTTAAGGACTCGCACTGAGGAAAGACATGCTATCACTTGCTGGTGGCTACATAGTCCTTTTTAATTCAGAACAAAGATTTGTTCCCCAAATGAATTAATGAGGCAAAATCAAGTAATGAGGAGCCAGTGATAAACACAAGAACAGACAACTCCAATGAGAATCTGACTATTCAAAGGGAGCTTGATGTCTTCATTCACCCTGACTCCAATAAGGGACCCCAAAGGTGGGGATAATAGGTAGAGCCAAAGAAAGCTTCAGGATTCCAGAGAATACCCAGGAATGGATTCCCATCCCTCTGGAGTGAGCTGAAGTCCGTGTGATCCCTGACTGAGACATATCCGAGGGCATAGATGGTCCTACAAGATTAATGAGGTTCTTAACAAACAAGGCCCCATTCCAAGTTTTACACAGGCCCTGACTGGGGGATCTAGAAGGGCAGGGCGCCATTTTCTCAGGCATCCACTGCAACGGTTCCAAGGGCTAATTCAGGAGGAATTCTACATTGCCAGAGCAGCTAATGCTCTTCCGTGACAATACAACTCTGAAAAAACCCAAGGATCCCAACAGCAAGACACCATTTACAGGCCCCATGAATGATGACGCAAAAGTCTAAAGACTAACACATGCGTGTTTAATGAGATACGCACTTTCCACATAAACCCTCTAATTCTGCACAAAGAAGCTTCATGTGCTTTAGCACATGTTCTGTTAATTCCTCTAATTTGAGGGAAAATGTCAGAGAGGGCTTCCATGGCCAGATTTAGACATGTTTTCTTCTGGAATCAAAAGGAATTTGCCTCCGCTTCACCAGACTTTGCCTTTGAAGATTAATAGCTTCACAGAGGAGAGTTTAGACTTTGAACCCATCACACCAACTCCAGGGGAAAACATTTTCCCAAATGTCAGCCAACGTACTGGTAGAATATTCTTCCTCCTTGCTTCAGGCAGCATTGGATAATCGTCTGATTTTCGTAAGCCTAACCCTTCTTGGTGTTGTTCTCTTGTTAATTAACTTGCCCGAAATTACTTCCCCACCCATCCCCCCACAGTCCCAAACTATAATAATATACCCTCGGCTGAGGGAAATAACCCACCTAATAGCGTATCTCTAACAGAGTAATAATGGAGCCACACGAAGAAATCGTATATGCTGCAGTTGGCGATCTGCGGCTGGGTCCCGTTGGGCCCCAGCAGGCTGAGCCAGTGCTGGGTGGTGATCACGTAGTCGGGGTGCGTTGTGTTCTTTGCGAGGTCTAAGGCGTCCAAGAACTGCTCCCTCTCCTGAGCCGTCAAGGAATGAAGATTTTTCCGAATAACCGGGGCTTTCCTCTGACTGCAGTCGTGGCCGGTCCAGCCAAACTTGCAGTCCCCACAGTTGTAGCCAGCAAAATGTCCTAGTTTATTTTTTTAAAAGAAAAAAAAAAAAAAAGTGGGGGAGGGGATGGAAGAGGGAGTCAGTTTATGTAGCTTGGAAGAAATTTCTGAATTTGAAGTGTGGCCTAGAAAGGAGGAGAAGAGGAAGGTGTTCGCAGGAAGGCGAAGGGAGCCATCTTCCTACACTTCCTCTCCTCTTGAAATCTCCAAGGATGGGAGTACTAGAGTTCCTTCGAAATACTGCCAGCAAGAAAACAATAGGAAAGGTGTCAAAAGCTGTCATGGGTGGACCGTGTCCCTTCAAAACTTGCAGGTTGAAGTTCTAAGCCCCAGTCAGATACAATACGACTGTATTTGGAGCTACGGTCTTCAAAGAGGAAATGAGGTTAAAAATGAGGTCATTAAGTGGCCCCCCAATCCAGTCCAATGGGTGTCCTTCCAAGAGGAGGCAGTTTGGACACTATTAGTTACAGAGGGAAGACTATGCGAAGACCGAGGGAGAAGACAGCAGCCAACAAAGCAGGAGAGAGGCCTCAGGAGAATCTCACCTTGCTGACAGCTCGACCTGGGCCTTGAGGTCTCCAGTACTGGAGAGAATGAGTTTCTGTTTCCTCCCCACACCCCGACCCCCGGGCTCCCCAGCAGTCTGGGATGGCGATGCTGCTGAGCCCTGTTCTCTCTGGCCCACACACCAGGGCCCACACAGAGGGAGTGGCTCATTGACTTAGAAGAGGAAGAGAACATTTGCCAAGCTCAAGGTGGAACCAAACTAAATGGGCTGATTTCCAGGGATTGAGGGGAAATCTGACATACAAAAGCTGGTTTATTTCACAAAGGAGAGAGAGTTAAGACAAAAATCGATGGAGGCCGGCAGGTCGTAAAGGTGAATTAGCTGCCACAGTCTCAGGAAGTGCAAATCACTGCAGGGCTCCCTTGTCCACGGCCCAAATGTCCCTGCTTTATCAGCCCAGGGAAGGAGTACTAGCCCTGGGAACTAATAAACTCCTTCCTGATTAGCATCTAAAGTGGGAATTATTTCAGCTTGTCCTAGACTTTTCCCTTTTAAGCCTTGATTACTGCTTTTGGTATGACCAGCCCCTCCTTCCCTAGGCGGTGATAAGTTAGAGAGTGAACATTCAAATATTTTTAGAGCAAAATGTTGAAGCAAACAGGGTCGGTAATGCTCATCTCCCAGGGGATTAGAGGGCTGACTTAAAGCATTAACATGGGAAACCAACTCTGCTTCCCTCCTCCCTCTCTCCCTTCTCCCCTCCCCCTCCTCCTCTCCTTTCCTACCCCTACCCCCTCCTCCTCTCCTGCCTCTCTCCCCCTCGTCCCCCTCCCTCTCCTCCCAGACCCTTTTACTAGCTCTCACTTCAGTCCACGGCACTTTCCCTCCTCATCTCCTTAAATTCCGCTTTGCCTGGGTTACCACTCCTGCTCTCAGCCTCACGGTGGGTGGTCCACAAGGTCATCCTTGACTCTACATGTCAGGGTCAGGTGTTCCTGCCCTGGGCCTCCCCGGTCCCTCACATACCCCCTCCGCTGGATTCATCACAGTAGCAGTAATTATCTACTTGTCTCAGGTACGGGCAACCGGAAAGCATTTATCCTACTGTCTAGGCCGGTGCTTGGCCTTGTACAAAATGAATATTTGTTGACTGACTAAAAGAAACATAAAGCCAAGTCACCACAATATGCACTTTAAAAATTATACATTCATATTCATAGTCGTACCTCAATAGAGCTGAAATTTTTTTGAAAAATTAACTAAAAACAAAAACATATAAAGCATGTGACAGATAATCCAATAGACAGAAAAATTCTTCTTCTTCTTTCTCCCTATCCTTGTGGATTAGGAGGAAAACCGGTCCTGTAAATAATTTTGATAAATGGTAAATACCAAAGCAGAGGTAAGAAAAAAATACTATGACCACAGGAGAGAGAAGATTATTTGAATTTCTACAAAGAAAATATTACAATAACATGAAACAAAATGACTAGCATTTGTATCATGTAAAGAAAAATGTCCGGGCCTCCTTTTCTATTAATCCAGTGGATTTTTGGATCGTTAAAGAAAATGTCATTAAAAATATCATGAGTAAGAATTTTCTTAAGGTAATTTATTTGGGTTCTATGCTCCTCGAAACACTCAAAATATCCTACCTGTCCTCACATAACTCAGTTAGCTATAGTCTTCTATGTTTTTTTTTTTAAGATTTTATTTATTTATTTGACAGACAGAGATCACAAGTAAGCAGAGAGGCAGGCAGAGAGAGAGGTGGAGGCAGGCTCCCTGCAGAGCCCTATGCGGGGCTCGATCCCAGGACCCTGGGATCACAACCCGAGCTGAAGGCAGAGGCTTAACCCACTGAGCCACCCAGGCACCCCAGTCTTCTATGTTTTAACATCATATGAGAATGAAATAAAAAAACACTTGAAAGGAAAAAATTCTACTAGTCCCAAGACTGAAACATGTTTTGGAACAGTTTCAGTTAAACATTAAAATCTACATTGATTATTAGAGGGAAGCTACTAAATAGAAATTATTTATAAATATTTATTGAGCAACCCAGTACCCAAATACCAGTACCCAAGTAACCAATACCAAGCACCCAAATATCCACCATTTCCCTAGAGCCAGATGACTAAAGTTGAATACAGAGCCACAGCTTTATAATTAGAGAGTGAGGGTCTCCTTCCGAATGCTAAGAAATTGCACACCCCAATTTTAAAATGATCGATTCAATACATTTCTACATGTAAATGCGTAAAACTTGTCTCCAGATTTTGTCAAAGTTGAGTAATTTGTAACTTATGTCATGAGTTTTAATATTCCTTCACTTCCTTTACAATTATTTTCGGTTGCTAGAAACAAAATGATCAATAGCTAATTATCTCCCTCCTTTGTTTATTCAACAGATAATTTATTAGCACCCACAGCCTAAAGGGCCGTCAAAGCTCTGCGTGCCTCTCTCTGTGCTCCCACTTGTTTGTTCGGAGAAGTTTCCATGCTTGTAGGTTTGGATTTCACTCTTTCAAGCCTGTCAGATTGGGATCAGAGCTCTGCCTCACAGAGTTAACACAGAAAACAAGCAGGTTAATGTATTAAGCGCTTAGAACAGTGTCTGGTACATAAGTTCTATATTGAGTGTTGTTATTTTTACTAGATACCACTTAGAAGCAGGATTTTATTTTATTTTTTTAAAGATTTTGTTTATTTATTTGACCGAGAGAGAGATCACAAGTAGGCAGGGAGGCAGGCAGAGAGAGAGAGGGAAGCAGGCTCTCCGCTGAGCAGAGAGCCCAACTCGGGACTCGATCCCAGGACCCTGAGATCTTGACCAGAGGCTTTAACCCACTGAGCCACCCAGGAGCCCCAAAGCAGGATTTTAAATATTTGTTTTCATCTGTCTTCCTTGTCCACTACACTGTGGACACCTTAAAACCATGTTGTGTTTTTTCCCCTCTTTGTACCTGAAGGGCATCACTAGGGCTAAATAAACGTCAGTCAGGGTGGTGAGAAATGAAGCAATGAATAATGGAATAAAAGGCATCAGGTACGAGAAGATACATGTAGATATAAGGCACCATAGCTTCATCCAGGAGATGACAGACGTGTGTGCCATGAACCACCAGTGCAGGTCTAACTCTGAGGACAAGTGAAAACAGAGGAATAAACCAAGCACCACAGAAGACAAAAGGCAAAACAATTCATTCTGACGCAGAAGACCAGAGCTGCCTCACAATTATGGTGACCCAAGGTGTTTCATTTTACAAAACAATACTTGTCCTCAAAAAAGCAACATAGAAGGGCTAAGAAGAAGGAATTGGGATGGGGAAGGAGGCATACGGGGGAAGGGGGTTAAGAAGTACAAACTTCAAGTTATAAAATAAATAAGTCACGGGGATGTAATGGACAGTATAAGGGATATGGCCAACACTATTCGGTAGGAACTGTTACTACGCAGTGTATACAAATGTCGGGTCACTAACTTGTACATCTGAAACGAAGATAATACCTTAGTTTAGATCTTATATATTTATTTATTTATATGTTTATATTTGTTTATATCTCATATCTTAGTTTATATCTTATATCTTATATATCAGTTATAGCTCAAAAAAATTAAAAAAAATTTTCTGCATGTAAGCTCGCCTATGACCCTGAAATGTACAAAAAAAATTAAAAAATTCTTTTTCCAGCATCTCTCCAAAAACTCAGCGTTTGAGCCCCTGTTACGTTTGGAGCTTCTAAACATGGTCCAAAGTATTCAAGAAAATGCTGCAGACAACAGAAAAGTGCAACAACCTGAAAGCCCAGCACACAAAACACTTATTTCTCTAATTTAGATACCCTAGTGGTTCCCTACATCAACTTGACCTGAGTTCATTTATTCCCCTAACCTACCAATCACAGCATCAAAAAATACAAGATGGCCTCTTAGTAGAGATGGCATTTTCTTACTGGAAAATGGGGAGAGAAAGAAAACTAAAGGATCTGGAGATACCAATCTATCTACCACTGAGTATGTCCTTGGGCAAAAATTAAATTTAAAAAGACAAATTCGTAAACCTACTTAGGACTGGGCTAGGGTTAGAAAAGAGAATGAGAACCGCCAAGCCGTACACGTTCCTACATGAACTGTAACAGCTCAACCTCAGAAGGCTATTAGACTAAAGAAGCTTAAGGACCACTGATTAGTGAATTTACAAGGAGCTCTAAATAGCGTATTCCTTTTAATTAGAGATTCTATTATTTTAATAACAATACTTTATACTCACAGGGAGCCTTTCATCTACAGAGCTCAAAAAGGTTTTACAAGTGCGGTTTCATCATTATCCCCATTTCAGAGATTGGAAAAATGGAGGCACTTAGTCACTTGTACAAACAAGAAGCTCTCCGACAACTGTTCAAAAACTATTTGCTATGCATGTTTTCCAAAAGTCCAACAACACAGCTGCAACTGGTATGCTCTCAGAAACGCCAGCTGGCAAGGGAGACGTAGAAGGTAAAGAGCTAATGCCAAGGTCTCCTGAAATTCAGGCCCTCCTGACAATCAAGGTCAGTGGGTTTTGGATTCCAAATTATCCCTCCAGAGAACAGAGAAGTTCTCTCTAGAGGATTTGAGCCCATCATTTGTGTGTGTGATGGGGGAGAGTTCCGCTCCAGATTTTGTTATTTCTCTTTGTTAGGCTAATGTCTTTTACCAACTTCAAATTCGTGAAGACTATGAAGTATTTTATTTTATTGTGGTATGAACATTTAACATGAGGTCTATCATGTTCATGCGTTTTTAAATGTACAATACATCATTGCTGACTCTAGGTGCCACGTTGAACATTAACTCTCTTGAGCTTGTTCATTTTGCCCACCTGAAACTTTCTGTGCACTGATTACTAACTCTCTCTGTCTCACTCCCTGGGCCCCAGGTAACTAGCATTCCCCTCTTTGATTTAATGAATTTGATTTTAGATACCTCATATAAGTAGAACCATGCCCTATTTGTCTTTCTGTGACTGACTCATTTCCTCAGTGTAAAGCCTCTCAGGTTCATGCATGTTGTCACCCACTACACGACTGCCTTCTTTTCTTTAAGGCCGAGTAGTATTCAGTTGGATGTATATACCACTTGGCTACAATGTGGAGAAATTGGAATCCTTGTGCACTGTTGGTGGAAAAGCAAAACGGCCCAGGCACTATGGAAAAACACAGTATGGAGCTTTCTCAAAAATTAAGAATAGAACTACCATATGATCTAGCAATTCCACTTCTGGATATTTGTCGAAAAAAAACCTGAAATCAGGATCTCATAGAGATGTTAGCACTCTCATGTTTATCGCAACACAATTCCCAAGAGCCAAGATGTAGAAACAATCTTAATGCCCATTGATGGATAAATGTCTGTTTATTTTTCCATTGCATTAACAAAGCTCAGGGTCATTATTACATCTCTTCCTTAATAAATTTTGGTGACCTAGAAAAATCCCAGGAACCCTATTTGAAAAAAAAAAAAAAATTATGTGGATAACATAGAGGAGAGCTTTGGGGTTTAGGTTTTGAGATCAGGTTTAAATTCTGAAGACTGCTTCTCAAACCAGGAAATGCTACCCTTGGAAGGCAAGCAACTCACTCTTTGTGGGAGAATAAGCTGAATGAACATCCTATGTCTTGCCTTGGGACACACGACACATCACAGAATTGTGATTACTGTTTATAATAAATTGGTTTCCAGTTTGGCCACTGCGACTTGGTCGGATGCCCCGAGACTCAAAGCATAAGACCATTGAGCCGATATAAGTGGAGCCAACCAGAGTTGGTATGGAAAGAGCTATGATTCTGAATGAGTTTACACAGACCAAATCATAGAGGGCAGGAGGAGAGCCATAGGCTGGTAGTTGGTCTCAAGAGCAGCCATGGCCTTGACAATGGCTGGCAATGGAGACCATAGGCACTGAGAAAGCTCTGCCTCTTTGGAATGGCCTATAGACATGTGATGTCCTTAACAGTCTGGACATACAGGTCAAACCCTCTTTCTGACCTACTTTGCCCTAGGTATGTGTTTATCCTCCTCCGAGCAGGGGGGAGGGGATCCCTTTTCATGTTAGGAAGTAGGTCACTGTGACTCTAACTTCCTGTCACTTCTGGAGAAATATAATAGGCGCCTTCTGGGAAGGGAGATTATAATTATCCCTTCTGTTTGGCCATTCTCTGTTCTCTCCATCCTCACCTTTAAAAAACAAAAGGAAAAAAAAAAAAACAAACAACCTTGCTAACCAGGTCAAAATATAAAGTAGATGATGATGAGAAGAGCTAAAAGTTAGTCTGATTTGTTAATATCGTCTGCCCCAGGACTCCATAAATGGAGAGGCCCAACCCTTGTAAGTGGTAGCACTCTATCATTGATTTGGCCTGGAAGTAAGTGTTCTAGAAGAATTTTTGAGTCATAGACAAATAAGTTACTGTGTAGTGTGGTTTCAATCACACAGGTAATATGAAACCTGCTGCTTCTCAGACAAAAGCCAGGAGAATCCAAGAAATAATGTCTATAGAAGACAATGCTCCATTAGCTCAGAAAAAAATGGATAGTATATGTTCAGTATGCTATTTAAAATTCTGTCACAATGATTACCCAATGCAAAACAAATAGTTCCTTCGAATCACAGAATTAGCATGACTGCAAAGTGATTATACAGCCAGAATTTTCTGCATGTTAAAAAAAACTAACACCATTCCTACATCAACATGCAGTCCTTTGTACATTTCTTAAGTTCACCTTTTTATATCCCTACATAGTCCCATTATCTGTATTCCCTATGTACCGGCATCTTATGAGAACCTGAGCAAATAATAATAATCATTTATTTTTTAAAGATTTTATTTATTTGACAGTGAGAGACAGAGAGAGAGAGAACACGAGCAGTGGGAGTGAGAGAGGGAGAAGCTGGCCTCCCCCCAAGTCGGGGGAGCCCGATGTGGGACTCGATCCCAGGACCGTGGGATCATGACCTGAGCCAAAGGCAGATACTTAACAACTGAGCCACCCAGGTGCCTCTAATAATAATAATTTAAAAGAAGAGCACTTGGCATGCAGCCAGCTGCTATATGTAGAAGAGAGGCCAAGGGCTTTGCTAAAGTTGCTGGGGCGATTTCTGTGCGTCAAATGCCCTGCCAGGATTTGACGGTTTACGGCCCCTGTGCGTGGCAGCGGCTGAACCCAGGCAGGCCCTACTGAAGACGACTTGAGAAGGCTCAGAAGAGCTCCAGGCATAAAAAGCGCACAGGGATTTCAAAGAAACGAGTAATAAGAGAGCCCAAGGTCTGAAAGAGGGACAAGGAGCCAACGTCCAAATGCCCACATGCAACCCAGGCAAGAGCAGAAAAAGCCATTGTTTTACCAGGACCCTCCCTCCCCAGTTCCCAGACGCCCTGTCCCACTGCAGCCCTGCGACTGCGGCAAAGTGACAACCCAGGCATATCGTGAACTAGCAAGAGGTACTCTGCCCAAGTCCTCTTCCAAACACCAGAAACTCTGAGGCTAGGACCGCGGAAGCCCTGCCTTGGACGCCTGTCTTGCAGACGCCAAGGCTCCCCGCGCCACCCTACCCCCTTCTACAAGTGCAAACCCATTTCAGAAGGGGAGGCCACGGAATCATCTTGAAAGGACTTGCTCTGAAGCTCGTTAGCTTCCCCCTTCCAACAAACAAGCCAATGGCATGTTGGCATGAGTTCACATAACCGGGCTTGGCCCACGTAATACTCGTCTGGTGGACTAGAGGGTGCGAAACGTAGAACCAAGGCATCAGCCCGACTCAGTTTGCTGCCTGTGAAAACCAAACTTGGAGGGCCACGGAAAGCCTCGTCTGATAGTCTTAAGAGTTTCCTCTCGTCCTGAGAAGGGGCTCCCTTCCCAACGGGGGCCTCCCCACCTGGCTCAGGGCACGACCGGGTCGGCCCGCCTCCCTCACCTGTGCACCGGCAGGTCCGATGGAAGAACTTCCTGGGCCAGCCTTCTCGGTCGTCCTGGTTGCGTAGGACATAAGGACCACTCCAGGGCCTGGTGTCGGCTTGCACCTCCGTGCACTGGCCCCGGCCCTCCTGGGAGCCACAGATGTTGTCAGGCTCGGGACCCAGCGACGGGCAGCACTCCTTGCTCATCAGGCTGTCCACGGTCATGCAGACCCGGGGGAACTGCGCGTGGGCTCCCGGCAGGAGTGCGCAGCCCAGGCAACTGAGCAGGAGCCCCCAGCCCAGAGGACACATGGCTTTGTCAGCAGAACTCCTCTCCCTTTCCACTCCCCGATTCTGCCCTGCCTTTCTCCTCCTCTTCCAGTCCTGAGCTCTTGAACACTCGTTCAGTGGATTTTTGGTATGGGGGGTGGGGGAGTTGATACTGTTTGGTTTTGCGTTCTATTCCTCTCCCCTAAAAAAAAAAAAAAAAAAAAACCCTGCAAAAAATCCGCCGAACCCACGTGAGTGCACGTGTGTACTCGCACACGCATGGGCTGTTTTATGTGATTCAAACAACTAAAACAAATTTAATGCCATTCCAAGCGCCTCTCACAGCCAGATTTAACGAGGGTAGCGCTTCTCACCATCTTTCCCCCGTTAAATCAGGCTTTGCCTAATTGCGATAATTTACGGGGTACTGCAGTCATACTCCTTATTATACTGGTATTTCTAAACCCCTCCTTTCCTCCTTAGCCCGTAACTTTAATTGCCTTGAACTCGGTTCAAAAGCCAAACACCGTGCTGCCTTTATTCTGTCTGGCTTGCCAAACCACGGGGCCTTGTGGGGTTTGTGTAAGGGCTGGGAGAAGCCATCATTAGGGGGATTAGTGTTAGAGAAACCCTCATTGTTAGCACATGACCCAAAGGGCATAATGAAGTACATACAGTTGCTGGCTTTGTTTCAAAAGGGCAAAACCATCTTCATTATCTGGGCTCATGTGCCCCAGCCAAGCTTGTGACCTCAGACTTCCCGGGGAGTCAATGGACGCAGTGAGCTCCTCGTTGTTGCTAAAAGGCCTTTACAGACAAGCGTGCATTGCTAACCACAATTCACTCCTGACTGCTCCCTGACGTGCTAGAAAGACCAACTGCAGGAGGTCACACAACTTCAGAAATAAAGAAACATTTATTTAGGACCGACGTACAAGGAATTGCTTTGTTCCACAATTAAGGGCCCTCTTCCCTCCAAACGAGAATGCACTATTCTCCTACTCAGCTCATCTAGGCGGTAGATTTTTTTTTTTTTTAATTACCCAGGGTAGCCTGCCACCAGAAATTCAAAATTATAATTATCTGATTGTAAGGAAGGCAGTAGGACCATGGGGAGCAAGACCTTGCAAGTGACATCTTTTGATTCATGTTAAAGTTAAATGTTGTTAGGCTTTGGTCTAGAACACAATGCCTCCCCTCCCCCTCCCCACTCCTGTGCTTCTGGAGGCAGCGAGGGGAGCATCCTGATCTGTAGTGATGGCTGCTGTTAGAGCATATCTTTACCCCTTCGTGGTGGAAACAGGCCTGACTTCGTGCCATCAGTGTCTGTGTAGACAGCCGACATGCTCCGGCGCCAAATGGTTTCCAAGAATACATTTGGGCATAAAGACAGAATGTTCCAAAGAAAATTCGTAAGGTTAAAGAAATGTTCATATAGATGTTCGTCCCTGGTGTGCATCTATGTCATCCCCATGGCATTAAGCTGTTGTGACTCATTAAATGGCAGTTCTCATCTCTGACTGTGCTCTGATGCCAACTGAGACCGAAGCCCAGAGAAGCAAAATCTCTGTATTTGTTGTAAGTTCTCGAAGCCATGTTAATGTGCAGCTGCTGCTGAGAACCATAGGGTTAAAATAAAGCAGGGTTCCAAAGGAAATGTTGGAATAGAGTCAGCTGAAAGATGGATGTACGTTCATTTCCTGAATCACCATAAGCTGAATGCCTTAAAATAAAGAAATTCTTTTCTCTCATAATTCCAAAGGCCAAAGTGCCAAATCAGTGAGTTGATAGGGCTGCACTCCCTCTGAAGGCTCTGGGGAAGATACCTTCTTGCCTCTTCCAGTTCCCAGTGGCTGCCACCATTGCCTGGGTTGAAGCAGAATCGTTCCCATCTCTGTCATAGGGACATAACCTCTCCTCCTATGTCTCTGTCTCTCTTCTGTGTGTCTCCTATAAGAACACTGGTCATTGGATGTAGACCCCCCCCCCCCGATAGTCCAGAATGTCCTCATCTTGACATTCCTAAGTTAATTACATCTGTAAAGACCCTCTTATCAAACAAGATCACGTTCACAAGTTCTAGATATGGACATGACTTCTTGAATACCACTATTGAACCCCCACCCCATGTTGTGGGTGTAAAACTGGAATGATAGCAGAATTGCAATAGCTCAGAGTTAGAAGGGAATTTTGGAGCCCATTCATTCAATCCCTGTGTACCTACTGATCCAGTTCCTGGCAACATTGTGCTGCTTTGGGATTCTGTTCTATGTGTTGTGATGTCCTGGTTCCATAAGTATTAGATTCAAAGTTCTTGGATAATGTCACTGACAGAGTCAATGACTCTCATGTCATAATAGCCCCAGGCCTAGGTCCTAGGATTACTTTTCTTTCATAACAATGCTTTCATAATAACTCACCAAGCCTGTGGCTTTAATTGCAGGCTATCATGACTCTCAAATTACAACCCTGGCCCTGACCTCAGTCGTGAGCCCCTGATGCATATATTCAACTTCCTACTTGACTTCTTACTTGGAGATTTAGACATTTCTTGATTAACATTTCAAAGTAAAGTTTTGTTCTCTCCACCCAGTTTTCTTCTCCATTAGTCTTCTTCTCTTAGGGAAGAGAACCACCACAATCCTATTAATGGTCTTTGATTCTTCTTTTTCCCACCTCCCCTGTATATGCTTCCCAGTGCACTTAGAGTAAAATCCAAGGTCCTTTCCATGCACCAATCAAAGTGAGGGCCCCAGATCCATAGCCATGTGTTCCTGGTCTGCATCAAAATAAATACAATAAGGAGAGAAATTGAGAGTCAGCATTTGGAAACTACCATGGCGATATAGCATTGCCACAATGTTTAAGCACATGATCAATGGACTCATCTCACTGAACAAGAGTCTTGTTAGGGGGTTGTCAGACTTGCATGGACATGACCTAGCAGCATAAGCTACAGACCAATACCACTGGACTGCATGTTTGCCTGTGGCTGAAAAAAATTTTCTAATTATTTTTTAAGTTCTTCACCATGGATAGTTTGAGCAGAACTGGCATGTAAGGTCCTCCATGATCTGTGCCTTACCCACCTCTTTCTCCCTCTTGTTCTGCCACCACAGAGTACACCCATGACTCTAGTACTCAACCATGTCACATTCATTTCCATGATAGTCTTTCTTCTGTCATTCCCTCTGCCTGGAATGTTCTAATGTTCTTCTTCAGAATCCTCCTTGTCACTTGGGAGTCAGCTCAAATGTTAGCTCCTGAGAGAGGTTGTTCCAGACAACTCACTCTGCTATGTCTACACTTAGCCACCTACTCTCCACCACATTGTGCTATTTTTCTTCAGAGCACTTATGACTGTCTAAAATTATCCTACTTGTTGGTTTAGTTGCTGAAAGTCTGTCTCTTCTATTCTGTCATAAATTTTAGGGGAGCAAGAAACAACCATGTTGCCTTTCCCAGTGCTAAGAACAGTATGAAGCAAAGAGAGGCTACGTGATAACAGTTGGTGAGTAAACAACCTCAGTTCATTTTTTTTATGTTCATCTGAAGAGTCTCACCATTATAGGGAATGACTCTATACAAATTAAGTGTTATTAGTTTGGCTATATAAAATAAATTTAGACTACTAAATACCACTATTATGTTAAGGGTTCCTTATAAGATTTGTCACAGTACTAAAAGTGTTTCAAAATTACTGGTCCAATCCAACACTACATATTTGTCCCCCACCACATTATCAGCAACAACAAATTCCTTCCTATTTCTTATAAGATGTTAGCAGCGTCTGGTTAAGCACCTCTAATAAGGAGATTCCTTTAAGAAACAGTTCTAACAGTTAGGAAATTCTTCCTTTTTAACATGCATTTAATATTTAATATAATGTGAATTTAAATATAAATAGTGAAAATTTCCTTCACTTATGTTTCCAGCAAAAACCCTTGGAAACTTGCCCCACCCCACCCAGAAAATGGGTATGCTCCGTTTTCCACAGAATTTTCTTCCTTATCTTCCCTCTTCTTCAGACTAAATTTCCTCAGTACCTTCCATTTTTCCTTCATGTGAAGGAAATCTTAAATTCTTTCCTAATTTTAAATCCTCCCTTTAGCCTATACTCTCTTTTTCTGGAAAATTCAGTTTGCCATTTGACTCCATGATGAATGTTTCCTGTAAGTTAATTCAATATTCCTGATACAACCTAAGTAAAGATGACTGAAAAATTAGCTCATGAGCTTTGCCTGACAGCCACATCACTCATCAGTTTTGTATCTGTTAGCTTAAGCTAACAATTGCTTAGCTAGCAATTAAGACCTCAAAATCTCATTGGCTTGTGAAACAATGTCTACCACCCATCAGCTCTGGTTACTCTCCACATTGCCTTCTCCCCAGGACTCAGGGTAAAGAAACATCTTTTCCTTACTCTCCTGATACTGCTCATCTTGTAATAATGAAGTCAACAATGGGCCACTGCTTGAAACTAGTATACCTTGCTCATTTCTGCCCACATTCTATTGGCAAATGCAAATCTCATGGCCAAGACCGTGGCTCTCAAAAACAGGGGTTCTGTACAGAGAACCATACAGGGAGGGTCAGCAAGTATTTTATTGCATGTTAAATCCACTGAAATCCCTCCTCTTCTTTCATAAAGCTTTCATGAAGCTTCATCAACGTCAAATGCCTCTCCTATGTCCATTCCCTATTTCTTTCCTCTGGACTTGCCTTTGGGGTCTGTATTAGTTTGCTAGGGTGGCTATAACAAAATGGCACAATATATAGAAATCTACTTTTCACAGGTTTGAGGGCTGGATGTCCAAGCCCAAAGTGCCGGTAGGGTTGGTTTCATCTGAAACATCTCTCCTTGGCTTGCAAATGGCTGTCCTTTTGCTGCCTCTCCTCATGATCTCTCTTTTGTGCACATGGGCTCTGATGCCTCCTCATGTGTCCAAATTTCCTCTTCTTGTAAGGACACCAGTCAGCTTGCCTTAGGGACCACCCTAACAGCCTTGTTTTAACTTCACCTCTTGAAATGCCCCCACGTCCATATGGCAGTCACATTCTGTGGTTCTGAGGATTAGGGTTTTAACATGTTAATTTTGAGGGAACATGATTCAGCCCATAACAGGCTCAAAGCATGAGTTTACTTTTGTCTCTATTAAGTTAGGATTACCTTTTGATATCAAGCCATCTGCCAATAGGAAGGTGTGTCATGGGAAACCACCAGGTGGGACTTCCCAAGTCATTTTTTATGTTATCTAATACACCTCACAGTGCCATTTTTTGAGGACCCAGGGGAGAGATTTCTCACAGGGCTCAATATCCAGAAAAGCTATGCTTCCACATAGCAACTAGCTTGGCCTGGACTTTTAGTCCCCATGGATCTTTCCTTGCCTTGGTCAGTTATGAAGCTTAGAGCCAATTCGCAGTCCCCATGTCAAGCAACAGATTTACACACTACTTATCTAGTTTGATATTTTCTTTCCCACATGTTCCTGGATTCTGTGATTCTTATTTTATCCTTTTGCAAATTTATGCATTTTTCTAGCCTATCTCAAATCTCTAAATATCATATATATATATATATATATATATATATATATATATATGCTTCTGTATAAGTCCAAAGGTAAGAAATACCCGGTCAAGTCATTGTTTGTTAGCAAGCCAAGGGTAGAAAATAATTCAAAAATTCCTAAGAAGTTGGTGCAAGTAATCAGACATCTAAGAACCAAGCCAAGAAAAGCTAAAAAGATGTCATGTCATGAGCATATCTGTAATTAAATATTGCCTTATTTACAAAAGCCAAAGTCTTTGCTAGACACTGAAGAGCAGAATCCAGGAAGAAATATCTCATGGGCAGATTGAGACCATTTGTGGCTGGCGGAAGCCATAAAATCATAGGCTATTCTAAGAAATGTTCTGGAACCCTGTAAAGAAGAGGCTGGGTATCACAGAGCTAAATAATCTGAGAGTAGAGAGTGCCTTATTAAAAAGGGATTTGTTTTACAGTAGAGGGATGCATCTTAATAAAAAGAATGTTCTGCGTACTTCCATTTTGCATTTCAGCACCTAGCACCTTCTTGCACAGAAGAGGGATTCAGTGAGTGTTCCTGGGAGTGAATGGAATCAGATCAGGGCGTTTGTGAGTGAATGGTACAGGGCGGGCGTGCAAAACCTTGCAGGTAGGATGCCAGCCTGGGCATCCCAACATTCAAAGGAAGAAAACATGGCTCAAAGCCTAATAAACAATCCAGTGGGGCAGTAAATTTTTTAGAGCTGTTGCTAAGGTTAATACAGAAAAAATCATTTACATCTTTCTTCTGCCTGTCAGTCAGCTGCCTGCTCTTTTCTCCGTGTCTCTGAATGTGAAAATCCTCCCCGTTTCTCGTCCCTGCTGGACTCCTCTGCCTGATGCTTTTTGATCTATTCTCTGCTGCCACATCATGGGGAAAAGAGATTATTCCCCCCTCCACCCACCGGTCCAAATTGTTTTCTAAATACTGGGCATCAGTCCTGATAAGGATTTTGCTTTCTACATCTAAGAGCTTTTCTTTTCTTGGTGGTGTAAATTGTTATTCAGAGGAATTAAAGGGTTAGGAATGTGCTGTGTGGTTTCTGGTATTTCGGTAGGAGGCAGCCCTTCCCTCCTGCCTGCATTTTGGGATAGTCTGCTGCCAGTCAGGGCTGTGTTTATACATCAAACGCATTTTTTTTTTTAATTTCAAATTTTGCATCTCTCAGCTTTATATTCACCTCAGCTCTTTGCTGCCTTCCAGTTCCTCTTTTATCGTTTTGTTTTCTATCCTCCACCCTGGGAACAGGTTTTCAATTTAAATTTTTTTTTAATGTGTACCTTACAATTTAATGACTCACTTGGGTAGGTCATCTAGGTACTCCTCCTTCAAAATATGGATGTGTGGAAAGAAAGAAATCCCTCCCCTTTCTGCTCACTTCTGATCAATCTAAGCAAGTATCATGTACAAGTTTGCAAGAAATCGGACAGGCTGAAAATGTAAACTCTTCAGGACTTTAATACTAAGAGATCCACCAGAGTTTATAAAGGTGTGGCTAGAATTGTTTGGTTGGCGGGAGGGGAGGAGAGAGAGAGAGAGAGAGAGAGAGAGAGAGAGGCCATATCTATCTAGCTGGGTGTAAATGGATGGGAAAGGAGACTTATTTTTGTTTTATACTCTTCATACATTTTTAATTTTGAACCATGCCTATGCAGTACTTGTTTTGTTAAATCATGCTTTTAAATTTTAAGTTAAAAAATTTAGAATGAGGGGAGCCTGGATGGCTCAGTTGGTTAAGCATTTGCCTTTGGCTCAGGTCATGATCCCAGGGTCATGGGATCAAGTCCCGTTTCAGGATCCTTGCTCAGTTGGGAGCCTGCTTCTCCCTCTGCCTCTGTTCCTTCTCCTGCTTGTACTCTCTCTCTCTCTCTCTGATAAATAAAATCTTTTAAAAAAATATTTAGAATGAGATTTGTGAGGATGACATTATGCAGAGAAACTTTTTCTGCTAGTTTAGTAAACTATGGCTTTGGCACAACTCAAGATTGGTTTTATTGATCTTGACCCTGCTGCTTCCTAGTTCAATGACCTTGGACAAAGCAGTTACCTTTTGTTAGCTCCACCTTCCCCATCCAACAGTCCAAGATGATAATATCCACAAAGTTTAAGGGTTAAATATGGAACCAAATATTAATTGCCTAGCAGAACTTTTTAGCACATAGTAGGTACTCAGCGAAGTGAGACTATAATTGTTATTATTATTATTTCCATAAAAGAATCCAGTGACACCACAGTCAGCTTTTTAGATTCCTGTACTGGCAAATCAGCAGTCTGACCCTTTATGTCATTTTTTATTTGTTTGGAGAGCCATTACCTTCTTAATCAGTAACTCATAATGCTTCTATTTCAACAGACAACCAAGAAGGGGGGGAGGGAATTCCACTAGGATACGGAAAAATCCTCCCCCATGAATCTTTATCCCAAGATTTATTAATTAACTCACACATATGGGATGGGGCACCTGGGTGGCTCAGCGGGTTAAGCCTCTGCCTTCAGCTCAGGTCATGATCTCAGGGTCCTGGGATCGAGCCCCGCATCGGGCTCTTTGCTCATCAGGGGGCCTGCTTCTCTCTCTCTCTCTCTCTCTATCTCTCTATCTGTCTGCCTCTCTGCCTACTTGTGATCTCTCTGTGTCAAATAAGTAAATAAAATCTTTAAAAAATTAATCCACACATATGCATGCACACCTGTATGCAAACACATTCATACCTATGCACATACACACACCTGATCCAAGAACCTAATTATAAGTACTTTCTATAATATGCTTCCTTCTGGGAACTAAATCAGTGCTTCTAACTTTGGCACATGGAAAATATTCTCATGCATAATGCAATGTTACTATCTAGAAATGAAAGGAACTGTTCTCTTTTATTAAGTTGTATTTATTTAAGTAATCTCTACACCTAAACCTAACCTGGGGCTCAAAGTCATGGCCCAGAAATCAAGAGCCACACACTCCTTTGAGCCAGCCAGGCACCCTGGAACTGTTCTTTCTTAGACTCTTCAAGATTAATTAAATGATATGTTTATAGGTATACTATTGGGAACTTGGGAATCTCTATCAGTTATAACAAAGACATGGGTGAACAAAGCTTAAATAAACCACAGAGACTATGGATAAATCAGATTTGAAACCATTTTTATTCATTTTAAGAGCTGACAAAAATGAAGGCAATCATTAAAAATAGAAAAATAAAATAAATCTTCAAAAATGATTTGATCTGAATCTGGTGCCTTATACAAAGCTCATTATCTTATAACTGTTGTCAAAAAGCATCTAACCATGGTGAATGTCTGATATTTTCTTTGAAAAAATGACTCCTTCTCATTTCATCTCAGCTGCTCTAAGTCAGTTACTTTTTAATAAGCCAAGTGCACAGGCACACACACACACACACACATGCACGCATGCACAGCCTAAAAGAATAACTCTAAACTTTTAATTCATTTCATAAGCCATAGAAAAGAAATATGTTCTTACAAATCATGGCAGACAGCTGCCTGCCGAATGTAAATTTCCCTGTTAATGAATTTTTCATTTCTGAAAAGTGTTCTAGTAGAAGGAGAAAAACGGGCAAAACAAGATAATTTCATGGAGGCTTTGGTCTAGCTTTTGTTATAGAAGAAGCTTATAATAAAGTGATATTTGTACAGTCACAAAAGCTACTGAATATATGCTGCGGAAATGGATTCCCTCTTGAGCAGGGTGGTTCAAAGGCCCGGTCAGAACTCAGCAGAAAATGCAGAAAAGATGGAGGGGTGCGCCCTCTTCTCAGTGGAAACGTGTTTGTCCTCACTGAAGACCCGAGCAAATATAAAATTGTACTTGAAAAGCAAAGTTCATGCATAAGGGGACTGGGAAACTTGGAGGGTGAAGAGTTAAAAAAAAAAAAATTTTTTTTTAAATAAAAACCTTCCCTGTCTTCAATTTCCACTGAGAAAACTTGAGCTCACAGAATGTGTGTGAGTTGCCCAAGACTGCACAGATGGTATATTAGTTTGCTATGGCTGTCGTGAGGAACTGAAAGATAAACTGAAGCATTTAAATTTTTTAAGAGTTGAGTAAACATCCATTCAAATCGGGAACCCCAATCCAGAAGTGATTAGGAGCCCTCCCCCAACAGGAGGTAGGGGCAAGTCTTTTCCACAAAAAATAAAGAAACAAAGCCAGGAAATTATTTGATTGGCTATAGCTTCTGTGGTTGCATTCTTTGGGACCCTTGGCTGTCTGTGATTGGTTGCTCCTAACCTCTACCCAGAGTTCACTCTGGGTTAGGGTTTAGTTTGCTTACACAGACCACCAACCCTTTAGAGCCACCTCAAACCAATGGCCTCCTCCAAGACTGACTGCTTTCACACAAAGTACTACAGACTGAGTGGCGTGGACAACAGGCATTGATTCTCTCCTAGTTCTGGAGGCTGGAAGTTGGAGCAGGGCCAGCCTCCCTCTGAAAACAGTAGTGAAGGATCTATTCCAGGACTCTCTCCTGGTGTCTGGTGGGTTCCTTGGCTTGTGGTAACACAACTCCAGTCTTCACATGGCCTTGCCCTCGTGAACCCATATGTATCCAAATCTCTCCTACTTATAATGACTGGAGTATATTGGTTTCTGTGCCACCTTAGTCCAGTAGGACTTCGTCTTACCTCTACTTAGATCTACAATGGCCCTATTCCCAAACTGGGCTATATTCTGAGGTACTGGGGTTAGGACTTTAACATATAAATTTGGTGATGGGGTGGGAGGTGCAGACACAATTCAGCCCATAACAGATGGTAAGTGGTAAACCTGGGCATCGAAGCTCATAAGCTTTTTGTCTTTTTGCAAGGAGGTCACACTCACCACACTCTCAGACTGTGGGGTATAGGAGGAGAGATGGTGTGGGGTCACATGGGTGGGGAGGAGACTGACGAGAAGTCAGGGAGACACCATCCTCTAAGCCTTAGGGTAGTTTTAGTGATACATTGAACTCTGCTTAATCTCATGGAAAATTCCAAATAGGATAGAGGGGAGCCCACTTCTCTGAAGGTTAGCCTGTGCCAGGCAGTTACCAGGAGCTCCTTTGACTGACTCCACCGTTAGGGCCACCCATAGTCTCTGAACTATATCACGGCACAAATTATAGATCTGGACAAGAAGTTTAAAAATCATTTAGACCAGGCTCTCAATTGAGAAAACCAAGGTCCACCCATCTAGTCAGCCCCAAAGCCTCGGTCTCCTGATTCACAGTGCAGTGCTTTCCTAACAACAGGCACTCAGGTGGAGTAAAATATGAGAAATCTATTTTCTAATAGGGATGCTTTTTTTCCTGTCATCTTTTTCTAAGCATCTCATGTTTAAAAGTCATTCTTAATCCCCATCTCTCTGGGACACCTGGGTGGCTCAGTCGGTTAAGCAGTTAGGCCTCTGCCTTAGGTTTAGGTCATGATCCCAGAGTCCTGGGATTGAGTCCTGCTTCAGGCTCCGCACTCAGCAGGGGGATCTGCTTCTCTGCCCCTCCTCTGGCTTGTGGGCATTCTCTCTCTTCCTCTCTATCAAATAAATAAAATCTTTCAAAAAAAAATTCTCACCTCTCTGCCAACTCAGCATCGAGGAGTGGATAGGTAGCAAGTGCTTATTTATTTATTTATTTATTATAATTTATTATTATTAATTATATTATATTATATTATTTATTTATTTATTTATTTATTAAAGGAATTTATATAGAAGAACAAGGAAGCACTGCGCTTTTAAGGATAAACTCCAAGTAAACCTCCAGGTGGTCTCCTGACTGACTTGCTTTTGAAGAGACCCCAGGAACTCCTTTATCTCCTTCTGAATGGGGAGGTGGCTTGGGCTTCTCTTAAAAACACTTTCCCTTTTCCTCTCCAAGATATTTTCCCTGAACTGAACTCTAGAGTTTCTGAGTGTGACTGTGCCTGTCCTCACAAAGGAAGGAGCAGCCCCCCTGGGTGCGCCGCCATAATTGTTTGTAGCTGGAGAGTGCCTTCCTTCTCCTGCCTCGGTCAGGGCTCCTTTGAGACAAGGCACAGCTGAATGATCTCCTTCAAAAATATTCCTCCCGTCAGCCTTCTTCCTACAAACAGACTTAATGTTCACAGGTGAAGTTATTCTCTCCAGAGTCCCCACAGCCTGATGTCCTCGTGCACTTATACATTACCTTCATCCAAGAAAATAATCTAGATTTTGGGTGATTGTCGCATCACCCTTTAAGGAAATATTTAAATATTTTAAGATGTAAAGAAAAACCTATCTTGAGGGAGGCCTTTATCAGACAGTGTAAGAGGAAGCGCCAATGTTGCAGAATCCCGCTAAGAAAGGGAGAGGTGACCACTATGTTCGAAGTTTGATGAGAAGTCAAAGCTGTTTCTCTTCTCTTTTCTAGTATTAAATTCTCCAGAACGTGCGCTCTGTATTACAGTTCTGAAAGGCGGTACTGTGAAGAGGCACATGGAAGATACATGGAGAGACAGGGACACACGGGATCTTTTTGTCTTTTTTCTTACAACTGCATAAGAGTCTACAACTATCGTAAAGTAAACATTAACTTTACAAAAGTTCTAGAAGAATGGAACCAGCAAGCGCCCTGTAAGAACAGCCGTTTTCCAGGTCCTAAAGTACTTTAAGGTCCTTCATTGTTTTTGCAGTAACTGATGAAAGCGCCATAAGATCACTCAGAATGACATTTGTCATTGGAATGGGTTCACGTTTGAGAACCAAGAACAGCACATTTCTTGTCTCTTTCAAGGCCTACTTCCTGGTTGAAATCTTAAGCACTCGCCTTGACTGACCCATTCAACTCAGTGAATGGACCCAGAAAACTAACTGTAGAGGGATCTTTCCAAGGAAAAGGGATGTCTATAACACAGAGCCTAGCAGCTAGGAGCTGAATCACAACGTTTGTTGGAGGAGTACCTGAGCGAATGAATGGTGGATAAATACTGACTTTCATTGCCTTAGGGCTCGAGGTAGTTGGAAATGGGAACTATTCCAAATAACTTGCTGATTTCTTGCAAATCGAAAGCCCAAATTTGGAGTTTAACATTAAATTTTTTCACACTTTTCTGATAACAATACACAAGTCATTTAGAAAATTTGCAAAACACAGAAAAGGATGAGGAAGAAAACGTACATCACTCATCGTTGCACCGTTGAGAAAAAATTCTAATTAACCTTTTGCTGTTTATCATTGCAGATGAATATAAGTCTTCACTCCTTCAGTAGTCTTTCTAGTCAAATTGGAATTATAATACACACATTTATATAATCGACTTTTATTCTCCAATTAATTATACAATGAAAATGCTTTTCCATAATTTGCTGTTGTCAAAGTACAGAGCTAAAGAAGGCTGAAAGCTTCACTCAGTCAAGACGCTGTCAGTCTTGGGGCATCTGGGTGGCTCAATTGGTTAAAAATCTGCCTTTGGCTCAGGTCATGATCCCTGGATCTTAGGATCGAGTCCTGCATGGGGCTCCCTGCTCAGCAGGGACCCTGCTTCTCCCTCTCCCACTCCCTCTGCTTGTATGTGCTCTCTCTCCTTCTCTCTATCTCTGTCAAATAAATAAAATATTTTTTAAAAAACCTGTCAGTCATATCAAAACGTGGCAAGGGTTCATTAGACTTGGAAGGTTCATTGTATCAGATTGTGAAAATGCTTCGTGTCTGTACCAAAGAGAGTAGAGACTCATTTGCACATGACTCTGAAAGAAAGAACAGTTTTGCTTTCATCGTAACTGAAGACAAATATAAGGAGCTATTTAATGAGGGGCTACTTGACATTAGGATAAATCTCTGGCTACATATTCTTAGCTGACACCCTCAGAAGACTTGCCAACCTCTTAAAATTTAAACTTGTACAGAATCCAGGAGAAAATGTCTCCCCATCGTGCTTCATAAAAGAAGTCAAACAAAATGGGTTCACACTGAATGATTCCACTTATATCGACTCTTAGAAAATGCAAACTAATCTCAAGTGACATATATCAGGGTGTTTGCCTGAGGATGAGGCGGCAGGTAAGGGTGTGCAGAAGGAATTATAAAAGGGAGTGGGGAAACTTCGGGGCAGTAGATACATTCATTACCTTGATCTTGGCAATGTCTTGCTGGCATGTAAGTACATGAAAACTCATCCAATGGTAGACTTGCAATGTGTGCAGTTTATTGTCTATTAATTATATCTCAATAAAGCTATAAAAACAAATACAAGTGCTAGAAGCAACCAAGATGCCCTTCAATAGATGTATGCCTAAACAAACTCTATGGTAAATCCCTAAAGTGGAAATCTGGTCACATATTTAAAAAAAAAAAAAGCTTTATCAAGCCATGAAAAGACATGTAGAGACCTAAATGCATGTCACTTAGTGAACAGAGCCAGTTGGAAAGGCTATAAACTGTACGATTCCAACTCTATGTCGTTGTGGAAAAGGTAAAACAACGGAGACAGTAGAGAGGTCAGTGGTGGGCAGGGGTTCGGGGGAAGAGACAGAAGGATGAAGAGGTGGGACACAGGGGATCTTTAGGACATTGAAATTATTCCGAATGATGCTGTAATGGTACAGACACTTGTCAGCACCCACAGGATGTGTAACACAGTGAGACCGACCTTGATGTAAACTACAGACTTCAGCTCCTAACAATGTATCAATGTTGGCTCCTCAATTGCAATACAAGTACCTCACTAATGTAAGGTGTTGAACAATAGGGGAAACTGGGCTCCTTCCTCGTAGGCACCCACTCTCCCCTGTGCAGAAAATTAGGGCATTCATGCATGAAATCTTACTTAGACCTTTGCTGTCTGGCTTCTTGTGGGTCTTCCTACCATTGACCTCACATTTGCTCTTTGGTGAAGGAATGATTCCTTTCATTGTAGAAAGATTATAACGTCTCAAGGAAGCCAAAGAGGAAGCCATTCACCCATTATTCCTTTATTCAAAGATAACTATGGTTTACATTTTGATGATTATACCTTCAATCTTTTTTCAGTACATAAACATAATTTCAAACAAAATTGTGATCATTATCACGTTCTTTGGTATAATTTGTTTCCATTGAACAATATATTATGCACATTTTCTCATCTGATTTTAAGGGCTATATAATAATTCACTGCACAATAAGTAATTGCAATGTTACTCTAATTGCTTTAATCAATGCCTCTATTTTTGGCCATTCAGTATTATTTGCAGTTTTTCACCTGTATTAATAACTCTGCAACAAACATCTTTGTCAATTCATTTTTATATTCATCTCCTATCATTTTCACGGGTTAAATTTCTAGAAGTCCGACTGTGGTGTTGAAGTACTTATTTATTTGTAATGCCAAATTACCTTCCGGAAAGCAGAGTGCACAAGTGCCCAAGATGTGATTTTATCATTAAAGCCAAACCGTAAAGGACACATCAGAGTTTAAACTTAAGTGGCTTGGAAAGGGCTTGTTAAAATATAAGATGCAAAAATTTGGAGGGAAGATAAGAATCTAACATAAGACCTTGTGGACTATGTCCCAAAACAGTATTTCTGTTAAATGCTAATTGCTACCCACTCTATATCAATGGCTCTTGAACTGTAGAGAATAGAAGATATGACCATGTCTCAAAGCAAGACGGAAACATGATTTAACTGTATACAGTTTTTAAGGTCATAAGAGGTTTATGTCATCATTTTATATTTCAATTATGAGGAATTTCTTTTAAACCTGATTATAAATAATGTAATACAGCACCTCCTTAGAATTCATACAAAGACAAGGCTAGGAACCTTGCCTGGCAAGTCTGTTGTATGAAAGAAACCTAGACAGCAGGCTCTTCCCAGATGCATGTAACATACCTACGTGCCTCTGGGTATTACCAACTGACTCTTCTGTCTGCCTTTCTCATTCTGCTTTCAGTCTGTCATCAACATCCACTTACTTTCAAGGACATGCTACTCTTACCCAACCCTATCTTCTGACCTTGTTCTGAACCCTGTAAAGTGCAATCCAGATTAATCAACTCAGAGCTTAAGAGGTGTATTCTCTGGTAGTTGTTTTTGGAACGGATTCTGGCATGTTATCAACACTTTCGCCCATCTCAGAGATGTTACGATGGCACGTTCGGATCTTGTGGATCTTCTCCAAGTATGGGCTGGTGGTAAGGCATGAAATCCGAAAGTGCTATGGCATGGAAACAGGAGCTGGGAAGGAGAGGAGATATTTTCATGTAGTGTATTTTGGACTCAATATGTTGAGCACCCCTTTTTAGCTGCCAAAGCATCCTAGGACGGCAGCATTGTGTGAAATCCGGTTAGTCGTCAGTTATCAATATAAAACCGAAGACGTATCGCCACATACTACTGCTCAGAGATTTCCAGAGGTCACCAATTCAATGGAATGACCAGTCGTATGCCAGCCAGATCATCTTAGGCTGGCTTCCCAACGACCCCAGATCGCCATGATCCCCAGTGCCTTGGGGCAAGCAGGCTCCAAAATGCCCAGCCTGAATGTTGTTGTCTTGCTGTTTGCCAAAACATAGGTTGACCCTTTAGATTCCAAATGAAATTAAAAACCCCAGTTTTACAAATGAAAACTCTCAAGCCTCTTAGGAATGATTCAAAGTTGCAGAAGTGTTAGAAAATCTGATGGAGGGGCGTGTGCGTGGCTCAGTGGGTTAAAGCCTCTGCCTTTGGCTCAGGTCATAGTCTCAGGGTCCTAGGATCGAGCTCCGCATCGGGCTCTCAGCTTGGCGGGGAGCCTGCTTCCCTCTCTCTCTCTCTGCCTGCCTCTCTGACTACTTGTGATCTCTGTCAAATGAATAAATAAAATCTTTTTAAAAAAAAAGAAAGAAAGAAAAGAAAAGAAAATCTGGTGGAAAAGAGAAGAAAAGACATGGGTGGACCAGAGCTTAAGAGAATTATCCAGAACAGGAATGGTCTCAAAACTGGGGCCAACCGGACTTCCACATTGCCTGCATTTTTCTTTTGTTTCCTTTGTTTCATTCTGAATACTCTTTTAATAAAATGCTTCCTGTCTGGGCACCTGGGTGGCTCAGGTCATGATCCCAGGGTCCTAGGATAGAGTCCCATGGTGGGGTCTGTATTCTCCAGGGAGTCTGCGTCTTCCTCTGCCCCTCCTCCTGCTTGGTCTCTCTCTCTTTCTCTCTCTCTCTCTCTCTCAAAAATAAATAAAAATCTAAGATAAAATAAAATAAAATACTTCCAGTACAATTTTCTCCACATTATATCCTCCTGCTCCCTTGGTAGTTTTAAAGAGAAACAGTAGACCCTAACATAATTAAAACTAAATTTCACTGCAGCATGTCATAAGATATCAAAACAACCTCAACAGATAAGCCAGAGGAAAATAAAGAATAAGTGTCTCCTTAAATTGGTGGACTTAGAGTAAAGTAGATTATTCTGTACATTGTGGGTGGGCTTTATCCAATCAGTTGAAGGCCTTAATAGAACAAAGACTAACCTTCCTGAGCAAGAAGGAATTCTGCCAGCAGATTGCTTTTGGACTTGAACTGCAACATCAGTTTTTCCTGGGTCTGGGTCTTTAGCCTGCTGGCCACCCTGCAGATTTTTGACTTGCCATCCTCGATCACCACATGAACCGATCCCTTAAAATCTCTTGACAGAGAGATAGATAGATAGATAGATTATAAATGTGTGTGTGTGTGTGTGTGTGTGTGTGTGTGTGTGTAGTATGTGCGTGTGTGTGTGTACACACGCACATACTACACACACACACACACAGAGACAGAGAGAGATACAAACATCTCTCTACATGTATAAACACACACATACACATCCTATTGGTTCTGTTTCTCTGGAGAGCCCTGACTAATGCACTTGCTCTATACTTTTCAGTTGGGACAATTTCAAAATTCTAAGAACAATGCTATCTTTGGGGGACGCAAATAAGGCTGTTACACTCAGGAAGCAAACAGAGGATGGAGGACAACAGCAAGACAATCACAAGCTTCCCTTTCCCCTCCCAGGAAGGGAACAATGTTGAATGAGTCAGAGCACCAAGGCAGGCATATCAAGAGCTGCAGGTAGGTGAGTGTCTGCGGAACCCCTCTGGACACTCAGGGCCCTGCTGAACCCCTTAGCAGGAGAAGACAGGCAGGTCCAGCCTAACGAGAGGGAGCTTGCTGATTATCTGTTTATTCCCACAGTTAAAATTGCCAAAGAAACATAAATAAATAAATCAGAAATGAAGAGAAAAGCTCGAGAGCTGTACAGTTCCCTCCTGAATAAAATTAAGCGTAAAGAAAGCTAAAAGTGTGTATTTATTCCCGCTCCAGAAGCAGTTAGAGTACCGAGAAAGGACTTTTTTTTCCCCTCTGAGGCATGAAACAGTGGCTTTTGGTGGCAACAGCAGAGAAAACAACATTTTCTTCGGGATGCTCAAAAGCAAAACTGGCTGCATGATTTAGAAACGCACAGAACATTTCTGATTCTTATTGAAAAAAAATAAATAAAATGGAGCATCAGTGTTTAAACACTATTTCCATTTTACACTGGACCCACACAAAAAATATGAAATTACAAGTCAGTGGACTCCTGGGTCTAACCTCAAGCTCCAAGACCTGAAGTATATTAATCGACTCTCTCCTTGCAACTCTGGCCCGTCCCTCTGGCGTTCCAGAATCGCACCCTTTCCATCATAGCTGCTGTACCCCCTACACTCTAGCCCAAATGCAGTTCCCTTTCACCTGCTAAATATTATTTCACTGTAAAAAAAAATCATTTAAATCAGCAAGGAGAGCAAAAACTTAATAATATTATCCATCTCTCAAAGATAACTCTCTTAACAATGGGTGACACTCCTTCCAGATTTTTCTACCACTGCCAACCTCACACGAGTCATTTTTTAGTTTCTTTCTTTCTGCATGCTTGTTCCAAAAAGGTTTTCAAGCAGTTTGGGCACCTTCTTCTTCCTGAGCCTCTGTTTTTTTTTTTTTTTTTTTAACCATTTATAAAATGAAGATGGTACACATAAGAGCTATGTGATCAGGTGAAAGGGAAAATTAAACAAGTTAGCACACACCCAGTGTGCTAACTTGTACTTGTACTTGACCTTCCTACCCTTCCACTTGCTCTTCCTTCCTTCTTCCCTTCCTCCCTTCCTTATGGATCCGTTCCTTGAAAATATGTTTACTGAGCACCTACTGTACGCCGGGCACAGCGCTAAGGTACCAGGCTGACAATAATGAAGAAGAGCCATGATCTCTGCCTCCATGACACATGGACACACTGAAGTCGAGAAAATGACGGGGCTGTGGAACACAGACAAGGACATCAGAACTCGGGGATGAGGAGGAAGCTGGTGTCGCAAGCATGAGGAACAGTATTACAAAGTCACTGGAATGGGGCTGGGAGAGGAAACAGTTTGTGAAGGACCAGGCTGGAGCCAGCAGAAGCTGGAAGAGATGAGGAAGGCCTCTCCCCTAGAGCCTCCAGAGAGAGAGCAGACTGCCGCCATCTTGATCTCAGATTCCTGGCCCCCACAGCTGGGAGAGACTAAGTTCCTGTTGTTGTAAACCACCCAGTTCGTGGTCATTTGTTATGGCAGCCTTAGCAAACTAATACATACTCATTATTCTCCTTTTTTAAAATTGCTCATATAATTATCAAACTGAGGGCCCAGCTTCCCTAAAGACTAGAATCATTCACGAGTTATATGTTTGGTTTTTACCTGTAAAATAAGTGATGTTGATTGTGCAGAAGCGAGGCAAACATTTTCTTTCTCTGTTGTTTGTTTATATTTTTGCTTAGGGAACTCATTTATCAAAGCCAAAGCAAAAATAAACGTGAGCCTGTCCTAATCCAAAGCCAAGTTTTCGAGATGTGGAATTAATAAGATGCAACTATAGAACGGTGAGATCTTTGCTCTTTTTATAGAATGCAGTGCTTGTGTTTGCATTGGGCTAATGTAATTAATCATGAGCCAAAATCATCTGCTCCAAATTTACAGTCCTATTTTTAGGGCTTCAAACCATTTGGAAAGCACCATTCTGCTTGTTTGTTTCTGAGAGTGAGCTCAGTGGCTTTACTGCAGGTAGATGCTTGTTGTCTGTTAGCTTGGGCAAAGGTTCTCAACCAACGCATCCCACACCCTTGGCAGTCCTGGTGCATTTGTTTTTGATCCAAGGGGTACTTGTTACTGGAATTCAGTGGACAGGAGCCAAGGCTGTCCCACTCAAAATGTCCATAACCCCCACTGACCTAGATTCCCAGTGCAACATTTGTGCCATGCCAGAGAGAGGCCATTTGTCTTAACACGTGTGAAAAATACTAAAAAGTAACTTCTATTGGCTTCCTCTCTTTGTATTCAAGATACCTTATTCATAACTCCCTTGGACCTTTTTCCCATCAGATGGTGTGTTCACATGTCCCTCTTCCCCTAGTCTCTGTGTCACATCAGAATTGAGACACACTTCCTTCAACTTGATATCCCCAAAACACGTCAAGAAGAGAATGAATGCCCTGTTCGCTTTGATAAGTGAAGGAATGAAACCTTGGTAAACCAAAAAGTTCAGGAAAATGTTTCTAAGAACAAAGCACCCACTCTGTTACTGAAGTACTCTCTGTGATAGAACACAGGATTTGTCATCCTGGCCTAGAGTTCTACCATTATCTTACCAAGTCTTGGTTTCTTCAGCTGGAGAATAAGGGGAGCTAGAGTTTGGTCTGCATTACTCTAAGGCCTTTTTCAGCTTCAACTATTCTGCTTCTTTGTTAAATAAAGATAAAACACATCAAGACAAGACACTATAGCCTTATTGTCAGATGCAAATAATTTAAAAATCCTGACTAATCTTCCAACAGCAGCCATTATCATATTCAGTGTCAGAGTCTGGATTTGGCCAAACATCCACTGTAGAAGCTACCTTTAAAAAAAAAACTTGTAAGTAGCTCTAGAATGTAATCTATGTGGTCTTGTGTCACCTTGGTTTCCATGGCAGAATTTTCTTGCCAGCCCTGGGGTAAGAAAGGCAGAATATCAAGAGATGTTTTAAGTAGTCACAGATGAAAGAGAAATACTATGGCACAAAAGAAAAGGGAAGAGAATATGGCCAAAATATTAGGCCTTTTGTGATTCAGTTGTAAAGACAGACTTCCATCTTGCTAGCAAACCCTCTACTACCTTCTCAGCCTCAACCATTTTCGGAAGCAAGCTGCCTTGGTCACGAGGCCCATGTGACAAAAAGTTGAGGGCAGTCTCCAGCCAATAACCAGCAATGAACCAAGGCCCTCAGGCCAACAACTCACAAAGAAGCAGATCTTGCTAACAAAAACATGAGCTTGGAAGTCAATTCTTTTCCAGTTGAACCTTAAGATGACAATAGGCCAGTCTACACCTTGATGACATCCTGTTAGAAACCCTGAAACAGAGGACCCATACCTACATCCTCTGACCCACAGAAACTGCCAGGTAGGTAATAAATGTGTGTTGTTTTAAGCTGCTATATTTGGGGTTGTTTTGTTACACAACAATAGATGACTAATAGCCCAGGTATCACATGTACTCTGTGACCTGGCACTAAATGCCAGTGATTGTTTTGTTCTTCCCTCTGGTGCTTCCATTATTTTTGACTAAAACTCTGTTTGTTCACCTACCATCCAGATCTTGCTTTTTCCATTGAAATGAAGTAGACTCTTAAGAAATAGTTGACTCCTGCATTGGGACAGAAAAAGCAAACCCAGAGCCTGAAACATTTTGTGGTGCCAGGGAGTAAGGATGTGCTAAAAAATAATGGACACCTGGGTGGTTCAGTGGGTTAAGCCTCTGCCTTCAGCTCAGATCATGATCTCAGGGTCCTGGGATCAAGTCCAGTATCGGGCTCTCTGCTCAGCAGGGAGCCTACTTCCCTCTCTCTCTCTGCCTACTTATGATCTCTCTCTCTGTCAAATAAATAAATAAAATCTTTAAAAAAGAGAGAGAGAAGAACCAACTCGAAAGAGACCTCAGTGTTCAACCTAGAACAAGGTGAGCAAGAAAACAAAAGATAATAATGTCTTATAACACACTGAGTAAAATAAATATTCATGACTCTGCACAACATAAATAAGCATGGAAAAGGGGACAGTACACTTTAATTGATAAACATGGAAAAAATGAGACAAATAGAAAATAACCAAAGACAAATTTAATAGTAGTTGTTGTATGATGAGAGATGGTAAGTTGACGTAGTCTAAAAATAAAATATTTATTAGTTACAAAGTTGGAGGGAAGACTGGAAAAACCTTGAATGCCACCTTAACCAAATGATCAAATTTAACATCACCAACAGGAAGACATTATATATAAACATCATGTAGCTCCTCCTGATATCTATCATGCAGTAAAGAACTTCAATATCACTTTGGTGGTATACTTGCCAAAATTCCCCAAATTCAATTTACTGTGAAAAAAAAAATAAGATGCACATTGAGAGTTTTACTGTTATCTGACTGTATGGCGCTCTCTGGGTCTTAATTTCTTTTTCTGGAAAATAAGGGGTTTGGACTGGTCAGTATTCTTCTAAAATGTCAAAGCCATGAAAGACAAGAATGGTAAGATTTTCAAAGAAGAGAGAAACTAGAGACATGACAACGAAATGCCATGTGGGATCAGAAAAGGGACATCAGGGAACACTGGTAAAATTCAAATAAGATCTCTAGATTAGCTAACATCATTGTGTCAATAGTATATTTGTATCAATTAATTGTTAAATATTAAATATTAAGTTGTTAAATATTAAAATGATTATTAAGTATATATCAGTATTTCCTTGTTTGCAGGATGGTAACATATGCAGGATGGTAACATAAGGGTAAGCTAGGATGAAGGGTATCAGGGAAGTCTCCCTAGTCTTGCAACCTTTCTGTAGACCTAGAGTTATTCCAAAGTACAGGGTTTAAAAATAAAAAATTCCACCTGCTAACCCAAGACTGGGATTCTTATGGTCTTTGGCCTCAGAGCACAACCTAATAGGTACAAGATCTTTGTTCTAAGCTGCAAAGGAGCTTCTCCTTAGTTGATTTCTATCAACCCATACCAAAGGACACCCTGCTCTTAAATAGGGTTTGGAGTTTGCTCTTCTGCTATATTGATTATTTTAATTTAAACCCCTGTAAGACATGAGTCCAGTTTTAACTAATCTCTTCTAACTTTATAGAGTCAAGAATCTACAGGTTTTCATCTCTGTCTTTCAAATCATTAAATAGAAGTGTTCATACAAATCATTCACAAAAGAAAAATGTGCATGTCAAGGTCCTTGTATACTGTTCTTCAGTCCTTTTTTTACATGTTTTTTCACATGACTTACTTAGTCAAACCTCAGTTATTTATAAATGTGTTCAGAACATACACAGCATGCCACATGTCATCATGATCTGAGGAAAAAGTGATCTACCAATCATTATTTGTGTTATGTTGGCGGTAGAAGCTGTCTGACATCACCTTAATTATTTCTCGTAATAACTCACATTTTACTCTTCCTGCATATTGGACACGGAGATGATCACTTTATGGGTTATTTCCTTTCCTCCTTCGATAGCCCTGAGGTAGGCACAGATGAGACAGCCAACATACATTTGCTAGTAATGTCTGGTTTCAGAGAAAGAGCAGGGTGGGTGTGCACCGGGCCCTGTGGGAATTCTGTTCTGAAGAAATGACTGAGTTGGCACAGGCAGAATCCATTACTTGATCAATCCGCTTCTATTTATGTCTCTCTCTTTTTTTTTAAGGGGTGCGGGGGTAAGGGGAGAGGGGCAGAGGGTGGGGAAGAGAAAAAATCCTAAGCAGGCTCCACACCCAGCACAGAGCCCAACATGGGGCTTGATCTCATGACCCTGAGATCACAACCTGAGCCAAAATCAAATCAAATGATTAACTCACTGAGCCACCCAGACACCCCTTTTACCCCTTTTAAATCAGATTACTCTATTAGCATTAGGGCTATTGGGGGAGGAAGAAGGAGTTGACGGAAGGAGGTATGAAAGGAAGGAAGAAAGGAAGGAAAGTAGTAAAGAAACATCTGAAATTGTATGAAGAATCTCAGTGTTGTCACAAAAAGGGGAACATTCCGTTTCATGTGCTTTAAATTCGAGAAGTTTCCAAGTGGAAGAGAAGGACCTGAGGGGAATAGGAAACTATCTTTAAAAAATGTAAAGGGCTGTTTTGGGAAAGTGGGATTCAATTGCTGTGCATGGTCTGAGAAGGACGTTTAGAGAGACAGATTTCAGCTTATTATCAAAAGTTCTTTCCAGCTTCGAAGTCCAATTACGGGTGAGGCTGCTTGAGGACTTGGCAAGCTCCTGGCCCCGGGGGGTGCTCCACAGGACGCTGGATGTCCAGCCCTCAAAGACGAAGTATAAAAACAAGGATTGGTGCTTCAGTTAGATGACCTTGAAAGTCTCTTCTAGCCAAGAAGCTCCAAAAGGAATTCTAAGCGTCCTCTTGGCTACTGGATCAGATCCTTCTGTGAGATGGCAACTTCCACTCCTTGCTCTTGGTGTCACGAATCTAGTCTGCTTGTACATTGATTGTGGAGAAGAAACGGAATAGTATTCAGGGATAATAGGCCAACTTAGACAACCAGTGGACATATGTCAGAGTCTTTCAGAGCCAAGAGAGATCTGTGTAGGTTCTAAAATTTGGAAGACTCGCTTTTGTGAACATCTGTCCCTCGTGGTCCTGGTCAGCCCTTACCTGTAAGTAGAAGGCTGTGCAGTATGGTGAATAAGAGATCATCCCTGGGGTCGCCTGGGTGGATCAGTCAGTTGAGTGTCTGACTCTTGATTTCAGCTCAGGTCATGATTTCAGGATCATGAGATCGAGCCCTGCCTTGGGCTCCCGACTAGCAGGGAGTTTGCTTGAGGTTCTCTCTCTCCCTCTTCCTCTGCCCCTCCCCCTATCAAATAAATAAATAGATCTTAAAAGAGAGAGAGAGAGAGAGAGATCATCTCTGGAGCTATCCTGCCTGGGTATAAATCCCGGTTCCCATCTCCTGACTGTGGTGGTGCGAAGATGGTGGTACCCTTTGCCCCACTATTTCCAGATGTGGTAGAGATGTGGTACTCTTTGCCCCAGTATCTCCAGATCTTTTCTTCTGTGTGGTGGGATTAGACATCCCCCACCTCACCACGTGACTCACTCTAGCCAGTGACCCAAAAGCTATAAAGTCAGTCTGTGATTTGCAGCCTGATCTCAAAATGAGGACAGTGTAGACCAGAACTTCCAGCCTCTCCTGATGGTCATGCAATGTGAGTGAGAAAAAACCCACTTAGATTTGGGGGTGTGACCTTAGCATCACCTAGCCTTCCCCGAGTGATACACAGGCTCTGTCTCTTACTTAACATTCATCAGCCTCAGGCTTCCCATCCAGAAAATGGAAGAAGAGCAGCACCATCTCCTAGGAGTGCTATGGGCACCAAGGGAGAGAGTTAATGCTTACAAAGTGCTTCACCCAGCGTCTGGCTTGGGTAGTTGCTCAGAAATGTCCTCTCCTGTTACCGCTACACCATAAGCTCCATCAGATCAAGAGCCATTTGGCCTGGCACATTGTAGGCACTCAATGAAAATTTGTTGTAAATGTAAATTAAGTTGTTCTTGACCAGGAGATTAATGATGCCTCCCCAGCCAGTGTTAGCCCACGAACAATACTCAGTTGTAACCTCTCTAGTGTCAGCTTCCTCCTCGAAACTCTCCCTTTGCCTCCTAAGGTACCTCTCTTGACTGGTTTCCTCCTCCTTCTCTGACCCCTCTGCAATCCCTTTTCCAGATCTTCTTTCCATCCCTTACTATCAGTACTGTTCTGCAGACTTAGCGCTTTGGTTCTCTTCAGTCTGGAGCCACTGGGTAGATCCTGATAAGATCCTAAGATCTGATAAGATACTAAGGCTTGGGTTCCACCCCCAGTGTTCTGATGTAACCGGACTCCGTGCACCTGGGAGCATATTTAAAAGCTCATCAAGCCAAAATAAAGAACCAGGGCTCAACACCTGCCCTATCTAACACGGAAGCATCTGCCACATATGTCCCTTATGCATAGCACTCTGATGAGTCCAAGTACGATGTGCTGTAGGTATAAAACGCAGAGCGGATTTCAAAGACTAGAATGAAGAAAAGCACAGGAAGCAACTTGTTAATAATTTTTCTACTGAGTACCTGTTGGAATTATGAGAGTTTGGATAATTGAGTTAAATAAAATATGTTATTAAAACTAATTTTACCTGTTTCTTTTTACTTTTTAATGCGGCTGTTAGAACATTTTAAATCATACTCATGGCTATGGTCTATTCCAACAAGGAAGAGCTGCCTCGCACACAGACGAAGGACTCCAACTCTTCTCACGGCTCTATTGCCGGTGCCAAGGTCACTCTCCTCCCTGGTTCTCCAGCACCTGTTTCTTCTCTGAACTTCAGAGTTGCGCTTCCAACCCAAACTCAACATCTTCTTCACAGAATCTGTTCTTGCTCCTCCTGCTGCAGCCACATCTACCCCACGGGCAGACCAGAAGCCCTTAAGGCCTCCCTGGCTCCTTCTCTCCTCACATCTTCCTGAGACCCTGAGCTCCAACTCCAGACTCTCCTATTTCTTCACTTTCTCTCAGAATTCCCACTGCGCTGCATGTCCACTATGGCTGCCTTCCCTGCCGGTAGGAGCTGGCTCTCCAAGTCCCTTACCTCCCTCTAAGCTGTGGTAGACACCCAACAATAGACCTATGTTTCAGAATTCAGATCTCCCCTGCTCAAACATCCCTTCATGCCTCCAGGGACCTTGAGGATTCTCTCGGGCCTTCAGATAGGACACCGTCCTCACCTGCCTCTTCCCAATTCCCACCTGGCACTGCCCCTTCAGCTCTATTGAACCATGGATAGGGCCCATGCACCCCACTCTCCCAGGACTCTGGATCTTTATCCAAACTGTGCTCTCTGCCTGGAATGATCTTCAGGTTCCCCTGAGATGGATAGCTCTCATCCTTCAGAACTCCCAAGCTCCTCCCCACAAAGCCTTCTCCAACCAACCCAACCCTTCGATGGGCTTTCGCAGCCACCTGTGTCTCCTTCCACCATATGCCCCAGTGGGCACCGTGCTGTCTTCTTACCTTGTTTACTTCTCTTATCAGATGATGAGCACCTTAAAAGCAATAGCCATTCCTGATACATCTTTGTATCTCCAGTGTCTCACTCGGTGCCCAGTGCATAATAATATCATCACCAACATGAACATCATCACAACAATAATAATAATAGCAATGGGGACTGAGCAATTGTTGCATATCAGAAACTATGCTCTCTGTTCCACACGTATTGTCACTTTTAGTAAGAAATTTGTCAAGTTGGGGGCACCTGGGTGGCTCAGCTGGTTGAGCATCCAACTCTTGGTCTCGGCTCAGGTCATGATCTCATGGGTCATGGGATCGATCCCCACATGGGCTCCCCGCTCAGCAGGGAGTCTGCTTGAGACTCTGTCTCTGCCCCTCCCTCCACTCCCATGCACATACACTCTCTCTCTCAAATAAATAAACAGATCTTAAAACAAAAAACTTTCTCACGTTTATTAAAACCATAAAATTAAGCATGTGCCCAGGACTCTGAAACACTAAAAAAGCCATAAAGGAGCATATTCTGTAAAGGAACTGAAAAAACAATTGGGTAACAATTGCATGATCCTTCCAGACAAAACCACCACCCAAAGAAAGACATCATTCAAATAATTTGTAGTTTATTAAAGGAAGAGCTGTTCTTGGCATCTAAAGATGAAAATATATCAGTATATATTCTAATGGTTATGAACATTTGAGAAATCAGAAATAAGAAAAGGATGTAAAATATTTAGTGAAATCGACCTTACCGAGTATATAGTTTGGCTCACCAACATTTTCTAAGCACGGGATGCTTCTGATCAGTCTTAAATAATTCCTATTAGTTTTCCCATTCAACAATCTATGTGATATGTATGGAACGGTGTGGTGGTGAATTTCTCTAAACATGTACCTGTATGTCTGTATGTCTATGTATATACATATGAAAATAATGAGAAAAAAAGAAACACAGGAATCATGTAAGGCCACGAAGGCCAAAAAAGTCTCTGAACCCTTAGAACTTCAGAATAGAGAGAGATAACGGTGGGCTCCTGTAACCAGGGACTCTTCCTGTGGTGGTAAGATCGGAAGAGGAAATTGAAGCAGATTGAATGCACAGAAAGGAAGAACAGGAGCTTTCCAAGGTGGAGGCAACCGTATGAGCAAAAGCTTGGAAGTGGCCATGAGCATGTTCTGGGAATGCTGGTTTGACTCCTCCATGAGATTAAATCTTACCTGTGTCTTTAAAAACTACAAAAGACCATTGTCCTCGTTTCCTTGGACTCCTGTCTGGACTCTGATGTCAACCCGTGGTGCAGGGTGAAGGGCTGTGCCTTTCTGATGAGTTCCAAGCCTTCCCAAGGACATAGCACAGTCAGAGAATGAAGGCAATGCTGTCTTACTTCTTAAGAGCAGGGAGAGGAGAACAGGGGACCCCACAGTCCACAAATTGTTCTGCTGGCTGGTGGGCTTGCCCACTAGTTCCACCCAGGCTTGTAAATTCCAGTCTCCACTCAAAATGTCTCACAGACTGCTGAAAGAGCAGGCAACAACGGTCTGGTACTGTCTTACTGACATCTATGGAACAATCCTGAGGTTAGAGTAAATTCAGCACACTGAGTAATTTGTATAACCTCGGACCATCTATTTCTCAGGAAGAACATGTGAAACTGTGGGTAGAACATGTTCTGCCTGAGACTGTTGGGGTGTGCTGCATTCTAGGGGATCAAACCAGCAGGGGCAGCCAAAGCCTGACCCTAAACCCACCAGCTGGGCCTAGGCTGGAGGATAAAGCAGGATGGCCTTGGTGATCCCTCTTCTTGATCCAGATTAAGAGGTCGAAGATAGATAAAATCCCCCGGGACACACCCCCAGCTGCCCACTGTGCCACACATTTGCTTCCTCCATGTCCCTCCTGATGACATAAAGGGGGAGAGTAGATAACGACACCACAGCAAGCTCCCAGGCTGCCTGAGGAAGTGGAGGGAGTAAAATAGGAATTTCATGACAAATTTCTGGTGCTCAGAATAGACGATGAAAATAGGAGGGGTAGGTAGGACTCAACATATAGCTACTCAAGCTGATTTTCTGAACCTCACCCTCTTGTTTCTGTAGATGCTTCCTGCCTGTAGAGGCTGGGCTGACCACGCAGAATCTAAGATAAGCAAAGTCAACAGCTAGCTCCCAGGAGGGAACCCCTTAGTTGGGTGAGGGAGTTGCTGGAAGGTTCTGTGCATTCCCAGGACTACCAACGTAGGAGGGGGTGTGTGAACCAGACTCCAGGGCAGTGTCAGGAAAGACTGTGCCTACCGGCAATAAATAGGAGTTAACTCAGCAAATCAGGGAGTGAAAAGGCAAAGGGAAGATCACAGAGAAGGAGTAAGAAGTAAGGCCGGTGCTCTCAAGGCCTTCAATGTGGTTGCAAGCAGAGTGTGGTTGGTAGACTGAAGGCAGCAAGGAGCTTGACAGACGGAGGCAACACAATCAGATCTGTATTTTAGAAAGATTAATCAGGCAACAGTGTGTGGGGGGGGGACAGAATTGGACTGGGTTCAAAGGGATACAATACAGAAGGTAGTAAAATTAGTTAGGAGCCTGTTACAATAATCCAAGCACTAAGTAAATCAGCTTCTAAACCAGGCTGGGACGGATTCACATTGTATTAAGGAGGCACAAAAAAATAAACAGAATGTGGAAATCAGCTGGATGTGGGAAGTGAGGGGTGGGGAGGTGAGGACCACCCCCAAGCTTCAGCCTGAGCTAACGGAGAGGGTGGGAGGCCACTAACAATTAGTGACTCGGACAGCACTGGTCAGGAACGGCCCGATGTATTCCAAGCACGGAGGGTTTTCATACAAGGAATAGGGGGCTTACAAAATCTCCAGAAGGGCGAGCAGCGGTCCTCAGAAGTTCAGTGTTTGCTGTCCAGAGGAGAAACTATTTCAAATCTCAAGAATTTCTAGAAAGCCTGGTCCTCAGGATGAAGCACCAAGGCAGGCATTCGCCAGGAAGAAACCAACATCTGTGTAGACCTCCACGGTCAGGTCTCCTCTGGGAGTTCAGCCGGAGAACGGAAAGTTGAGATGGGGAACGCTGTGTGACCCTCCACACCCCCACCAACCAAGGGGGATGTTCGATATCTCTCTCCAGACAGCATGAACGAGGTCATGGCTGGGAAGACAGATTTGAAAGTTGTAGGGCTCGAAAATGAGGTTCCCCCAGAGAGACCAGAGAGAGAAAAGTGAGAAATAAAGACAGTCTCCACCACTGGCCTAGATATAAGGCCCAAGAGCGAGCGTCTCGATGTGGGCCACCCACTGTCGAACATCAGGAATCCCTCCATCCTACAGAGCAGACTCAGCCCCAGATCCAGGTCTGGTTCCTGCAAGTCCCACGTCTCCCATTATCTAGTGCTCTACTGCCCACGCCTGATCATGGAATCGGACCTGCTGATTCAGTGTGCTGGCGAGTATTTTGAGCCCCAGTTAGCTTGAAGTAGAGTGAAATGATGGTCACGTGCTAGTGGGTGGGTGAGGAGGAAAAGGGGCAGAATTAGGGCTTGAGGTACCAGCTGGGTAAGACATTTTCTACATTAAATTTAAACCCTTCTATACCTGCAGCCCAGAAGGGAAATGCGTCCAATGAAAACCACATGATTCAAAGCAAATGAATGAAGCAATGCCTCTTTGTGCTAAAGATTTCATGGTCTGTCTCATTCGTCATGGGAGAAAAAACCTTTTTGAAAGAATACATGTTTAAAAGCAATCCATGTTTACCAACCGAGTAATGCATATAAGATCGCTCAAGGAAAGGCAAAATAAATCCATATCAAAAGTGTGTTCTAAAAAACAAAATTTGTACAAAGATTCACCATTGCAAATAAGATATCTCAAAGCACACCAAATATGTGATTTCTTCAATTTCTAATCATTTGCTAAATCACAAGAGAGCAAGTGGTAAAGTAGGGGACCAAGGAGAATAACATGGGTTGGAAGTATCTTCCAGATGATTTCTCTTCCATTCTTTGAGTTTTATTCCATGGGCTACCAACATCTCTCCGTTTCCTGTCTTTTTCCAACTTCCAATCACTTTTGTTCATTTTCTGAAGACTCCGACAATTGACCATGACCACTTCTGCCTTTGTCCAGTTCAAGGTCCGTGTGAACATCCATCCAGTATCTGGGCTTTCATCTCCAATAAATTCCTCCTTTCCTCCTAAAGGAAAAAAAGAATGTTCATGGCCAATCCATCACCAAATACTGATTTTATTCCTGAAATTTTGTTAGAACTGTTCACTTGTCTCTACCTTTCACCAATGCCATGTTCTACTCAACGTTGTCTATTGCCTGAGTAGAGGCTGTAACCTCTGTACAGACCCCCCACATTTATTCTCATTCCCCTCTAGGGTTTTATTATTTAAACTACTGGTATGATCATCTTATGCCTGTTGCTTAAAACTGAATATCTGAATACATTCCGGCTCCTCATAGGGGAAGGTCCCAAATCCTTAACATGGACTCAAGACCCCGCAAGACTTGGCCTCTTCCCTTCCCTGCAGTTTCATCTTGCCCTCTGCCTCTCCTTAATCCCCAAGCTTCAATCTCTCTGTCTTATTTCAATTCTCAGAACATACCAGATTCTTCCCAGGTCCAGAGTCTCTGTCCACACTCTTCTATTCGGATAGAATAGCTTTTCCCCATTGCTTGCCGTCACTCCCTCCACCAGCTGGTTCTTTCTTAGCCCTAGTTACTGCTTATTTAATTTAGATTGAAGGAAAAAATTAGGAGGCTGGGGACAGAGAGGATAATGGTAGCCTGGTTTTGAACGTAACGAGTTTGCATTGGACACTTGCTCAATCTCATCCAACTTAACCCCATCTCAGAAAGAAGAAATTTTTCTACAACCAGAAGTAAATTGAGACACACGGATAAGAAATTTAAGACGGAAAGAGTTGTTGGAATCATGGCCACTGTGATCCATTGTGTGGGTTCTGCCCTGCTCAAGGGAACAGTCAGGAGGTGGATAGCAGCTAAAACGCACCTTGACTTTCCAAGCAACACCTTGACTTTCCAGCAACAGTTGGACTGCCCCAGCTGAAGATGTGCTTTTTTTCCCCCTCATTTGCATAAAGTAGGGTTGGGACTAATGGTTTTCTGATTCACATCCTAAAGATGTGAGCCCTTTGGTGATTTCAGTAGTGTCCAAAGAAATGGAGTAACTTGAAGGTCAACCAGATAAGAAAGGAGGCGAGACAAAGCGCAGGGCTGGTGCCGCTCCATTAATCTACCATGAGGCAACTCCACCAGTTCAGTGTGAGGGAGAACAGAAGAGAAGATCCAACTCCATACTGAGCTCTGACACGGCAATTAAGGACATCTAACAGAATCTGAATGTGGTTCCTCTCTGACTTTAAGACGTCTCTTAGAAGTCAAGAAGGGTCGAATGGGGCCCCCAAACACAGATCTCGCTATTTAACATTCCCCATAATCTTCATGTTAACCCCTCAGTTGCTTTCAGATCCCGCTCCACTTGCTTCAAAATGAAAATTAGAATCGATACAATGAATCCTCAGTCTGTAAAAACAATCCAAGGCTCTATTTCAGCATGAAACTTCATTTAAACTGTGGGAATAAAAAGAAAAGACAGCCCTTTGTTCTCCTCATTTCACAAGCCTGCAAATGGCCTCTTAGCCAAAATAGCTCCTCTAATCTTTAAGTTTTAATTAGCTGCCCACAATTCATAAAATATCAGGAATTAAAATGCTGATACCTCATTCTCCTGAGAAATGGCACACAATTAACCTCTTTTTTCTGGTTAAAGACAGAAATGGAGAAAGGGTAATGACAAAATTAATCTATTCTGGTGGCAAGGGCTTCCACGGTGCCCGAGAGCAGCCTCCGACCCCCCAACAAAGGGAACGCAGTTGGAGCGCAGAGAAACCGCGGATTCGCGGCAGTAGCCTTGTGCCTTCGTGACAAGTTCGAGCACAATGCCATACCGAGCAACCTAAATCTTACAAAAACGCGAAATGATTCCCCAGTTAACCGACCTGACCCACCTTCCTTTTTCCTCTGAAAATGGGTACATGCATCGGCGCAAAATAATGTCTGAAGCTCCAGCTTTTTCTAGAGGTAGGAGAAAAAGCAAAGAAACTCCCACCTTTCTGGAATGATATCGAAATTGAAATTTACACCTGGCAGTAAAGTCAGATGGAGTTGCTGGTACTGAGTTTGTGGCTTTCTGGAATAATTATTCCCCCCCAAAATTAAATTTTGCTTTTTTTTTTTCTGATCATAAATATTTTAAAAAGATTAGCCATATCCATTTAAATTTAGCAGAAAGCTCACAGAGACAGAATAGAGTCCAAAACAGTTTAACATATGCTCTCAATGAACACATGAGGACACACGGGGAAAATGGAGGCTGTGGAGTCCATCCGCTTGCTTGCTTTCACACCCACTTTCAAAACTCGCTGGCTGTGTGATCTACGGTAAGCTGCTTAACCTCTCTGAGCTCTTGTTATGTATCTGTAAAAGGAGGACAAAAACCTGCGCTGTGAGCATGAAACAGAGAAAGCTTACAACACAGAACCTGACCCTTCACTAGTGTTCATTAAGATTAGCTACGATTATTGTCAGTAAAGGATCCCGAATATCTATTATGAGTACCAAGAAAGATAATGTTTCACATTAAGAACTCGCTGCTAATTCCAATCACTGTTTGTTTATTAGGTAACAGCTTTACTGAGTTATAATTCATATGCGGCATAATTAACCTGTTTAAAGTGCTCACTTCAATGGTTTTTAGTAGATTCTCAGAGCTGTGCAGCCCTCACCACAATCAAATTTTAGAACATTTCAATGCTGCAAAGAGAAACTCCATTCTCATGAGTTATCACCCCCCACAACCTTGTCCCAGCCCTAAGCAGCCACGAATCCTCTTTCTGTCTCTACAGATTTGCCCTTTTCGGATATTTCACAGAAATTGAATCATGAGATATGTATGTAGTCTTTCTGTGAATGATTTCTTTCATTCAGCCTTATGTTTTCAAGGTTCACCCATGCTATGGCATAATCAGGACTTTGTTCCTTTTTATGGTTGAGCAGTGTTTTATTATATGAATATACTAATGTTTTCCTTATCCATTGCTATTTTTCCTTGATAGAGTAATTGTAAATTCAGTGGTAAATAATAAAATCATAATAATGTATAATATCAACCTTCATCCATACGGAGCTGCTTTCTAGCCCACAGAGTGCGTTGACGTATATGATTTCATTTGAACCTGAATTTCATTTGCAGCTCAAAACAATCCCAATGGCAGATGTCGTGTATTTCATAGATGAGCTCAAAGAAGTTAGAGGTCGTAGCAAAGATCATATGGCCACACGGTAATGGGCAGAGCTGGGACGCCAACTCAGACCTTCTAAGTAGAGGCCACACTTCTGCTGATACAGCTGAGCCATGGTGGGCACCAGCCAGTCAAACAACCTGGGTAAGTGAAGACCCACAGCTTTGAGTACACTTTTCGGGTCTTCGAAGGAGAGACGATAATAAATGAAAGCTCTTCACCGTGACCTCTACTTACACACGGAATGGAGTCACCAGCAAGGGGTAGAGGATCTTGGCTCTGCAACTTCACAGTGAATTTATCATTTATCATATCGTGGCTTCTGCTGGAGCTGACCCATTCGTTGAGAAGCAAAACAACAGGCCCCTTGTTAAGCATTCTGTCTTCCCATTCCCCCTGGCTAAGTGCCTAGTTGAGGTTCAAGGACCATGCCATTTCTCAGCAGTACCGCTGTGATCAGAGACACACTCGGCCTGGTCTGAGGGGAAAAGGGGAATTTCCTTCTGTATTTAAACCCCCAGGTGGACTCCTATGCTTTGCTGCAAACGGGTACAATCACCTGCTCCCTCCTATTGTTCAAACTGTCCAGCTCCTTTGGCTGGGGAGAAATGACCCCATATTATTCTACTTTTCAAAAGACATTCTGAGAACTTTTAAAAAAAAAGATTTCATTTATTTGAGAGAGAAAGTGAGTGAGAGAAAGAAAGAACACAAGCTGGGGGGAGAGGCAGAGGAAAAGGGAGAAGCAGACTCTCGGCTGAGCAGGGAGCCTGACATGGGGCTCGACCCCAGGACCCTGAGAAGATGACTTGAGCCAAAGGCGGAAGCTTAACCAACTGAACCACCCAGGTGCCCTGCGAACTTTCTTCTTTAATTGTCTTTTATTTTCCCCAAGCCTAAATCAAAGCGATTTGTTAACAATAATAATTCAGGTACACAACTCTAGCGTGCTTGGGTATGTATACAAAATCTGGAAATCACCTTGGGAGAGGGGAGAGACTGAAAGAAAATAGGGTTTGGAATCCATCTGGGGATTTAAATTCAGTAAAATGAGCTTATGACTGCGCCCCTTCCCCCACTTGATACCAGCACAAGGTGAGCTCCTTCCAGGCTGTGGGACCCAGGAAAGACTCTGTGGGGGGGGGGGGGTGTCACCCTGTCCACGGTGACTCTGGCCTTGGATGAAAAGAGACTTGGTTCCATTTAAGCACCTGTTGTTCAGTTGTCTTCCTCCTCTCAAGAAACAATGGAATCTTCCCTTGGTTCGCCCTCAGCGGTTGTTTCTGGAGATCCCCAGCAGAGTTTCATTACGGGCTGATGTGTGTCCACCCCCTAAATTCAGATTCTGAAGTCCTAACCTCCGGTATCTCAGAATGTCACTGAGATAATAACCCAATACAACTGGCGTCCTCAGAGAAGGGAGAAATTTGGACAGAGATACACAGAGAAGGAGAACACCACGTATAGAAGAAGGCCGAGAGCAGGGCACTATTTCTGTACACCAAGGGATTGCCAGCAAACCACCGGGGAGCCTGGTGAGAGGCATGGAATATTCTCTCTCTGAGCCTCAGGAGGAGCCAACCCTGCCAGCACCTCGACCTTGGAATTCTTAGCTACCACAGCTGTGAGATGATAGCCCCCAAGTCTGTGGTACACTGTCATGGCGGCCTCCGCAAATGAATACAGGGCCCTTTCCGTGGTTTTTGGCATTACTTCCCACCTCATCTTATCTTTTTCCCTCACTTCACAGGGAAACCTGTCTCTTTCATTCCAGTCTCCTGTGTGTATGCGTGTGAGTGTGCATGTGCGTGTGTGTGTGTGTGTGTATTGGGGATGGGGGGGAGCTGTTTCTGCTTTGGCAGGACTCTTTGAGAAGATGGAGTGTGTTATGTTAAGCCCAACTCTAGAGGCCTCTGCACAGCCGAGGACACTAAAACAATGTTTCCTTTTAATAAATTCATTCCATTTATCTCTTTGTACTAAATTTTCCAAGAGACGAGATCCTTTCACGTGACCAATAATTGGCATAGTAATATATATAACAAATACCTTTTTAGAGCTTAGTATGTGCTCGCCTCTGTTTTGGTTCCATATATTAGCAATTTAAGGGTTTCCAGTTCTCCTGTGAGGGGGATACCATCATCATCATCATCATCATCATCATCATCCCTACTTAGCAGGCAAAGGAACTAAGGCAAGGGCAAACTGAAGGACATCCTCTATAAGGTCAGGGGCCAAGCCAGGAGTCAAAGCCTGGCTGCAGTCTGGCACCAGAATCCAGGTTCTGAACCACCATGCACCTTGCAAGCAGAATTAATGGCATGAATGTGGGGTTCCGAAGGCAGCCCCTCCTTCCAGGTGTCAGTGATCTCCGCCCAGCCTCATGTCCTGAGTACTGGATGATCACACACTCCCAGCCCACTGCTGGTGGGTTGTCTTATACGTAAGACTGGAAGATCTGGAAGCCACCAGCCGCTCTCCTGTGCAGAGCACAGCAACAGGCCGCACCCTGAGGGCACGCATGTACCCATGTCTGTGTCCAGCAGAACCTCGGGAGGGGCCACGTGGCCAAGCAGGAAATGAGAGAAGCCTGATGGACTGAGTTCCAACGGGTGTGCCCAGCAAACAGAATTTTTGTGAAAGTCCATCAAACAACCCCAGGCAGGTAAGCAAGATTCTCTCCGATGGCTGAGGTCTTCAATAAATAGTTGGGGCAAATGCCAGAAAATTCCAAGTTCTTACCACTCTAGTGACCCCATCTCCACAGCATCATCGCAAAGAAGAGCTAATAGTATATCAGTACTTCGAAATGGCAGAGACGAGCCTCAGTTGCCTTTCTTTTTTCTTTCTTTTTTTTTTAAGATTTATTTATCTCTGACAGAGATATTTATTTATTTATTTATATGACAGAGAGAGAGAATGAGTTCACGAGCAGGAGGAGAGGCAAAGGAAGAGGAAGAGGGAGAATTTCAAACAGACTCCCCGCTGAGCACAGCGCCCGATGTCGGAGCTTGATCCCATGACCTGAACTGAACAAGAGTTCGACATTTGGGCAAATGAGCCACCCCGACAACCCAGGTTCTCTCTTCCAGGGAAGATACCCGCCTGTACCCAGCGGACACTCTATGAAGTCCATTCAGCACCACAGCAGGTATCCCAAAGAGGTGTTCTCTGGAAAGGGCATGGCCCTCAATGTCAGGGAAAAGCTGGGCTGTGCCCCCAGCTCAGAAGCTGGCAGGCACACAAAATCCTTCTATGTAGAAAATAAGCCCTTTATCGAAAAGCCCCAGTGTACCAAAGGAACTGCGTGGAAATGTAGCAGCTCCTCCAAGGTCCAGTGGTAGACACGGTCCAGGATCCAGAATCCTCAAGAATCTTTTCATCAGAAGGCCTGGACCTGATGATGTGACATTGACAGTGGACAGAGTAATGTCTGGGAGCTGCCAGGGCCCGTGATGTCCAGCAGCTGCTTTTCAAAGGGGACCTCCCAAGCTCACCTTCTGACGACCAACACCTGCGCCGACTCGTAACCCCACACGAATGAGCGAAGTCATAATTGGTGAATTAAGGAAGCTGTTTCCAGGATCAAGACACATTTCTATTTGTGTTGGACTGTTTATACTGTCTTTCTAGCTCCCGGAGCACAAAACCTTTATTTAGCTCTTAATCTCTCAGCTACACCTGGGAGGTTTTCTAACACGTGTTTATCTAGAAAGTTATTTGAATCTTACTTTTAAAAATAGCAGTCAGAACATCTTGAGTTGAAAGATGGAGAGAATGTTACTGTTGTTGTTAAGATATTTGTTAATGTCATTACATGGAAAAACACCAGGAAATGTGTGACGGTGATCCTGGCTCCTGGCTCCTGGTGACCTGAATTAACCTGGGTTAGCGTTCGGGCAGATCCTGGTCTCCAAAATGCCTCAACTTGTCTCTGCTATGCCAAGGCCAAGCACGCTCATTACGGAGCCCTAACGAAGAGGCCCCACCCCCCACTCTTCTGTTCTGCTATGTTGAAAGTTGAGAGCATTTTTGCACCCTATTTCTTAAGTTATGCAAGCGAGAAATTTTATAAAAGGCGGATGAACAAAAAACTGAAAATCATCCATAATCTTGGATTAGCCACACCACCTTTTCAGTCTCTCTGAAAAAGCTGCTTTTTGTCAAATCAATAGATGTCAAGAGACATTCCTTGAGAATCTGTAATGTTTCTGGTATGGGGCTAGATGACATAAAGGCACAGAAAAGGAACAGAAACCTCAGTCTGGACCCTCAGAAGGGTTCATTCTCTTGGTAGGAAACATAAAAACACATACACCCAGGGCTGAGACACGGTGGTCAGCCACCTTTGGTGGGGGGAGGGGAGGACATGCGAGAGGAGGACATGTGTGATTTGTTGAATAATCAGGCATTGAGTACCTGCTGTGTGTTCTCGCTGGGAACATGGATGGAGGTCTTCAAGAAAGAGCAGGAACCGGTAAGGAACAAAGACCCATGAGATTCAACAAAATGTTACCTAGACGGTTACACGGACAAGATGATGCGATGGAACACTTAAGCCTCTCTGGGGAGCCGGGAGGAGAGGACGCGGGCATCTCATCCCCGGGCGAGGGGTGGGGCTTACCGAGCTCGCCACGTGCCTGGCGCTCAGCGCTTGTCTTACGGGCTGAGGTTACTTCTCACCATAGGGCTAGAAAATAAGTCATTTTAAAAAATTTTTAAAAAGAAAAGTTATTTACTTTTTTCTCCATTTTGCAGCCGGAAAGACTGAAACTGAGCAGGATTGTAGACTTAGAGATGGCCAACGGGTGGAGTCGGAGCTGCAGCTCCCGCACTGGCCTCCAGGGGGCCGGGCCCCGGGCTACCCCTCACCCCTTCTTCTCCCCTTACCCCCCACCCCTACCATTCCCACCACTCCCCACCTCTGCCCTGCAGGTACACAGCCAAAGCAGGGGGAACTTGGTGGCCTTCTCCTCTCTTTCTCCTGCTGGGATGCATTTCGTCTGCATCGGGGCAGTCAGAAGACTCTCGGCGTTGGTGTCCCTTCGGCCTGTTTTCACAGCGTGAGAGTTTAAGGCTCTGAGCCACGCACTGCTGGAATGAGCCACGGCTCAGATCCCACGGCCAAGCTGGCTGGCGGGAACAGGCCGTCCAACGCCCACCATGCATGCAGCTGAGAACCCAGATTTAAAAGAAATAAAACTGGGGCCCCTGGGTGGCTCAGTCAGTTAAGCGACTGCGTTTGGCCCAGATCATGATCCTGGACCCCCCTGGGGCTCCCTGCTCGGAGGGGGGTCTGCTTTTCCTCTCCCTCTGCTGCTCCCCCTGCTTGTTCTCTCTCTCAAATGAATGCATAAAATCTTTGAACAAAAGGAATAAAGTTACATTCAAGCTGTCTTGAAGTTTTTCTCTGTACCCGAGATCAAAGCTTCTCTCCCGAGGATTCCGGGCTATTCCCTGCCAAATCAATTGTCAGGCTGCCCTTCTGCTTCCCACCCTGACCCTCCCCACCGCAGGAGGGAGGATTTGATTGCGCTGCTCCCGCCTGCCTGGTCCCTTCTTTCTGTTGCTTTTGCCCTCTTCCTCTCATTCTGTGAGCCCAGCCCCCCTCCACCATCCTCGAGGGTGACCAGCGCCTGCCCTTCCAGCTGTTCAAGGTCACGTGCCCTCTCCCAGCCCCCACTACTACTCAATAATACTAGCATTTTTCTGGCCAGAATATAGAAACTCAGAGGTATCTCTTCCTGAAGTCAAAGCCACTGTTTGGAGCAGGGGGCACGTTGCCATAAGGAAATGAGCTCACGTTCAAAACAGAAAGTGAAAGCTGGACTGGAGTCACACCCCCCATGCCCCCACTCCCCCCCACCCCCCATTCCCCCACCCCACCCCTCACCTCCATCCCTCCCCCCCCCACCCCCCACCCCCCCCCCCCCCGTGAGTGGCCAATAGTGAGCTCTCTGGGAGGTGGGAATGGGAGAGATCCAGATCTGCTTCCACTGTGGGAAAGGTCTCATACAGAAGCAAAACCTGAGAGACGGTTTGAAAGATGGCCGTGAGTTTGAAAAGACGCTAGAGGAACAAGATGTACAATAAACAAACATCCGATTACATTTTTTTCTGAATAATTGACCAGTTTGACCTAAGAAAATGCTTAAAAGCATTTCCATGTTTCCAAGCATTTCCAAGTTTCCATGCTGCTGTATACCTACCTGTATTTCATTCCTGCCTGATCAATATAGCTTAACCTGCTCAACATATCAGGGCTTCATTCTGTAAAAAGCATAAAACCAATTTTTTCTATTAATTATCTTTTCTTTGCTAACCCTTTCCTTTTAAACCGAGTTAATCAAAACTGAACAAAATGCTCCAACATGAATCGCACTAACGCACTGTATAAAAGAATTACTCCTTTATTTTTATGGCTCATATTTCATTTTGATACATCTCAGAATTATGTTGGCTTTTCACAATGACACACCTATGTAGCTTTTTTTTTAAAATTTGAATTCAACTTTGTCTCCTACCTGATAGAGTTATTGACAAGTTTAGTAGGATTATGCATGAAACACGCTCATCAGAATTCCCCCGCACATAGAGAGCACTCAAGTAATGCTAACTCTGGATATTCTGGATAAAGAGTCAATGAGTATGTAGAAAGAGGAGTTGCTCAAAATGCACCGCAGAATTTATTTCAGCAATGAGTAGTCAAATATTCGTGCACTCTGCTGTAAGACAACTCATATACGGAAATTGGAATTTATGGAAGTAATAAGTGACTTGGGTGTCTGTTATGAATAAGACCATTGCCTTTGCTCAAATTGTCCTACTTCATTTCCTGTACCCACACCTAAGCCTGCAAATAATACTCCACGATTTCAGTTAGATCAGTGAGCTACACTTACACAAGGTAATCCATTCTGACACCACATATTAAGGACTATCGTGTAGGAACCCTATGTTCCTAGAATCTGAGGCAAATGCAAACAGGAGTTGTATTTCTGACCAAGGCTCAACCTATAAATCTCAGATAGGACAACAAATACAACAGAAGACTAAACAGCTCTAAGCCACTATACAGTTAAAAGAGTAGACCCATAACCCAACTAATAAAATGAGTATTAATATATGTACATATTGATTACTCAGAAGGACCTCAATGAATTATTAAATGCCCATCTAGTTTTATTGCATATAAAACAAGTATATCAGCTTCACTCTCTTAATTATGCCCTAAAGTGAATATTGTATCCAGGATAATTAGGGAATAAATAGTCATTGAGCAATGTGCTTGTGGCTCCCTTAGAAATTTGTCACATGAACCAGATGTCCCAGGTTTCTTTCCAAAACCTTTTCAAGGAAATGTGGAAAGATGCCTTTCCCTTCCCACACTGGACAAATGGTCTGAAGCAAGAGTGGACTTTCAAAACGTGTTTGTTGCCCGTAGAGAACTGGGGCTGAACATTAACTGACAAATGTGTGACATGATCACATTTCTTCCATTGAAAGCATTTCTTTTCTAAAGTAAGGGCTGACTCTGTACCTTCAGCCCTCACCCTTCACCCCCTCCTCGGTCCCAAAGAGCTATCCCAGTGCAGGTGTCAGGGGCTCCCTAGGCGACAAATGATGTTCGGTCCTGCTCAGATGTCACTCTGGGAAGTAAGAGTGCTTGAAATCCACCAGAGCACTTCATGCATCAATGAAAAGCAATTAAAGTGATCAGATTACATCTTTAGACTTTACTTCTTAAGGTTAAATATATAAATATATATATATATATATTATATAATTATTTTTAAAAACATACACACATAAAATATTTTAAGTGCTCTCTATCTTCTTTGTGTTCATCCTTTGCTCCCACAAGGCCAACAAAACCCTTTCGGACCACTCACCAGCGGGGGTCTGCCCAAATGGTTCCCCCTTTTACCTTCCCCGCTTTGGACTTCTGACCTGATACTTGTCTCTGGCCTCCCCCAATACCAAATGTCCACTAGCAAATACCTGATCTTATTGTCTGCCCTGCAAGGTAGCCAATCCTCAGGTTGTCCGAAATGAACAACCCCTCTCATTTCAGTGTGCACATCGTGCCCCTTGCATTTAAACCTGCAGAGAGCGGGTTGCGCCCCAGTTTGGTCTTCCCCTCGTCCAAGAAATCTTCCTCTGAGGGCCCAGCCAAGACCTACTTCTCCATAATGCCTTTTTGGATTAACCAGGGAAGGCTTTTAGTTTCTTCCTATAGCTCCCCTCATTTTTATGCACACATCTTAACCAAACATCACAACAGCGCGTCAGGTGCAGTAACCTTTAAGAGGTAGCAGATGTTAGATGCCTGAGGTACATTAGGTTTGATCTTTGCAATCCTACAAGGACGATTATATGTAAAATAAGGATAATGATGCATACCTTATTAGGGAATTATGAAGATCTAATACTTTCTGGCACATAGTGGGAGGTCAATAAAGAATGCTCAATTAATGAATGAATTAATAACCTGAGAGCACACGGTACTTCAGCAACCCGAAGTACCTTTCCAAAACAATAGAGCTAGATGTGCAAGACCTACCCCCTAAATCCCAAGAGGGATTGTCTTCCATGTGCGGACCAGCAATGCACTACCACATACTCCTTTTCTAGTAGCCTAACAGGTCGAAATTTCCTCCTCGCTTAAGTCAAATCTACAACCTTGCAACTGCTCGCCCTGGGTCCCGGCTCAGCTCCCAGGATCCCACCCAAAACAGGAGGGTTTAGGATCAGCTACGAGAGCTGATCTCACCCCCAAGACGCACACACTCACTATGAAAGCCCAAAGGCTCCGAAAAAGATGTATGTTGAGCACGTGTCGGAGTTTTATTTCAGACTTGCAGGCTAAAAGACAGGAAAAGGAAAAAGCGTGTTCACAGAAACAGACTAGGAAAGGGCTCTCTTAGAAATACAAAGGAACGTCTAGAATGAGGAGATCCTCAAACTTCAGCGGCTTCTGAATCTCACTCGCAGGGCTTGTTACAACACCTAACGCTGGAAACCAGTTTCTGAGACAGTAAACCAGAGGTGGGGCCCAGAAGAGGCTGCTGGTCCGGGGACCGCACTTGGAGAACCCCAATAATGTAGTTTAGGTGCAAGGCACTAATTTAACAGAGCTGTGAGGCCGCCGCGGCTTTACCGCTTTGGTAAGTGACCCTGATGATGGCCCCCGGAGCGGCCCAGCGGGCGCCTCTCTCTGAAAACGCGGAGCCGCCACGTTCCCTTAGGGGCCGCTCGATTCAACAGAGGGTCTTGCTTTTCAAGCCGGGCTGCTCCCGGGGTGAAATTTGCGCGGAAATTGTGTTTTTCGCTCCGCGAGACACTAGGAGCGCTTCCTCACACCAGCCCCTGCGCGCATCACCCCGCCGTCGCCGCAGGCGCGTGGGGGACCCAGAGCCGAGGGGCTCCGCCGGGAGCTGCCGGACCCCCCGCCGAGCGAGTCTCCCCGCCCCGCCCCCCGGCTCCGTAACGCGCATGCGCAGCAGCGCCTCCGACGCCCGCCAGGACGGCGCCCCGGAAGTGGGAGTGCGGGGCGGCCGCTGTCCCGGGGGCGCCGAGAGTGGTCGCTTCCAGTCCTCGCTCGCCTCTCCTTCACGTCCTTGGTTTCAAGTGAGCCCTGCGACCGGAGATGAGGGACTCCCTCGAAATTGGGACTCCATGCGGACTAAAAAGGAGAGCTGCCGAAACCCGGGATCGAACCAGGGACCTTTAGATCTTCAGTCTAACGCTCTCCCAACTGAGCTATTTCGGCGCCTTTTCGACTGTCTTTAGACTAGACTATTACTGAACCACGCGCGTCCGCCCCTTCCGTCTCTCCTCGGCCGCCGCTCGGAGCGCTCCTTCCTGGTCCTGTGGAACGGTCACCTCAGAGCTCCGCCTTGCTCTTCACCAGACGCGATTAGACGCGACCTGCGCGTTCCTTAACTTTCTTCAACGTCGTCCGAGTGTCTGACTTAATTACCAACAGGGATCCCGGGCGCGCCCGGGCGCCCGCTGCCGGGCTCCTCTGCGCCCCCGCGGGCGAGCGAGTCTCCCCAGGCTCCTGCCCGCCCCGCCGTCCTCCCGCGGCGTGGTGCCCCGGGCCGGTCCTCTGCCCCCGGGGGGCAGGTCCTTCCCGCCGACCCGCGCCGGGCTGTGGGCGTGCACCTGGGTCATCACCGGCAGGAAGGAGCGCGCAAGGGCATGGAGGCAGGACCGTCGCCGCCCCGGGATGCTGGGTCCTCGGGATGCCCCTTGAACCTGCAACCACTTTACACGCAGTCGGCCTGGCACTCCGCGGGCGCCCCGTGTGGTGCTGGGCGCGCTCGTTAGGGACGATTCCCCAGCGCCAGAGCTGCTTCCTACACCGGTAGACGAGATGCGTCCGAAGCATCCGCTACGTGCCAGGCACAGACGTTCTGCAAAGCGCAAACATCCTATTGTTTTATAGGGTTTGTTTTTTCTCTCTCTCTCTCTCTCTCTCTCTAATTAATTTGTGATTTCTCTAAAAGCCGCAGCGATGACCGTAACGCCCTTTTAGGGCTTCGCGTTTAAGTGGAACCTTCGCAGGCAATTTGGAGAGATGCATGGATGAGTGCCTTCGAATGTGAAAGATTGAATATTGGAAGCGTTTGCAATCGCTAAGGTGTAGAATCGCTTTCTGAGTTCCTTTTTTGTGTCAAATCCAGATAAGAGCTTACGATTGGAAAGAAGTCATGGCTAAGGAGGGGAAGGAGACCCCCCCTCAAAAAAAACAAAAACAAAAACAGAACTTGAGGACGACATTGATCTGTGAAGGCTTTGTGGGGATTAATGTGAAAGAAGGGGCAATTTGGAGCAGAGATCCTACAGAAAGAGACAAGAAGAGAGGACTTGAGCGTCATAAAGGCAGCTACCTTTCACATTGTCCTCAAAACTTCCCCATCTGGGGAAGTGGCTGGTAACTTTTGATGGGATTTGAGGTGGTAGTCTGGGAGAAGAAAAGGCCCGGCATCTGAGGGGAGATGGAGGAAGAAGGATAGGACAGAGAAAAGAAGGAAGAGCACCACCAATCAACGTTACATGTTCACAACCTGATGTGGTCAGGTCCTTTGGCAAATTACAAGATCAGAGCAACTACATTGCAGGAGTGATCATTCCTTGAGTAAAGGTGGATTTCACGATGTAGGTTTTATGATATATGTCGCGATGAATGGGGCGGCCATGTAGCTCTGTGTGCCCAGGATACTCTCAGAACCCTGTCCCAGAAATACCTCCTTCACTCCTACAAGTCTCCTGTGACCAGAGAAATGAACAATGGCATCATCCAATTTATAAGCAGCGAAAAGACCCCACAGCTTGACGCTGTGTTAGGAACTCTACCAGTTTCACCATTCGTGAAAAGATTTTTAACATCAGCTCCGTATTTGTTGTTGCTCTTTTACAAAGGAGATTGAAGGTTTCCAGGTTTTAGGGTCATTGTTCCCTATGGTGATAACTGGCCACCTGTGCGACCCTGCTCGAGTAGGGTCATAGTTTCGGCAATAGATTGGTCTACGCTGTTTTCAGTGATGTCATCACTCTGCAAAGCTAGCTTTTTAGCAGTTCTGATAAAAAGTAATTGCTCACAGGGGCATCTGGGTGGCTCAGTGGGTTAAGTCTTTGCCTTTGGCTCAGGTCATGATCTCAGGATCCTGGGATCGAGCCCCACATTGGGCTCTCTGCTCAGCAGGGAGCCTGCTTCCTCCTCTCTCTCTGCCTGCCTCTACCTACTTGTGATCTCTATGTGTCAAATAAATAAATAAAATCTTTTTTTAAAAAAAAGGTAATTGCTCACGAAAATAAATGTGTACTAGGAAATAGACATGGTGATTTCCCATCTGCTTCAAGGCATGAGAAATTGGGCACTACTGATTGTTGTTTCAAACACACCATTGTTAAGTAATGATGGTTCTTTAAGGATGAAATAAAAATGTAACTTTCTTTCAATTTATGTATAGAATTCTGCCAAACAATTACAAAGCTTTTGGTCATAAATATTTAATAAGTTATTTGGGCCTGAATATTTAATAAAAGGAACTGTTCAGGATTTCTTTTGGTCTGGGAGCATCGGAAAAAATTACGGAGACTCTAAGAGTATCATGAAAGCTTGAAGACCTCTTGCGTAGTGCCTTAATGTTGATAGCAGAAACGAAATTATTACTGAATTTGGGAGAAAACGTGACTTTGTTCAGTAAGATTGCAGAGGCAGGGAGAAACATCAGAAATCCCACAGAGACCAAGTGCCAAGGGCTAAAGAAAAGTGAAAATCTGTGCACATACATCACAATAAGGGACAGATGATAAAGACATTGGCACTCAAATGAAGATAAAACGTTGAAGACACCATGTTGAAAAGAAGTTTTGCGTAGGCTGCAGTCCTATCTTCCAAATTAGCCCTAGGATTTTGGCAGTCCAATCTAATTACCTATGATAACTATGAAAACTAATTACAACAACTAACTGGAAGACCTAAGAATAATACAACTAAAGAAAATATGTTGTATATAGTTATAGTACCTAATAAGTTTTTGAGCTGCTGTCAATTGATAATTTGTCCTTAGTTGTGCGCACGCACACACACACAGAGCACTTACTTTAAGTTGCCTCTGATTTTATGTCTTTATTTTTTTAATTTAATTTTATTTTTTCAGTGTACAAAGATTCATTGTTTATGCACCACACCCAGTGCTCCATACAATGCATGCCCTCTTAATACCCACCACCAGGCTCACCCATCCCCGTACCCCCTTGCCTCCAAAATCCTCAGTTTGTTTCTCTGAGTCCACAGTCTCTCAGGCTTTGTCTGCTCCTCCGATTTCCCCCAACTTACTTTTCCTTTCCTTCTCCTAATGTCCTCTGTGTTATTCCTTATGCTCCACAAGTAAGTGAAACCATATAATAATTGACTTCCTCTGCTTGACTTATTTCACTCAACATAATCTCCTCTAGTCCCATCCATGTTGATACAAAAGTTGAGTATCCATCCTTTCTGATGGACTGAGATTTTAATCAACACTTCTCAAAAGCGTTAAAAAGCTGGGAATGTATCAAAAGGACGTAAGTGCTAGTTTGAAGGGGCTCCCGCTGACCCTATTTGGGCTAATCAGAGAATCAAAATGAATAAGGAACTTAATAGATTATGTACACTTTGGATAAATAAAGATCCACGGGGACAATAATAGAGGGGCGAGGACTACAGGTTCTGGCTTACAGTGAATGACTTGCACGGACTGATAGATGTGGAGAAAGTGGTAGCAGTGGACATCTCCATGGTCCAAGCATCATTGTAAAGACCAGTTCAGCCAAGAATCATCAATGGATGCTAAGTCTGGGGGGATGTCATATGATGAGCAGGACTGCATGGTGTCAAAATTATCTCTCCATAATAATTGCAAGGGGAAAAATAGAAACTGTACATACCGTGGAGAAACTAGACAATGTCTTGATCTAGTCATCAAGATTAACATCACCCGTGAAGGACATTCAGATATCATGTGCCTCCTAATGTGATTCTCTGGAAAGGATACAATGTCACTTACATGGTGGTCCAGCCAAGAATGTACATCCTGACTTTAATCATGAGGCAATATTAAATAAATCCAAAGTAAAGGTCATTCTAGTAAATGACTGGCCTGCATTCTTCAAAACCCACACTCAGGAAAAGGAAGACAAGCCAAGGAACAGTTCCAGATGGAGAAGGGAGAAGGAGACATGACCACAGCATGATAAAGGGCAGTATGTGATCCTAGACTGATTGCCATCTGGGAGGGGGAAAATGCTTTAAAGGATATTAATGGAAAAATTGGAGAAATTGGAACATGGGCTGTGGATTATATAGAAGTGTTATATCGATGTGAAATTTCCTCGACTTGACAACTACGGTTAAGTAAGAAAATACCCATGGTTTTCAGGAACCATACTGAACAATTAAGGAATAAAGAGACATCATATCTGCAGTCTCAAGTGGGCCCTCAAGTGGGCCCACAAAATCAAATAATATGTTTACAAATATAGAGAGAATATAAAAAAGCACACAGAGAAAAATATTGAAAGTTGGTGAATCTAGGTAAAAGATACACGGGGCTTCTCTGCATCATTCTGTAACTGTTCTGAACGTTGGAAACTAAGAATTAAAAAAATAAAATAAAAATAAAAGTGTGGTGCTTTTATGGAGCCAGACAATTTCAGTTAGAATCACAGATTAGAATACTAGAAATGGAAGAGAATTTTGGGTTGAGTCAGCCTGATCCACACATTTATCAGAACACTGAGGCCCAGAGGCATTATAAATAATGGTTACCTTAAGATACCTTAAGGTTACCTTCAGAGAGGGCTACTGCAAGAAAGTACCATCAGTGGGGTACAGGAAGTTATTCTCTAACAGTTTGGAGGCTGCAAAGTCCAAGATCAAGGTGTCAGCTGATTAGGGGCCTGGTGAGAGCTCTTTCTTGCTTGCAGAAGGCAACTTTCCCTCTCTGCATGCTCTCATGGCCTTTCTTTGCTGCCTGTGCAGAGAGAAACCTCTCTCTTCCCCTTCTTAGAAAGCTACCAATCCTATTGGACTAGGCCCCTACCCTATGAGTTCTTTTACGTTAATTACCTCCTAAAAGCTCTATTTCTTTTTTTGTTGTTGTTTTTAAACTGTTTTTTTTTTTAATTTTTTCCCCTTCACCGTAGAAGATACCCTCCCCAGTGTCCATCACCCAGCCCTTTCTCTAAATACAGTCACAATGGGGAAAACGTATTCAACATATGCATTGGGACTGAAGAGACTCTATTCAGCCCAGACACAATTAATTAGGGGCAGCACTGACTGCTGACCTATAGAGCATAGTCTTCAGCTCACTCCAAATGCTTGTAATATTTTTTTTTTTTTTGAAGAAAGTTCCTATTTCAATTAAAGATTGTTATGAGACAGGGGTGTCTGGGTGGCTCAGTGGGTTAAGCCTCTGCCTTTGGCTCAGATCATGATCTCAGGGTCCTGGGATCGAGCCCCACATTGGGCTCCCTGCTGAGCAGGGAGCCTGTTTCATCCTCTCTCTCTCTCTGCCTACTTGTGATCTCTCTCTGTCAAATAAATAAAATCTTTAAAAAAATTGTTATGAGACAAACCATGGAAAGAGCTCAGATGTCCATCGAGTGATGAACAGATATAAAGAAGATGTGATATGTATATATACATATCACATCTTCTTTATATATATATACATATATATATATACACACACACACAGGAATATTATTCAGTCGTTAAGAATAAAATCTTGTCATTTTCAGCAACAATGTGGATGGAGCTAGAGGTTATTATGCTAAGTGAAATAAGGAAATCAGAGAAAGGCAATTATTATATTATCTCATATGTGCAATTTAAGAAACAAAATGGATGAACATAGGGGAACATAGGTGAGGTTAAAATAAAATAAGATGAAAATAATCAGAGGCAAATCATAAGAGATTCTTAATTACTGGAAACAAATGAGCATTGCTGGAGGGGATTGGGGAGAAATCGGGTAAGTGGGTGATAACTGGGTGTTATACAAGACTGGTGATTCACTGAACTCTAATAATATACCATATGTTCATTAACAGAATTTAAATTTTAAATACTTATTAAATTAAAAAAAATTTTAAAGAAAAAAAATAAAATTTATGTTAAAAAAAAATGGCATGAGCATCCACATCTGAAACAGGAATCTGGTGTTAGGGCTCAGCTTTTCCTGGTAGATGGTTTTTTATGGGCATGTCTCTGTATTTTGAAGTTCCCTGTGTGTAGAAAATAATACATTTGCTTGAGGGATATAAAGCAGTTTCTCCAAAGTTATATATTAAAGTGGTAACTTAGGGGAAAAGTATAAAATAGTTAATAGATTGTAAATATCATCAGTGCATTGAATTGATCCAAAAGAAGTTAATTTATTTAAAGCTATTAAACCACAAGTCTATAAAGACCTTATTGTTTTTTGTTTTTGTTGAATCACATACATCAGTATAAAGCCTCTGGGCGTACTTACCAGGCCAAAAACAATCAAGTAAATTATACTCAAGAACAACCTACCGAGCTTTTTGTACATTCTAATCCAATCCTCCCACAACCATCAGACAAATGCCTAACTAACCATGTGGATTTTGCACAATGCCTACAGGCCAGAAAACTTGGATTCCAGAGCTTGAGTTTCAGAGGCTTGGGTGCTTTTTAAATACTGTCAGCTTAATTGCCTGCCTCCTTTTTGATGAAATGGGCCAGCCTCCCAACTGTATCTCTGTCCCATCTCCCCACTCCACCCCGGCAACTAAGGGATAAAGCCTGATTATTTACCCAAAGAAGTAAGAGGAAATGAACTTAGCACAGGGGTTTTCTAACTCCCTGATGATGATGGATGATGGTGATGATGATGATGATGATAGTGATAATAATAATAATAATAATAACAAAACAGACACAAGAAATAAATCAGTGTGTTCCTTTGTGCTCCATGAGCATGGACAAGTGGTGGCGTACGATGACCAGAGACTCAGGAAGGGAGGCCAGGACACAGATGCCCCTGTGCTCTTTGGTCCCGATGTGCCTCCAACTTTCCCAGCAGCTCTGCTTCTTGACTCTGTACTGCTTTCACCCACTTCTCTAGTCCTGCTGTTTTGTACCCTTAAACCCCAACTCCATGTCCCATGATTGGCCAATCCCTGACCCACCGGCTCTTACTCAGGAGCCTTGGCGACAGGTCAGGGGAAGTCTCTACCCTTCCTCCCTGTCGTCCTGGCACACCCAAGCCAGAGATTTTTCTAGAGTGTGTTTGTGGGTAGCTGGGATGGGCTGAGAGCGAGGGACTGTGGGCTGGCTGCGGTCCGGACTTGCGCAGGACTGCCCCGGGTGAGGCAGGACACTCAGGGAATTTGCTCTCCTCCATCTTAAAACTGGGCACATTTCCAGGGATCGCCTCAATTCGAGGGCAGAAAGCAGGTTCCTGACACCAGATTTACCTCTCAGGTATCCAGCCCTTTCCCATCACTGACAACTGGAAACGCTGACCACACCGGGCCTTTGCCAACACATAAGGCTGCCTGTGATTGAGAAGCTGCAGCTCCCGTACACCGTCATTTGTGGTTCTCCCACAGTACAGATCCTCCTGGATGGGCAGGCTGGAACCAACCCCACCAGACAGAAGTACCTCTCCAGACGGCACATACTGCCTCTGAGCAATGATTGTCTCAACGACTGGATAAGAGGGTGTGACTGACACTTCTCTTCTTGTCCCCTGCGGAATGCAAGAAATAAAATCAAAGTGTTGTTACTTGTCTCCACAAGAAGGAACCCCTGACATTCAATCACATTGGTGCCTACATCATATTTACAAAGTGACCTCAAATCAGCTGGGACAGTGGCATCTCCCTCATGTGAGTCGATGAAAGTAGTTAACGATACCCAGGATCACACAGCTATTTGGTGACTGACATGGGACAGCCCAGCCTCAACTCCCAGGCCAGAGCTGCCACCTGGCATCATGCTTGTCCCATCTTAGACCAGCTTTCGCAAAATACGGCGGTTCCTTTCAATCTACGATCCACATGCACTTTGGGGACATTAAGGTTTTGAGGCAAATGGTCTTCTTGACCTTACTCGGCACTGAATTTTGCCACTTACACTAACCTGGCTCATTCCCCCAGCCCATGAAGAAGCCTTATTCCAATGTTGCTCTGAGGACCTGCTAGAAACTGTTTATATCTTACTCTAAGTAGAAATCCCTCTCCCCATTTTTATGGGCCTCCTGTTGTACTATAATGTAATAGGCATAGCATCACCTATGAAGTCTCCTTGCCAAAAAAAATGTCTAATCTGAAACGGCTCAAGCCTTGAAGCAGAACTAACTTCCAGTGTATATGAAATTCAGAGAGAGCAGAAAGAAGTTAAATGACACCATCAAGAAATAACCAGATGGGGGCGCCTGAGTGGCTCAGTGGGTTAAGCCGCTGCCTTCAGCTCAGGTCATGATCTCAGGGTCCTGGGATTGAGTCCCGCATCGGGCTCTCTGCTCAGCAAGGAGCCTGCTTCCCTCTCTCTCTCTCTGCCTGCCTATCTGCCTACTTGTGATCTCTCTCTGTCAAATAAATTTTAAAAATCTAAAAAAAAAAAATAACCAGATGAATCCAGAGTATGAGATACTCTCTAAGATATCTGGCCTGCCGTCTTCAGAACGTCACCATCATGAAAACAAATAAAAACATCTCTCTATTTAAGAGGGTAAGATAATGTAACCAAAAGTAATGTGTGGACATTTATTGGATCTTGTCATAGGGGGGAAAAAAAAAACAAGCTCTAAATAAAAGACTTGGGAGGATGTGGGGGAGGGGAAAAAATTCTGAAACCCTCCTAGCTTCTCAGTAGAAGCCCTAGAAATTAGACTACCAACGACAGATTAAGGAAAGAAATGCAAACAGGAATTTACTAACCTGGGATGTGCACACACAGGTGGGAGGGCCCAGTGATGAGTAATTCAAGCATCTTAACAAAAGAATGATAAATCTGTAAAGAAGTGACAAGACCAAGGGAGAAGACCAAGTTTCTAGGGCAGCAAATTGTGGGAAGATAAATGTATGGAAAACCAATGGCAGAAAAGGTTTGTTAGTGAAGTTGGCTACACAGATTCCTCTGGTGCCCTTTGTGAGCTGATTAGGGTGTCCTGTTGTCACTGGTGATTAATTTGTGTCCTTCCTGGTAAGAAGGGAAGGGGCATCTTCACAAATTTATGTCTGGCTTTTAAGCAAATAATGGGAAGGCAGAGAGCTTCTTGTCTATGCTTCTTCTCAATACCCTTCAGCTCCAAATAATCTTTATTTATGCCAAAGTGGCTTGTTTTGGGGGGCATATTCTACCAATTCTCAGGAAAATATGGAGAAATGTAAATATGTGTATTAGGAAATAACTATTAGTTTTCTTAAGGATGAAATGGTATATTGCCATTATTTTGGAAAATGCTTTGGGTTTTTTGGAGATTTATACTGAAGTATTTTGGGTAAAATGTCATAAAGTCTCATCCTTATTTTCAAATGTGTCAAACAGACACATACAAATCAAATCAATATAGCAAAATGAAGCCAGGTGGAGAAAATATTTCTTTCACTTCTGCATGTTTTAAATTTTTCATAAATAAACATTTGAAAAGGTAAATATTAGTCTAATCTCACAGATCCTAGAAATTTCTGAATATCACGCTACTTTTCACAAAAGATCAAAGAACTTTGTTCCTTAATAATGGGGATTTCGGTATGAGAACGTGACTTAGGGATACATTTTATGAAACAAGAGAAGCCCTTCCTAAAACCCATAATCAATCTAAGCAGTCTTTTTGTCCATCTATTGCTAAGATTTGTACTATACACACAAGAACCACATTTTTGGAATCACCAAATCAGGAAATGTGGTCTAACAAAGGATGTCTCCCTCTTACTTCTGCTTTTACTCTCATGAAAGCTTTACAAAGCAAAGAACCAAAACATATATAGATGTTATTTTTTTATTTAATATATAATGATATTTAATATATAATAATATTTAATATATAATGCCTTTCTCAGAGGAAAAATAACACAATTAAATAAAATTATACTGTTTCAAGAAGATTCGGAATGCAGTTTCCATATCTTACAGTTAACTCCAGTGTGATTTACAGCAAAATCTCTCTTTTGCTTTACAAGGTCAACTTAATAATCTATCATGACATATGTTGGGAATAAAAATGTCTTCCTTGTCTTTTATTCTTAACTTTTAATTTCCTTTTTGAATCAGGCTTTCAGTTTTGACCTTCACAATTACTAAGGAAAATCAGATTATAGTAATTAGAATGTTGCAGAAACATCATCTAAAACTATGGTTTGATTAATCCATTAACTTAAGCAACCGTAATTTCAACTCCTGAGAATTTTAAACTGATTTAATTTTAGCTATGTGATTCACTCATTTTTTTTATGATTACTGAAATAGTTGAGTAAGTCAGAGGTAGCACACTTATTTAGAATGTTACCAAGGCAAAAGGAAAACCTGCAGAGTAGCAGATTAATATAAGGGAAATGTGTATTTTCTAAACGTTAACACATGGAATTTTCACTTGATATGTAACATCCAAAGAGATGAAATGAACATTCTACTTTGGAGGCTTTTTTCTGGGCAAAGAAAATTGCTTTATATTTTCACCTAAGTTTATTCTTTTAAAAAAGGTGGTGGGTGGGGGGGAGAAGGTCCGAACTTCAGAGCCATAAATCAAAGTTTTAAAATTTGTTGGAAATAGAAAGACATTTCTCAAGGGCTTATTTGTCCTCTTTTATTTACTATTTCTCAACTTTGTAAATTTTCTTCAGCATTTTACCTAAAAATGGGCTTTCCTCTTCTCCTATCCCTATAGTTAATCCTCACAGCTGTCTTCATTAAGTGAGCAAAATTTTCACTCCAGGTCCATAGATGGGGGACTAGGCAAAGTGTAGAACTATTTTTAGACATTCAATTCAAGGGTTTTCCTCCAGTTTGGCACCCAGGGAGGAAGTCCACAAGTTAGAATTACTTTTACTCCTCAACATTGACCTAATTAAGTCAGAATGATGAAAAGGGGGCTTCCCACGTTATACATTTACGATGGAAAGATTAGACTGATAAAGCAGAAGGTTTTCCATCACTGGGTAAAGCTCATCTTTTTGAGTGTGTCCTTTGGAACATAATGAGTTTAGCTATAAACATGAGAGTATTAGAAATACCATTAAAGCCAAGAAAAGATCAAAGAGCCATTTTTCAACGTGTTAACCTTAAACATAGAACTGCCAGTTATTTTACCAGCAAATGTGGGCTCATTGGGAATAAGAGGGAATGGTCCTCCTGGACACACAGCCTAAGCCAAACCGTAGGCAACTCTGAAGAACAAAAGAGAGGACAGCTCTTTTATAGAGGAAAACAGGGGGTGGGGGAGGGGGAGGGCTCTTATAAACTAAAAGTCCATTGGGGTAAACTGGGAGTTTGAAGTATAGTCGCTTCTCGTTGTCTGAACAGTGACTGTCCCTCATGGGCTGAGCTGCTGGGAGGTGGGGGATGAGAGGGTAGAGAAAACTTCCTCCTTCCTCCTGCTGGGATAGGAAAGTAGAATGGATTAGAAAAGACCCCCTCTTCTTCTTGGGTCTGCTATTGAAAACTAGTGCTGGCATGAGAGGCCCCCTGCCGCTACATCTCCCCCCAGTTCCAACCTAAATGAGGTTTCCTTTTATTAATTTTCACAGAAGATATGTTTCTCCAAGTAAGAACCAAAGTGGGAATTAATGATCTGTCCCTCTAAACAACAACAGAACGTACGTGAAATCTGTGGCAAGCATGAGACTTGTAAAACAGGTTGGTCTCTTGACTCGTGCAGTTCAAGGAAAAGGGGAGTTTCGAGTGGTCCATGGAGTACGAAAAGAACAAGGGGCTCTGCCTGGAGTGAGGATGGGGAGACGATGAAGGAGGTTGGCTGGATGGAAAGAGAGGCAGAGAGAAACCGAGAGAGACAAAGAGACATGACAGACCCTGCTCCTTTATAACCCCACAGATGGATAGAGATGCTGTATCTCTATCCCTGTGGGATGCAGGGATGATCACACTGCTGGGCGCATCAAGCCTGGTAGAACACACATACCCATAAATTCATGACCATTTGAGTAAAGAGCGATGGTAAAATACAGGACAGGACCTCAGCATCTGCAGGCAGATGGAACTTGGGGGAATAGATGACATTTCCGTGGCCACATGTGATGGTGGCTCGGATGGAGCTGCCAGGAAGGCGGGAGAGCCTGTGTGTCCAGCACCCTTTGGAGTCTGAAGCACTGAGCATCGAGGACCCAGAGTATATTTTCTATACCAGGAAGTGGTTTGATTTCTAAAAATCCAAGTCCAGGAAAGTGTGAAGGAAAGGTCTGAGTGGATAGGGTCTGGAGGGGAAACCAGCGGGGAAGGAATAGCAGTAAGTGTAAGGCGGTGGTGGGGGAGCTTTAGAAGAGACGCCAATTTTCAGAGATGGTCAAGGAGGAATCAGCAGGATTTAGTAACTACAGACATGGACAGTGAGACAAAGTCAATGATGGCATCGGAGTTAGTGGCTTTGAATAGGGTGAATGGGGACAATATTTTTTCAAGACCACGAACACAAGAGGCCAACTACTCTGGGACTGTGGAGGAGGGGGGTTCTCCAGTATTTCTGTGAGAGTTGAGAAGTTGATTCCATCTTCTGGAATCCAGATGGGGGGACCAGAATGCCATAGACACTCTGAGCCTAGAACCCAGGAAAAAAGGTAAGTGCTGGGAGAATGAAATGTGGGTATCATAATCACCATGAAGATGGGAGTTGAGGCAACAGAAATGAATGAGACCCCACCAGGGGAGCATGTGAGTGAGGGGCCCAAGGAAGGAATTCTGGGAACATCATCACTTGGGGCAGTGGTTCTCAACTAGAGATGATTTTGCTCACTAGGGGACAGTTGAAAACACCTGAAGGCATTTTCAGTTGTCACAACTTCGGGAGGAACAGAGGCCAGGGATGTTATTAAACCTACAAAGCACATGACAGCCCCTCACAACCAAGACTGATCCAGCCCAAAATGTCAATTTAGGGAATGGGAAGAAGAAGAAGGAGAAGAAGATGCCAGCAAGGAGGAGAGAGTGGAGAAATGGGGAGTGAGATGGGAGAGGGTTGTCTCCAAAGATCAAGGAAGAACAAGTTTTAACAAATGGGGCATAAGGAGGGCTACATGCTGTGGGGGAAAGAGGAAGAAGATTGGCCTTTGGCTTCCCGTTTAGGAGGTTGACTAAAGATGGTGAAAACAGACTCAGAAAGCAATGGGGCAAAAGTCAGGGGATCGCGAGGTGAACACATGGGGGGTGGGGAGGACACTCTCGAGTCTGTTGGTGAATAGAGGAGGGAGACCAAGACAGGAGGCAAGACAGGAAGCAAAGAAGCAGAGATTCCTGTTTTCTCTATTTTTTTTTCCTGTGAAGTAAAAGTAAATACATTTTATTTATGTTCTGGGCACTGTCCTGATGTTTTACATGCATTACCTCCATTTAAAATTCACAGTAAAAGGGGGATATTGAGCCCCAGCTGAAGAAATGTGCAGAAGATCACAGAAGCAGGAAGTGGTGAACTGAACTTTGAACTTGGAAGTGCTGGGGGCTTTCCTGAGCTTGGTGGTGTTTCAGGGTTGCAGCTACTGACTTTCAGCTGCCTGTTTGGACGGCTCAAAGGCAGTGTTCAAATTCAAGAAACAGGTCAGGACAGCCTTACAAACAATGCTGGTGCTCACTTTGTTCACGCCCAGCAGGAGGCCAACAAAATGATCCCAGGACACTGAAGTTCTCCATCCCAGGTTTGGACAGTTGGGTGTAGGCTTCCTCAAGACCTCGCCAGCTGTACAATGCTGTGTGACTGATCCCTTGCTCGGTCCTTCCAAGCAGGTGACAACCCAGAAGGAAGTCTGTCTGGGCATGGTTGTCCTCGCACTCACCCTGGCTGACCCTCTTCCAAAATCTCCTGAATCATGGACTGGTGGAAGAAAATTCGTAGCGCCAATGGATCTGGGTGGCTAGGATTCTGTGAGCTTGAACACAGCTGCTTCAGGGTTACTCAAGAATGTTCAAAGGTGAGCACCAGTTTTCACATTTGCTTTGGTCTAGGAGACACAACTCCAGCACTCGTGACCGTTATATCATTTTGCTTTTTTCTACCATAGTAACCAAAGAATGGACTGAGAATGAGGGAGATCCCAACTGGGTCAGGAATGCAACATTGGGTAAAAATCAAGAGCTCCTTCCCTGGGGCGTATAGAAGGGAAGTAAGCAGGAACAGATGAAAGCATTGCTTACGGTTTTGAGGACCTGCTTATTTAGTTTGGGTACCCCCCAACCTTTGGGGGTTGAGTACCCCTATACCTAAAACTTAGACATTTTCTTTAGCAATATCCTCTAGTATAGGCGTAGAATTAGGCAAGGAGAAAAGTGAGGTTCATTCAACGTTGGGCTAAGGAAAGATACTTGAAACACAGTAGGCATTCAATAGTAGGGACTGAAAGAATGAATAAATAAATGAATGGACAGATGAATGAATAAATGAATGGACAGATGAATGAATGAATGAATGGACAGATGAATGAATGAATGAATGGACAGATGAATGAATGAAGAGAGCTGGAAATGTGTTTACACCACTGGAGACAACGGGGGTCCAGACTGACTAGGAAGAGCTGTGAAGCCACGTGGAACATGAAGAGACAGACCGCTGAGGCTGATGTGACTGGGGTCTGAGGTGGGAACAGGATTGGATGGTCCCCGAAACTCATGTCCCGGGAGATGCTCTCCAAGGAGATGCTCCGATTAATGTTTATCATCATGTCACTAAAAACGATCTGCTTCCAACTCACCAGCTAGAAAACCAACAACAACATAAACAGGCAGTTCAGAGAAAAAGGAATGTAAGTGGCCCATAAACAGACACAGAGGACTTGAACTAGCTAAAGGTTACAGAAGGGCAATGAGACAACAGAATGTGTCTTCCAAATTGGCACAGATTAAAGGGTTTGTTAACATCTACGACAGGCGGTTTCAGCTGTGCCTTTCCACGCCTCTAGACCCCAAACAGCAATTCTCAGCATCCGTCCTTCTGAAATGCGGGTCCCTGTGTGGGAAGGCGTGTACAGGGGTGTTCAGCGCAGCCCTGTTTTCTGTAGCTATAACAGGTGTCACTCTAGACTCATGACCTTGACTTGGCTGTATTTTCCCGTTGGCAGTGGCAGAGTTTCTGCATCTCAGGTGCCCCTGAGCCTTTTCAAAACTCCCACTTCTCTCCTCAGTTCTTCCCCCATTACTCTCAAGAAGATACTGAGGCCTTGGTGACGCCCCTCATGCTCCCTCCCCAACGTCTCTGTATCCAGACTCTTCTCCACTCCTGCCTTCGCTGGTCCAGGAGGTTGAGATGGACACCACCGAACCCATTTCCCCGCTCAAAGCTAATCCTTCCTCGCGGTACCCATTGACCCCACTAATTACCTGCACCCCCAAGTCATCTTTCTCTCCTCCTCTGCTGCCCAGCCTACAGTTTAGAGTAGTACAGAAGTCCCTTTGGTCCTAAAACCAAAATGGAGCAGCTTCTGAAAACCCTTCTGGAAGAAAAACTAGATTCCCTCCTCTATTCTATTATTATGACACTCACGCCTCCGGTCCCGACCTGAGTGGGTTTTCCCCTCACCAAGCTGTTCTTCAGGTCTCTGTGGATACCCACTGGGCGCCCAACAATGCAGCTCCATTGACGCTATCCAACTGGTGTTACCATCAGATCCCACAGAATTCACTCCCGACTAGGGGTCGGGCTCACCAGACTGCCCGACTTCAGACACCCCTGGCAAGTCCCTCTGCTTCTGACCAGTTGACTCAAAATTGCACATTCCCACGACACCTTGGTGGGGCTTGATAATTTGCTGGCATAGCTCACACAACTCAGGGCAACCCATGACTGACATAGACCAGTTTATCGTGAATCGTACAACTCAGCAACTGCCGGATGGAAGAGAGATGGACAGGGCAAGATGTGGGATAACAGGTGCAGAGCACCCCCAGTCCCCCGGTGCCTCCATGTGCTCGCCAGCCTGGAAGCTCAGCAAATCTCCCGTTTCAAGAGTTTTCTATAGAGCTTCATCTCCAGGCCCTTGGCCGCTTGCCTGGGTTGGTGCGCAGGGCTGAAGGATCCCATTCCCTAATTACTAGATTTTTCTGGTGACCAGCCCGCCCTGAGGCTATCTTGGGGTCCCAACCCTAAGTCACTTCAATTAGTATGAACTCCCTTGTGATCTGAGCTGCTCATCATGAATAACAAAGACACTCCTATCACTCAGGAAATTCCTAGGGGTTTATGAGCTGGGCCAAGAGCCTGGGACAAAGACCAAACATATTTTTAAAGCGCACCTTCCATGACCCCTGCGTTGTCCGCAAGGCTGGCCATTTCTTGACTTTTCTCAATTCCTTGAAAAACTGGTTGAAATGTCGTGTCTTCAATCTTTGATCCCTAATCACTACTCTATTTTTATTATCCAAATACTCTCCTTCCCCCCAGAACCCCATAAAATGACTAGAAAATTTGCCAGCACACGTTGCCAAAACAGACACTGTTAAAAGTCTTTGCTTTACTGAACTTCAGCCGGCCTGCTGCTTGTCCTTGAATGACCTTTTTAAAAATTCATTCCTTCCAAATATTCTCCTTGGTTCCTCTGCCTACACCTTACACCTTGGTGTTTCTCCCCTTGTTCTGTGAATCAGCGTTGCTTACCTGGCCGTTCTGTGCACCCTCCTTGGCAAGATTTCATCCACTCTCAGGGTTTTAAGAGACATTTAACTCCTTAATATGTATCTGTAGATCTTGAACCCTGCCCACTAGCTTGAGCTCTAGATTCATAGTTGGACAGTTAGGTATCTCTGCTTGGGCGTCCTGATGAAGTTTTAGCTTATATATAAGTGAGGTTTGGTGGGGGTGAGGTCTGGAGCCAACGACCAAGAAAGAATTCTTGAGATATCTTTGGTGCAGAATGGTGGTTTATTAAAGCACAGGGACAGGACCCATGGACAGAAAGAGCTGCTGCCCCAGGGTTGTGAGGGGCGGCTGATCATATACTCTGGGGTTGGGGGGGTAAAGAAAAGGGAGGGTTTGAAAGAACTTACATGTATTGAAGAAGACATGGTGGATACTGGAGGCTTTGCTATTCCTCTAGTTAAGGTTGTTTTTCCTTTTTTGTTTGTGTTTTTTTGTTTGTTTGTTTGGTTGGTTTTTGTTTTTCCTTTTAATAAGGCGTTAACAGTAAGCTAGTTGGGAGCTTCCTGGAGGACTGTCACATTCCTGCCATCACACGTTCCTGTCGATGAGCTTTAGATTTAGAAGAAATTTAACTTTATTTACATTTCCCTGTGCCTCAGCCTCCCTCAATTTTACGGAGGGGAAGATGATGTGAGGGCTTCAGAGACTGATTTATGGGTCTTTGGAAGTTAGGCTATTGATAAGAAAGCCTCTTCCTTATAAATCACTAGGACGTTTGTAAATGGAGGCAGACTCAGGTCTTGTGGGATTGTGGTCTCTATAAGTTAACTCTTTGTTTTTTCCTTTAGGGCAGCCAGGAATGCCTGAGGAATGTCACACATGTCACAAGGGGTGTAGTGCGCAGGGGGCCAGCTTCTGCTTTGTCCTCAGCTAGCTACTGTTTCCCTAATCAAGCCCGTGGATCTCTACAGCTCAACATCTCCCCCAAACGTGACTTACCGTTTTCTTAACAATTCAACATCCAAAACCTTCAAATACCACCCAAGTCAAGAAAGTGCCTCTCCTTTACATAATCAATCACATTTTTTTGATCTAAAGAGTTCTCCCGTCTGTCCCGATGCCACCTGTTCCCGGCGCTGTGCTTTCGGTCTTATCATCACCAGCCTGATTGATTGCAACAGCTTCATAACTCAGATCCCTGCAGGAGCTCAATCTTGCCAGATTCTCAAATTCATCTTCCAGACTGTTGCCAGAATGAGCTATCAAAAACGTAATTCCACAGTCAATAAAAATGGCAAAAGATCTCATAACATGTAAAAACATTCATGATATATTGCTTAGTGGGGAAAAAAAAAAGCAGACTCCAACAAAACAGTATTATGATCCCATGTTGGTTTTGGTTTTTTGTCTTTCCAAATGTATATATACGCTCCAAGAAACGAAGAATATACACCAAAATGTTACTAGGGGTTATCTTCCGGTGGTAGATCAAGGGTAATTTTCTTTTTTTTATTGATTTAGCTTTCTAAGCTTTCTGCAATGAGCATGGATGATTTTTGAAATTGGGAAAAAGTTTAGTCCCACATATATAACAATGTCAATTTCTACCCAAAAATCTCGAGTCATCCCTCTGTCAGCAGGATGAGGTCCAAGCACTGTTTCAGGACACACAAGGGTTTCGAGGACCTGCCCCTTCCTTCCTCTCTGGCTTCACTTCCCCTCTCACATTGGAGAGCAGCGGGGCTCAGACATGGGGGGCGCCCAGCCAGAGTTTCAGATTCTGTACGTCTGAGGTGGGGTCCAGGAGCTGGCATTTTAAACAAATGATAGAGATATTGTTGTTCTGGGGAACACATTAAAAAATTATAACTGTGGCAAAATAGACGCAACATAAAATTTACCATCATAACTACTTTCAAGTATACAATTCAATGGCATGGGGTGCATTCACAATGTTGGGTAGCCATGACTATTGGGCATTTTCAGAACATTTTCATCTTCCCAACAGAAACTTGGAGGCATTAAACAATTTTACCCCCATCTCTTCTTCCCCTCCCTCCTTGTAAACTCTATTTTACTCTCTGTGTCTATGAATTTGTCTATTTGTAGGTACTTTGTATAAGTGGAATTCTACCACATCATCATTTGTGAATACCTCGACTTACTTATCCACTCATCTAGAGACATACATTTCAGTTTCCACCTTCCGGCTCCTGTGAATAACCCTGTGAATGTTGGTGTGCAAGGACATGTTTGAGCCCCTACTTCCCACTCTATCAGGCACATACCTAGAAGCAGAATTGCTGGGTCACATGATAATTCCATGTCTGACTTTTGGAGGACTTGCCGTCCTATTTTCCACAGCGGCTGACCCATTTTACATTCCTGCCGGCAAGGATTCTCCACATCCTTGCCAACATTTATTTATTTATTTATTTATCATTTTACTATTTTCTTATTATTTTCTGCTTTTTTCAAATACCATCCCAAAATGTATTCAGTGGTATCGCATCACAGTTTTGATGTTCCTGCTGGACTAGCGACACGTTGTGAGGATGTCCATGCTGGAGGACAATGGAGGATCTCTGTTCCAGGAACACATAGTATTGTTCGTAGCTTGATGTTTTCACAGGGACAGCCCTTCTGCCTGGGATCCTCCCCAGTTTCCTCTACAGATTGTGGTTCATCCTCTAAAACACAGCACAACTCAAATGTCTTCTGCCGAAGGTTTTCTCAGAACCTCTAGGTTGGCATGGCAGACCTCACAAAAGGCTCCCAGAGCACGGGAGCCATGGAAGGTGAGCACAGGGGAGGGGGCGGTGGGTAAAGCACTGGCTTAAAAGCAAGTGGTTTGGTTGAAAGTCTGCAGGGAGCTGATAAGACCCAAGACCCCTTCCCCACGGCAAAGAGCCCAACAGCGGCTATGGAGGCCTCACCACTTGGATTTCCCTTCAAGATGGAACTCGCCACTCAGCGGCCAAGAGAGCAGTTAGCAGACATCCTCTGTCTGCAGAGTCATCAGGATCCACCTCTGTTCTTTCAGAGCAGCCACAAGCCCGTGACTGAGCACAATGGGGCATGTGGCATTTCTGCCCAGTTGGAGACTTCTTTGCCAAACTGTCTTTGCTCTGGAGCTCCCCAGTTGGCGGCCATTTGTTTGGGCAGATCTGCATCATGGGCTGAGGCTCTCCCTGCCCACCCTTCCCCTCCCCTTCCTTTTCGCAGCTGTCTGACCTGCACTGCAGCCTGGGGATCCCTCCTGTCCAGATAAGATCCTCCCTTGCACATCGTTCACAAGAATTTCCCTTCCTCCCTATAAACTGCACCCCTACCTCTGTCTCAGTCACCAGTCCCCAGAGGATCCAACGGACACAGATGGTCCCAAGAGTTGGTGCCACAAAGGAAGTGGTAAGTAAGGTTTGGGAACAGATCACTGTCTGCCGGACTGGTCATGAGAATCCCATCCTGAGTGGGGCATGAGGCACAAATCATCCCTCACGCAAGGTGGCGACCCAAGTGCCAAAATTTGCAATAATTCATTCAGACATTGAAATGTTCAGGGAGCATGTCTTAGGAGGACAATGGAATTTGCTGCTTGTTATGGAGTCACTTGGCTGCCCCACGGTGGGTGAAGAAAAGCTGAGGGCAGTTAACGATTACATGACATTTGAGGGTGGGGGCCCTATTTCTTAAAATAGGAGAACAGAAAAAAACCCAAGACCAAACTTAGAATGTAATAGTTAAAAACCTTCAAAAAGAGTCAAAAATCTTTATGGATATCCACCCAGATATTCCTATCCCAAGTGTCAGGGGCCCAGGTTTTCCCAAACATCCTGAACCCCTCCTCTGGTGGAGATAGTACATCAAAAACAAAATCGCAGGGCACCTGGATGGCTCAGGTGGTTGAGCGTCCAACTCTTGATTTTGGCTCAGGGTCATGGGACAGAGCCCCACATCAGGCTCTGCGTTCAGTTTGGAATCTGTTTGTCCCTCTCCCTCCACCCACTTGCACTCTCTCTGTCTCTCTCTCTCAATAAACAAACAGACAAACAGGGACACCTGGGTGGCTCAGTTGGTTAAACAAACAGACAAATAAATACAATCTTTTTTTTAAAAAAAATCACAACTTGGATCGGCCCAGGAAGATGAGTAGCACCCTGAAAGGGTGGCAAGGACACAGGGCGGGTCCCCTCAAGTCTCCATTTATTTCACCAGCATGGCTGGATTCTGGAGAAAGGCCATAGACAGCTGCTCCCTCAATCAAGTAGTGGCTCCCATGGCAGTGGCCATGCCCCTGGGGCATCTCTTTTGCTAGAGCAGATTACAAGGTCCCTGGGACATGGTATCCAGCCATGGATCTGGTGAATGTGTTCTGAACTCGATCAAAAACAAACATCAGAAACCAGGCGCCTTTATGGTTTCGCCCCAGGGCTACGTTTCTGGTTCTGCTCTCTGAAGAGACTCAGGTCTTCCGACCCTCCCGCAGAATGTCACATTGATCTATTAAACTGATGGTCTCATGCCAGTCAGGCAGAATTAGCAGAAGGGGTTGCACACAGTTGGCTTTGGTAATTCACATGTAGCCTAGAAGATGGAAGACATACCCCATGAAGATCCAGGACTTGCCATTTCAGTAAGTTCTTGGGAGTCCAGTGGTGAAAATCAAATTGCCACATGTTGCATCCCCTTCCACAAAGAAGGAAGCACCATGGCTGGCAGGCCTCTATGGATGCTGGAGGCAATGCATTCCACACTTAGGGATAAGGCTCCAGCCCATAAACTGGGTGACACAGAGTCTGTGTGGGGCAGGGAAAGGACCCTGAGGCAGGGCCAAGCTGGGGGGAAAGTTTCCCTGCCACTCAGGTCATATTCTCTGGTGGGGGCCCTATGGTAGTGGAGATGTCAGTCATAGACAGAGATGCAGCATAGATTTTATGGTGAACCCCAGTGGGAGAATCACAATGCATGCACTTAGGGTTCGGGGGGGAAAAATTTCCAATGACAGTGGAGAACTTTATGATTTTAGAAAACAGCTCCTGGCAGGTTACTGGGCCCTGGTAGAAACAAAATACTTGACTAGAGGACTTCAAGTGACCATGTCTCCAGAAATGTCCATCACATGCTGAGTTCTTTTGGACTCACTGTTATGGACTAACTTGAGTCCCCACCCCGCCTCTTCAAATTCATGTGTTGGAATCTTAAGCTCTAATACTTCAGAATGTGACTGCATTTGGAAATAAGGTTTTTAAAGAGAAAATTAAATTAAAATGAGGTCAAGGGGAGGTTGGGACTAATCCAATTCAGTCCTAAACACACTGGGGTGAGCAGTGTCCTCACAAGAATGAATTTAGACAGAGACATCAGCATGCATAGAGAGAAGACTGCATGAAGACAGGGAGAAGGCAGCTTTCCATAAGCCAAACAGAGAGGCTCCAGAAGAAACTGACCCTGCCAACGACTTGATCACAGACATCCAGCCTCCAAAAGTACAAGAAAATAAATTTCTGTTGTTTAAGCTACCTGGTCTGTGGTATTTTGTTACAGCAGCTCTGAGAAACTCATGCACCCAACTCGTCATTAAGTCAGGTGGGCCCAGTAGCAGTGCCTGGTGAGACAAAAATGGTCCATTGGGATTGAGCCTGGGTAGAATCAGAGGGCACCAGGAAGCTGCAGGAGTACGTAGGCTAGACTCACATGACACCAGCTTGGTCCTACCTCTCTCAGCTTCTACCTGTGGCCATGGAGGGCCTGTACAACCTCCTGAAAGGAGAGGAAAAAACCCAATGTTATAGACCAGTTGGCTTGTAATGTGTGTACAAGCGACAAACAGATGGTGGCTGCATTAAAGCCACATAAGGCTGGCTTTAAAAAATGTGCAAAGGAGCAATCTGTCAAAGGGCAGAGCTTTCAGCAGTGTCCCTGTTCCTGTGCTTTATACGGAGGTGACTGGAAGTGAGAAATACATGAATGCAGGGGCAGTGGTGAATGGCCTGGTTAGCCTGTCTGGTGACTTGGATGGAAAAGACTAGAGGCAGAGATAAGGCAGGCTTGGAGGCATGTGAATGGCCACATGGGGGTGGCTGGGGAGTGTGAAGATCCATGTGTCATGTATTAATACCCCCTAGAAAGCAAACACGGTGGAAGGGGCACTTAACAATCAGGTAGAGAAAATGAGTAGGTTCCTTAACTGTGGCTAGACTTCACCATCAACTACCCCAGAACGGCCGCAATGGGCACCTGAAAGGACTCACCATAGATGTGGAGATGGAACCTGCCCTTGGGCCTCCCGGCATGGACTCTCACTTACCAAGGCCAGTATAGCTGTAGCCGCTGCTACACACCCAACCCGCTGGCAGCAGATAAAGGCTGTGTCCCTAGTAGGACACCATTCCTTGAAGAACCAACCAGTTCCTTGGTGGCAAGTTAACTTCATTGAGTCCTTTCCAGCCTGAAAGGGACAGTGGTCTATTCTCATGATCCTTTTTCCATATGGATTTGCCCTTTCTGCCTGCAGAGCCTTAGCCAGCACCATCACCCTACCCAATCTTGTTCCTTCTTTTATCGTTACAGGTGTTAACTTTGACCGTCTGTTTCTGCATATTCCCTTCAGATTGGCTTCTTTCACTTAGTAATAGGCAGATTGGGTCCTTTTGTGGCTTGACAGTTCATACCGTTTGGATACACCAGTTTATTTATCCATTCACCTGCTGAAGGACATCTTGGTGGCTCCCCAGTTTGGACAAGGACGAATAAAGTGAATAGAAACATCTGCAGGTTTTTGTGTGGACGTAAGTTTCAAGTCCTTTGTGTAAATGCCAAGGGGTGTGATTGCTGGATCACACCCTAAGGGTGTTTAGTTTTATCTTCCAAAGTGGTTGTGCCGTTTTGCATTCCCACCAGCAATGTATGAGAGTTCCTGTGGCTCCATATCCTCACCAGCATTTAGTGTTGTCAGTGTTCTAGATTTTAGCCATTCTGATAGGTATCTAATTTTTGTTTTAATCTGTACTTCTCTGATGATATATGATGTAGAACATTCATTTTTTACACTTTTTACATAAAGTCTTATTAACTGGTTTATTATCATGTGTTCCTAATGTTTGTCAAGGTCATCTCCTGAGACTAGATAAATGATAAAAGTGAAGCTATACTGAGTATATTGAAGTTGGAAATAAAAGTGTATACAAAAATATGTGCAAAAACAAACGACACAGAAAAAACGTATTTTATTTTGTCATCTATCTCAATGATCAAAGTTCACCAAAGACCATTTGCTTTCAGCGGGTCCCATTTTCGGCCTATAACTTCCTTGTCTCTCCACGCTCTCACCTCCACACCCTTGTGCCCGTTCCCCTGCTCCATTTCCTCTAGCTCCTGGCCACCCCCAAGAGGCACATTCTTTCCTACACAACTAGGAGCAGTGGGCATCACTTTGGTCACTCTCTCAGGCCTCTGCTCCGTCTGCCCCTCCTGACTCCCAACTCTGCCCACCTCTGGATCAATCTATTTTGACACTTCTTGGAATTCTGGAATTACAATGTTCAATTCAGTTTGTGCTTCATTCTTGTTTGGCAAATCCTCTTACTAACTTTAGATTTGCTTGTTCTTTTCTCAATCTCTACCTCCTCAAGGCCCTTCTCCAGTCTTATCCCCCTCCTTTAGCCACCTCCAAGTTAATGACCTTGTTACCCACTCCACAGAGGAAACAAGCCATCACCCATGCATGGAAGCCAGAAAGCTGGGCACAATCTTGGACTCCTTTCCCTTTCTCAGTGTAATATCCAGTCAATTGCTTTTTCAAGTTGTCTTAAAGTCTTTAGGAGACAGAGGAATTAAAAATATTTAATCAAGTAATATAAAATTTTTTCTACAGCAAAATAAAAACATACCTTACTAAAAATAAAGCCACATTCTACACTGAATACATTAAAATATTGATATTTTATAAATAAAATCATTTTAAATGGTAAATACATGATAACATTACTCTCATATGCAATTACTTATATATAGTATAACAACTGACTTTGAAAATATAAAAACTACATCCTTCTTTTAAAAAACATTTAACTTAATTTTACAAAATTACTAAAAGATAAAAAGTGCTAAATATGCTTCCATTGTTCCCATTTTAAAACAATTATAGCACATGAGATATTTAAAAAAAGATGAATGAGGGCATATGCCCCATCCTATATTGCCTAAGAATGAAAACTTGAGACTTTCTGGGCAGTGGGAAAGGCTGGGAAGCTGAGTTCAGTCCAGCCAAGGCTGTCACCCGCACAGAGCTGTTCCCCATCCTGGTTCTCAGAACCGTGAGATCCCTCCTTCCTGGCCTCCCTTCTATAGAGAAGCCTTGCTAGGCCTCCTGGTTCCAAACTTTCAGGAGAAAAGGTTTCTGAAAGAACCTTGATACTTAAATCCTATGGCAATACTAAAACTATCCTGAAGATTGAGGCATTTTGCATTTGAATTTTATACAAACAGTCACGAATCAATTCCATATGAAGAAGACACTTCATCAGTCACTTGATTTCATATCATTTGTCGAGGTAGAATAATTTTCTTCTTTCTCTGAAAACTGTCCTTTCTATACAAATGGTGTTTATACTGGAAAGGGTTCTAATGCCTTTTCTGCATTCTTCCAGTTGTGAAAATTCTCTCTGTACCAGTCGACTGATAGGAAAAACCAAAAGACAAAAATAAAATTAAAACATCGAACACCAGTTAGCCAACATTTACTGGGCTTCTGCTAAGGAAGAAAAATCCTGCCCCACAGCTACGCAGCTCATTTTACCTAGATTTTTAATTTAAGTAACAATCAGTCTTGCCAAAGGGGTGCCTCATGAAGAAAACAATTTGATTCTGAACTAATCAATGTCATTAATCACGAGATGTCTCAATACCTGAAAACTTAGATTTAAAAATCAGTTGTTTTCTTTTTAACTTCAAAAGTCCTTCAATACTGCATCTGCTAGTGTTAAGTATTTAAGACATTCTGATTTTAAGAAACAGGGAGCGAGATTAAGTTATTTGCCTTGGTTTTAAAGTTACGGAAAGAAATGTACAGTTTGTTCATGTAAATGCAGCAATACTGCATTACAGGTATGAGGAGATGTTGTGGTCTTCCTTCTGGTAATATGTAAAATTAGTTTATGTGGCTATACTATCGGTAGTTCTTTTGGGTTAAAAAATGATCAATTATCTCTGAATTAGCTTTTAAAAATTCAACACAAGTACTCTGTGTCAAGTTCTAAACGAAGACTTCTCTTCTACATGTGAGTTTATCTTTTCTCATGAATACATTTTTAAACCAAACTTTAACATATATATACAGATTTTATATACACTCATCTTAATGGCTATTTCTGCACATACTAAATTTTGTTGGTTTCAACATAAAAAGACTTAAGACACTCAAAGACTGCAACTTGATCGCTCCTCAAATAGAAGATGCCACAGACCTTAAAATGGACTGTTCTTTTACATATTGCCAAGAAAGAAAGGAAAGTGCAGTAAGAAGAAAACACGGGCAACATTAAAATTCACACCTTTAAAGAATATGGAAAAGTGAGAAGTCTGCACCTGCGAACCAATGAACTAGGTATCTGACAAATGCTGAGAAGACACAGGAAGCCTGAGTAGAAGTCAGTATGTGAAATACAACATACTGGAGTATGTTGTAGGAGATATGTTATTGTTGCTGCTGGAAATACATGAAATGTAACAGTTTGAAAAGTGAAAATGATTCATCACTATAGTCTACTGAATTTATAGTGTTCTAAAAGTAAATTACATTTCCTTTAAATTTTTCTGAATCTCACCCCCTCCCCTGAAAGTATCAATGCATAACATACTTGTTTTCTTTATTCCTTCTTTCCAAGGCACTTTGGGTCTCCATCCTAAGCCATGTATTTTTTCTGACTTCATTGGATATCTCATGTCGTTGGTAGGTCTCAAAAAAGAAAAAAGAAAAAAAAAAAGATTTAAAATGACATTGTGGATACATATTTACAAATTTAAATACTAAGAGAGCTAATGTGTGTCTATGAATCTTTGCCATAATTCAAACTTTTTCTTCAAAAATTCTCCCTGATGACACACTTAGAGAAAATTTGCAAAATAAAGTACACGTTGAAAAAAAATCATCTGGAATCCCAGATGCCTAATCCTCTCTATGGCTCATTCTTTTCTGCTTTCAGCCACAATCTAGGTATGAACACAATGCCTCATACCTAAATGTTTGATGAATGAATAAGTAAGTCCACATAAATATATTAGGGCTCTTATGTCCCATACCCTAAGTCAGGTACTTTATATACGTTATAATAAACCTTCAAATACTTCTATTAACAAGACATCATTATCCATATCTCACACTCTAGAAGACCTCAGACTTGGAAAAGGTCAGTAACTTTCTTTAAGTCACACAACTAGTAAGCAATAATGTTACCTTTATTCTTTTGATACACAATTAGGAAAAAAATATTTTAGTGGAAAAATCAAGAGCAATAATACTAGTTTCTGGTTAAGTCCATATATTTTAGAATTGTGTAAGTATCTAAGATTTCACAACCCTTCCCCCAAGGCTTTAACTTGTTACTCACCTATCATTCACATAATCCACCCAGCTTTCCATTTCGGACTCTGAACTGGTCTCTTTGATCTGTCAAAATGGAGAAGGCTTTTGAGTCAAAATTATAAAGTGAGATCAGAGAATAACAAAGTATTCAATAGCTGATTAAAGAGACCAGAAAAACACCCCCTTCGGAGTGCCTCAGTGATGCACTGGGTTAAGCGTCTAACTCCTGCTTCGGCTCAGGTCATGATCTCAGGGTCATGAGACTGAGCCCCACGGAGTTTGCGTGAAGATTCTCTCTTCCTTTCCTTTTACCCCTTCCCCCATCTCTAGCTCTCTAAAATAAATAAATAAATAAATAAATAAATAAATAAATAAAAAATAAATAATAAATAACAAAAAATAAAATAAATAATAAATAATAATAAGACTTTAAATAAAGATTTATTTATTTATTTAAAAGATTTTATTTATTTCTTTGACAGAAATCACAAGGAGGCAGAGAGGCAGGCAGAGAGAGAGGAAGGGAAGCAGGCTCCCCAGTAAGCAGGGAGCCCGATGCGGTGCTCGATCCCAGGACCCTGGGATCAGGACCTGAGCTGAAGGCAGAGGCTTAACCCACTGAACCACCCGGGCGTCCCAATAAATACATCTTTAAAAAAGAAAAAGAACCCCTTCAAAGTGGGGGAGACAGCTAAAATGAAGAACATTTTAGGAACACTTTCCATGCTTGATAACCCATATTCCATTTGAAGCTCACAAAGATTACACATTGCATAAACTAGGGGAGAATATTAATTTTTTTGGCTCTTGGTTATTATTCAGTGGGATACTGTAATTTATATTAAGTATATATTTGGTCTTTATCCAAGTTCCTAAAACCCTTGGCATTTCCTAAGTGACGTGAGATAAAAGTGTCTTCTGCTGTTCACAACAAGCTCCTTTCAAGCACACCAAGTTTATGTTAATGAGTGAATTTTGGAAAGCCCCTACAGGATGGGGGCTGGTGGCCAAGGGAACCAAGCCTGTGCTTAGAGGGCTGGAGCCTGAATTAATAGCCAGTGGTCAATGATTTAACCAGTCATGCCTACTTAAGTTAGTCTCCATGAAAAACCAAAACGATGGGGTTTGGAGAACTTCTGAGCTGCAGAAAACATGGAGGTGCTGGGTCAGTGGTGGCCCGGGACAGTGCGTGGTCAGTCCATGCTCCAGCATCTCCTCCGTCTAGCTGTTCCTGAGTTCTGTCCTTTGCAATGAGCCAATAATCTAGAAAATAAACTGTTTTACTGACTTCTGTGAGTCACTCCAGCTAAGCACCTCTGCTACTCGTCAGTCCGTGGTCAGAAGCCCAGGTGACAACCAGGTTTTGTGGTTGGCCCGTGAAGCAGGGGAGAGCCCTGGAGGTCTGAGCCTTTAGTCTATGGGATCTGGAGCCATCTCCAGGCAGATAATGTCAGAATTGAGTTAAATAATAGGCCACCCAGCTTGTCTCTGAAATTTCTTGGTGTGGAAAACCCACATGTTTGGAGTACAGAGTATTCAGAGAGCCAAGCAAAGGAAAGTTTTTCCACACACACACTACTGAATCCTGAGACTGAGAACTGATGTTCACTAATACATACATACACTCCTAACTATAATTACTTCCATATCATCAATCCTTAAGATTAGCGCACACCGTTTTGTATTTCTGACATTGAGGTATTTATTACAGTAAGCTTCTACATCCAATCTGTTAGGATTTTTACTTTCCTGAAAAGCTGTTATAAATGAGTGATAATAATTATATATCTTCATGTATTTTTCATTTTTTTACTCATTCACTTTCTAATTGAGTAAATTATAAACTGCTGATTTTGACTAAATGAGTGATGACTGCCACTGATTTAGGGACCATTTTGAAAACACTATCCTCTTAAAATATATACACACCAGTTGTATTAGTTCTTTGGCAAGCTGGAGCACTGACATTTCAAAATTGGTTCCGATGTTATAAATTTCACCTGGTTTCCCTTTCTTGAGGACAGTGAGAAATGCTTCTACTACATCAGTTGCATAAAGGAAATTTCTTGTTTGAAGCCCTGATCCATGAATGCAGCTGGAAAGATTAAATGAAAGGGAATCATAAAGTGTAAAAAGCTCTCCCAAACCAGGGTAACACAACGCCTGGATACAATTCCAGAGAAGCCAATTTCCATGGGGAGCCTAGAAATCTTTTACCGAAAACACTTATTCTCATGACTTTTCTAAATTTTATCCATAATTTTTAAATGACCACTGAACCTCATGCAGCACTCAGTAAGGAAGTAACACACATATAAATGATCCCTCAGAAATAACTTACTCATCAATTTTCTACTTTAAGTTCATTTTGAAGAAATATGTATAGCTCAGTGATTAAAAGGATTAAATAAATCCTTTGGAAAAGCAAAATTATATAAAGATGTTGGATCTTAATGAGATAATTCCAAGTTCTAGGCTACATTATTTAAGAACTGAAATTATTTAAAAAAATCCAAGTTATCTAAGTAAATCATAAAGATGAGTAACAGATTATAATTATTTAAAGAACCATCACATTGAGGGTACAAGGAATACATACATCTGTTGAAACATTCAATTCTATGGTCTTCAACTCTTAAGACTTTATGATTTTCAAGACAGGCTGTCACCAAATATTTTCCACATACCAGAAAAACATGGGTACAAAGGTAAATAATAACATACCATTTCCTGTTGTGTTGTAGTAAAGATATAAATTTTGGAATAACCTAAAAGAATATTTAAATATCATTTCAGATATCGGAAATTCACTCATTAATATGAATCTAACTCATCATAAGAGATTAAAAGATTATGATTATTAAGAAATATGCATATAGATAAATTCTAATTTTTTATCAGTTTCAAGAAAAAAGCTATTGTAATTTTGAGAAGTGAAAGAATTCTACGATAGCCTCCTATTTCACAAAAACAAGTCATCTGCTGGACAAATATAAAGACAAAATGATACAAATAGTGTAAAAATTCAGAAAATGTCTTCGTGAACAGTTTGGTCTCATCACAAGTTCACCTTTGATTTCCTGAGGACAGGAATCATAGCCCACTTACTGCTCTGTGTACAGCACCTACCCAACCAGTGCTTGTGAAATTAATAAAAAGTGAATTCCAGTGCCACTGAATTTAAAGAAAGGTTATGTTAAACAGGGTGAGATATATTATTCACCTTATAATGTGCCTCTGAAAGGTACTCCCCAAATTAAGCAAAGGAGACATTAAGACCAACAGATCATGACACGGCCCCTTTCTTTGGCCAAAGAGATCAATGCAACCAGCTGGAAAGTGAAAAATCCCATCTCCCAGTTTTTAGGCACAGGAGGCAATGGTTCGTTCAAATTAGGTTTAATGATACAGAACCAACTGCACAGTTGGTTCAGCCTTTTAAGTACATTTCTTTATTCACAACTCGTACTATTTTCTGGAAGACATTCAGGCCAGCAACTATAAAGAGGAGCTGGGGAAAACAGTGAGCCGGCTGACGGGAAGACAAATTTCTGTCCCAGCTTCCCGCAGGACTCTCTCACTAGCTCTCAAATTCCTGGACGCAAGCCAGGAAGGAGTCTTCAGCGGCATGGCAGAGGCGAAGGGAATGCTCTGCAGAGCTTCAGAATCGTGAAGAGCACCAGGCATTTTCACATTGTGATCTCACCGGACCCCTCAAAATCCCTTCTGAGTATTTTCACTATCCCCCAGTTTAAAGACAACGTTCCAAGGGCGTAAGGTCACACCAGCCCATGTCAGGTTTAGACCTCAACTCAGGTCTTCAGACTCTACACCTGATGAGATTTGCACATGGCCCATACACTGCTTATAATTATGTATAATTACAGCAGAAAATATTTCAGACAAATAACTGCAGAGAGATTATCTTAAATAACAAGAAGCTACAATCACCAAAACATAGTGCGGATTCACAAGTAAAATGTACCTTTTCTGGATACTGATGTGGTCCGTAAACATTACTGCTTCGTGTGATGACAGCTGGAAACTTAAAGAGTAGTCCATGTTAATGCAGTAAGAGGTCCAATTGTAATGATTCTCTAAGATTAAGAAGTCCTGAAAAATGGGCACTTGCAGCTAAGTAACTCCACACACATCAAGGACAGAAGTGAAGAGCTTTTTTTTTTTTTTTTTCCCTGATATAAGGTTCCTGAAAACATGGGAGAGGATAGGACTCAGAGAAGGGCAGAGGCTCCTAAAAGGAAGAGGAATATTTTCTCTCCTGGGACAAGAGCAGGACGAATATGGTTAGGTTTGAGAGCAGAAAATCAAGGGAATTTCCACCAGATGATTTCAGAGACTGCGTCTCAGACCTTAGGTTTGGTTAGATGTGAAACTTCACATTGTCTTTCTCTGATGCACCAACGCTTACAAATAAAAAGAGCTGGAAAGTGAAAAATCCCATCTCCCATGAAAGGGCAAAGGGTCAACGCTTTGGAACACAAAAGGCAAGAAAATGTCAAGTCCATTCATGAGGAGCCGAGAGGTGAATCAGGCAGAGGGGACCATGTGCAGGTCACGGAAGCTGCTCTACTTTGTCTGCTTCCCCCCGGAGGATTCTGGGAATCAGGATACTCCAATAGGGCTTTTCCCTACAGCTGTCATACTTCATGTACCACTGAAGTGGGAAAACATATATAAAAATGATTTCCTTTAAGTGGTGAACTAAACAAGAAGTAGGTCCTACTTTGTCCACATGATATAGGAAATAAATATTTTAAACTCCTTAATATATAAACTCCTGAATCTATGTCTTCAACTTTAAAAATGGAATGTGGCTAATGCTAACTTGGAGTTTTATCACCTAAGTCAAAAGAAAAATGATTCCAGAGTTTCTGAAATCAGCTCTTACCTTATATCGTTCCCAGTACGACTGTACAAAACACTCAGCAGCTGCTTTAGATGATGCATAAGGATTTGTAGGTTGTTTGGGTGAAGATTCATCAAATTCCTAATTTCAAAAAGATGCATTAAAAATACATATTATGCATAGTTTCTAAGTAGAAAAAATAAGAAAACATATAATAAACTTGAAATGTTAATTACTACATGTTAAAAGACACTACTGAACCCCAACTATATCCCTGGTATTTTTCTAAGCATTTTTTATATAGTAGCATTCACAGCAACCCTATAAGAAAGGCAGAGAGAACAGCAAGTGCAAAGGTCCTGGGGCAGAATTGTGTCCACAGGAACTGCAAGGAGGCTGATGTGAGAGAAGAGAAATGGGAGATGAAGCCAGATAGCTGGAGGGCGGCCAGACCATGTAGAACCTCGAAGGCCAGTGTAACAAGATGAACAGATTTTGAGCAGAGTAATGTCATGATCTGACTTTTATTTTAAAAATCATTTTGGTTACTGTGTCAGATCTGATGTAGGGTGACAAAGTTACAAGAAGAAAAATGTTCACCTCACAAAAATTGCAATGAGAACTGAGAATAATAGCTTCTCACAGGTGGGACTGGATACTGAGGAGAAGTGGTCAGGGTCTGCTGTTTTTCAAATTGCTTGATTCAAATTGCTTGATTCAAATTGCTTGTTTCAAATTGCTTGATTTTTTTTCTCGCCATGTGTGTGTTTTGGTAAAAATACAAAACAGAATGAGGTCACTCGTTGAAAACAGTGATGATGAAAAATGCAGATGAGAATGGAGACATCTTTTGCATAAAAAGTACAGTATGTGCAAACGATTGAAAAAGAACAAACGCCAGTTTCTACATTAATTTCATATTCACTCCTTAACATTCCACTGTTTCCTGAGGGGAGGAGGAAGGTGAGCAGGCAGTATGCCGTAGTCTAGTTACCTACGCCTGGCCATGGGAAGGACATTTGTCATATATGGACTGGGACAGAAAGGTGGGATGTTCTGCTCTCTTGCAAAATACTGTCAGTCAAATTACATATTAATTTGTACCAAGACTAGGTGGTTGTTGTCATTCAAGGTGACATTCTTTGATCTGAACAGAAGACACAAAGGAATAACATTTTGGAGAGTCCCACAGTGTGTGTAATGAGGGGATGAAAGAAACCCAGAAGAGGTTTTAAGAAGACAGATTTGCATCGTGGTCCATGGTAAGGAGGAGAAACATACCATTTCTGAGCTTACCTTATCGAGACTGCCTCCATATACTTCATCTGTGCTCACGTAAATGAACTTCTCCACTCTGGCTTCGTGGGCAGCACTCACCAAAACATGAGTGCCATAGACATTAACATACGTAAACTCAAAGGCACGTACAAATGAAAGATCTAAAAAAAAAAAAAAAGAGAGAGAGAGAGAAATCTAGAATAATTCCACCCAAGGGACAAAACAAATACCCAACAGTAGACTCAGGTTTAAGGAAAGTTCTATTCACTTCTCTTCATTCACCACAACTGCAAAAGTTAAAAAAAAAAAAAAAACACACATTGCTATTTATGATTGCTTTAAGCCTAAATTGTGAAGCATATGTAAATTCTTAGAACCTAGAAAACTATCAGTGCTAAATTTGCAGGAAACACTTTTTTTTTATTCTAAAAAGAAAAAAAAAAGGATACATCTAAATTTAAAATGTTCTTAAATTTAAAACTTGAAACTTCCAGTTTCATAGATGGCAAGGCTTTTCAGATCAATCTGTTATTGTTGAAAACACAACAAATGTTCGATAATTTTTTTTAAAAATAAATTTACTTGAAGAATAGGTTCTCTATAATCTGGGAATGAGGGGAACTTTACTAAAAATGGCTCACAATCCAGAAGCAAAAGGGGGAAAAAAAAAAACCCAAAACCTGATCAGTTCAACTGTGTTAAAGCTCTTGCACAGAAAAAACAACCAACCAAAAAATCTATAAACAAAGTAAAAAGACAAATGACAGATGAACCATGACAGACTATGGACTCTGAAAAACAATCTGAGGGTTTTGGAGGGGCGGGAGGTGGAGAGATGGGTGAGCCTGGTGGTGGGTATTAAGGAGGGCACGGACTGCATAGAGCACTGGGTGTGGTGCATGAACAATGAATTCTGGAACACTGAAAAGAAATTTAAAAAAAATTTTTTTTAAAAGACAAATGACAAACTGGGACAAATATGTGAACTTATCAGAAACAAAAGGCTAATATATTCAATCTAAAAAGAAGTCATATAAAATAAAAGGAAACAACCCTTTTGGATAGGAGACATAAACAAATAGTTTAGACAAGAAATGCAAAGGTCCTTAAGCTGAAGATGCTCAGCCTCAATTACAATAAGAAAAATTCAAAATGAAATCTCAGAGATGCCACTTCTTACCTATCAGATAGGCAAAAATTTAAAAATTTGTTGGTGAGGCTATGGGGGAAAAGATACTTTATATATTACAAGTAAGAATGCAAAGTGTTTTCAACCCCTAAGGAAGGAAATTTCTCAATAGCCAGGTGAATTACATGTGCCTTTCCCCCTTCACCCTGGTTATCAGGCTGAATTGTGCTCCCCCAAATTCATGATGGAACCCTGACCCCAAGTACCTCAGGATGTGCCTATATTTGGAGACAGGGCCTTTAACAGGTAGTTAAATAAAAATAAGGCCATCCAGGTCCCTGTCCACCATGACTGGTATGTTTCAGAAAAGACATTTGACACAAAGAGAAACACTAGTGATGCCCAGGGGAAAAACTGTCAGGACACAGAGAGGGAGTGGCCACTTGCAAGCCAAGGAGAGAAGCTTGAGGAGAACCTGGCCTGCTGGTGCTTGGACTTCCAGCCTCCAGAACACAAGGACACAGGCATGAAGCCATCCACTGTGGTACTATTTAAACAGCAAAATGTAGGAAATGAACACAAACGGGGTACAGCTACATAATGGAGCGTATGAAAATAAAAAGGAACGAGGAATATGTTATATTCTGCTACAGAATAATCCCCTAAATAGACTATGGAGGAGACCAAGGTAAATTATAATTTTAAAATCAAGTAACAAGGCAGTAATATACCACTAACGAGGATTCAACAATATTCTATCTTCTGTTTAGGTGATGGCTATATGAGTATTCACACTATCATTATTCATTTAACTTTACTTCTAAATTCTTCTGAATGTATGGTATATTGCACAATAGAAAATGGTAGGCAGAAGATATCGTAGATGCACAGAACACTATGGATAATATAATGTTCAACTGCGTATCCCCCACCTGGCTTTAAAAAAAACACACACATGCACACACATTAAAAATATAGGTGAGGGTCGCCTGGGTGGCTCAGTGGGTTAAGCCACTGCCTTCGGCTCAGGTCATGATCTCAGGGTCCTGGGATCGAGTCCCACATCGGGCTCTCTGCTCAGGAGGGAGCCTGCTTCCCTCTCTCTCTCTCTCTCTCTCTCTGCCAGCCTCTCTACCTACCTGTGATCTCTCTCTGTCAAATAAATAAATAAAATCTTTAAAAAAAAAAATATAGGTGAAGGCTCATCTCCCCGGAAGTTATCACTATATTGCATTTAGTTAAACTCAATGTTTTAAGATTGCATTTACAGTTATATTTCAACCTACATGAATAAAAGTGACTGGAAAAGCACAGTTTTCCTGGAAGGGCATGGTATGTGCTCCTTCAAAGACATATTAAGTCCCTACTTGCTAGACTTCAATACTGGACTTTGATTTAGGGTAATTAGTCACCGGGAAAAAAATTTGCCCATCATAACTGTAAGATAAAACAATGCTTACCTACATGTGTTTGTGCAGCAAAATGTAGTACTATATCTATTTTTTCTGTTTCAAAAAGCAATTTCACAAAGTGAGAATTACATATGTCACCCTATACAAAAAAGAAAACAGGAAAAAGTGAAATTTCACTCAGCCACTGCCATTGGTAATAGCCATTTTACTACATGAACCAAAACAATGATAAGAAAAAAATTAATCTCCCCCATCACCCTGCTTTAATAGAGATTATGTTGAAAATCCAACCAAGGAGCCAAATAAGTATAGTAATGATGTATTTCTCCAGCATCTGAGGATATGAGATAATCAGTTCCAAATACTTATTTGCAAATATGTGTCCCAAACAGTATTTTATTGAGCACCAATGACAACTAAGAACCAAGCTAGCTTTTTCCCATAACATTTTTGCCAACCTCATGTTAACAGGAGATTTTTATAAACATATTTTTCAAGTTTGAGGTAACCATTATTGCAATACATTTAAAGTAAGTGTAACCATTTACAACCACATTTTTAAAAAATGTGTTTTACCACAACTGAGTGAACTAAGTGGATTCGTAAAAGGACTTTCAATGTTATATGTACATTTAACTCTTCTAAAAATATGTATTCTCAACAATTCTTTGGTGACTGAAAGAAACGCTTTCATATAGAAGAGTGTGCTCAGTATATTCTTTATAATTTGTAGTGAAAAGCAGAGTTTATAGATAATCTTTAAAAAAACCCATAAATCATTAAATAGTTTCATTTGACATTAAAATTTCCCTTTGTAGATTAATGACCTGGCTCTCTGGTTTATACTTCGGACTCTTCTAAGAGTGCCTAGTAAATCAGCCCTCCAGAGCCAATCAATCCACTTTGATTGAAGAACATTAGCCCACGGGCTGTATGATAGGCTCTTTGGCTGTTGCCTGGCCTAAGTAACAGTCCCCTCTACACCAATCTCTTTAAAACCCAGCAAGACCTCATTAAGAAGGCTATTGAGGACCTCAATATCATAAACCATGTAAGGTCAGTCACCTATGCATAGAGCTGCCAAGGCACCAACTATCACATGCAGCTTTATAGTGGTATTAATCTAAAAGTAGTAGTCTCTGTAGCACATGGTACTGTTGGAAATTAGAAGGTCTTCAATAAGTATGCTTTCCAAGCCCACACTACACAAGCTTGCCAAGTAGAAACAATGTCTGAATGGCTACATAGGCACATTAAAAAATTATATAATTATAAGAAAAGTTTCATACCTGTATAAATTTGTAGTTTTGTTTGTTAGAAATGGTTTCAAGATTCTTCAAGCTTGCACAGTAATCCAGCTTAAAATACGTAAGTGAGGGAGAGGGAGAGAAACAACACAAAAAGTGATAATAGTTTTTCCTATAAAATATCGATTTATTTTAAAGACTGTAGCTATTCTGATCGTGATACGAAAACATGTTTTCTTAAAGTGTTTGCTCTTTGCTTTTAGAAGACGTCTCTGGTATATTAGAAAGTAAAAAAACAAAAATCATGTAATTTTGTTACTTTTTGAAAATACAAAAAATTACTTTTTAGAAACCCTTCCTTTAAAAAATTTTCCGGCCCAGATTTGCCCCCAGCCACCAGAAAAGCTTACCATTTCTTACTGCAAAAGAACTAGTACTTGAAAACAATTATACCTTTGTTATGCAAACTCATTACACTGTTTTCAGAGTTAATTGTTGGTAAATCCCTGTATAAAGGGGGAAAAAATTACTGTCTCTGACAGAAAGGCAGGCAAAAATTGGTAAGACCTACAGATAATTCTGTCTATAGATTTTTTACTATTATGTCTTATGAAATTAAGGTAACTGTGTCTCATGTTTTAAGTCAAAAATCCAGTGATTACCAATCATGGCTTTCAGACTCTTCAGGGAGACTTCAACTATTACAGAAAAATCCTCAAAACTAAATTAGTTTTAATTTAAGAAATAAGTATGTAATTTTCCATAAGGTGGCAGTTATAATATCAAATAATAAAATAATAAAATCAAATAATCAAAGTATTCCAATTCCAGAAAAAGATTAATAATCACAAGATTACATTAAATATTGAATTCAGGGTTGAAGATATTCTTCTGGTAAAAGTACTGCACTTAAAAGCTTTACTTTATGGGCTATCATAATGAAAAACTTCTAAAAGACTAAGATTAAATATAGCATGATCACATGACTATGTAGATCCCTAAGTTGCCAAAATGACCGAATAAAAACTAAAATATCAGTGGGATAAGATTCTAACACTTTAAAAAAAATGTATATAAGTATCCGTGCATGAAGCTCATTTTTATAAAACTCACCTTGTCTAGATTTATGATCATATAGTTTGGATAGTCTTCTACTAAAGAAACGATCATATGTGATGCGCTTTAAAAAAAAAAGTATATTTTGTTAGTAGAAGATGTAACCTTTTCCCTAAATTCTTCACATTTCCTAAATGTTACCTTAACCTGTCGAATATTAGAAACTATTCAGAGATATCTTTAAGTTTCTGCAAAATAACAGAAATAACATTAAGTACACTGAATACACTCCCTCCTCCACCCCCACCACTTTTCACTAACTTTCTCAACAGGATCAATAATCGGTATTGATATATCAATATCCTTTGGCACTGTGGAGAAAAGAGAATTTACTGGTCCTGGGTATAAGAACCAGTAAAAAAAATTGTCTAACCAAACAATTTGTGTCCACGTGCTTTGAGTGTGGGAGTGAAGCAGGTTGATAAGTACAATGGGTGGTGTTCAGTACAGACAGACTGAAACTATAACATACCTTTAAAGAGACCATGGGTATAACTGTGCAAAACTTCAGTTAGTATGAGCACAGTTGTTTATGTTCACAGTAACCCTACTGCAATTACTATCTCCTGGTGCAAGAATTTGGTGGTGTAAACTAGAACATTCAGGGAGGTTCTAGATTAAACAGAGGTTTCCAAGCTAATAATGGCTGAGGCCATCCTGAATTGGGTAACCATATTGGCTCCTGGTTTTCCCAGGAGCAGGAGTGGAACCAGAGGCATCTCTCAATGAGATGGTCCACCAGATTTCCTCATAGACACCAAAACATTCGGCTCCCAGGAATAAGGGCAGCCCTTGACCAAATTATAAACTCAGAGTTTGTACTTGACAGCCCTTTCACAGCATTTTCTAGAACCTGCCCTTCTGGGACCAGCATTCTCACACAAGTACCACCCTTTTATGGCCATGCCCCTCTTCTCATTAGATAAACCCTGCCTGCCTGGTACCCTCCTCCAAGTTATTGTCAGATTTAAAGAGGTGACTTAATGTGCCAATGGGGGACGTGATTCCCATGTTCCCATGTTCTCTTCCACTAGACATCGGGAGTTTACTGTTGGTACCTGTGCATTCATCCATTCAATAACTACGGAAGACCTTTGTAGAACAAGCCAGGCATTCTTACATATGTTGAGGGAACAGTAGTCTCTACCCTCATCCAGTTTACATTCTAGAGCAGGGATGCAGGCAAGAAGCCAGTAAACATTAATACACAAAATAACTTCAGGACTTCAGATAGTGATTAGTGTGTTAGTTGGGAATGGGGCGCTTTTAGATAGGATGGCTAGGTAATGCCTCTCCCAGGAGGTGATTGATGTCTACGCAACCATCGGAAATGAGTGATGCAAGCGCTCTAACCGAAGGGGAAGCAAGTGCAAAGGCCTCAAGACAGGTGGAATGAGCCTCATGCGTTCCAGAAATTCCAAAAAGGTTAAGTGCAGCAGGTACAGAAAAACAAAGAGGCAGAATGGCAGATCAGGTTGGAAGATCAGGCCCCGGGGCACTTGAGTCTTCTAGATATGCAAAAGAGTTTGGATTTTATTCTAAATTTGACAGGCTGGGTAAAACTTCGTGGGTAAAACTGGGGTAAAACGTTGTGCACTTATCTACTTAATAAAAACTGACTTCTGTGTGCAGAACAGACTTTTAGCCAACGAGGGGGGTAGCAGTGGGACCAATCAGAAAGCTACAGTCGCAATCCAGGCAGAAGCCAGTAACGTGGACTAGGATGGGAGGGGGAAGGGGCGAGAAGTGGTCGCGTGGGAAGCAGTGAACGCGGACTCACTGATTGCACGTGGGTGTGGGAGGGCAGGAGGCATCGCTCAACTCGTCCAGCTCAAAGCACCAAGAGAGGGTGTGGAGGTGTTGCCGTCGTTGTTTTATAGCCCGCTGAATAAATGAATGTCCAGCTAAAATCCAAAAATCGTTTCGTGGCTCTTACATGCACAAGGCCTGTCTGCGTACGGAGGGGGCGGGCTGGAGGCTGGGGCCGTTGGTGAGGAGTTTACCGCCCTGTGGGGGCACTCGGAAGAGGGTCAGGTGCATCCCGGGCCAGGTAAGAAGGCAGAGAGCACCACCGCGCTTCAGCTTCGGTGGGGAGGCGCCTGAAAGAAGTCGCGGGTTCAAAGGAACCAAGACTTCGCAAGCGGGGAGAGGGGGAAGAAGGTAGGCTGATGCTGTTCGTGCGTTAAGACCCTCCCACATCAGACCCCCCCAAGCTGGTTCCAAGTTGCCAAGAGCAAGCAGAGGCGCAGGAAGAGGTTGGGGTTTCTGGGGAGCCACTCCTCGTCCAGCGGCGCCGTTACCTACATGAAACCAGCACCCCCGGTCACCAGGAGCCGCTTCGCAAAGCTGCTGGGAGGACCCAAGGGCTCCGTCCGGCCCGCAGCCGACATCTCCCAGCTCGGCAGTGCCCGGCAGCGGCAAGCGCCAGATCTGTACACCGCAGCGAAGTTCCACCGCGACTTTGCGCGACGCGTCTCGCGGCCCCGACACGTCAGTGGGGGAAGGTGGCAGCAGCTTCCGGAGACGGGCCCGCTTATCCCCGCCCCCTTGCGCGCTGGGCGGGGCCCTCGGGTGCGCGGGCAGCGCCACGCTTCTGCGCAGGCGCAACTCTTCTCTTTCCCAAACAGGGCCCGTTAGGTGTAATTGGGGTGGCTGGGAAGTGGGGTCTGGAATGTTTGGTGTCAAGTGACACCAGAATGGATCAGGCTTTACCTGGGTACGCAGATGGTCGGAGTTATGAACGATTACCTTCGTTTCATTCTTGTACTGCTGGACAATTTCCACAGATGACTCACCGGTTGAGCTGAGAACTTCAGAAGTCCTCTGCTTGCAAAGTGTGGAAATGGGAGTTCGCAACTACAAAATGCGTTTTGCTTGGTTGTTCATATCATTACCGACAAATCAGGCTGCTGGCAGTTCTGGTAAAGAGGTTCCCTAGACCCTACCCCTACGGTTCTTGCTCACCCTGCCTGCCCTCCTTGTTTCTCCTTGAATTTTTCAAGCATGCTACTTCCCTTAGGCCTGGATGCCCTCTCCCCAGATGCCTGCCTAGTTTTTACCCTTACCTCTTCCGTTCTCAAGTTGAAGGTCACCCTTGTAGAGAGTCCTTCCTTGACCACCCCAATTAAAATAGCAAGCTCTACCGCAGTCCTGCTGAACCATTTTATGCTTCTTTCTTTTTTCTCCATAGCAGTCATCAACATTTATGTTGAAATACTCGTTGGTACTGGCCAGAGAGGGCAGGGTCTTTGTTTTGTTTCCTGCTATAATCCCAAGGCGGGGGGACCAGGCCTGTCACAGAATAAATGATAAGTTAATGTTGAATGGATAAATAAATATCCTGATTGTTGTTTTTTTTTTCTTTTTTCATATAATGTGTTGGCAAAGTATAAAAAGAACGAGAATACCCATCATTTGTTACAACCTTTTGGGGGGACAAAGTGGTAACATACAGGAAAAGGTCAAATACGCATAACTTATGATTCCCAAATTCCATGATGTATAATATAGATAATTGCAGAAAAGCACAAATATGTTCACCAATATATTGTTTATATGTAATAGTGAAAACGTGCACACAATCTAGTAATACTGTCTCACTTCTTAAATACAATGGCTCTCGAGTGCTACAGGCTCAGACAGGAGAACCTGGCGTGTTCAGCGAACTGACAGGGGCTCGGTAAGAATGGAGATGAAAAGTCGAGCTGGAAATTGGAGAGACTCGAAAGCTATAGTCTGGAGTCTGGCTTGTGTACTACAGGTGATCAAAAACCTTTGAAGGAAGTGATGCAGTCAAATTTTGTTTCCCAAAGCTTTCTGTGGCTCTAGGGTAGAGATGGGCTGTGTGTGGCCAACTGGAGAAGATTAAGACTGTGCCACAGGACAAGTAAGATGAGACCAGGATGGCCTGGATATCCAGAGTGGCAGCTGCTTCCTACCATCGCCTCCCAGAAGAGGGGCTAATAGACATGTTTCATTGAGATAATTGGATGTACGGGTGTACGCTGTACTTTGCAGCTGTCTGACGATATAAATCAAGAAGACAGGTAACCAAAGAAGTTAAAATCGGTTAGATGCGCCAAGAGAATTCTTGCATTAAACTTGGACATCTACAGTTACAACTACGTGTCTTTGGACAGTAAAACGGAAACGTCCAGTTTGCATAGGCACCTCGGCCTTTGCGGGAGCTTTCTTTTCCTCACCAGAACCGGTGCCATCGTGCGCTTCTTCTCAGTTCTTCCAGAACCCTACAAACTCCCTGGAAAGTCCTCGGGAGCCTGGCGCATGCGCAGTAGTACCACGCACGGAGACGGCGGAGGTCTAGGCTTTTTCCGTAACCGGAGGCAACATCCTTCCGAGTCTCCATAAAAAAGGCGGGAACTAGCCGGCAGGCTGGGGAGTGATGGGACGCGCGCCTCCACACGTCCCGCCCATCTCGACCTCTGATTGGTGGGTGTGCTTGGCTCGTGGCGGAGGGGCCTGCCACATAGGTTGTCAGTCTCCCGTGGGCGGGTCCGGGACGCCGGTCCTGCTCCCTCCTCCCGCGGCCCCGGCTGCCGACGTGGGGAAAGCGGCCGCAGGCAGTTAGGGCCCGGGTGTAGGTGCCGCGAGGGAGAGGCGGGGGATGGGAGCCCTGCGGCTGCTGGCGGTGTCTCTCGCCTGCTGCTGGTGGCCGCCGGGCAGCCAGGGTAAGACCCTGCGGGGCAGCTTCAGCAGCGCCGCGGCCCGAGACGCTCAGGGCCAGAGCATCGGCCACTTCGAGTTCCATGGTAGGTGCGGGGGGCGGGGAGCGGGATGCAGGCGCGTGGGCCCACCCCGCGGGCAGCGCCTCCCCGCCTCGCTGGGGGAGGCCTGGAGCCGGTGGCCGCGACGCGGGGGACTGCCCCGGCTGCACCTGGACTTCCCGCAGCGCCGGCAGCCCGCCCCCGACCGCAGCTGCCGGGATCCGGGACGCGTTCCCGCCCGCCGTGCCGTCGCTGCTCCGCACTCCCTGGTCTGCACCCTCCCCCGGCTAGTGACTGTGGTCCGCACTGCAAACACCGGTTCCCCCTCCCTGCCCACCCGGACCAAAGTACCGAGGACTTCCTCCGCTGCATCTTTCGAGATCCTTCCCTCAAGGAAGCATCCTTTGCTCAGTCCTGGCTCAGCCTGGTTATTACACTAAGACACTGTACTTACGGGTGCATTTAAGCTCCAGAACTTCGATTTACTGGGTTTAGTTTTTGTTTTTAAGATAATTTGCTAAAACCTACTCGAAGCAGAGAGGTCTTGGAAACCAAATAAAATACTTGCTAATCTAGTGGTCCCGAGGGGGGACAGTTTGGTTACCCCACTACTAACCATGGATCAGGAGGCCTAGAATTCACTTGACAGAAATGCCTGTAAGTGTGTTCTGGAAGCTTCTTCATAAGTGTGTCCTTTCTGGCCTTTCTGAAACGAGAACTGCATTTGATTCTGACTTCCTGGTCTCCCTCAAAAATCAGTGTCTTAAATGAATGAATTTGCAGTTCATTCTAATTTTTGCTTTACTTGCACTCTGGAAATTTAAGTGATTTTCTGGGTTCGTACTTTTGGTACTCTAGTTGACTGGTATTGTATTCCAAATAATTATTTGCCCTGATGAGGATGGTATCCTTGATTAATACAGTTTTTAGCGTTAAAAGATGCAGTGTCAGACTGTTGTCCCAGAGAAGGTAATAGAGCAAAGAAACTATTTTGGTGTAGGGAAGGAATTTGAAGTATTGCAAAATTACAGAATTGGTGTAAATGGAGGGGAACCTGAAAAAAAAATATTTTTTTTTAAATCAAAGTGTTTAAAATAGCTGAGATAATGAACACAAACAGTTTTCCAATATCCTATGTGGCACAGAGGTTGGGTGAAGAAGAAACTATAGAAACACTTTATTATTATTTTTTAGGTCACATTTTTTTTTTTAATCAGTTGGCTGTAACTGTACTTTGAATATTGACAGTGATAGCAAAGACACTACAATAAATAACACAACCTGGACAGTGCTAGAAAATCTGGGATATATGGATGCTATGATGTGGGTTATCAGTAGCAGAGGGACTTAGAAAACACAGATATCTCATCATTACTTGGTAAACATGGAGGGGAAACTTAGGTAGATAATCCGGATATCTCAAGGAAGATTGAGGACCTGAGTGTTCCAAGTACGTTAACACACATACACGCTCTTTCTGTGTATGTGTGTGTTGTGTGTATGTATATAAATTTTTTTATTATTTCCAGTCTTCCGTGAATTTGAATTCAGTAAAATAATAATACTAAGTAATACTGAAATAATTAACTAACTCAGAATGTGATTCAAAATGTTAAGCCTTCACGTCACTTCTAAAATTTTGGATAGTTTATAATATAATCAATTTATGTAGGAGACTTGGACATTCTTTGATACATACTAACATGAATTTATTTAAAATGTTTTTTCAGGGCACCTGGGTGGCTCAGTGGGTTAAAGCCTCTCTCTGCCTTCGGCTCAGGTCATGATTCCAGGGTCCTGGGATGGAGCCCCACATCGGGCTCTCTGCTCCTCTCTCTCTGCCTACTTGTGATCTCTGTCAAATAAATAAATAAAATCTTTAAAAAAAAAATGTTCGTCAAAGTGATAATTATAAAAAAAAAAAGGACAACAGCACAGGAGAAGAGATCTTAAAATGAAAACTGAAAACCGCCTCCTGCTTTACCTCTCACCCAGAGTCCCTTTCCCTAGAGGCAACTACTTTTTGCCATTTCTGTTCGGGGTCTTCAGTGTATTCTGTGTGTACAACCAGGCTTATTTTATAATGTCTCACAACATCTATTGTTCTGCAAGTTCCTTTGTAAAAGTCAAAGATGTCAAATCTTTTGTCAAGTATAAAATGTCTACCTCCAAACTCATTTGTTTAAACTTTCTTGCTATTAGCTATGCGTATTTTTTACATTAAAAGTATATTAACTCACAAGTTATATTAGAAAACGAGGAACTTTGGTGGGAAATTTCTGTAGATAGTTTATGACCAAATAGTAAAGATGTGGAGTGGTTGTAGAATGAGGCAAAAATTCTCTTATGGTGAATGTCCAAATACAGCAGATGTTTGCTGTTTATTCAGTGAAATGGCATCACTTTTCATTGGAAGTGTAAGGAGATACTACACATTAATTTGGATAATTAATATGAATAGTCTTTTGATTTGCACCTGAATGGGCGCCTGGGTGGCTCAGTGGGTTAAAGCCTCTGCCTTGGGCTCAGGTCATGATCCCAGGATCCTGAGATCGAGCCCCCCACACACAAACACACTGCTCAGCAGGGAGCCTGCTTCCTCCTCTCTGCCTGCCTCTCTGCCTACTTATAATCTCTGTCTGTCAAATAAATAAATAAAATCTTTAAAAAAAAAGAATGAAAGAAAAACTGTTCTTGGATATTCTATAAGACTGATGAATCACTGAACTTTTCCTCTGAAACTAATAATATACCATATGTTAATTAAATTTAAATTTTAAAAAATTTTAAAAAGCAAAAGGAAATATGCTTTTTAAATTCCTGTTTTGATTAATAAAGGTGTTGAATTGTCTTATCATGTGAGTTCCATACAAGACCAAACAATTTAATAATTTTTGTCTTAATGTCAAGGTGACCATGCTCTTCTGTGTGTCAGAATCAACAACATAGCAGTAGCTGTTGGAAAAGAAGCTAAACTCTACCTGTTCCAAGCCCAGGAATGGCTAAAGCTACAGGAGAGCAGTCATGGTTATAGTTGTGGTGAAAAATTATCCAAAGCTCAGTTGACAAGTGAGTATATCTTCTTTTCTTTGATCATTAGATTTTGTGGGGTTTTTTTCCCTCTTGAATGTTAAAATCTTTGTTTTCATATCAGCATGTTTCATGACACATCTCACTGTGATGACATTTTGTCTAGAACATTTTAAGCTGAAGTTCTCCTTGATCAAAGGATAGAATGACTTTCTCCTCCCCTTGTTAAAATTTTGTGAAAAATATCCAGGTAATATAAAAGGCATACTCTACTTCATTCAGACGTCTTATAAGTCAGTCACATAATTCATACCAATATGGCAAATGTATTTTGGCCTAGTGGCAGCATAAAATGAATAATAGCATTTGTTGAATGTTTATTATCTGCTAGCACTGAGCTAAGCACTAAATATGTATTATCTCAGTTAATTGTATGATTTAGCCCAATTGATGGTGTTTGTTTAAGATTTTATTTATTTATTTGAGAGAGAGAGAGAGAAAGATCATGAGAGGGGAGAGGTCAGAGGGAGAAGCAGACTCCCCACCGAGCAGGGAGCCCAATGCAGGACTTGATCCCAGGACTCCAGGATCATGACCTGAGCCAAAAGCAGTTGCTTTTAACCAACTGACCCACCCAGGCGCGTTCAAGTGATGCTGTTTTGCAACATGTTATTGGAACATGGGATCTAGTCATAGGGTAACACAGTGTCGTTTTAGGATGTACCAGCACCGCATCATTTGTAAACTTCTAGATTTGCTTCCGGAAAAGCTCTCTTATTACCCTAGTTGCCTGTATCTTTGAACCCCTTTACCCTCATCAGCCCTATCCCAAGTATTAGCGTGTATTATCCGGAATTAGTGAAATTCTTTTTAATTTCTGTGGAAATGAAGGGCATATGCCCTGCTACCCACTTTACCCCTTGGAAGGTAATTGGTTGTAGGAATGTGAAGCACCCAGGGACAAAAAATAGGAATTATTCCTCTCCTCTCTTTCCCCCCTTTTGTTTCCCCTACCACGTTCTGCATATCAGCGAGTCTGAATCTTCTTTTAATCTAGTCAAGTGAAACATTGCCATTTTCTGAACTTTCAGTCTTAGTCTCAGCAGCTCTCTGGTCCCTCATCAGGCAGCCAGCAGGAATAGGGATAAGAGGAGAAGCCCCTGCGGTGCCTGGGTGTTCAGTTGGTTGAACATCCGACTCTTGTTTTCAGCTCAGGTCATGATCTCAGGGTTGCAAGGTCGAGCGCCACACTGGGCTCTGTGCTCAGCACAGAGTCTGCTTGAGATTTTCTCTGTCCCTCTCCCCACTTCCCCCACCTCATGTACACATTCTCTCTCTCAAGTAAATAAATCTTTAAAAAAAAAAAAGGGTAGAAGCCCTGCAATCCCTGCCACCTCTTGTGGGGCTCTCTTATCTAGATCAATGAGATGACAATGACAGGATGTTGAATAAGTCTTCCCTGACTAGATTTAGGTATCAAAGAGATGGTTACATAAACTTATTTTCCCTCCCCTGATTTTCAGAACTCACCTGGGAAATTTGTCAAACGCTCAGTATCAGTTGTCTTTTCCTTTCTATGCCAATTCTGTCATCTAAATGTTCCATAGATGGGTGAAAAGTTACAACCTTCCATTTCCACTTATTATGTCTGAAACCAGTTTATCATCTTGCCCTTCCAAACCTGGTTGTCTTCCACTTCTGGTGTTCCCTGTTTCAAGATGGCACCACCATCTGTCCTAGCCAGAACCCAGGGAGTCTTCCAGCACTCCCTCTTTGAGCTCTCCGTCTCCTTCCAATCTGTCAGTAAGTGACCTCTGAATATCTCTGGAATTCATCTGTTTTTCTGTGTCTCTGCCCCTCCCATGTTATTCCAGGTGTCATAATCTTTGGCCTGTTGCAGCAGTCTCTTTCCCGGCCACAACTGCCATGCTGGTGCCCCCCTTAACCAGAGCGATCTTTCTGAACAGCAGATTTGATCGTGTCGCATTCACTTCCTCACCTACACCCAGAAATACTCCAGTCATTTTCTTTTGCGCTTAGGACAAAGACAGGTCTCCTGGGCCTGCTCCGCAAAGCTGTCGTGGTGTAGCCATATTTACCCCCCAGTTCCATCCCACAGCAGTGTCCCCTCCTGGCTCATTTCACCTACAGGCTTGTTTTATTTCAGTGCTAGCCTGAGCCTTTGCACAGGCTTTTCCTCTGTTTGTTCTTCCTTCCCTCTCTGGCCCCTCTCTACACTAAGTTGACACTTGAGTTTTTATAGCTAGTTTTTTTCCATAGCACATATTATAGTTACCACTTTATATCTTGTGTTTTTGTTATAAAATCAGTCAGAGCAGCAGGGCTCTTTTGCTCCACTCATTCATTTCCATTGCTTCATGTACTAGACAAGGCGCTTGTGATGGATCAGGGACCAAAATATACTCTTTTGGCCCTTAAGGTTAGTGGGGGGTGACAGAAATGAATCTGATCAATGTGAATAAATGTGAAATTACAATTGTGATTAAGTACTATGCATGTTAGTTACATGGTAGTATGAGAATGAAAATTTACAATACCCTAGTGCTTAGTTAAGCTTTTACTAAATGTTTGTAGGATGAATTGTCATAGAGCTTAGGGCTCGAAGGGTATTTTGTTTTATTTTAATTCTGGTATAGTTAATACGGTGTTATATTAGTTTCAGGTGTATAATATAGTTATTAAACAACTCTGTACTTTGCTCAGTGCTCATCATGATCAATGTTCTCTTAATCCCCTTCAGCTTTCCCACCCATCCCTCCACCCATCTACCCTCTGGAAACCATCAGTTTGTTCGCTCTAGTTAAGAGTATGGTGTTTGTCTTTCCCTGACTGACTTTTTTCACTTAGTATAATCCCTAGCTCCATCCATGCTTTTGCAAATGGAAGATGTCGTATGTGTCACCTCTTCTTTATCCACTCATCTGTCAGTGGACACTTGGGCCACTTCCGTCTTTTGGCTATTATAAATAATGCTGCAGTAAACATACGGGTGTGTGTATCTTTTCAGATTAATGTTTTTGTATTCTTTGGGTACATATACAGTAGTGAAATCACTGGCTCATATGGTATTTCTATTTTTAATTTTTTGAGCAGCCTCCATATTGTTTTCCACAGTGTGTGGACCAGTGTGCATTCCCAGCAACTGCACTGAGGGCTCCTTTTTCTCCACATCCTCACCAACCATTATTATTTCTTGTGTTTTTTATTTTAACCATACTGACAGATGTGAGGTGATATCTCAGTGTGGTTTTGATTTGCATTTCCCTGATGATGAGTGATATTAAACATCTTTTGATATGTCTGTTGGCCTTCTGTATGTCTTCTTTGGAAAAATGTCAGTTTATGTCTTCTACCCATTTTTTAATGTATTATTTGTGGTTTTTTGGTGTTGAGTTGTGTAAGTTCTTTATATGTTTTGGATATTGACCTTTTATCAGATATGTCATTTGCAACTATCTTCTCCCCTGTTGTCTTCCTGTTTTATTGATTGGTTCGTTCACTGTGCAGAAGCTTTTTATTTTGATGTAGTCTCAATAATCTATTTTTGCTTTTATTTTCCTCGCCTCAGGAGACATATCTAGAAAAATGTTGTGTACAGCTGAGGTCAGAAAAATTACTGCCTGTGCTCTCTTCAAGGATTTTTATGGTTTCAGTTCTCACATTTAGGTCTTTAATCCATTTTGAGGTGTTTTTTTGTGTGTCTGTATGGTATGAGAGTGGTCCAGTTTCATTTTTTTTTGGATGTAGCTGTCCAGTTTTTCTAACACCATTCATGGAAGAGATTGAGGGGGTTTTTTTTGGTTGCTAGGTTGATTGCTTTATATTTGGTCTTTTTCTTCCAGTAAAAACTTAGCAGGCAATTTAAAGCTTTGAGCTGTAGGAATTGATTTAGTTTTTTGTTACCTAGTTAATGTTATACACTATGTTCTTGCAAAAACATAATTTTTGTATCAGTCCTATACCTTCAGTCACAGACTTTAGGTGTACGGGGAAAGCATGGTGCAGTGGAAAGACGTCTAGACTGAGAATCACTGCTTGTTTTCTTCGAGCCTCACTTTACCTATTCATACAGCAAGAAAGTTGGATAAGTTTTCATTAAGGTTCCTGAAAGTCATAAACTGCTGTGATTCTAATTACAACTTTTTAGGATGTTGCATATTTATAAAGCTACAACTTCCAAAACTTCTTGCAGTTGTTTCTTAAACTATTTTTCCCTCTTCTCTATTCTTCTTCTGGTGAGTGCAAGGATAATTTTTGGAATTAATGGAATGGAAGATCTCAGGAAATAGGCGTTTGTGCAGAATGAAGATTGTTTTGTTAAATTTGGGGACCTGAACTAAATTAAGTACGGGTGAGATATATATATATATATATATATATATATATATTGCTTTCTGCAAATATCATCAACTCTTTTTCCAGCAATAGAAGCCAAGTCTTAAGAAATATCCTCCAACTTTTACATATTAGTTGTCATACTTATAGTATCTTATTATTCAGGTGCATTGAAACAAAAAGCATGTCTCTAAATTCATGACAGAGTAGTAGTACCACATATTTTTAAATAATTTCTTATAGAAATAATTCTCATTTCCTGGCCATTAATGTGGCAGAATTAAGAGCCTTTCACCTACTTGGTAATGAGTTCATTAATTATGCCAAATTCCTATATAAAACCTTACTGCTGCTATGAAACTATGAAAAGTCTAAGACAGATATGAAAAGACAAAGACAGATTTGAAAAATTCTGTGGTGTTAAATGTTGCTTGTGAATATACTTTCCCTCAAATTAGTGTTTGAGAAATTATTTTTCAGTCTTCCTTTTCCTCTTTCAGTAAGCTATACTACACCAGATTTTTTTTTTAAATGATAACTGTTTTATAGGTTTTTAAAGCAACTGAGACAGTTAAACTGAGACAGTTAAAAACACTGAAAATTATGACATTATATAAAAAGATTTAACGAGGAAATTCAGGTTACAAAAGCTAAATATTTTGCTTATAAAACATTTTTAGTATTGTCTTTGTATACCATATGCACAATAATTCCTTTTGTACACTTAATGTATTTTATAAATCATTTAAAGGTGTTAGCATTTTATTATTCTGTGTATTTTCTTTTATAACATCATTGGGCAGCTAGCCATGTAACACCATTCTTTGTAATTCAAGTTTTGTTAATATGTGAGATTTTGTTAATATGTGAGATACTAATTACATCAGCATGGAATACGCATGCTGTGTGCTAATCTGTTGTCTCAAAAGCAATGAACGTACAGTTTTGTCAAGATGTTTGTTTCCTAGGCTTGCTAAAAAAGGCCACGAGGCCAAAAAACCAAAGGCCAATATCATTTTTTGAAGCACACTTCTGTTTTTATTTTATATAAATCTGCATAATTGAAAATGAGACATTCAGAAGTATATTGGTGAAAAATACAATGGTTAATTTTTATGTTGTTTTATCTAAGAAAAAAGTGCAAGTGATAATGATAAAATGGAACGTTTCAGACCCTTTATGTTATAAGGTCCAGATTACGTAATTGGGAGCTGCACATTTCAAAAACCTAATTTCTGAGTTACTATTGGTCATATATTGAATTCTTATTAAAGGTCTTCAAATATTTAACAGAAACTAGTCTTTGCTACATTTTTCAAGAAGCTATACAATAAATAAATAAACCAAAAACAAAAATATAAATGTCAGCTAAATTAATATAGCCCAAAAAACAATGCTGAGGCATTGTTAATAAAAATCATCTTGCCTGCTTGAACTACTGTTAATGAAATTCCCAGTTGTAAAGTCTAAGTCCTCAAAATGTGAATCCTGACTAGATAAATGTGTATCTCATTTATAAAGATAACTTATAAATAGCATTTTTTTAAAATTTTACTCGCAAAGTCTCCAATCATACAGATGAGTTGGAAGTGCCGTACAACTAACATGAGTGTATCCTTTGCTTAGATTCAGTAATTGTTAATATTTTGTTACATTTGCTTCATATTTGTATGTGTGTGATTTTTGTTTTTAATCGAGGCTTAGTAACTAACATAGGCCGTGGGTGTCGTGAGCACTTCTTCATAACAACAGTTCCATCATGACATCTAAGAAAATGAGTAATTCATAATGGCCCCATGCAAATCTCCATGTTTATCTCAGGAAGTGTCTTTTGTTTATTAAAAAGCATTTTTGGGGGGCGCCTGGTTGGCTCAGTGGGTTAAGCCTCTGCCTTCGGCTCAGGTCATGATCCCAGGTTCCTGGGATCAAGCCCCGTGTCAGGCTCTCTGCTCAGCGGGGAGCCTGCTTCCTCCTCTCTCTCTGCCTGCCTCTCTGCTTACTTGTGATCTGTCTGTCAAATGAATAGTAAAATCTTTAAAAAAAAAAAAAAGGCATTTTTTTTCTTCATCGAGAAAAAGATGAAGACTAGCTGACATGCTGTGGGGAGTTGGGAACTGGGCCCATCATAATCTTATATTTTAAGAATATTTTACTTTGGGGGGAAAAAAAAGAATAACTTTGTAGAGAATCAGGCTCTTTATTTGGATTTCCATGTACTGTCTCATTTGCTCCTCACAAGAACTCTGAGTTAAGTCAAGTATCTGAATTTTACTGCTGAAAAAACACATCTTGAGTGGGTAAGCAATTTCTTTGTTGAGTCGCAAGGTTATTAAGTAACATCACCAAAACTTCTTCTAACTCTTCTCTTCTTTTTATTATACATAGCGCTTGAGACACTACTGTCCTACAGCTTCATGGTAGTGTTCGAGAGTGCCTCTTAAGTCAGAATCGTACTTTCAGATTTGGGCGGCATCTTAGACATCACTAAGTGTTCCTCAAAGGGGGTGCTCTTGGCATTTTGGGCAGAACAAGTTTTTATTGTATGAAACTTTACCTTGGATTGCATGAGGCTTAGCACAGCCTCCCTCCAAGGACCTTCTCAACTATTTTGACTACAGAACTGTCCCTGTACATTTTCAAATGTACTGGAGGGCAGCAGGATTACCGTGGTGTAAGAGCCATTTATTAGTATAACTACCTTGTTTAAAAGAAAGAAAAAGGAGAATCAGTCTTTCTTCAGCAATTACTATAGGACAGGTATCATGGTAAGTGACTCATATAACTTAGTCCTTCCATCAGCTCTTTGCTCTAAGGATTCATTCTACAGATGAAAAAGTATCATAACATATAACTTAAGTTTACACCAAAGGTAAGTATTGGAGCCAGGACTCAAACACAGATCTGTGTGATGCCAACATTCATGAGCCTCCCTTCCCCCCCACTGTATAGACCTGACCCAGTAGAATTCTGGTCACTTCTGATATTCTGGTCATTTCTACTCTTCTCCTTTCAGTACCTTTTTAAAGAATAATCAATGAGAAAAAGATTTTGGAAAATCTTTTGAAGGTATTTGTGGGTCATTGTTTTTAGATCTAATGATTCTCTGAATTGAGTGTTCCATTTTAATTTTAACTCAAATATAATATTCAGAAATGTCACTGCAGTTGTTACACAGCATTGTGAAGGTACTTAATGCCTCAGAACTGTACACTTCAAAATGGTTAAAATGATAACTTTTGTGTTTATGTATATTTCCTTATAATAAAAAATTCTTAATGTTACTAATCCACTTGGAAACTTTAAAATTTAAAATTCATATTCAAAATCTCATTGAAACCATTCTGCTCTTGTGGTGTTTGACAGTACCTCTGTCGTGATCCCTTTGGTTAAGATACATTCTTATTCTTACATGCCTTAAGGTTTACAGCCTTATTCCAGTACTACACCAGGGCTTCGGTTTTCAAGGTAGTAGGAACAAAACAAAAGAATTCTAATTTATGACTGAAACAATGAGTACGTTTGAGAATTTTGCTTTCAAAGTGCTATTTTCTTTCTTTTTAAAGTGACCATGAATCAGACTGAACATAATCTGACCGTGTCCCAGATTCCATATCCACAAACATGGCACGTGTTTTATGCAGACAAGTATACGTGCCAAGATGACAATGAGAATTCTCAGGCGGAAGATATCCCATTTGAAATGATGTTACTAAACCCGGACGCCGAAGGGAATCCATTTGATCATTTTAGTGCTGGAGAATCTGGTAAGAATATATACTTAAGTGTATATCCTAAATATAGAAAAAAGCCTGTGCACTAATATCTCCATTTTATGTTTTTTGAGTATTTAAAAACAACTTAAGTGTCCAACAGTAGGCAGGTGGTAAGTGAGTCCTCTTGTAGCATTTTATTTTATTTATTTATTTTTAAAATTCTATTTATTTATTTGACAGAGGTCACAAGTAGGCAGAGAGGCAGGTAGAGAGAGAGGAGGGAAGCAGGCTCCCTGCTGAGCAGAGAGCCCAGTGTGGGGCTCGAACCCAGGACCCTGAGATCATGACCTGAGCCAAAGGCAGAGGCTTAACCTACTGAGCCAACCAGCTGTCCCCTCTAAGCATTTTAATAGCCATACTATTAAGTTAGAAAAGCAGAACACTAAGTATTATATTTTATGATTTCAAGTATGTTAAAAAATGCAGAGAATTGAGAAAGAAGTATAAAAATACGAATAGATTGTTTCTGTATTTTGGGTAGTAGAATAACGGATTTTTAGGCTTTTTCCCCCATGCATTCTAAACCTTTTTGTTATTTTTATGATAACCTAGTTATCATAAAACGGAAAAATGCCAATAAATTAAGCCACCTAAATTGGTAAATCAATTTTTAAGTGAGGTGGAAACTGCACGATTTTGTATGGGTGTCCTTTCACCAAGTTGTTTAAAGAGGTTAGGGATTGCCTGCATGGGAGCTTGCAACCATTTTAGGAACGATCAGAGTTTTATAATGCTTTCCAAAATCTGATTTACTCCTGTAAAATGTTTCATCAGATTTTTGGCTGACTGCCTGTTGCCCTACAGGAGTAAGATTCCTAGCCTGAATAGAAATAAATGACTTTTTGTGATTAATGATAAACATGCTATACAGTGTTATAGCAGATTTGTAAATTTACATGTCAGAATAAAGATTAAGATTGTAGGACAGCTATCAAAAGGATAAGGAGTTTACTTCTTAATGATTACCCATTTGGAAGAATCAATCTGCTTAGAGAAAAATTCAATCCCATTAAATCTCATTGGCCATCAAGGTGAGTGGGTGCAGGTAGAAGAAATTGAGGCTATATTAAATGAAACCAATTGTTTAGTTCAAAGTGTAAATTGCCACAGCTAGAAATGTAATTCAAGGAACATGTCTTATGGACAGTAGGTTACCAGTAACTTAACCTATGAAGAGATAAATTTATTTTTATGTCTTATAGTCTGAAAAAAATATTTACATAGTGACAGACTGCAGAGACCAACATTTTTAAATAGTTAAGTTTAAAAGTTCTTTCTGTGAAGGAAATGACAGAAGGGTAAGCTACTCAAATTATTTTTGAATGCAAACGAATTTAAGAGTTAAATTTTATGGGGCGCCTGGGTGGCTCAGTGGGTTAAGCCTCTGCCTGCAGCTTAGGTCATGATTTCAGGATCCTGGGATTGAGCCCCACATCGGGCTCTCTGCTCAGCGGGGAGCCTGCTTCCTTCTCTCTTTACCTGCCTCTCTGCCTACTTGTGATCTCTGTCAAATAAATAAATAAAATCTTTTAAAAAAAAAATGGGTTGAATTTTACTTAATAGTATTTTGGATCAGTATGGTTCATTATTGGATGTCAATACAGTCATACCATTTCTTTTATCATCATCACCATTATTATTACTATTTTAGAGCAGGGAGGGCGGGAGGAAGAGGGAGAGGGAGAATCCCAAGCAGGCTCCAAGCCACCAGCACAGAGCTCAGCTTGGGGCTTGATCTTGTGACCCTGAGATCATGACCTGACCGAAATCAAGAGTCAGATGCTTAACCAACTGAGCCACCGAGGGGCCCCATTTTTTTAAATGTTTATAAAAGATGTTGACATTTATTTTCTGTAGTTTAGAAAGACATCAGTGAAACTCAGGTCTACTGACAGCATTGGATGACAGGTGAACTAAATTGCTTGTAAGGTCCCTTTTAACCCTAACTCTCTATTATTTCATGTGACAGTTATTTCTAGGACTGGTAAAGGCTCAGCAGCAAGTACTGCTCTGCTGCATTCACTGTGTGTGCAAACACTAGGGCCTGTAGTGTAGTCAGTCCACAAGCCCTTTCCCCTCTTGGCATCCTGGCAATTTGCGTAGAGTTCAAGAGGTTGTTCTATTTATTGGGTGGATCTAGAAGACTCTACTAGCTCCTGATATACTTCTTTTTGCTTCCTTATCCAGGCTCCCATTTTTGGTCTCTTTCCTCATCCCCAGTTAGACATCTGAACATTGACCATAGGCCATAGGGTGATCACGTTTGTGACCTGTGCCACCCCTGGGCCACTGAATGTCAGCCATACTTGCCCAGGCTCACCCTGAACCTTGCCCACATCTTCCGGTGTTTTTCTAGCATCCTGAATTATGGCTAGCTTTTTGTTTAGGGTTCACGTGATCCATTCTAATTCAGCTCTTAGTCCGGACTCTTTTTGACCTTCCTTCTCCAAGACTGATTTTGATTTGATGCTTATGTTTATGTTTAAAATCTTTTTTTTTTTTTAAGATTTTATTTATTTATTTGAGAGAGAGAGAGAGAGAGCATGAGAAGGGAGAAGGTCAGAGGGAGAAGCAGACTCCCTCTAGAGCTGGGAGCCTGATGTGGGACTGGAGCCTGATGCGGGACTCAATCCTGGGATTCCAGGATCATGACCTGAGCCAAAGGCAGTTGCTTAAGTAACTAAGCCACGCAGGTACCCTAAAATCTGTTTTATACGAGAATGGAGAAATTTACATCGGTCATGTCACCAACAATATTTCAGTGAGGGGCAAAACCTCACTACAGTATGTATGTTCATTAAGCATGATTCTGTGCAAGGTTCATCTGTGGGAATGGATTATTAACAAGTACCAGCCAGACTCAAAAGTCTTCATAGTTGTTAGGTGGTTGGCTTCATTCCTAGGCGTCACATCATTTTCTCGATTAAGGTGCCTAAAACCCTTAAAATATGATTAATCCTACATTGCCATGACATGATTAATTCTACATCAAAGTCTAAATCAGTGGTCCTCAGCCCATCACTCTGCATCTGGAGACCTTTAAAAACAAGACAGATGTGCACCCTCTGAGACTCAGATAGATTTGGTTTTGAAGTGAAAGCCAGGCAACTATGGTTTGTCAAAGCTCCAAGTTGATTCTGATGTGCGGAACCAGTGATCTAAAAGTCCATATGCCAGGCACCTGGGTGGCTCAGTTGGTTTAGCATTTGCCCTTGGGTCAGGTCATAATCCCAGGGTTCTGGGATTTGAATCCCGCATCGGGCTCCCTGCTTAGTGGGGAGTCTGCTCTCTCACTCTCTCTCAGATAAATGAATAAAATCATTAAAAAAAAAAAAAGTCCATATCCCACATTGTTTTAGAGCCTTGAGAGGGATTCTTCCTATTCTGTAGCCTCAGGTGTGGAATTTCTTCCCAGGGAATAATCCCCAGTTAGTTCATTTTAGAAACTTCTGCTCATTTGTTTAATTTTCTGCCCTGAGTAAGGAAAATTGATTTGCTATGGTTTTTGCTGAGAATTGACGATTAAGCTATATGTCTAAGGAACTTGAATTAAAATAACCTGGTGCAGGTAGCTGCAATTAATGTTACATGTTATTCTGGTTAGATTTTACAATTTGTTTTCTTTCAAACAAATTTTTTTTTTGTATCTATCAAACTTTGGTTCATCTCATATTTTATAGATTGGTTTAGGTTTTAGAAAAACACCAAGGCAAGGATGATGCCACTTGACCAGATACTACATAGGAATATTGTGCTTTAAGGTAGAATATGTTCAACTCCTTCTTAATAATATTAGAATCTTCATTGACTACATTTGTGCTCTTGTTAGAGACCAAAAGAAGTACTCAGAATCCTGAGAGTTAAAAAGCATTGTCATCTAAAGTAGGCTGGTTTTCATCAGAATAATATTATATTATTCTCTGTAACATCTGCTATCTCACTTGTTTTTAAGATTCCAGATACTAGCTCTGGTAACATGTTAGAATGCTTTTGGCTTAAAGTAATGGAAAATTCTCATGCAAGCAGTATACCGCTTGCAGTAAGGAAATTACCTTCCATAACAAGAATTCCCGGGTTATTCAGCGTCTCTCTACCCTCCTATCTTCGGACCGACAGCTTTGTCCTTAAGCAAGCTCCCTCACGTTCAAGGGTAGCCGCAGTTCACTCTTCGGGCGTCACACCTAGATAATGACAAGATTCAGTATCCCTTTTTTTGAGAGCAAGGAAACCTTTCCCAGAAACTCCCTCATTAGACTTCACTGGCCAGAGCTGGGGCACATGCCCTTACTCTACACCATCATAAGAGAAATGTAAGTGGAAGGGGTCCGAAGTGGGATAGGGATAGACTCATGTGTCAGAGTGAAGGGTGAGGCTTACCTCTTCCTGGCAGGGCTGTTGGAATTTCTGTGATCAGTCGAGGCTAGTCAGGATGTATCTTGAAACACTTGCAGGTGTTGTGGACTTTGGGGTCGGCAGGCGTGTTCCAGTGCCGCTCCCCTGACCCAGCGACTCTCCTCTTTTCTTACCCTTTTTTCTCCTGTCATGTAGCTGGAGCTGAGTTTTTTGAAGCTGTCCTGTAAGTTTTCTTCCTGCTGAGTTTTGCCAGTGCTGCTTTAAGTTCGCCTTAAAATCTGCGTGCATGCTCCCTCATAACATACATGTGGGCCACCTCCTTGCATGCTCGTTCGACAGCATTTTTCTTCCTTGTGTACAGGTGAGAGTTCATACTTAACCACCCACCTGTCTTAAAAGTAGAATCTAATTTCACAGTGAGCAAATAGAGTTGGCTTTCTTGTGAAGGGTGGTGACAGAATAAAAAAGTTGATCACTGAAGAGAAAAGAACAGAGTTCTTTTTTCTAGAAGGGATTTAGTTAAGAGAACAGTGCGTGCAGAATCAGCATTTTACCTCTAGACTGTCTCGTGGACAGAAACAAGGTAAGAGTAATGATGAATGAAGTACAGGACCCAGATGTCCTGAGCTAGTTCAAGTTACCTAACGTGTTATCTGAATGAAATGATTTGTTGCTTATAATGTTAGCTTTTCTGGAGGGTACATTTAATATTGAATAATCCTATTTTGTGCTGCTGACATATGTCTTCTTTTCACAAGTACTTTCTACATTATTCTGAATACTCAGTAAATAGTCTGCGGATTTTCTTTTTGTCGTGGATTTGTAACCTGATGGAGTCTGAAACTTGATCTTGTAATAGATACTCTGTAAAGTATTTTAAGTAAATAAAACAAAAGAATGCCATACTTAATTCTGTATGCTAAGAAGGGAAAATAAAAACTAAGATTCAAAAGACAGGACCTCATAAAGAATGTTTACTGCAGTGATAACACGTTTAGCGTGTTTTCTGTCTTGTCCCATCACTGTCATAATCCCAGGCTTATTGTCTCATTATTTCTAAAGCTGGAATACTCTTCGAGTTTAAAAAGAAATTATGCCTTTTCAGTTATTTGATCTTCTCTTCCTGAAGTCCAAACATGCTTTTTCACCTGCATGAGAGAAGAACTAGCGACATTTATATACGCAGAGCAGGAGAGACACCCAGTGGCTGAAACACTACTTCTCTCTCTCTCTTATTCCTACCCATTCTAAAAACATGACTGAGATTGAAGCATCTATTGACTGTTTTTCCTACTATTTGCATCTTCTGGATTGCTTTTTTCAAAATGAATACTCCCTTCTCTGCCTGTTGATTGGCGTTTAGCTCGGGTGGGAAACCGGAGCAGATTCCGAGCCCGCGCTCGGATGGCAGTGATCGCAGTTCGGACTCTTCGTCCCCAGAATCAGCGGACGCAGCTCCCCTCACAGCCACCCGCGCTGCACTCCGGTGTGTTTACATACAATATCCGGTGTATTTAGATAAATATAAAATCTTCATATTGGGGACTAGCAGTGGATGTAACCAAGTCAATGTACAGAAGCTAGTAAACTCAAAGCTAACCCTCTAGTTCATGATAAAAATTTTCTGAAACTTCTGAAAAATGAAGACACAGTCAAAAGATTCCAGGTAGGGACGCCTGGGTGGCTCAGTTGGTTAAGCAGCTGCCTTTGGCTCAGGTCATGATCCCAGCGTCCTGGGATCGAGTCCCACATAGGGTTCCTTGCTCCACAGGGAGCCTGCTTCTCCCTCTGCCTCTGCCTTCCACTCTGTCTGCCTGTGCTCGCTCTCACTCTCTCTCTCTCTGACAAATAAATAAATAAAATCTTTAAAAAAAAAAAAAAAGATTCCAGGTAATGCAGAAAAAGGGGGTGTTTATGTTGTGGTTGCATGAACACTGTACCGGAAAACTGTTTGTAGGAACTAGAGGCTACGTAACGACTGGCACCGTTTCTAACATAAAGTCTGCTCATTTGCTTTGCTTTGTTCTTGTCTTTACCAACCAGCTCTCTTTGCTTATTTGAAATTCCTGTTTACTCAAAATATTTATTTCACTGTGGCCTGATCTGACATCTTTGGTCTGTCCCAACGTCGGCTCCCTTCAACTTCAGTTTCTGTTGCCTGATTCTTTCCATGTTTGTGGTGTCATTTCCTGAGAGAATATGATTAGCCTGACTTATCTTTGAGAACCAAATTAGTCTGGCGGCCAGTGGCTGGTCTTCGGGTTGGTGGCCGTTTGATTAGGTATTACAGTTTCAGTCAACTGGGAATGGAGTCTCATGGTCTCCGTGGGATTTCCTCTTTGACAAGAGCTGACAGTTTTCTTCAGGAGGGGCCTCTGGTCATAACAGGTATTTTGAAACTTTGTCCAACCGGAAATGTAAGGTCATGGTACATTCCAGAGCTGTTTTTTTGCATCAGAATCACCTGATGGGCTTATTAAAACACAGCTTGCTACTCCCTTCTCCCAGAATTTCTGATAAAGTAGATCAGGGATAAGGCCCAAGAATGTGCATTTCTATTTCCAACGAGTTCCTTGCTGCTGGCGCAGGGATGGCACTTTGATAACCATCGTCAGGGTGTATTAAACTATTGTTGACCAAATCTGTTCCTGAGTTTCACACTAAAGTAATCCACTTTGGGGGCAAAAAGTATGTCTAACTGCTAAAATCCTGGTTTTAATTTACTGTTTTCTAACGAAACTGTGCTCTTATGGTTAGTTTTTAGGCTTATCCCCCGACCACGATGATTTTTATAGATTGACTTTACCTTCTTTCGTTTAACCCATCTTCTTAGATTTAAATCTTTATCCCAAAGTAAAAAATTGTTTACATTTTAACAGTTTCCCCTTTTTTCCATACAGAAGTGAATGCAATGACTCCAGTTAAAATGCCAAGTTCTAGAAATATACTGAGGGAAGATTTGAAAACAGCCCCACACTGTCCCTGGCTCTGTTGTACTGAAGCAAACCCCTTTCTTCTCTTCACAGGGTTACATGAGTTCTTTTTCCTCCTAGTCCTGGTGTACTTTGTGCTTGCTTGCATTTACGCTCAGTCACTGTGGCAGGCTATCAAGAAAGGAGGGCCCATGCACGTGATCCTCAAGGTTCTGACAACCGCGCTGCTGCTGCAAGCCGCCTCGGCTTTAGCTAATTATATTCATTTCTCCAGGTAACTCGAAACCACTAAAGCTGTGTTCACCATTACATCTAATTAATCCTAATTAGTTCGCCAAAATTATGCTTGCTTTGATTATGAACCATCTTTGCGCATTTGTAAGTTACACTAATACTCTTCTCTTCACTTTCTCAGTTACTCCAAAGATGGAATAGGCATACCTTTTATGGGAACTTTGGCAGAATGTGAGTATCTTTCTGAGATGTGTTTTTTGAAACCTAAACTTGCTATCTGCTTCTGGCTTGTTTTACTTTTTTTGTAAATTATGTTCATCCCGATACAGCTTTTCTATCCAGGATTGGGTACAATTCAGCCCAAATGAAAAGATTCCGTTCCCATCTGTCCGGTTTAGTTTCTTCTTGATAATACGTAATGAGGGTCGTTCTTCATTGTTTCGGGAGCATATTTATATGCCTTCTCTCAGTTTACCTCATTAAAAACTCAGTGAAGTAGAGACGTTTATCCCTAGTTTGCACGTAAAGAATCTGGGGTCATTGACAGGAAGCATATTTCCCAATGTCAGCAGCTGTTGCGTGGGAGACACCAGACTCAGAGCCAAGTGTTCTGAGCCCAAAGCTGAAGGTGGTTTTCCTACTTTCATCCCTTTTTTGACTATTTCTGACACAGAAATCAAAGCCAGAGAGTATATGATATCTGTCATGGAACTGACCTCACAGCTTCGTTCTTTTATTTATATGAAGAACTTTGATGACGTAATTTTCCAACTAAGCGTGATGGGAAAAATATTTAAAAGTTTCCATAATCTATAATGCCATTTTTAGTCCCAGAAAAATAGTCAAGATTTACTCTAAAAAAGGAGATTCTGAATACGAAACCATTCTATGATTTACTTTTTGAAATAGTTCCATAGTTCTCTTGTAGTCTCATCTCTATTTAATAGGGTAGCTCATGGTCATCTCTGTAATGATCTCGGATCCATTTATCATCTTGCTGCCTATTTTAAGATTTGAAACCTCTTAGAACCTTTGTTTTTCTACTGCAAAGGATGTGTACTGGTCACCTCTTCAACACGAATAAGAGTTGCTTCTCCTTTTTGAACAGTATTGAGAGCTCTGGTGTCTCCTGCTCTTGTCTCTTAGGTCACTCAGGATGTTTAAGAGAACCGTAGAATTTTTTTTTTTTTTTAAGATTTCATTTATTTGAGAGAGAGAGAGAGCTTGAGAGGGGGAGAAGGTCAGAGGGAGAAGCAGACGCTCCATGGAGCTGGGAGCCCGATGTGGGGCTTGATTCCAGGACTCCAGGATCATGACCTGAGTCGAAGGCAGCCGCTTAACCAACTGAGCCACCCAGGCGCTCGAGAACCATAGAATTTTAAAGCTGAACAGAACCTGAGAAATAATTTAGCTTATGCATTTTGAAAGGCAAAGCACACAAAAGCCCATCAGTGGAAGCCAGTACTATAATCAGGGTCTTTTGCATGTTTGTCAGTGCTGCCGCGCACAGAATGCTGTTTGAGGCTGTCTGGCATCTTCACTGCAGGTTAAAAGCTAAAAGGTTTCTTTTCATTAAACTAACAATGAATGTTGATTAATTTTGGTGTTCCAACAACAGGTTTGATTATTAAATGATTAAAATGTCAAGATTGTTAATAAAATAACAAAGAGTGGGATTTTTGTGTGATGTGTATATTTTATCTACAACTGGGTATTTTTCAGTGACAGGTAAGCAGGGTTCTACCTATACATACAGTTACGGTATTCTGTCAGTGTGTGTCTTAGTGTACAAAGGAAAGAGCCAGAACATCAGGGTTTTCCCCCCCAGGTATTGTTTTTGCTAATTATCACCTTATGCAGGACTATTCCGTTGAGTGAGCTCTTTAAGTAACTGAGTATGTATTTGTGAGATATTTGATAAAATAATTGGCATCACAGTCATTTACAACCTGTGATGAAAGAAAATTGTGCTTGATCTAGAAGGCCATGACATTTTGTACCATTCCAACGTAGTAACAATTCATTATCAGAATTCACTGTTACAAATATATGAGCATAAATGTCGAGTATCCAGTTTTCATTTGGATGGCAGAGAAGAGGGAAAATGGTAAAAAATATATGTGAAAAGGTGTATCACTAAAAGGTTTTACGCTTGCAGCTTTTTAGTATATTATAGTACAGCTACTTTTACCTGTTTCGGCAAAAATAGCTTTATATAAAAGAAGTGAAAGTCTTAGATGTCCAAGGTGAAGCTGACAATTTGAAGAAAGTTTCACTTTGTTAAATTTTAATCACGTTTATTCCAAAATCCACATCAGAATACCCTATGAGAAAGTGATCATCTCTTTTTAAATCAATAAATACTAGTTTCCAAAATAAAAACGCGTGGAACTTAGAGTATTTATAGAGTGTTGTCTTTTCCAAATGGGGAACTGGATGGGTGGTCTTGTCGCCTCATTTTTTAAAGTAGCAGCCTTCCCTGCAGTGTCAGTGATGGCCACGTGGTGGCGCATCACACTAACGCACGGAGCGTTTCATTTGTCCCCAGGACTCTTAACACTAAAGCCAACAAATTTGAATGTTACAGCAGCCATGTGTTTTATTGTCATGCTATTTCTTATTAATCATTTTAGAAAATGAGGTTACATTATAGAGTTCAACCATCAAAAATAACGACCTGGAAATGATACTAGTATTGTCCACATTGCAGAAATTACTTTTAAAATGTGTTTATTTTAATGAGCAGTCAGTTATAGAGAACAGTATTATATAGTAAGAAAGGCTAAGAAAAATGGGAAACACAAGGAGATTTAAAGTTGGTCTTAATAAAGATATATATATAGAGAGAGAGAAAGGGAATATTGCCATTGTTCTATTTTCAGAAATGTTTACAAAATTAGTGGCAACATTTTAATTTTTAGAGTTCTACTTGAATATTTCTTATTATTGAATTTTATCAACTTCTCTTCAAAAATGCCTCTCTTTTTGCATTTAAAAAGATAATTATATTCTCAGTGCTAAAAGGACCTAAGCCTTTGTATTATGAAAACTTGGTTGACTTTGGTTTTCATTTCCCATTAGTTTTTGACATTGCGTCCCAAATTCAAATGTTATACCTGCTTCTGAGTCTGTGCATGGGTTGGACGATAGTCAGAATGAAGAAGTCTCAAAGCAGACCTCTCCAGTGGGATTCAACTCCCGCATCCACAGGCATTGCAGTGTTCATCGTCATCACACAGGTGAGTGTTGATGCTCAGTGTTTGTACTTCGAATATACAATACTGTAACCTTGAGCATAACCTCATTTGAAAAGTGAAACGGGACCCATGAGGAATTTGTCATTTTAAAGCATGAATTTAAAGAGTGACATATCAAATAATGTACATACAGTATTGAGTGCTGTATATGTCGATTGCAGAATTTAGTTATAATTTACTTGACTTTGAGCTTTCAATCAGCTTATTTTAAATGTGCAGAATGCTTAATATTAGGATAGATTCTCATTTCCTACTTAATAGCTTTCTTTCATAATTTCTAACACATAGTAAGAACTTAACATTTTAAATGAGTGCATCAGTGAATTTGAGATTCATCCATGGGCAAGGATTTTTAGGTCCAGTTCTGTTACTTTATACATGAAAGAACTCAAAGGAAATCTGAGGTTAATGAAAAAGCAAAAAATGGAATAAGAATGAATAGGATCTAGTTTTTGAAAACAAGTCCAAGATCGAATTTAGTCTTTTAGAAAATTTAGTCCTCTTAGCCCTTTTTTTGTTTGTTTTCTTCTATTCTAGGATCTCCATATGCCTATGTGCAATGGATTTTATAAAAATTATTAAGGAAAATATAACCAAAAATTTATACTGAGTTTGTGACCATCATTAGCTATAGATGAAAATGAAATCTGTACCTGGGCTCTACAAAGGACATTATAATCTAAATCTTAATACATTAGAGTGAAAAATTCATTAACTAAGGATAAGTCCTGTGCTTTGCTCATCTCTGTACTCATAGTATGTATTTAGTATAGTAGGTGCCAAGTGAAATAGGTGTATTGAGTTTCATGATTGGGTTAGAAAGAGATCATGTCACAAGTGATGATATTTAGATAGGAAATAATGCCTTTCTAAGGCACTGTGTTAGAAATGATTAAGATAAGGGCAAGATTCTACCAACTTACTGTTTCTAATCTAGAGCTTATGGAGAGTAGTGTTAATAGCATCAAATTCTCATTTCTCAATAAAGAGCTTTCTTAAGAAATGAACTTTTATTATTTCATTATAATTTGAATCCATTATCATAGACAAATATGAATTGAGAACTGAGATTATGACACTGCTCTAGAGCTTATATAAGCTCTGGTTCTCAGTAACCACCCAGATGAGGTACACATGACTAAATAAATACATGCCTATTTTCCACAGGTCACATGTTAGTATACACATCAAGAAAATGTAGAATTTTGAATATATAAAAATGTGAATCATGGCAAATGATGGGGTTTTGTTGGCTTTATTGAGGTATAATTAACAAAAAAAGTTGTATATGTTAAGGTATACAACTCGATGTTTTGATATATGTATACATTGTGAAATGATCCCCAAAATCAGACTAGTTAACATATCCATCACCTCACGTAGATACCAGGAGATAGTAGTTGTACAAGAGCACTTCTTCACTGCAAAAGTTAAGTTTAGAAATAGAGGTTAAGGAATCGTATGGGTATAGTAACTTGGGGAAGTGAAGAACTAACACTTCAGTAATGGAGAGCAAATACTCAGCCTAAGGAGGAAATGCATGTGTGCAGCAGGGCCGAGGAGCCCAGGTAGGTCTAAGACCAGGAGAGATGATCTGAGTAAGAAGAGGAAGGGGTTGCTGACAAACCCTGTAATGTCTAAGAATTGGATTTAATGACTGAGTTTCAATCTGAATTCTTTGGAAGCCACTGAAAACCATTCTGAGGGCTGAGTTGGCAAATGAAGGATACTCAGAGCTACTGATACTATGAGGCCAAAACATCATAGTAACTTGTGATTGAAAATTTGTGTTTGGAAAAGATGGAAGGAAAGTGTTTCTACTGAACAGCAATAAGTAGAAGAGCTAATGAGGAACTGCTGAGCTTTCTACTGTAATGGTAACAATATTGGGGGGTCAACAAACAAAAGGATGAGTAACTGCCATTATGCATGAATAGCCTGGGTACTTATAGTGAATATTAAAGCTATACTCTCCTTTAGGGCACCTGGCTGGTTCAGTCACTTGAAGATTCAACTCTTGATTTTGGCTCAGGTCATGATGTCAGAGTCCTCCGTTTGAACCCCCTGTTGGGCTCCACACTGGATGTGGAACCTGCTTGGGGTTTCTCTCTCCCTCTCCCTCTGCCTCTTTCCACTGCTTGTGTGTGTGCATGTACTCATTCTCTCTCTCAACTTAAAAAAAAAAAATACACAGTCTCTCTCTCTCTCTCTCTCTTTCTCTCTCTCTCCCCTTTATACTGGAGAGTGACATCTAAAATCAACAATTCTGACTTACTCACTTCTGGATTACAGAAGGTACCAAGATAATTTCAAAGTTATCCTGAGATGATGGACTTGAATACATTTTTTTATTCAAATTTCAAACTTTTGTATTCAAAATTCAAAATTAATTTTGATTCCTAATATGGTGCTGAAGGAAGAGAGATTTAGAAGAAAATTTAGGTTTATTCTCTTAGTGGTTTAACTTATTCTCTTTTTTTTTTTTTTTTAAGATTTTATTTATTTGACACAGAGAAAGAGATCACAAGTAGGCAGAGAAGCAGGCAGAGAGAGAGAGAGAGAGAGGAGGAAGCAGGTTCCCCGCTGAGCAGAGAGCCCGATATGAGGCTCGATCTCAGGACCTCGGGATCATGACCTGAGCCGAAGGCAGATGCTTAACCCACTGACCCACCCAGGCGCCCCAGCTTATTTTCATCTTTAGAGATGTTTTACTTGAATTGTGGTCCCAATTGCATTTTTTATCTTTTGTATGTGATCTTTGATAAAAATCCCTGTTCTTTAGCTTAGGGGATCAGGGAGGAAAAGTCTGTGCCTAATACCTGTGCTTTGTTACTCAGCAGCATTTATAGTCTGGTAAATCTTAGAACCTCTTAGGAATGCTTATATACTCTTTAAGGGAATGTTTGAAAAGAGTTGATAAAGTACATATGAGTAGACAAGATTTTTTTTTTTCTCTAAATGTAATATTGTATTTTGCAGAGTATTTTGCTGCTCTGGGAACAGTTCGAAGATACCAGTCCTCACAGCTACCATTCGCATCACAACTTAGCAGGGATCTTGCTAATCATTTTAAGGATTTGCCTAGCATTGTCATTAGGCTGTGGACTCTACCAGATCATCACAGTGGAGAGAAGCACGCTAAAAAGGGAGTTTTACATCACGTTTGCCAAAGTATGGGTTTGGGTAGAAAATGGCTTCTTCTGATTATCAGCTTTGTTCTGCTGTTTTGGGAAGGTTAAGCAACCCCATGCTGATGTTGGTTAAGCTCTTCTGACACGTTAGAGCACGAAGATATGCCCTTCATGTTCTTTAACTCATTTAATCTTTACAGCCTATGAGATATAGATATTATTATCCCATTTTACAGAACCTATGAAATAGTAGTTTCCATGTAATCTTAGATAGGTCAGTTTTGCCTGGGTCATACATAATTTCTTCATCAATAGGAATTTCACATTTTTTTCCTGTAGTATCCAAGGTTTTAAAAATATAAGTTAGAAAACAGTTTACATTTCTCAAAAAGCACTTATTAGGAGCTCTCTGCGGCATACGCAGACAAAGCGGGACACTGAGGACATACTGTGTTTCAGCACCTCCGTGTGAGGTCGCGTTGACTTTATTCCTCCTTTCTATGTCCTTGTATAGGTGGGATCTTAAAGCAAATTGAATTTTTTTTTTTCTCTACCCATTTAACAAAGGAAAAGATGAGAGAATTTGGGAGAGTAACGTTGCAGGAGCCTACCTCCCTAGAAGGTTCTGGTTCTCTGTCAGGTTGAGGGAATCCAGGTGCCTTCATCCTGGTGCCTCAGAACAGCATTCAGATAAGCTGTTCCATCAGCGGCCCCTTCCCACCCCCACCGGAGTGCCCAGGGCTCCACCTTCCAAGGCGGCGGTGGCAGAAGCACCAGGGTCCTGTCCCAGCCATGAGCAGTTCCGAGCTGCTCGGGCAGCCCCAGGAAGCCGCGTCCGCTGTCTGTGTACCAGACAGGCAAGAAGAACGCCGTTTTGCGTTTGAATTTTGCACGGGGACAGAAGTGCTTTTTGTCCAGAAAGATAACATATATTTACGGTGTTTTAGAACTAAATTTCCTCTTTTGTTCTGAACTTTTTCTTGAATTTAAAAGAATTATTTTTATAGGTGTTAATCTAACTTTTTAAATGGGTTCAAACATCTGAAAATATTTAAAAAGAAACATATTCTTTACATCTCTCCCATCTACTCAGATATTATCTTATTATATAATCACTGCTATTAATTCCTAACTTACCTTCCTAGAGAATTTTAAATATTCCTATGTATTCCCTCCCTTATCAACACAAACAGTAGCATGCTAAACACATTTTTTTTAAAAGATTTATGTATTTATTTGATAGACAGAAGTCACAAGTAGGCAGAGAGGCAGGCAGAGAGAGAGAGGAGAAGGAAGCAGGCTCCCCACTGAGCAGAGAGCCCGATGCGGGGCTCCATCCCAGGACCCTGGGATCATGACCCGAGCCAAGGTGCATAAGGCAGAGGCTTATGCCACTGAGCCACCCAGGTGCCCCTAAACACATTTTTTTTTAGCATATCATGTTTTTTCCTGTATCTTCAACATACTGAGCATCTCCACAGCTACTATTTTATTAACTTATTCTTTTACTTAAAATTTAATTTTGAAAATGAAAACACATGGTAGCTCTTGGAAAAATAGAAAAGAGATGCTTGAAGAGTATAATGTTAAAAGGTATCCCATCCTTACTTGCCCAGTTCTACTCTCATATGTTAACCCACAAACGGGCCACTGCTATTAGTCAGTGTTTTGGGTATTCTTACAGAATTTCTTTGTGTATCTCTACATGCAATTCGTATTTTTTTCTTTTTATGGGAATATTATACATTTGTACCTTGCTTTTCTCAATTTTTAATGTTATATTAATGCATTTTCATGTTTAAATATTTAATATAATATATACAATGTAATAAAATGTGTATATAAGATTTATAAAATTTAAAGTCTGCGTTTGGTTAGAAACAAAACATTATCATAACAATAGCAAATTTATTTTTACATTTTATTAGATAGAACTTTTAAAGACCAGTTGAGGTCGATCAGGACCTCCTAAAGAGGTTAGTAATGTTTTTTATCTGGCATATTCTGGAAATAAACACACAGCTGTACTCATTTTACTTATTTGTCATTTGTTTCAGGGCTGTATCTTGTGGTTTTTATGCCATCCAGGTCTGGCATGTATTTCTGTCATTTTTAGTGACTACCAAAGAGATAAGGTAAGTAATACACCTGATCCCAAGAGTTTTTTATTGTCTTTATTAACAAATGATTAAAGTAGAAAAGCCCTATTTATCCACGTACCAGGTTTTCTGAGTTCTTTGAAACAAGATAATTGAACTGGTGAGTATATAAATTAAAACTTTGAAAGAAAAGCATTCAATTTTAGCTAATTAAAAAATGATGAGAATCATTTTTATTATCTCAGCCTATTTTGTAACACTGTTTTTATAAATTTGTTCATGATCCATCTTTTTTAAGAACAATTGATTAAAATTTTTTACAACACAGTGGTTAAAAACCAGGGTAGATTTGTGAAAAGTCAACCTAGTGGCTGCACAAGACACAGACCAGAGTGCCGTGCACAAGGATGCCGCACCTCATCGTGCAGCTGCTGTCTTCTTAGGTCAGCGGCTCCATCATCTCGTGCTTTGCCAGCCACCGCTCCCAAGCAGTGCAGTGTGGCCTTGAACGCACACAGATGGCTCTTGGGCTTGAGGTATTCACAAAGGGGAAACAGGTAGGAAGGTAGTCTACAGAAAGAAGCAACTTGAGAATTTTTCTTTTTTTTAAGATTTTTTATTTATTTATTTGACAGACAGAGATCACAAGTAGGCAGAGAGGCAGGCAGAGAGAGAGGAAGGGAAGCAGGCTCCCCACTGAGCAGAGAGCCCGATGTGGGGCTCCATCCCAGGACTCTGGGATCATGACCTGAGCTGAAGGCAGAGGCTTTAACCTACTGAGCCACTCAGGCACCCTGCAACTTGAGAGTTTTTGAGAGAGCTTTTAGAATACTCTTCAGGATTCAGGTGGGTCATGCCCTACTCCGCCTACCAGATCAGCCCTGAACCTGGTTTTTCTTCCCACCTTCTGTAGTGTGTGCACCCTGAGGGGAAAATGCTTTAGCAAACTGTGTCTTATTTTGGAGTCTGTAAACTAACTGTTGAATAAATTTTGCCTTTGAACGATGACAGTTCTGAATGTTAGTCGTATTTTCTTACTGAACGTTTCTTTGGTAAAACTTACCCATGTTAAAGACAGAGGCCAGAGCAGGGTATGTGTATATATGCTCTGTATGTAAGTGGGACGGATATAGGTTCATGATAAATTGAATGTAATTTGTCTGTTTCCGCATGCAGTCAAAGCATTCCCTTTCTTTTCTTTCCAGGTTGTAACAATAGGTGTTATCCTTTGCCAGTCCGTTTCCATGGTTATTCTCTACAGACTCTTTCTGTCCCATAGTCTATACTGGGAAGTTTCTTCACTTTCTTCAGTAACACTACCACTGACCATATCATCTGGACACAAAAGTCGGCCTCACTTCTGATACTTGATTTTCTTTAAAGGAAAAGTGAATTGATTTCAGAGTGCAATAAGGATCCAAATACAGTGACTTTTTCTTTTCATACTTTTGGTATGAAAAACTGAACCCAGAAGGCAGAGCATGGTATTTATACAGCTGCATTTAAGCAGTAGCAAACTGAAAAAAGGTAATAAATGAAATGTTTTGAAATATGTTTAATAAACTTTCAAGAAAGTGTGTTGTTCCTAAGGTGACTTATGCAGTTTCTCTGTGGAAATTAAGATGAAAAAGAATTACATGATATTGTGGTAAAAGATTCACCACTTGTGATGCTTCATCATCTTATATCAATAGTTAACTCAGGTTTGATAGTCTTATGCAGAGTAATCAGTTAAATGATTACTTGCTTGTACATATCTAAACTAACTCCCATGACTCCAAATCAGTGTAACACTGGTTAAAAACTGCTTCTTTTTATGCTTTAAGGAAAATGCATTTCATATTGGAGTTTAAAGGAATTAAAAATGAGATTACTTCAGAATGGGAATATAAAATGTATTTATAGCTAAATGAGTAAGTGTTTTCTTTATTTGTGTGTAGGTTCTTCTCTATCTTCTATCACTTTCTGGCTGTAGTTCAGGTTCTGGCTTGATTAGCGAAGGGTTTTTGACATATAATTTATGAAAAATAAAGCTTAGATACATTACTATTGGCTGTTCCTTATAAAGAGTTTTAAAATCTGAGCACTTAGGTGAAGGGACAAGCAGGGTTACATGTTTAAAAAGAAAGAAGAAAAACGTACCTTGTGATATGGTACTAAAATTCTAATCCCGATATAATTCATTTCTCTTACATTGAATCCCCAATCATAATTAAGCCGTATACACAGATTAAATTAACAGAAGCATTTCACATAAATGTTGGTTTCAGTCATCAACTACCCATGAATTCCTGCCCAAGGATACTTAATCAGGATTAAATTTTCTATGAATAATTGAAAAACAAAATACTCACTGGATTTGTTCTAATCCGTGTTGGCACTGGATTCTAAGTAGTTGCCATCTTGAATCCTTTGTAATAAAGCCATATTTTTGTGTGTATGTGATGCCCCAGTATTGAGTATGCTAGCGACAAAATACTCTATCAAGTGCCTGTTTAAAGAATTGCTAAACGGTTGTCAATACGCGCTGTATAGAGTGAGTATTCCCGTTGGTGGTCACTGCCTGGAAACTACTCTGCATGTCGTGCTGTTCAGGCCTTTTCATTTCTACATCTGGCTTTTTTTTTATATATATATATTTTTTATCTACTTCCAAAGGTATTACATTTTTAAGCAAGGAATGGTGCACTGACCTGGTAATTAAAGTCTTTAATGAAATAGTTAAAATAACACAGTATAACTTGTAAGTACTTATGGCTTCGTCTTTGTTCTTACCTTACACCTAGTCTCCTGTGGAAATGAACAGTATTCTATCTCATTTTAAAGGCAAAATATATATGTTCATGAGTAGCAAACTGACAGAGTGACAGAGGTCTGCCTGCTCATGAAGTCATCCTTCTAACGGGTCTTTGTAAATTATTTAATAAAGGAGGGCTACAGGTTATCTCTAAGAAGTGTGAGGTATATTTTAGGTTTACATGATCTGCTGTGATCCTGACCTTTCCTTTTCCCACATCTCACTCATAACCCCAGGTACTGCCTGTGAGTTAAACGGAACAAAGATGGGGAAACCTTTTCATAAATTTTGTGAACTTGGCACCCGTAGAAATAGGGAACAATTTTTCTGTTACCTTACACAAAGAACATAGAAACTGTAATCCAAATACAGGAGATGTGTTGTTGGTCTTGCCTATATGAAACTTATGAGGTCTTTTTTTTTTTACTTTATTATTTTTTAATTTATGGTTGAATTTGTTGATAATTTATTTTGTTATTCAAGAACCATTGTTAAATGAAGGAAAACGATTGTTAATAATGAACATATAATGTAGAAAACATTGTTAATAAATTTAGTAATCAGAGCTGAAAATTTATAGTCCGTAAGTCGTGGCACAGCGTGCGCTCTTCTCTTGCTGAACATTTATTTACATGGAGCTCTGTCGGCACAGAGTGTGAGGGATAAGGACATACTGCAAACTCTCATTAAAGATCGAAACTTTCCTACTTTTTGTTCTGTCAGATCATGCTTTTTTAAAATATGTTTTTATATTTTTCTTAAAGAAGATGAATGCTTATGTCCAGAGCTCTTTTTCTTTCCTTTTTTTCAGATGCATTTTGTTTTTTCTCTTAGGAAGGTGTAGAAAATATTTGCCTTTATTGACACATGTAATAATATTAGCTCCTACTTAACTGAAAGTCTACTGTGCGTCGAGCACTTCCTCTTGTCGCTGAGCCCTGCTGTGCTAGCAGAGCTCCCCTTTACCTGAGTATAAGAAAAAATGATTTCTCTAAAGCACCAGACCTCTCTTTCACTTTTCTACTTTTTACCCTCATGACTTAATGAGCACCTATTAGGTGTGCATGTTTTTAGTGAAAATGCATGGCCATCTGTAGTTAATTTTAGCTGTTGACTTTAAGTAATTGTACTAAAGTCAGAAATGAGCTTGCATATCTATCTGTAAGTATGGACCTCAGCACATTTCAATATTTGAATCTTGGCTTTCAGCTAGAAGGAGAGAGAATCTAGACAGAAGAGTTTGTTTTAGGAAGGTTTTCTGTGGTCTGAACTCGTAAGCCAAGTCTGTTGAAACAACAAGATATGTAAGTGTAAGGCCAACTGGAATGTAGAGACTGGAACATATACAGTAATATGAACGGTGGCCCTTCTGCCTGTTTCCCTTAGGAGACTCTGCCTAGTCTCTGGAATTATTTGAATAACATTCTCTTTGAATAACTTCACTGGTATCAAATCTTTGAGGTTTTCTGTTTGGTTTTGAGAAGTAATGCAGTAACTAATCAATCTGACACTAGATCTAAGAGGTAATACTGGTTTTTGGACCAACATGAATTTGAGAATTGAGACAAATAACAAGATCGGTTTTCCTGTGAAATCTGAAAACTACTGTGGAAGCACAGTAGCCTGAACTCCTTGCAGAAGTTCTCGAAGGAATATTCCTGCTTCCACCCTTGGGCAGCTTTTTCTGCACAACCCCCATGGCATCGTGCCTGTTGTCCTCTGGGAGTGTTGTTCGCATAGGACGCCAGGAGATGGAGGAGTGGCCCTGCCCACCAAAGTCCCTTCTCTGCGAAGGGAAGGGAAGTTAATTGGATAATGGCATTCTCTATGCTAGTCTTATGCCTCTTTTTAAGTTTGAAATTATTTTAAAATAAAGTTTTTAAAAAATACAAAGATCAAACTGACTTGTTAAAAAACTCTCCATTTGCTTTCCATTGCACTTAGAAAAAAGTCATCCCTGCTCGTTTCTGTGTTCTCCAAGGCCCCAGGTGATCTGTTCCCTACCCCTATCTCTGATCTCATTTCATACCACTCTCCCTCTCACCATACTCCAGCCTCATCATTAAAAAATACCTCATTTATATCACTGCCCCAGGGCTTTGCAGTAGCTGTTTCTTCTGCCTGAAATACTTTCTTCCAAATCTTGGCGTGGTTGTGCGACTGAATCCTCCTCACTGCGGGTTTTCAGCTCAAATTCCTTTCCGAGACCTCTGACCATCTGCAGTGGCTTTACCTAGTGCCACTGTGGCTAAGCTGGAGATACGTTCCTCTTAATTCTCCCTGCATAATTCTAGGATAGTGTGGTCACAAGAGATGCGCGGTATGACCTTTAGAAAGCAGAAGTTCAGTAGCCGGATCCAGATTCTTTTTATAATCGAAAGGTCCAAGCAGACCATGCATTGTTGCCGCTCACCCACATCATTGCTTATCAGCGGGCTTATCTTTTTGGTCTGTGGGCCAACAACCGGGCACACAGGAACGGCAGCTCCTACTGGATCACCTCCTTTATTTTCTCCTCAGCCAGGTGTGACTGAGGGTGCCAGGTTGCGCCGCACAGCCCCCTCATTGAGTTGGAGGCTTGGCGGCAGTGAGACACTGGCATGAGTTCCCGCGGGTTCTGCTCCTCCTGGCAGGTCCCAGTATGTTTTCGCTTCCCCCACCTCACACCCACCTGCCTGACACAAAAGAACAGCCTCCTATAGTCCCTTATTTTATATACTATTTTATATATTAAAATGGCGTGTGCACGTGTGTGTGTGTGTGATACTCTAGTGTTCTCTGATGAGGTGCTGACTGATAGGTATCCTGTCTGTGCTGCTGCCCTGTCCTAACTGCTCTGTCACATTTCCCCCTGTCTTGTAACACTACTTACCACTTGATCTCTGCCTGCTGCCTGTCTGTCCAGTTAGAGTGTAAATTCTGAGGGACTTTGGCCATTGTCTCTGTTGTTCATTGCTTTTCCCTAGAACCTTAAGTGTTCCCTGGTGCACACTAGATGCTCAAAAATATCTTTTGAATTAATGAATAAAAGCAATTTTGAAAAAGTTTCAGGTATGTACTTAACAATATAGCATTAATTAAATCATAGGACCTCCCATAATGACTTAAAATAATTCCTTGTCTGTTTTTACTCAGTTACATGGAACCAAGAATGTGTAAAAATCTTGAGTAGTCAAGTAGTTGTTATGAAGTTTGATTTCTAAAACTTACCGATTATGAGAGGCTTCCTCAAGCTGTCAAAAAGGAGGTTTTCCTCTATACAGTATTAGCATCGTGTGCCTTGTTTCTTAGCTCATAACAACTAAAACAACCATTTGAAAGAAGTTTGAGTCAACCAGAGGAAGAAGGTTGATGGTAGTGAGAAGTAGCTGGGAGAAGTCAAAAAAATTAAAAACGACACTAACTCATATCGGAGCCTGGGATCATTTAGTGTGGATGAAAACAACCCTGTGTGCTGAGTAGACTCTTAGAGCTTTATTGTTCAATATAACTTATGACAGTGGCTCTTAGTAGTCAAAGATTAAGTTATACATTATGTTCAGTATCCTCAGAGAAATGTGCAAGTACATTGTAGTGTTTTATTCTTAAACAGGTAATGTAAAAATCAGAAGGTCGAAAAGGGTAAAAAAATTTTCTTTCAACCATTCATTTCCCTTCCTTGCATCCAGCCTCTGCTATCAGTTTCTTATTTCTTCTGGATGGCCTGCGGTATATGAAACACAGATTATAGTATATCATATACGATGTTATACACATTCAGTTTATTCTGTTTCCCTGTCTACCGAATTGCCCCATTTTTTTCTTTGGTTGCACAGAACCCCATCAAATGGGTATATTTTAATTTTTTTAAATCAGTTCTCTGTCACTGGACAATGTTGGTTTCCACTCTTTGGTTATTACAGGTAGCTTCTAAATACCTGGAATAAAATAAAATGAATAAAAATTTGCCTGGCCTTCTTCCCCTCTTCCTAGCACTACAACCCACTCCTCTTCCCAGGATGTATGTTCTCTAAGTTTCCTGAGTTTAAGAAGAGTTATGTTATTCATGGTGGAACCTGGAAGCTTATGCTAATGAGATGACTCTGGATGACGACTGACCACACCAGAAAGAGCAACCATGTGATTAGGAGTTGGGGCTTTGAGTCACAGTGATAGTGGCCTAACCTCTGGGGAGAGAAGAGGGACTCAAAGAGATTAAGTTCAATCTTGTGGCCAGTGATTCAGTTGGTCTTTTATATTTTAAAGTTTTGATGTACCTGGAATTCCTTTTACTATAAAAATATGAACTAGGGTTCCAACTTATTTTTTTTCAGATAGTTGCCCACCTTTACAGTGTCACAGATTGTGTATTCTACTTTTCCTTATTGATTTGTTGCTAGTTTATTTCTGGACTTAAGGCTGTTCCAGTGAACTGTCTGATTCATGATCTAGAACCACACCGTTTCAGTTAATGTCGCTTTAAAATATGCCATACTGTCTGGTGGAGAAAGTTAACTCTTAGTATTCTTGCTCTTCCTCTTTTATAATTTTTATGATTATACCTACCAGGATTTTATATGAACTTTAGAATTAACTTTTCTGATTTTCAAAAGAAAAGTCTTGTTTACTATTTTTAGTTTGATGAATTAAATTTCTATATCAGTTTAGGGAGATTTGACTTCCTTAACATGTTAGATACTAAGTCCATAGATGGTTGCTCATCTTTTTGGCTCCTTAGCAGGGCATTTCATTAACTGTGAACCTGTGGTTGCTGTCAGTGATCGAAGAAACTGGTATGACATACCTTTCTATTTCTTTAATGTGAACATGTGTTTGTCAGTCACTTTTTAAGGACTTCTTTATATAGACTTTGTACATTTCATGATATCCCCTGGATATTTTATTTTTTTTTTTAAGATTTTATTTATTTATTTGACAGAGATCACAAGTAGGCAGAGAGGTAGGCAGAGAGAGAGGAAGAGAAGCAGACTCCCCACGAAGCAGAGAACCCGATGTGGGGCTCGATCCCAGGACTCTGGGATCATGACCTGAGTGGAAGGAAGAGGCTTTAACCCACTGAGCCACCCAGACACCCCTCCTCTGGATATTTTAGTGTTTTCTTTCATTCTGTCTTGCAAATGGCTGTTATTTTACATGTGAGGCCTGTTGATTTCTGTATTTTAATTTTGCTCCCAATCTTAACTGAATTCTCCTAACAGTTGTAATAATTTCCTAGCTGGTTCTCATATATATATAGTGATCATATTTATCCTCTTTCTCTTTTTTACCTCTCATTTTTACCCTCTTATTCCTAGTATCTTCAAAACCATGTTAATTAGTTTTGGTAACACGGCAGTAAGAATTCTACATTCCTCACTGATGTGATTCCAAGTAGACTTGGGAAAAAAAAATATGTATATATATATATATATATATATATATATAGTGATCCCTAGAGCAACAGCTACACATACACACACACACACACACACACACACACACACACCAATCTTTTGTCAAATTCCAATATGAAAATTAAAATGGAATGCTAAAAAAAATGTTCAAATGACCCAGAAGAAGAGAGGACATGGGAAACAGAGGAATTAAAACAAAAATAAGCAGAAAATAATAATAAAATGATAGACACAAATCTAAATATTAATAATCACACTAAATGTAAGTGTTCTAAATTTATCAAAAGACAGAGATTATCAGCATAGATATTTTAATATCCCAATTGCATGCTATCTACAAGAAACTCACTTAAATGTAAATACTGTGTTAAAGTAAAATGACAGGAAAGATACACCCATGCAAATAATAATCAAGTGAAAGCTAGAATGATTATGTGAATATCAAAGTACACTTCAGAGTAATGAAAATTACCAGGGATAAACAAAGGATGGAAAGATTAAAAAGTTAATTCACTAAGAAGACCTCACAATCTTCATTGTATACATCAAACAGCAGATCTTCAAAACACATACAGCAAAAACTGACAAAACTGAAAGGAGAAATAGACAAACCATAATTGTAGTTGGAGACTTAAATACTCATTTCTCAATCATCAATAGAACTAGTAGAAAATCAGCTAGAGTATAGAACTGAAAAAGACTATCAATGTGATCTACTTGACATTTATAGAGCACTCAACCCAACAGCAGCAGAATATAGTCTTTTCAGGTACACATGGACGACTCATCAAGATAGACCATAACCTGGGTCATAAATCATAACAAATCTAAAAAACCTGAAATTATGCCAATATGCTCTCTGGTCATAATCCATAACAAAAAGATAGCTGGAAAGTCTACAAATAGTTAAAAAAAAAAAAAAACAATACTTTTAAATTAACTGTGGCTTACTAAATATATTTTGGACTGAGGAAATGTAAAAATGTCATATCAAAATGTATGGAATGAAGAATATTTTTTAGCATTAAATGCTTATAAAGAGGGGCATCTTGCTGTCTCAGTCAGTAGAACATACAGCTCTTAATCTCAGAGTTGTAAGTGCATGCCCAACGTTGGGTGTAGAGATTACTTAAAAATAAAATCTTTGGGGTACCTGGGTGGTTCAGTCGGTTAAGCATCTGATTTTGGCTCAGGTCATGATCTCAGGGTCCTGGTGTTGAGCCCTGCATCAGGATCTCCATTTAGTAGGTAGTCTGTTTGTCCCTCTCCCTCTGCCCTTCCTCTCACTTGTGCTCTCTCTCTCAAATAAATAAAACCTTTAGAAAATAAAAAATAAAAAAAAATTAAAAAGCAACCAAAAATGCTTATGGAGAAAAAAAAGTCTTGAATCAATAATCCAAGCTTTTTTTTTTTTTTTTTAAATTTCTTTTCAGTGTACCAGAATTCATTGTTTATGTATCACACCCAGTGTTCCATGCAAAACGTGCCCTCCATAATACCCACTACCGGGCTCCCCCAACCTCCCATCCCCCGCCCCTGAAAAACCCTCAGATTGTTTTTCAGAGTCCATAGTCTCTCACGGTTCATCTCCCCCTCCAGTTTCCTCCAACTCCCTTCTCCTCTCCATCCCCCTATGTCCTCCGTGTCAATAATCTAAGCTTTTAACTTAAAAAGGAAATGAAAAATAAGCCTAAAGAAGTAGGGGGAAGAAAATAATAATTAGAGTAATTGTCAATGAACTTGATCACAGAAATCATGGAGAAAATCAACGACTGGTTCTTGGAAAAGATCAATAAAATTAATAAACCTCTAGCAAAGCTGACAAAGGAAAAAAAAGGTAACATGAATTACTAATATAAGTCATGAGAGAGGAGGTCTCAGACTCAGCAGACATTAACAGGACAATAAGGAAATACTGCAAAAAAAAAAAATCCTCTATGTAAATATGACAATTTAGATTGAATACCAATTCTCTGGAATGTGTATGTAAAGAACTATGTACAGTCCAATATTTTACTTTACTTACAAGCTAATTGGTTAACCTGTTACTGCTTCATAAAGGCTGCAGAGCACAGGAGACTCCTAGGTCAGAGATGAAGAACTTCATTACTCCTCGTATAGCAAATATCGTGAGCTTCCTATTGGTTGGCATGAGGTACACGTAACTCCTAAATCCATCAGGCCAATGGGTATATTCTGCAGTGGGATTAGATAGATGTTACATGTGCAGTGAGATTCAGATAGCCCCCAAGGAACACCACAGTTGGGAAATTTATCTCTTTTATAACTGACACTGTGGGGATGCCTGGATTCAGTGGGCTGAATGTCTGACTCTTGATTTCAGCTCAGGTCATGATCTCAGGGTCATGAGATCAAGCCTCACATTAGGCTCAGATTCTCTCTCTCCCTGCCTCTTGCCCTGCCCCACTCTCTCTAAAAAACAAACCAAACAAACAAAACCCTGGCACTGTGATGAGAGGAAAATGTCCCCTAATCCTGCTCTCTGCAGACATAGCCCTGAGAAAGGGCCCAGAGAAGGAGTGTTAGAGCTTTGCATTATTAGAGCAGAGGTTAGAGCTTTGCATTATTAGCATACCAGCAAGGCCACGCAGGGATGCCTGAGACCCAAGCATACTACTACAAACACCAAAGTAGCAAAACTCACTCAAGATGAACTAAATGTCCAAAATAGTCCTGTAACAACTAAGGAATTAAAACCTTTGAAAACAGAAATCTCCAGGCCCAGATGGTTTCACTGGTGAATTCTCTGAAACATTTAAAAAAGAAATAGCACCAATTCTACACAATCTCTTCCAAAAAGTATAAGCTGAGGGAGAGAAAAAGTAGAGGTGGTTCAGTGGAAAAGTGAATGCCTTTTCAACAAACAGTGTTGGAACTGTTGGACATCCATATGCAAAATAAATGAACCTCAACTGCAACCTCCCATCTTATACAAAAATTCACTCAGAATTAATCAAAGTTTAAATGTAAAGCATAACACTATAAAACTTAAAGAATATATAGGATGAAGTCTTTATAACTTAAGGTTAGGCAAAGAGTTCTTAGACAGCAAGAGCCCAGACCCCAAGAGAAAATATTGATAAATTCAACTTCATTAGAATTTAAAACTTAGGCTCACAAAAGACACTGTTAAGAGGATGAACAGGCAAACTACAGTCTGGGAGAAAATATTTGGAAAAAATATTTGGAAATCACATATCCAATAAAGGACTTTACATAAAGAATGTATAGAGAATTCTTAAAATCCTACAATGAGAAGATAACCCAGTTTAAAAAAAAAAATAGACCAAAGTCTTCACCAGGCACTCATCAAAGAGAATACACAGATAACGAATTAGCACTGAAGAGGTGTTCAATGTAATTAGTCATTAGGAAACTGTAAATTAGAATCCCAGTGAGATGGCCACTGTGTACCTGTTAGAATGACCAAAATAAAAATACCAAAAAAACCAAGTCCCACCAAGGATGTGGAGGAACTAGAACTCTCCTACATTGCTGGTAGGAATGCAAAATGGCATAGCCACTTTGGAAAACAGTTTTGCAGTTGCTTATAAAGTTAAATAAATTAATATAGGACCCAGCAGTCCCACTTCTGGGTATTAATCCTAGAAAAGTGAAACATTATATACCCACAAAAATCTGTATGCAAATGTTTATGGCAGCTCTAGTCACAATCATAAAAAACTGGAAACCCAAATGTTCTGAATTGACAAAGTATAATATATTCATACAAAGGAATACTATCAGTATCAGTAGTAAAGAAAACAAAAACAAAACCAAAAAAAACAAGCTAAAAAAAAAAAAAAAAAACAAGCTATTGGTTTACACAACTTGAATGAATAAACAAAGACATGCTGAGTAAAAACACCAGTCTTGGGGCCCCTGGATGGCTCGGTTGGTTAAGTATCTGACTCTTGGTTTCAGCTCAGGTCATGACCTCATGGATTGTGAAATCAATCCCCACATCAGGCTCCACGCTCAGTGGGGAGTCTGCTTGAGATTCTCTCTCTCGCCCTCTCCATCTGCCTCTCCCCCCAATAAATAAATATATAAATCTTTTTTTAAGCCTTAAAAGGCCATATATTGTATGATTCCATTTAGATGGCATTTTCAAATAAAACTGGTGATGGAAAAGATCAGTAGTTGCCAAGAATTACAGGTGGGAGGAAGGTAAGACAACAAAGTGGTAACAGCAAGGAGTTCTTGAGGGGTAATGGGAATTTTCCCTGTATTGACTGTGGTTTGGTTTCATTGAATCTACCCATGGATTAACACTCAAAGAACTACACATCAAAAAAGTCCATTTTGCTGTGTCATAATTTAAAGAATAAAATAAAATTTTAAAAATGGATGTTGGATGTGCTATCTAATCCTTTCTGCATCCAAAAATATGATAGTACAATTTTTCTTTTGTTCTATTAATATGGTGAGTAGTATTAGCAAATTTTCCTCATCTAGAATCAACATTTAATATATTTTGGGAAGTTTTACCACCCCAGTATGATAAGATTTTTAAAAACCTGCAATCTTGGGGTACCTGGGTGGTTCAGGTGGTGAGGCCTCTCCCTTCAGTTCAGGTCATGATCCCAGGGTCCTGGGCTCAAGCTCCACATCAGGCTCCCAGCTTGGCAAGGAATCTAGTTCTCCCTCTCCCTCTGCCTCTCCCCCTGCTTATGTGCGCTCTCTCTCTCTGTCAAATAAATAAAATCTTTTAAAAAATAAAAATTAAAAAATGAAAATCTGGGATCTCTAAAAGGGTAGAAACTGGGCCGTTTGGAGAATGAAAATATTCAGATCTCTCATTTCTTTAGGCTGTTCTGGAAAAATAAGACTCGTGTTTGTTCTGAAAAGTACATTTAAAGTCAGTTGTATTATTTAGAATATTTGCTTTATGCATCACTTATATTTCAGGTTTATTGCCAGTAGGTATTTGAGAGTATAGCTTGTGCTGAATTCTTTGATATTTAGGAGGTATTATGACCTACTGGAAAGAGTGGAAACTTTTTGGCACAATAGACTGATTTCAAATCCCGACTCTGCCATGTTTCAATGATTTTCTCACACGTAATCTGGTTTTGGAGCAAATAGTGCTTCTTTTAGCACAGAGAAGGGGTCCTCCAGAATAGAGTAAGGAATGGCCCGATGTGAGGGATGGGTTTTAATATTACTAACTCATGGGATTGTTGTAAAGATCATGTATGTGCTCATTCCTACTCAGTACAATGTCTTTATTTACAGACCTGAAGGTTGTGCGCAAAACTTTCAGTGAACTTGAGGTTCTTCCTAATCTATTCATTCACGGAGATAATATTTAAATGTCCATGAGATGAAAGTGTTTGCTTTAAATAATCATACATATGTGGTTAGAACAGAAAGTAGGCGTGACTGGAAAACGTTCAAGATTCTATCTAATTTACACACGACTACATTCCAACTTACACCCACACAAAATAAACTTTTAAATCTCTTGCCTAGCCTATGAGCTTTATAGATCTTTCAGAAGATAAGTTTTTAAGACTTACCCAGAAGTTAGAGTGTCTGTAAAAGGTTTATGGGGCGGGAGGGAGGTGAATTTTTTAAGTGAAAAGTGGTTTTTCCTCAGATCACCAATTGCTAGGACTGAAGTTCCTCATGAAATCAGTAAATATTCTTTATTTCCTTCTGCAAAGACATCAGGTTTTGTAGAAGCAAGTGATACTCAGTAGTTGTTAATGTTTAATAATTCCAAACTAACAATACTTTTTAAAACCCTGGAGAGTCTTCCTTGGATTGTTCCTCAATGTGTATAAAATGGTTCATAAACTTAACCAGAGAGCTCGAAGAGCAAGCTCCCTGACATATTGAGATTTTAAACACAAGAGTAAAAATCGCAAATTAGGGCTCCTATATGGATTTCAACATTCTAGATCTCTCGCCTCCTTAAATACCCAAATTCCCTTACAGATAACAACCCCCACCGCCCGGTATTCAGCTTCTGGGTCCCCATGGTCCACCTGTGGTCAGCCCTCACTCTCTCCAGCAAGACCCCCTCACCGCGCCCAGAGGATCCCTGTTTGCTCTGAGCCAGATGTTTCCCCCCAAGGCTCTGCTCTAAGTCGGTAAGGCAATATTTCCTGCCCTTTGTCTTCGTCTTATCTTTCATACTTCTGCTCTTTATCATAATGTTTGGTGTTTCTGGGGCTTGATGATACACCGCTGTCAGCGTGAGCTTGTGCTCTGAGTTTCAGCAGCTGTGACATGTCTAAACCGCATTATCTTGAAAGCGTTGGCACTGCGAGAAACAGAAGGAGCCAAATTCATAAAACAAAACATCTCGAAGGGTTCCTATGGCGACATCCTGCAACCAGGAAGTACCCATTGGGTTGAGTTGGCCTGTTCAGCCGGTGAGAGTCCCCGCCGCGCTCCCGCATCATTTGCGTGCACAGCGGCTCATCCCGGCTGGGGGAGACGCGCGCATCTGCAGATTGCAATCACAGCACCAAAGGTGTGCCTTTTTGCCTATAAAACCCATTCTTAAACGGGTTATTGTGTTTGAAGTGATTTATTACAATCTTTAGAGATAAAATATGAATACTGTACAAGGGGTGTGGAAACCAACGTACAAAATGGAATGTTTGATGGAGAGGAGTAATCGGAAAATAATGAGTATGCATTCTAATAAGGGGCAAGTCACGCCGGAAGATTGAAAAGACTTCCTTTTATTGCAAGTTGAACCTGGGCAGAGTTGGACTCAGGCAGTAATAAAGTGGTGCTATGTTCCTTTGCATCTGATTTTATGAGACCTTTATGTGTCAGTGTGACTTTCCTCTTTATGTATTCATATTTTAGTTTTAATATATTTGCTGAGAGTTTGATTTTTTTTTAATGAGGTAAAGCTTCAGGGGATGAATGTAAGTGCTACTGTATAACCCGAGTTATGAGCGGCAGGGAAAGAGTCTGGAAGAGAGAAATACATTCTGAAGTGAAGATCACCTTGTTTGTCATTTAAGAAGGAAATGCTTTTTTATCCCCAGATATGTAGTGACTTTTTTTTCTGGGTGATTTACCTATACCTAACCTTTTCTGTTCTTCATCTTTTCGTTTGTATTTCCTAAGAGCCTCACCTGTACTTTACATTGGAAATATTTTTCTTACTTTGCAGTTTGCTCTTTGGTTTTGTTTGTGATATTTTTTGGCATTCAGAAATTTAAAGGTTTTTATGTAGTTGAATATATTAATTTTTTTTTTATGTTTCTGCCTTTGGTGTTCTTTAGTACCCTAAAATTACATGTACACTTATATTTTTATTAACTAATGCCACGGGTTTTTTTTAATAATCATTTCTTAATCTATTTGAAATTTATCTTAATGTAAAGCAATAGTTCTCATCCATTCTATGCATGAGGCACCCAATCTATGCCTTAGAATTATACGAGAAAAAGAAAAAAAAAAAAAACAGAACAAAACAAAATGAAAACACAAATCGTGCCTAGATCTCAGTCCAGAAAAACTCATTTAGAATCTCCGAGGGTAGAGTCTAACCATTGCATTGTTTTAGAATTTCTGCAAATGATTTGTGATGTTCAACCAGAGTCAAGAATCAATATGCAGAGTCAGGTGTGGATCCAATGTTTTGTTTTTCCAAATTGTCCCGATCCACCTCTCAAAGATGCTTTTGAAAAGTATTGACTGATATGAAAGTGGTGATGATAAAGTAAGCATAAGTGAAAAAATATTGATACAAACTTCGTATGTATGCACATATGACAGTACTCTCTAATTCTGATTTTACACTAATGTCTATAGTACTACGTAAAAGACTAAAAAATATATTGAAATTTTAATGGTGATTATTTCAATGTGGCGAGATTTAAATTTTCTTATTTATCTTTTTCTGCATTTTCCAAATTCTCTATAAGCAACATGTATTACCCTTTATAATAAAAAGAATGGTTGCAAAAGAACTTTAACTTTTTTGAAAGATTAATTTGTAGTCATTATTTCTTAGTGCATAGATGAGTATGAGAAATATTTTAACTGTGACAAAATCATAAAACTATAGTTTGCTAAGGTATGTTGTTAGATGAGGATATAGGCATGGTATACATAAGATTTGCTAAGTTTATATTTTTATAAATAAATAGATATTTATCCATTTTTATACCTATATTGATTTGATTTATAACTGATTTGAGTTTATTAAATTTTTTATTTCACTTTTCTCTGAGAATGAAATATAATTTGGGAGAAGATTGGTAAAAAGAATCTAAATATTTCAGTTTTGGATCTCTTTGGTCAATGAGAGACTCATAACAGTATGGTTTTATCTTAGCTTGTGTTAGCACATTTGCTCACTTTGCATGGGGAGATCAATTTAATAATAAAATCCTACATTTATATCAGATTCCTAAAGACATTAGGAACTAAGAACTTTAGACAATGGTCGGTCCATTCTCCTGTTTACAACTGAAAAGACTCTGAAGATAATTTCATCAGAGCCTTACAAAAATCCCTGTATTAAGTTGGAAGGATTTTACTGTATTTAACTCAATCTAAGATTCCATTGCTTTTAAAACTCACCATTAATTTTGCTCAGAAAAAAAAAGTGTTGCTAATCAAATTATGATACAGTGTTTTCCAAACACATGGACTATAGATGCATCCAATTTCAAGATCTTAAAATTTGAAAAACAGATATATCTCAGAATCAATGAAACACAGCCATTATTCTTTCAAGTGAGAATACAGGAAGATGAGGAAACTTTCTTGTCCAATCCATCCAGAATTTGAACTTCAATATCCAGATTGTTCTACACACTGCAGTTAAGTTGCAGATGTTATAACTGAGATTAGTGAAGAAAGGTTTCATATGATAATTTAGTAGGAGACTTCTTTAGTCCACATGATGATAAATATATTATCATGGAGGTGGGGGGACGAACCTGAGACTTTTCAGAGACCAGGTCTTCCTACTAGTCTGAGTAACATTCAAATGACCTGTTTGCAGACATTTGTTTTTGCCGTATTAAACATAATGCCTTATAGCCAGCAAGAGCTCTTCTGCCAAAGCATTGAGATTGGTTAAATGACTCTGGTGCCTACTTTGCCATAGCTTCGGCACCTTTCCCACGTCTAAATTGGAGTGAGGGTATGTGAGATATTTTATCCTAAATATTTGACTTGTCAGAGATGAGCACAGTAGCAATCATATAGCTTAGCTAAATCTTAAAATTGTAGATTTGAAAAGGAGTCTCAGAGATTCTCTTAAAACAACCTCCTCGTTTTATGGTGAAGGAACCTGGAGAGCCTCCCAGGGTAAATAATTTGCTGAAGATCTCATGGTCACATAGAGGCAGAGCCCAGATAGAAGCCAGGCCCGGTCCCATTCTAGTATGCCCTCCCCGCTGTTTCATACTCCTAGCATTCAGGGAAGTGATGAAGATTAGGGTTATTAAGTAATTTTGAGAGCCTGAATTTATAAACTGGGCGGTTATTTTGGCGTATATGTTTTTAAGTGTTTGCTTCACCTACTTTGGGAAAAATCTGGAAAAAGAAGCTAGCATTGACAACTTATTCATCCCTTGGAGTCCAAGTGTATTACTACCAAGGGCACATTATTTAATGAAATCCTCTCTACCACCTTGAGAGGAAATGAGTTCAAATAGATTCAGGAATTTTCCCAATGTTACACAGGTAAGTGACAGATTGTGTCAGACTCGAAAGCTTGTTAGCTATACTATACTCTACTCCTCTTTTGTGATTAAAACAAACTTTGAGTGAGGTACTTTGTACGAGCATCCTGGGCCTCTCGAGTTTGCACAAGATACTTTGACGGACTTGCGAGAATGTCCACAGCCCCTCTGGGAGAGAAGTAGGAGAGGAACCACTTGAGGGGAGGAGTCTGTCCCTGCTACTCTTGTGCTGGGCTTGTGGCGAGGGGAGGGAAAAGCCATTCCATTTTCCCAGGTCACTGTATGTCTGATTTTTATTGGTAGCATTGCCTCTTTCTTATCAACCAGATCATTCTTTATTACATTTTTATTATTTTTATTAAATATTATCCCTTCCTTGAGGTATGTTAAAGAAAATGAGATTCTTTTCTTGCATTTTTTATTACTTTTTAAGTTGTCCACTAATTCATCCCATTATTAACAAGTGTAGTTTTTCAGCATTCTTTACAGCGCTTTGCAAACGTGTAACCTTGTATTCCCTGAAGAGGTTGATCGTAGCCTCAAAAAGAGGTATGTCATTTGTCAGAACAATGAAAGGCTCCCTTCAGCAACACATGTCGGCATCGCCGTGGGACTCTCTCATCACGGCTTCTTTTTGACATATTTTTAAGTAAAATTCTAAAATTTGACTCAGTGTTTGTTCCGTTCACACTATTCCCTGGATGGTTTTAGGTACAAATATCAATGTGGAATATAAGGCTGCTAATCTATTTAAACAGACTTGGCAAGACCCTCAGGATAAAGAGAGATAATATTGGTTATTGTTTTATTGGCTAAAAGAAGCATCATGGAACTGTTCATTTATTAAAATTGACTTTTTTTTTCCAAAGACTGTATTTGTTATATTAAAGGGTATATAATTTCATTTTTTAAAAAGATTTTATTTATTTATTTGACAGAGAGAGAGACAGCGAGAGAGGGAACACAAGCAGGGGGAGTGGGAGAGGGAGAAGCAGGCTCCCTGCTGACTAGGGAGCCCAAGGTGGGGCTCCATTTTAGGACTGAGGGACCAGGCATGACCCGATCGGAAGGCAGATGCCTAACAGCTGAGTCACCCCGGTACCCTTAAACAGTATATAATTTTAAACATGTAGAAAAAATAATCTTGAAAAAGTAGAACAAAATGGAACTCAGATGAGTTGATTTTAGGACTTAATATAAAGCATCTGAGTGACCCAGTCCGTTAAGCTTCTGTCTTAAGCTCAGGTCATGATCCCAGGGTCCTGGGATCAAGTCCCACACCGGGCTCCCTGCTCAACTGGGAGTCTGATTCACCCTTTGCCTGCTGTTCCCCCTGCTCGTGCTCTTAACCTCTCTCTGTCAAATAAATAAAAGCTTTAAAAAAAAAAAGACTTACTACAAAGCTACAGTAATCAAGATGATATGGCTTGCTGCGAACATAGATCAGTGGGACAAAGGATAGGATACATTGACCCACACTTATACAGCCAAGCCCTTTACAACAAAATGCCAAGGCAGTTAAACAAGCAAAGAAAAATCTTTGCAACGAATTCTACTAAAACAACTGCACAGATGTGCAAAAAAACCCCAATAATATAATGAACCCTGACTCCTCTCTTATACCACACCCAAACAATTAATTTGAGGGGAGTAGTATGCCTAAAATATGAAAGCTAAAACTACCAAACTTCCAGAAGAAAACATTGTGACCTTTGAGTAGGCAAAAAATTTTTCTTTTTTTTTTTTAATTTTTATTTATTTATTTGACAGAAAGAGATCACAAGTAGGCAGAGAGAGAGGGAAACAGGCTCCCTGCTGAGCAGAGAGCCCGATGCGGGACTCAATCCCAGGGCCCTGAGATCATGACCTGAGCTGAAGGCAGCAGCTTAACCCACTGAGCCACCCAGGCGCCCCTAGGCAAAAAATTTCTTAAGACACAAAAAACACTAAGCATCAGAGAAAGTTGGTGAAGCAGGCTTCATCAAAATCAAAACTTTTTCTTTTCAAAAGATACTATGAAGAAAATGAATGGCCAGTCGTAGACTGAAACTATTCACCATACATACATCCATCAAAGGAGTTTATCCACAATAAATAAAGGAGCCCTACCAATAAATAAGAAATAACACAACCTAATTTATAAAAGTGGGCAAAAATCTTCAACTGACCCTTTATAATGAAAGCTATATGCATGATGTATAACCACATAGAAAGATGCTCAACAAAATTAGCCATCAGGGAAATACAAATCATAGCCAAACACTACTTCACATCCATTAGAATGGCTGAAATCATTAAGACTGACGAGTTTCTAAGTGGTGAGAATGTAAAGGTCAGACTCACATACATTGCTTTTGGGAATGTAAACTGACACAACCACTTTGAAAATTTATTGTCAGTTCCTTGTACAGTTAAACAAACACTGATCTAGGATAGCAATTCCACTCATAGGTCTTTATCATAAGAGAAAAATCCTATATAACCATAAGATATTTTTACTTGAATAAGAATGTTCATAGCAGCTTTATTCCTAATAGCCAAAAGCTGGGAAAATCCATAAATAGGGGAATGAATATATAAATTACAGTATATTCGTGTTATGGAATATTACTCAGCAATGAAAATGAACAAAGTATTGATATAGACAACAATATAGCTGAATCGCAAAAGTATTATGTTAAGCAGAAGAAGTCATACATTGAGTATCCTCACATTCATATAAAGTTTTAGAATGGGCAAAACTAATCTATGGCTATAGAAACATGAACAGTGAAAACTGATTAGAAGGAGACACAAAAGAACTTTCTGGGCTAGAAATACTCCCATCTTGATTGGGATGTTGTTACATAGATATACACATTTATAAAAGTTCACCAACTTGTACACTTATGATCTACACATTTTACTCTATATAAATTTTACCTAAAGAATATTTTTAAAAGATAGCATTGTATTCATAGCTATGAAGGTAGCTAACAAAGTTGCTTCACATAAGATGGGGGCATAAGTCTGCAGACATAAGGTATAGAAGCAAAATCATATTGGACTGCCATTGAATATGACCAAGCAATGGCATGCATTTTCTTCTACAAGACCTGGATATGTCTAATAGAGGCATTAAATGCAAGAGCTTAGAAATGCAATATTTTGTTCTGCAGAGTCTAGGTGTTAGATTCCATTGGATTTTATTATTTTTAGAGGATGCAGATATATTGAAGAGGGTGGAAGATACATAGTTAAAACAAGGTGAAGTTAGTCCTATGAAGAAGGGTGAAAGGAGTGACAGTTACAAGGGTTCCAGAAAAGGCCAAGGGGGCTCTTAAACACAAATAAACAAGCAAGCAAACCTTGTAAGTAAAAGAGAGATTGTATGGAGAACATAGCTCTTTTGTATTGCACAGATCAGATGACACAATGATATGCAATAATTCAAAACTATAGTAAGAGCAAATTACTTAGTAAGAATTTAGTGATTGAACATTTTCCCCTCCCCCCACCACCAAAAACAAGGCAGGGGAGCCTCAAAGTTCTCTGTTGGTGGGGCCATCTGCAAACACAGAAGGAACTACCAGCACCTGGAGAACCACCACCAGCCCCAACCTTGAACTGGTGAACTCAGGGCATCTAAGAGTTTAGGTTAATGGCCTCAGTTAAGTCAGTACACATCCTAATTCATTCTGGTTTTTATGAACTATGCGAGGAAAGAAGGTGTTATTCTTTGTATTAAGAAATACCCTGATTTTTGGTCTTTGGGGCTCAATTGAAGTGTTGGTTCCTCTGAGAAGCCTCCCCAGCTCTCCCCCTCCCAGGCTTCATGCTCCTATATACGGGGTCTTGCCTTCCTACAACACATTTTGTCTTTCAAGTATCTTCCTCCGCTCTACACTATGAACTTCTTGAGGGCGGGAACTGTATTGCCAGCATATTGCCAAAATATAGTAATAGGCCTAACACATAATAACTACTCAGTAGATGTTTGTTGAATGATGACCACTTAGGTAAAGTTTCTCTGCAATAACTCTGGTCTCCTACTGGCCATGTGCATGTACGGAGGAAAACATGCATGTTATTTTATTTATTTCTGAGAGAAAGAGAGCACATGAGCAGGGAGGGGTAGAGGAGCAGGAGAGAGAATCTCAAGCAGGCTCCATGCTCAGTGTTGAACCCGACGTGGGGCTCAATCCCATAACCCTGAGATCATGACCTGAGCTGAAATCAAGAGTGGACACTTAATCATAGGGACTGAACCACCCGGGTGCCCATCCCATTCATGTTGTGTTTTGTTTTATTTTTTTAATCAGAAATTCCTTTTTTAAAATATATTCTGTTTCAAAATTAAATATGTAGGAAAATCAGAGGAGTTTAAGGGAAGAAAAGTTTTAAATATAATTAAAAAATGAATATTCATACAAAAACAAAGCTCTATGTCCAGCAACCAGATACCACTACTAATACAGTTGTATATATTTTTGTTTGAGAAAGAGTGAGAGCGGGAAGGGGCAGAGGGAGAAGGAAGGAAAATCTCAAGCAGACTCCACACTCAGCACAGAGCCTCACCCAGGGTTTGATCTCACAACCCTGAGATCATGACCTGAGCTGAAATCAAGAGTCCCACACTTAATCAAATGAGTCATCCAGGCACCCATTGTATAAATTCTCAACGATTTTCTCCTCCAGTCAAATATAATCTAAAAATCCCACCACACACAGATGAAATGGGATACTACGATATTCTTATTTCATCATGTTCAGGATATACTAATTTTTAGCATCAGTTAAAGATTTATTTATTTATTTGAGAGAGAGAGAGAAAGAGAGCACGAGAGAGTACAAGCAGAAGGGAGGTGCAGGAGGAGAGGGAGAAGCAGACTCCCAGCTGAGCAGGGAACCTGACACAGGGCTCGATCCCAGGATCCTGGGATCATGGCCTGAGTCAAAGGCAGACTTTTAACTAACTGAGCCCCCCAGACAATGATTTAACATCAGTTAAAAGACCTGAACATTATTCCATTGTGTGAACCTACCACCTCTTATTTAACCAGTTCCTGTTTAAACAATTGGAGTTTCTTCAATTCTTCATTGTTATAAAAATGCTGAGTTAGTCCTTAAAGATTTGTAAAGGGAAGCAGTCCTTTTCAGAGAAGGTAGAATAACAAAAATGCATCTTCACTAAGAGTTCTGCTAGACTGTTCTGTTGGTGCCCTGTCTCCCTGCCTGGGACATGGTAGGCCCTCAGGGACTTTTCCATCACAGAGTAGAAGAGGAAACAATGAGTTTCTGTGATAATGGCCTTTCCCATTTGTGGGTGAAGTTCTGTATTTCTTATCCAGATCTGCCTATTTTAATGCCCAAATTAATTTTCTTCCTTTCTGGTGCATAGCACAAATTTAATAATATGCCTGCTTTTTAGTTTTTAGTTTGTTTTAGTCTTCTTCCTGCTGTGTTTCTGTGATTTGTCTTACATCAGCAATATTAGGTAATGACCTTAACTCATGGTGCCTTTTAAGTGTTTCATGGCGTGTTGCATGATGCCAAATCTAGGTGGAAGTTTCATGAATAAAATTCATGTGACAGTGGGTTCTATACATCTTTTTTGCATTTGTGAATTTTTACTTACTGCCTGCTGGGTGCCAAGTAGTGTGTTAGGGGTGGAGAGATAAAGGAATGTGAAAGGGGGTAGAGACTCTGTCTTCAGGAAGGTTTTACAGGTAAAAGACATGGAGGGCAGCCTGGCTGGCTCTGTTGGATGAGCATGCAATTCTTGATCTCAAGATGAGTTTGAACTCTACACTGGGTGTAGAGATTACTTAAAAAATAAAAGACAATAGAAGAAGGATAGGCATGGAATCCAGTAATAACATGATGTGGAGGTAATAGTAAAGGAGTTATGCCCAAAGTGTGACAGATCCAATAATAGGATGTCATGTTGAGATAATAGTAAAGGCGTTATGCCCAAAGTGTGACGGGAAGACTGTAGAAGAGAGCAAACTACACATCTATGGATGGTGGCCAGGGAGGGTTTCAGTGAAGAAATGAAGGATAAGGTGAAGATATTAGAATCTTGAAGACCAGGGTACGAAGTTTTCCAGGTGGTCATTGAAAGGAAGGACGTTTCAAGAAAGTGAATGGTCTATGCAAAGCACAGAAGTTTGGATGAATATGCGGGGAGAAACACAGTCATTTGGTAAGGCCAGAGAGCACGAAGCCCAAGTTTGAGAGTGCCAGAAGATGAGGCTAACTAGCAAGGTGGGTAGTAGTTGGATCAGAAGGAATTTTGCATGTCAGACTAAGAATACAAGGGTTATCCTAACGTATTTTTGGAGGAGAGTAACTTGATCAGTTTTGTGGTAAGAGAATGCTGGCCTCAGATTCTGAAGCATTGGTTATCGAGGTTTGGCTCTACAGTTGGAGAACCTAGTACAGCAACCTAGGTGAGAAATACTACAAACCTGACAGAAAATAATGAAAAGAGGAATAAAAATATATTTCGGAAGTAAGACTGTGAATAATTATGATCAAAGAACGGGTGAGGATGACACCCAAGATTTCTGCCTTGCCTTGGGAAACTGGGGAGGTAATATATTAGTTTTCTATTGCTGTTTAACAAATTACTGCAAACTTAGTAGCTTTCAACCACACACATTTATTATGTCCGTTTCCATGGGGAGTCCCGGAATGGCTTGGCTGGTCCTCTGCCCAGGTCTCACAAGGCTGTCATCAAGTTGGCAGCCGGCTTTGTTCCCTTCTGGAGCCCAAAGTCTTCTTCCAAACTCTTGGGTTACTGGTAGATTTCAGTCCCTTGCCCTTGTTAAGATTGAGGTCCTGTTCTCTTGCTACCTGTCAGCCAGTGACTGCTCTTAGCTCCTAGAGTCCTTTCATAGTTCCTTGCTATGTGGCCCTCTGACAGGTCCTTTCCCAACATGGTAGCTTACTTCTTCAGAGCCAACAGGAGACGCTCTCTGACTATTAGACCCTCTTATAAAGGGCTCCCCTGATTCTATCAGGCCTGTCCCCAGTTCATTTCCTTTTTGATTAACTCAAAGTCAACCAATTAGGAACTTTACATCCGCAAAATCCCTTTGCCTTTGCCACATAGTGTACCATAGTCATGGGAGTGATCCCATGAATACGATCCCATCATAGTCACAGGCGCTACCCAAACACTGATGGGTGTTGCCATCGGGGGACATCTTAGAATTTTGCCTACGACAGAGGGTTATCATGAATTGAAACAGAAACTCATGAAGAAGGACAATTTTACTGAGATTGAATATTGAGTTGTCTCTTAACACACGAATTTGAAATGCCTGTGTGTCTTCTGGAGGTAGAATACTATATTTAGTGACTTTCTACATGTACCTATGGGCTTTGGCACACTTTTCACCTTAGCACAAGCACTACAAAACTATCTTCTGAATGACTATACTAATCCAATTGAACAAAAGTGGTAATATCATGTATGATAACATCTTAAGATTTCTTGGACTGAATCATTACAGTCATAGTATAAAATTTTCACTTTACACACTTTTACTTACAGTTCTGTGTACACACACACACACTCACATCTTAAAATCATATAAACTTATTTCCCATATTTGCTGCTAAACATGTTGAGATATCCCATGAAATAGATATGCACAAATGACTTATTTTACATATTTCATCAACAGGATACATTTATTTCCCAATATATTCTGTGTTCTCTGGCTTCATGACAGAAACCAAATCGTATTCTTTCTTGTGCTCTGAATTCTCAGAAGAAGCACCCTCATAATGATATGTTATGATGAGTGTGATCTCATGTAGTAAAATGTAGTTTATGCGATACCTACTATTATATAGTTGATGTCCATGAATATTGTATTTTTCATTTAAAATGTGTGGGTTGGCATTTTACAGGAGTCTGTGTTATAGCTGCACAATTGCTCTACAGCAGTTGAAACAGTTGCCAACGAGAGTAGGGACTGCCTGAAGCCTTTCAGGGCACTCTTTAACTAGAGAACATCAAACAAGATGGTGGATGGCTTCATTAGTGCCTGCTTGAATAGCATTTTCTCACTTTGAGATAAAAATGTTCTGAAGAGTTTGTTTAGGTCTGCTAATGAATATTTCATCCCAGATGGAGAAAGCACACAGGGGAATGCCGCCCAAGCAACCCTTCCATAAGCTCACCCACCCTTTGTGTTCCTGTGGTGTGTATACTGGGGAGGATAGGGCTGCGTGTTTGAGAACCCGGACTCTTTTCAACATGGTTTTCTTGTTGTTGTTTGGTTTTGTTGACGGCATGAGAAACGGAATTCTCACTTGTAGCCTAAGGATATGGTACATGTGTAAGAAATTAAATTAGACCAGTATTTATTTATAGACATCTAATTTTAGGAATTTTAAAATCTTCTCCCCCAAAGACGTTAATTAGGTTGAAACTTTACATGGACTATGAAATGTAAAGGTTTGCGAATAAGTATGTTTTGCTGTGTTGTAGGAGGATTTTAATTTATGAGTTTTTAAACAAATCTTTGAAGTGTATCAGCCCTTACATGTTCACAAGATCTGGAGGATCAGGCCCCTCATTTGCATTTTGTATTTTCTTTAGCTCAAAATAGATTTGATTAAAAAACAAAATTTGGCACAAGATTAATCCATAATAGGATTTTATTGCTTCTCTTGAAAAAAAAAAAAAAAAAAACAAGCAATGTTATGCTTTGAGGTGTGATTAGCACATAAGTACAGCAGTTACTTTTCAGATATGTCTCATTTCATTTTATTTTTAATTCAACCATTGAATTCCACATTGGTGGAATGGTGTGTTGAAAGTATAAGTTTAGTTCACCCTCCTTACATCTACCTAAAATACAAAATTTAGTACCATTTGCTTTAGCTGGATTGCAACAGTGAGTTCTCATGCTTACTAGATGCTAGGTCTAATTTATTTTAAATACTAATAGGTTTGCCTAAAAGTGTATCCAGTAGATATTTGAATTATAAGAAATTTAAAATTACAGTTGAAATGCAAATATTAAGTTGCCCAACCCTCTCTCAGGAACATACACTGTAAGGACCAGATTTTGCCCTATTATAAGTCCATATAAAGAAGGATTATAGTAATCAGTATACTTCCTGTAGTGTGTAATCTACTAGTTCTTTTTCTTCTAGTCTTATCTTGGTTAGAAGAGATGAGATATAGAATGATTATTGGCTCTGTTTTCCATAATGACCAGTTTAATTTTTCCCTCATTCTGATTTTGAATTGTTTTCTTTGTTTCCTATAATGTTATGGTCACAGGGTAGCAAGTCTTGAGTACAAGCTGAGAATTAAACAAGGTTCAAGACTGGAAGGAAAACTTGGTCCTTGGATTTATGATCTCTATTAGGCATATACTTCAAAGACAAGTTGTTAAAACATGTTGTAAATATGTAAGACTCATTACCCAAAGATGATGTGTCAGCCATATGTATGTATTAGACATATCTGTGAATTATATACACGCCTCTCTACCCATTCTCTTTTATCTTATTTATATTTGAATAGATATGTGTATATGTGTATACATATGCATATGTGTGTATATATGAATTTATGTCCATACAAACATGTGTACATGCGTATGCATATATATGTATATGTGTATATATTGATATAGGATGAGTATGCAGAGAGCTAGGCATGTGTACAGTTCACATATTTTGAATTTACAACAGTTTTAATCTTACTAGAAAGAACATGGATGGACATTGGACTCTTAGGTTCAAGGATCACTCCAGCTCTATCACTTAATGATGTAACTTTGGACAAGTTATATTATATTCAAATTCTTATACATTTCCGAAGGGAGAAGAGTCATTTAGGAAGGTGTCCTTTGGGCATTTAATCTTGCTACCTTCCCACTAGCCTGCTTGGTAGATTCTCACCATTTCTCCGTCCAAGTAACAGGTACTCTGTGCCATGTAGCTGTGGAGGTCACTGTGCATGTGTGAAAGCCATTCTCAGGCACAGACGCGAGCAACGGGACTGCCAGCTCACATGCAATGCATGTGTTCAACTTCACGAGGTGACCCCAAACTATCTTTTACAGTGGTTCTACCAAATTGTTCTCCATCTAGTGGTTTATAAAGATTTCTCCTGCCTTGTAATCACTCTTCACATTTTTCTATAAAGAAATGGAAGTGGCTTCCTCAATTTTCTGCTAGGAAACCACCTCCTACTGTTCTCCTGACCCACGTGGTTTCCATGGGAGATAGCCTCCTCCTCTCTACCTACCCGCTCCCCAGAGTGTATACAGCCTGGCTCTGATCCATTAACCCAGGCACAAGGCAGGAGGGACAAGTCGTGCCTCAAGTTGGCCTCATGAGACTGGATTTTGCAATTTGGGTGGAAAGCTTGGGGAAAAGCAGCTTTTTTTTTTTTTTTTTCCTCTGACTCCGGGGCTTCTGAGCTACTCAGATGCTTTAGAGGTGCTAAAAGTCATATGAGTGCTTGGATTAGACCTGCCTAAGAGGGAATCCAACCCGGAAATAGAACCAACAGAGGAAGAGATTGATTTCTAGATCTAGCACATGCCAGAATTAAATTCACTTTGCTTCTTTAGTGATATAAGTCAGTGGGTAACAATATCCACCCTCTACCCCTGGGCCTGACTTACATATGATTAATTCGAGAAGTATTTATGACCTACCCATGCTGAGTTTAAAGAAACAACTATGCACGTGCTCCATGAACGGGTGCTTATTTTGATTTTTATTTAAATGATCTTGGTATGGAGACTAATAATCTTTAATAGAGATACTTATAAACAAACTAACATTTTCAAACTTCCTCAGAAGCAATTGGTCCAAGTGTTTTGTTTAGTATGTTTAGAATACGGACCCAGGGCTCTGGGGCGCCTGCGTGGCTCAGTCAGTTGAACGTTCAACTCTTGATTTCAGCTCAGGTCATGACCTCAGGGTCAGGATGGAGCCCTGGTCTGGCTCAGGCTCAGTGAGGAGTCTGCCTGAGATGGTCTCCCTCTTCCTCTGCGGCTCACTGCTCACATGCAGGTGCACACACACACACACACTCTCTCCCTTTCAAATAGATCTTTACTAGGACTCATATTCTGGTACAGAATATAAAGAAGAGACAGTCCCTCCTGTGGAATCATTACATCACCTAAAGGAAAAAGATAACACAACTGTAGGGAAAAAAAAATCCTCAAACTCCTTAACACTGACAGTACACATGGCACCATATATATTCAGAGAGAAGGAGAGAATGAGCAGGTATATGTGCAAGAAGGTTCTGGACCGAGTACATGTCCACACTGGGTGAAACCATAAAGGGGCTGGAGCAGGTACTAATTTGTAGGGCTGGAAGCTTCTACACGCTGGGGGACCCTCCTGAAGAAAACGAGTGCTAAGTCTGTCGTGAGGCCTTAGACATGGCAGAGGCGAGGATGTGCCCGGAGGCCTGAGCCTCGCTAGGTCTTGGTGAACTTGTATGTGTAGGTGTAAAAACCTAAGCTGTGCTTCAAGGACGAGCAAACAGGTTGAATTACCTGTGGGTTAGCGTACAGAGGGAGGCGACAATTATGTTACTAGGTGGTCGATTGAAAAGCCAGTCCTTCAGGGGACCTCACAGGGAAGAAGAGGAAGTTCATGATGTCGTAGGATGGTTGCACAGTTAAATATTCCTTGCTACCGAGGCTGAAAGGAATTAACGAATAAATGAAAAGAGGCACGGGGACTCCACGGGGTACTTTTTAGCAAGAAATGATTCTGTGCACCTGGATGGAGTCTAGAAACTGAAAGGAAGGAAATGAAGCTAGGTCCCGGCATTACTGAGGGAAATAGTCTCGTTATTTGGGAGAAATATCCTACAGGTCTGCAGAACTTCAAGCTGAAATGCATGGAAGTTGGCAATGGATTCATTTTTATCTGTTAATTTTTCCTGATATTTTAAGCTTCTTGTGGGCCAGGGCTTAGGGTTTTAAGATTGTTTTGCACTATTTTATGGAAATGCACATTTAGTAAATACCTAATATTTTTCTTCGCCCATATTCCAGTGCTATGCTCTGAATGTTGTGTCTCCCCAAAATAAAATCAGAATTCAGTCTAGTTCGGTTGAAATCCGAACCCCCAGTGGAACGGTATTAGGAGGTGGGGCCTTTGGGAATTGATTGGGTTGTCGGGGCAGAGCCCTCATGAAGGAGATTAACATTCTTATAAAGAGACACCACAGAGACCCTTTCCCCTCCCACCACGTGAGGACCCAGTGAGAAGTCAGCAGTCGCAAGAGGACCTTCACCAAAACCTGACCATGATCTTGGACTTAGAACCTTGGAACTATGAGCAGTAGGTTTCTGCTGTTGCTGAGGTGCCCAAGTCAGGGATATTTTGTTATAGCAGCCTGAACAAAGATACCCAGTAATGTAAGAAATCTTGAGGGGCATCTGGATAGCTCTGTTTGTTAAGCATTTGCCTTCGACTCAGGTCATGATCTCTGGGTCCTGGGATCGAGCCCTGCCTCAGGCTCTGCTCAGTGGGGAGTCTGCTTCTCCTTCTGCCCCTCACCCTGCCTATTCTCTCTCTCTCCCTCTCTCTCTATCAAATAAATAAATAAAATCTTAAAAAAAAAAAAAAAGAAATCTTGACACTGTCCCCATTAGAGCTATCAAGGGGCAACACTACCTAACCTCTTCCATTATAAATACATGTGCTAGATTCCACGTGTCCATAGTCTGGAAAAGGAGCAGGACGGGGAACATGGCCCAGGGGAATGAGCCAGCATTCAGGTGGATGGGATATCCCCGTCTCAGTGGTCCAAGCTTGAAATACTTAGGTGCCCCCAACTCAGGGTTAGCCGGCCTCCGGCGCCGGAAGGGGCCTAGAAGGAAGTTGAGGAGAAGGTCGGCAGTTTAGGGCAGCTACAAACACTGGAGGAGACAGGATTTCCCACCCTTAGTGTGCGGAGTAGAGGAAAGGCTTGAATACGGGATGGGGACGATGACCCGGCATTTTCTTCGTGGACACTTGAAAAACATATGGGGTTTTTAATCATGTCAAGGTGTAGTTCTCCTAAAGGATTAATACCATCCAGTATGGACCAAACCTTCCTGCAAGAAGGGAACAGACCATTCCCATGATTCACTCCTTTTGCCTTCAAAAACCCAAACCCACTACTGGAGATACTAGAAACCCTGAGCGCGTTGTACCCCCAAGCCATCCACTGATTTCAGTGACGAGGCCCTGAACCCCAGAAAGCCAAGGTTGTTGGTCAGTTCAGAGAGCCCCCTCGAGAGAGGAGGCTACTTTATGGAAGGATGCGGTCCCATCTCTACGCAGGAAACCAGGCCGCCCGTGGGTATCGGCAAGAGGGAATCAGCCGAAGGTCAGCCCAGCTCTAGTCCCGCTTTGGCTTTGGTTTTGGCGTTTTGCAGTTCCTCTGCTAGGAACCTGTCAACAAACCACACAGGCCGTTTTGGAAAGGAGTGTGTTCGTAAATCACAGTAACAGGAAACAGACCACTAGGGGGGATTGTTAAGCCATTTTGTGCAACAAGAATGACTCTTAACTTTTGAAAATGACTGCGGTCTCCTTCTTTCTAAGCGACATTCGTCAACTGGAAGCAGGCGCAGCCCGGCAGAACTGGAATCCAATCTTCCTGAGCAAAGTCGCCACCAAAAGTGATCAAACGCCTGTAAACATCCCTTTCTTGTTTTAATTGCGAAAGGATTAATGCCGGCTTTGAAGAAATCGCTGTCCCCACTACCTGCTTCCAGAAGCGACTGTTCCCACAGCATCTTGGCAGGTGCGGCCCGAAGCTGGGCCCGGCCCCTATCCTCTCGCAGGCTGGGGGCAGATTTGCGGGGCCCGGTGTGTGCTGGGCTCCGAACAGTCCACTTTGTCATCTGAACTCTCTTAAATCCAAAGCCTTACGAGAAAATAGCAAAGAGTAAGTCCCCCGACAATGATCACAGAGGGGCAGGGATCAGAGCGGCCTTGGAGGGGCCAAAGGAAGCATTTTACAGACAAAGGGGCAAGATCTAGATTTGAGAGAGAGAGACAGAGAGAGAAAGGGCAGGTTGGTGGGCGCTAAGGCACACGTGTGGGATGGGTTGAAGGACACGCCAGTATTTTCAGAATTGCTTCTCCAGTGGGTCGGATCTCTTACTTGCCGTGTGTTAATCATCATTTCCAAATCAGTAACTAGAAAGTCGCTCCGGGTAGGTCCAGGGCTTGGTGTCAGTGAGAAGACTCTTGGGTAGGAGTGTTGGTTGGAAGGCAAGCGTGTTTGGGAAAGGCCAGGGAGGGGGCTGGGGTGAGTCCAAAAGGCTCACGATTGTTTCTGTCATTAAACAGCGATATTTAATTTGAGTTTAGTAATCCAGGGCACCATTATTTGTGCCCAAGCAAAAAGGGAAAAAAAAAAAAAAAAAGAAAATTAAATAAGTATAATAAAAGAGCGAGGAGGGGCCAAGCTGCTTTGGGCAAAAAAGAGCAATAAAGGAGTCTTTATAAATGCCGGATGGTGGAATGTGCCCCCCCCCCCAAGCAGAATGTCAAATTCTGTCCCCCATTTTTTCCCTCTTAAAGCATGCTAAAAGGAAAATTCTTCACAGAATCTTAAAGAACTTTTTTGACACAACAGCTGCAAAATCTATTTTCTAAACAAAGATTTATACATATTTATATGAGCTTAATCCAGATTTTTTTTAATAAATCATCCTCAGAACTGCAGAGGTAAACTATATGTAAATACCTCAAGTAATAGGCTTGTAGTGCAAATCACATCATTTTATCTTCAATTTTGCATTCGTTTTTCTGGCTTAAAGGTGCATCAGAGATATGCATTTTAGCATATTCAGAACACGGGGCGTGAAATTAAATGTTTGACAGAGTGAGAAAAATATACAGACTTTGGAGATGCCTTAAAAATAGTAATTTATGCAGATCTAGAGGAGTGAAATCATTTGCAATGGAGTGACCCTCTCTCCAGGAATTTTGTGCTCAGTGTTCTTCCCTAATCTCCCGCTGTATCTTCATTTTTCATTGAACTAGCCAGTTTTCTGCGAAGCCGTCTTGTAGATAAGGGGAGTGCTAAAGAAGAAGAAAGAGGACGCTCGGTGGGTCCGTTTCCATTGCACTTTTACCCAAGGCAATGGGCAGAATTTAACGGATTCCTTCCAACATATGTTTTTGCCAGATAAGTAAACAGTGTGTGTCGGAAATGAAAAAGCATTTGCAATTTAATGACATTACAGCTCTCAGCTAGGCTGGCGTGCTGCGAGGCGAAAAGCAGAAAAAGAGAGGAGAGTAGAAAGAGAAAAAGAACAAAGTTCATCTTCCCTTTTGTGCATTTTTATCAAGGAAAATATTACTTCTTTCCCCCTCTCGTTCTCTTTTTCTTTTTCGTCTTTTGGCTTTTTTGTCTCACTCATTTACATTTTTTTTCTTTTCTGCCTTTCTGTCCTCTGTTCACTTTTACCTTTTTCTTATATTGCCACGGACTCATTTCTTTTTTTCTCTCCATTGTGTGTCCTTATTCATCTATTTTGGCCATTCAGTTTTACCTTAGAAGAAGCTGTTTATCCCACAATGTATCTTTTTTCCTGTGTTGTACTCCTAGTGCTATAGCTCATAGTCAACAGGATTGTCGGAGGGATTAGAACGTTTCATTTCAAAGCACTACAAATCTGCTCTCTTGCCTTCGGTCCCTGCTCCTATTTCCCTCTGATACTTGTCGTTTTATTTCACGTTCATCGCGGTCTTTAGTTTCACCCCCAGACGTGACAGCACGCTGGTGTCTAACCACTGATACTCACTGTCTCTCCCTTGGATGTTGTGTCTGCAAGGTTCCAGAAACCTAACCTCGAAATGGCGGACCCCTTCCCTCACACCCTCGGCGGGGTTTGGACGGGCGTGGACGGTGAACATGTGGTCAGAATTGGTCTTTCCAAAGCCAAATGGCCAAAGCAGGGTATCTTGGAATGGATGCACATAATGGGCCATCTTCCAATCGAAAACGAGCCCCATATACTATAGCCATATTTCCTTCTACTTTTCCTTTGTGTGACGGTGATCACTGAAATATGTGTATACTTGAGTTCTGTGATTGTGTAATTGAGTGTGACTGTGCACGTGTGTGTGTGTGTGTGTGTGTGAACTGGACTATGTGAGAAGTGTACAGAGGAGGGCGTATGGAGTTAAGGCAGTGTAGTACAAGTCTTCGATGATAGGCATGTGTGAAAAGACATGACTCTCTTTCAGCCTTGATTTTACCTTCAATTCCAGAAGTAAAACTTAAGTGGAAAAACAATATTTTCTCCCTACCGGGGTCCATAGCCTTTTTATTTCTAGGATTATTTTGACTGCACCTTTTACAAGTGAGAATAAGATTTTCCACCCGGTCTCCCTTTGGTGACAGGCTGATTGGATAACTAACCAACCCCATATAGGAGCGAGGGAGATCTCCGGGTCATGTTTGCTCCCTTAAGTTGTCAGTCTGTCAATGCAGGCAGTTCCTGAAGAAACAACTTGCAACACGAAGCTCAGGATTCATCTCTGTCTTCTTATTTTTGCAAAACAAGTTCACAGATTTGCAATACCGTCATCAGAAGCATTTGGATGCCGGTACTCCAGATGTGAAACATAAATCCCATTCCAAGAATACACTTGAAAGTTACCGGTTAACCTGCAGGTTGAGCATAATTGAAAGGACCCGTAATCAAATTTCAAGTCCTATCACAGAAATGCTGTACAGACTTTTAAAAAAGATGCTTAAATAAAACGCTCTTGTCTAAAGACATGTGCATGTTTTTACCATAAAATTACATCTTCCACATCTTCCAGATCCGGCACTTGGTAAGTAAAAAGAAAATCTATTTGGACATAAGGATGTAAAGTAGCTGGAGGTGGTAATTTAATCAACCAAGGATATATTTCAATGTTTTTCTGGTCTTCTAGGCATTAGCACTTTAAATTCATTATGTCGGTTTGACAGATATATGCAGCCTTAAGGATCTAAAAATGAAATCCTAGAAGTATAGCCTGCTAGAGGATACATATTGAACTTAAGAGATTAAAATGGTATAACCATTGCAACAGAATGGAACATATCGCGTTTCTCGTTTTTTTTTCCCACTAAGCATGAGTATTTCGCAGATGTAAAATACGGTCTTGTCTAATTATAAATCCTGGCTCGAGAGCCACAGCTTTCTAACTTTTATACTGATGAAGTGGATATTAGAAAGAAAATGTTGGCTTCACATACAGTCTGAAGATGAAGAAGTCTTCCATTTGGGATTTTCTGTATCAATAATTTATTAAGGAAAACGACACAAGTGGTCACATGCAGCCCACGGTTCACAGGCAAGCCTCGTGCATGCCGTTCCTATTTAAGGCAAATAACAAAAGAGCCAAATTATAAAGCAGGTCTTAACATAACTGCAACGTTCAATCTAGTATATCATTATGCCAATTTAGTAACGTTAATGATCTGTAATATTAATTCATCATCCTGGAAAATGGGGAAGAGTTGCCATAATTAACTGTATTAAGCCACAATTAAAAAGTCATCCAAGCTGTTGTAAAGATCCTGGTGAGGATAAGGGCGTTCGTTATATTACAAACCTTTCTGACCATGTAGATTTCGCGTGTGAGCCTTTGTGACAAACAGCCCCTCTCGCCGGATTCAGATGTGTCAAAAGAGCAGCCACCCGCAGAGGCGGTGACTGACTAGATGCCTTATCGGCCCTTCCATCGCCAACTGCGGTTCGACACTTTCTTACGGGGAGAATCAGCATTGAAAGAGGTACAACCTTTTAGCATATCTACTTTAATTCCTCACAGGGAAGCAAAAACAGGCTGTCTGGTGAAATTCACATATGTCGACAGACTATCTCTCCCCTGAGATTAGGGTCATCGTTGAAAGTCACATTTCAAACGGCACAAAATGAACATTTTGATGTTTTAAAATGGAGATCCTGTAACGTCTGAGCCTAAATCCAAGTTGCCTATCACCCGATGTCTATAAGCTCTTAATTCTCCTCCTCGCCTATTTGAAGTCTCTATTGTGACGGGAGTCTTCAAGGCACAGACAATAGCAGGTGAAGAGATAAATGGGACCATGAAAGAGGTGAGATGCAGCCAGGGGGACAGCTGATTTGACCGGCCAGTCCAAAGGACTCCTTTTATCCTGGACAGGACAGATCCGCTAGCGATAAAGGCCGATTTCCTCTTTCACTCCGAATTCTCTGTACACCAGTCCTGTTATCACCGCCATTAATGATCATGAGCTCTTCCTCCCTAAAACAACACCGAGTATGCTGCTACCTCTACCCATAAGTCACCCCATTAGTGCATTTAGAACAGGGTACCGTCCTTGCTGTGGTGAGCCGAATGGTCGAGGAAGCTAGGTGGTAACGTGCACGCACATGTAGCTGAACATAATTCAAGACAACTAAGAAAGAAAGCACATCACCGACTTGTGCAGAATATGGGGCCAGGGACTTATATTTGCAGAGACTCATAAAGGACCCCTCTGTCTATTGGCATGGTTCTGCCTCATACCTGTTAAGCGTGAAGCCCTAGTGCAAATCCAAAGTCACATGGGACACAATGGTGCTGGGCATTTGGTCAAGATTTTCAGTGAAGAGGAACTGCAGTGATGTCCCCAGCAGAGTTCCCCCCCACCGCATGGGCCTTTCTATCAACAGTATGGTACGTGTCTCGGTGAAAACACACAGACGCTCAACACGGATTCCTGCAGGGTGCCCTATGCCAGAAAATTCTCATCGGCAGCATCAGTGTACACCCGTACTTACAAAGGACAAGTCACTGGGCAATCGTAGCCTTCCTGGTTTGAGTAGTGACAATCCACTCCAACAGTCTCACACAACAGGACCCAGCAACCTGTTCCCAAGAGAAAAATCTTCTCGTCCTCAAGCAGCCAGTTTACACACCAGCCTGGGAGAATCATTTCCCTTTGCGGGAATGCTTCATGACCGCCGGCCAAACAGAAGCCCCTTCAAATGTGGTACTGTACAGGAAAAGAGCAGTTACTACTTCTAAAGTGAGAGGTCCCAGCAAAGCCTTTCTGCCAATGCGCTTTGCCAGAAAAAGAAGCAGGTCTCTGGGGGCGGCTGGGTGGCTCAGTCAGTGAGCGTCCAACTCTTGATTTCAGCTCAGGTCATGATCTCAGGGTCATGGAACCGGGCCTCACATCAGGCTCTACGCCTAGTCTGCTTGAGTCTGTTTGAGATTCTCTCTCTCCCTCTCCTCTGCCCCCTGTTCATTCTGTCCCTAAAATAAATAAATAATGGGACGCCTGGATGGCTCAGTGGGTTAAAGCCTCTGCCTTCAGCTCGGGTCATGGTCTCAGGGTCCTGGGATCGAGCCCCGCATCGGGCTCTCTGCTCAGCGGGGAGCCTGCTTCCCCTTCTCTCTCTGCCTGCCTCTCTGCCTACTTGTTATCTCTCTCTGTCAAAATAAATAAGTAAAATTTTAAATAAATAAATAAATAAATAGATATCTTTTAAAATATAGAAATAAAAGCCAGGTCTCTTATATAACCCCTCTGGGAAGGTGGAAAGATTTACCAAACCGAACCTAACTTCATTCCCACCCTTTGGAGCAATTACCATCAAGAAGCCTGATCTACCCTCCCTCAGGAAAGGATGTGTGGGGATATCAAGGTGAAAAGACACGGTGTTTTAGATGAGCTTACAAAAACCCTAGCACTAGCCCGGCTGAGATATTGGAAACAAGCGGGTCTTGCCAAGTTTTCATTCACAGCGGTACATAGGACTGGTTCTATTCTGTGTATTTTGAGGATGCAGTCAAGGATTCAAAAGGAAGCCAGATTTGGGGGGCTTTTCTGAGGCTCACAAGAGCCTTTCTATTCTGTATGAACTAGAATTCTTGTGGAAATCTGTTAAAGCAGTAGTTCTGGTAAGAAATCCCATAGTGTGTTCACAGTCACAAAAAGACTCTCATGATATAAACTATTCTGTATGAACCCTGTTCTAAGAAGACAAAACTCAAGTCTCTCAGCCCCGCCTTGAGGCATTTCTAAATCACCCCAGTGGAGGTGGGCGTGTCCACAACCCAACCAGTCTGGAGTGGCTCTTCCTCCCTACCCACGGGTTCATGCTCCTTCAAGTTCACTTGGGCCACTGGTTAACCTTCCACAGAGACCAACAAGTCCCTCAAAGGCAAAGACCTTAGCTTGCGTGTCCTTTGTAGCCAAGTTCACGCTGTGGCTCCCTAGTGTTTGTGAGTAGAGAGGCCATCATTAAAAAAGAGGAAAACACCGAGACATGTTGCCTACTAGGAACTGCTCTCGGTTTTTCATTTCCTGTGAGTGGGCCTTGATAGTTCATGACCCCGTGGTCTACTGTGTGTGAGAGCAAAAGTAACACTTATTGGCAGGTCTCCCTTAGGTCAGTGGATCACACAGCGTGAGACAGTCCGGATCTTTCTCTGGGGCAATTCCAAAGCGGGGCTGCTTCCCGGTCTCAGGGATGCGTGGACGTATCTCACCACACCCTGGAGAGTTCCATGGTGACTGATAGTAGGTCTGGGAAGGATTTAGGGATCATTGTCCGACCCCTTCATGAGGATACTGAGACCAAGAAAGTTAAGGATCTGCCCAAAGCCCTCAGCTATTGGCAGAGATCATGGCTGGAAGGTAGAGCTCTGTCTCTTACCCAGTCCTGGGCCCCCTTTCCTGGCCTAGCTAGACATCCTGTCTTTACAAGGAATCTTGACTTGTCAAAATCAGACTCTTCTAGTAATTTTTGAAATCAGTCTTTTTGAAGCTTGTGGTCATTTATTTTTGGTGGGTGGGTCAGGAAGAATGAGCTGTTGTCTGCTCCCCCATGACCGTTGGCTCTCAAGCGTCTTGTGTTACGTTACCCAGGGTGACGGACCCTCCTGGGACTGCAGTAGGGTGCTTTTGGACTCAAACATAGATTCTTGGAATAAAATCCTATCCAGGTTAGGAAAATCGGGGTAGCATGGCTTCTCTTTTTTTATTTTTTATTTTTTAAAGGATTTTTTTAAAAAATGTATTTATTCATTTGAGAGAGAGAGAGAATGAGAGAGGAAGCATGAGCAGGGAGAGGGAGAAGCAGACTCCCTGCTGAGCTGGGAGCCCAACTCCAGGACCCTGGGATCATGACCTGAGCCGAAGGTAGATGGCTAACTGACTGAGCCACCCAGGCGCCCCAAGTCTTCCCTTTTGTAAACCCAGCAGTATTTAGACCATTTGTCCCATCACCCCCATTCTGAGTTGAATTGTATTCCCAAAAAGACGCTGAAGTCCCAATTCCCAGTACCTGTGCATGTGACCTGATTTGGAAATAGGGTCTCTGCACATGATCACGCTAAGATGGGGTCATCAGGGAGGGCTTTATTCCAATCTGGTTGTGTCCTTATAAAGGAGAGAAGTTTGGACAGAGGCAGACACAGTCAGAAGAAGATGGGAAGACTCAGGGAGAGCACTGTGTGTGGACAGAAGATCTGGTGATGCTTCTACGGACTGAGGATGCCCGAAGTTGCCAGCACACCCCCAGAAGCTGGGAGGCGGTGTGGGGGAGAGGAGGGGCTGGAACAGATCCTTTCTCACTGCCTGAGAAGGAACCAACCCCACTGACAACTGCCAGCCTCCAGACCCGTGAGACAGACCTACCGGTTTGTGCTACTTGGTTACAACAGCCTTAGGAAACTAACCCACCTCCCAAAAGGAATAGGGAAGCAGCCTTCCTGTGTGGATGCCTTCATGTGTGTTTGCTCTTTTCTCTTGCAAAAGGCAGTTTTGAGGTCACCGGCCTTCAATGTGTTTGGAGAAAGGCACCCTGGACCATCTTAAAACTCAATGACATTTGTAACCCTCGGTCTGTAACTATCCAAACTCTGTTCTTCTTTGAATTTCCAGTATTAGTTCATCTTTATTTCTAAATACGACTTGATAAACACCCCTAGAATTTGTTCCTGTGCTTGGTTTTTAACATGACGGACCCTTCATGAATGAATTCTTTAGAAAATTTAATAAGGTTCCCTTTGACCTTTAGTTTGAAAGTTCTAGAAAATACTTTGTGTTCTACATAGTAAGAACTTTATCGATATTGAGTTTGTGAATCACAGGAGAGGCACACATGCACATATATGAGAAGGCAACTTGTCAGCATATGTGACTCTGTAGCAGCTAAAGGTCACCTCATTTCTATTTTAGTTCTTTGCAGACTAGAGATAATTTGATTTTTTTTTCTATTATTTCCTAGATTATTTCAGGGGTGGGCAAAAGACTTTGCAATATTATTTAATAGTATACTAACAAAAAACTACCACCCAAATGTTACTGCATTTAGAACGTAGGATAAACAGACTTATTGACATTTGTATACACTTTTGGGGGGTGGGGAAAACATGGCAGGGGAGGGTGTACTTTAATGGGATTTCTTCTTTTTTTTTTTTTTAAGACTTTATTTATTTCTTTGACAGAGAAAGAGCACAAGCAGGGGGAGCAGCAGAGGGAAAGGGAGAAGCAGGCTTCCCGCTGAGTTTGGAGCCCAATGCGGGGCTCTATTCCAGGACCCCGGGATCATGACCTGAGCCAAAGGTAGACACTTAACCAACTGAGCCACCCAGGTGCCCTCTTAATTCATATTTCTAACACCAAATGGAAAATTATAGACCAGCATCTCATACCTTTACTGGACTCAAAGATCTGAAGACTAAATTTTAGGTGCTATCCAGAGAGGTGTATGTGAAACGACCTCGGGAGGCTGAAATGGGCAGCTTTTAATGGGCAAGAGTTGAGTCACATCTCTCTGCAGGGCACCTCAGCCTGCCAGGAGAAAGTTGCCCCAGACAGCCAATCAGCAAAGGTCGTCCATGCCCCCTGCTTGTCTGACCTCAACTCGGCCATGTCCCCTGCGATTTCCCCATGCCCGCCACCTCACCTCGTCCAAAGTGGACAGGTCATGGCCCACCTCAGAGCCTTCCCACTGGCTTTGGGCTCAGCTACCCACCTGGGATTGCTAGATAAAATACAGGATGCCTAGTTGAACTCAAATTTCAGAAAAATAACAGAATTCATAGATACAGACAACGGATTGGTGGTTGCCAGAGGCAGGGGATGGTGGATGGATGAAATGAGTGAAGGAGTCAAAAGTACAAACTTCCAGTTATAAAATAAAATAAATAAGTCCTGGGGCTATAATGTATGGCATCGTGACTATAGTTACCAATATTGTATTGTGTATTTGAAAGTTACTAAGAGCATAGATCTTAAAGGTTCTCATCACAAGAGAAAAGAACTCGTAACTATGGCCGGTGGTGGATAGTAACTAGACTGTCTGTGGTGATCAATTCACAATTATGTGAATATTAAATCACTGTGTTGCACACCTGAAACTAATATAATGTTTTATGCCAATTTTATCTCAGCAAAACATTTTAATTTCAGAGAAGCAACAAATACTTTCTCAGTGGAGGTACGTCCCAAATACTGCAAACTTAAAACACTCTAAAAATTATTTGTTGTTTATCTGGAAATCCTACAATGGATGAATGAATTAATTAATTAATTAATTAATAGGGAAGGGAAAATTTTACCGAGAATTCCTTATCTTGCTTCCTTTCCAGTTAATTCATTTGGCAGCCTAACGAATGATTTAAATAGGCTTACATTAACTTCTTGAGATACCTCAAGAAGTTAATGGAATTTTCACAGAATATGTGGAGCATTGTGTTGAAGTACCCCAGGTCATGTACTGTGTAATCACATGTTAGAAAGTAGATGTTATGTTTACTTTATAAAGTCTATATTCAAACAATTATATAGGCATGTTCAAAGATATATATAATCATGTAACATGATTATGTAGTAACATGTGATTACATGTTACCAAGTATATATTCAAAGAATTATGTATTAAGCTTATAAGTGTCTAATAGGCTTTACCTAATTCAAGTAATGTTGCTAACAGATCTGCCATTTGTCCTAAGAAAGAATTTTGAATAATTGATTAGCTCCAATTCACCTGTTAAGATGGTCATGTTGAAGCAATCAGCATTACTATCTCTTAATTGAAGAATAAACTGCAAATAACTCATTCAGTTGGGCACAGAAACTCATCTAGTCCATGTAAAAGATGCCCTGTGACATACAGTAATTCTAGAAAAGAAAACAACGATAAAATTCCATAGAAGATGTTAGGTTCTCCCCAGCTTTAAAGAACTAAGCAACCAAAATGGCTCACACTTTTAGAGAAAAGAACTTCAAAACTACATATAAACAAAAAAAACAAAAATTTTCTCATTCTACGTATAGCTCTAGCAAGACGAATATTTTCTAATGGAGAATCCAAGATCCAATTCTGACTGATGTGCAGTTTGTTTCTTCCCTGTACTTAATAATCCATCACTAAAAGTTGGATTGTAGTAATTGCTCTAAGAACAACTTCACAATGGACAGGTTAGGATTGGGTCAACTCGGATGAAATGAAGAGAATGGTCGGGCCAACAATTTAGATGGGATATTGGCGTGACTTTAATTTACCGGAGAATGGTTCAATTTCACTGCTTTTTAGCTTGGTAGCCATGTGACTAGTTGTAAATTGGATGTCATTCAACAGTTGCAATTGTACATATTTTTCCCTTTTTTTTAAATAATGCCAGTAAAAGATAGAAAGGTATGTACCTAAAAATCTTCTGACACTCTCACTTGAACTTTTTTTTCCCACTTTCAGCCTCTATTCAATGCAATACTTTAAGCAACTCTAAGGAAACATTATAAATACATGTCATCTAATAATAGCCAAAATTATTTATTTAATGTTGTCTATTATTTCCATATAAAATATATAAAATAAAAGATAGTGCTTGGAATTAGGTACACCAGTGAACACAAGTAAGATGAAATTATAGGGGCACCTGGCTGGCATAGTTGGTAGAACATTTGACTGTGGATCTCGAGGTTTTGAGTTTAAGCCCCATGTTGCATGTAGAGATTACTTAAAAATAAAATCTTAAAAAAAAAAAAAAAGATTAGAAGGGTTCCTGGGTGGCTCAGTGGGTTAAAACCTCCACCTTCAGCTCAGGTCATGATCCCAGGGTCCTTGGATCGAGCCCTAAGTCGGGCTCTCTGCTCAGCAGGTAGCCCGCTTCTGTGTCTCTCTCTCTCTGCCTGCCTCTCTGCCTACTTGTGATCTCTGTCTAGCAAATAATAAATAAAATATTAAAAAAAAATTAGATTGTATTTAGGCCATAATCTGTGGTTCATGTATCTAAAATATGCAAAATCGCAAAGCTATACTTTTATTTTTGATGATTGTGCTTTAAGTATGACAGAAATGTATTTCCCCTCAGAATTTCCCCTCATCCAAAATGCAAAGCAGTAAAATAGAGTGGGGTTGTGGTTTTTATTCACTGAGGGGCTGGTTCAAAATTTCAAAATGAAGTTGAAAAGAATTGCATCCACTTGCTTAACAATAGCTGTCTGTTTTGCTTGTATGTTGCTTTGTTTGAATTTTGTGGAAACAGATTTCCAGAGTCTTTCACCTAACCATAAAATAGTCGATGGCAGAAAAAATTCAACCACAACAGAGGTTAAAAAAAAAAAAAAGAAAAGAAAAAGGAAAAGAAAAACTCCAAGATTACATGATAGTTTTCACATTTTTTTACCCAGACAATTTGTCCTGGTTATAATATAAGCTCAAAGCAGATAATCATAGTTTTTGAGGTGTGATGGAAGGTTTGTCCTCCCAAATCCCCCCCCCCCCCCGCCACACCCCAGAACATACAGACCACAGACAGGTGGCCGGTGTTCTGGGTCTGTGTCTCTGCCGTGACAATCAGCAGCATTTGGTGCAGGATTCCATGTGTCTCTCCTCTCCAAGCCTTGGAAGATAATTTCTGCACTTAGGCTACCTGAAAGACATGTCCTATGAGCTTTGCTTTGTAACTGTTAACACCCATTTAGTTTTTTTAGTTGGTGTGTTCAAGAATCAAATTAGCTAAAGTTCTTGGTAAACCTTGTTCAAAGAAGTTGAGTGCCATTGACTTAAGTGTTTGCTTTCTTCTTTAAATCAATAGTTGGAGGGCACCTGGGTGGCTCAGTCGGTTAAGCGTCTGCCTTCGGCTCAGGCTGTCCTCGGAGGGTCTCGGGATGGAGCCCTGCGTCAGGCTCCCTGCTCAGTAGAGAGTCTGCTTCTCCCTCTTCCTCTGCCCTGGCCCCTAGCTTGTTCTCTCTCTCTCTCTCTTTCCTAGTCTCAAATAAATACATAAAATCTTTTTTAAAAATCAGGAGTTGAGATGTCTGCCTATCTAATATGTAGGAATCTCAGAGGAGATGTGTGTGCATACCGTATGTGTGTGTTTGAGATGAAGTTCCTATAGGTACCAGTCTGCATTTAGCAAATGGGTATTTTTACCTGGAGAAAATCCTTTCATTTTGCGGAGACAAGGCATTATTTTTCTTTGGAAATTCACAATTTTTTTTAAATTAATAAATTTAATGTAACTTGGTGATTTTTTTTTTTGCTGACGTGAAATTTTTCTTTGCAACATGAATATGTGCCAAACCCTCTTTTTAATATAATTTTTTGATTAGCAACACATTCATATGATTGGAAAATAAATAGTATAATACCGTGTAGAGTGAAAGGTCTTGCTTCTGTCCCCCTAGACACTACTCCCAGCCCTTCATCCATATCCCTTTTGTCTTCCTCCAGAGTTCTGAAGATGTTTTTTGTATTTGAAAAATAATGTATCAGCACTTTGCAAATATACACAGTTGAAGAGAAATCTTAAATGGTGATAAAAGTATTGGTTGAATCTTTGCTTTTCTCTCAGTTCCCTTGACTAGTCTCTTGAGTCCTAAGTTAAAATTCTTTGTTAAGATAGTTAAAATATGGGGCGCCTGGGTGACTCAGTGTGTTAAAGCCTCTGCCTTCAGCTCAGGTTATAACTCAGGGTCCTGGGATCAAGCCCTGCATAGGGCTCTCTGCTCAGCAGGGAGCCTGCTTCCCTTCCTCCCTCTCTGCCTGCCTCTCTGCCTACTTGTGATCTCTGTCTGTCAAATAAATAAACAAAATCTTAAAAAAATATAGTTAAAATGTTATACATATCTAAGTGAACTTAAAGTAACCTTTCCTCAAGAAGTCCGATATGTGCTAAGGTGAGTGCTGTGAAGTGTGTAAACCTGGTAATTCACAAACCTGTACCCCAGGGGTTAATAATACATTATATGTTTATTAAAAAAATTTTTTAATTATTTAAAAAAGCCACATTGAGATACCATCTTAAGCCAGTTAGAATGACAAAAATCAACAATTCAGGAAACAACAAATGTTGGAGAAGTTGTCAAAAAAGGGGAACCCTCTTACACTGTTGGTGGGAATGCAAATTGGTGCAGCCACTTTGAAAAAGTGTGGAGGTTTCTCAAAAAATTTTAAAATAGAGCTACCCTATGACCCGCCAATTGCACTCTTTTGCCAAATTCTTGGATCTTATTCTCTGCCCTTTCATTTCCCATTGCATTAAATGGAGTCTTTTGTCATTGCTTATTACTTAACATTAAAAATATCTTCTTCAATCAAAAAAAAAAAGAAGAAGGAGGAGGAGGAGGAGGAGGGGGAGGAGGAGGGGGAGGGGGAGGGAGAGGAGGAGGAGGAGAAGAAAAAAGTCTGATGAGTATTTGGGATTGTTTGGGTCAGGAAGTTTCCAAGTGGAATTTTCTCACTAGGTGGCGCTCGTGTGCCTGGCGGTCCGGGAGGGAGTTGCCCCGCCCCGCTGTCCGCGGATGCACAGTTCACCAATTAGCCACAGTTACTATGGAGACCTTCCAGTTCACACAGAGGCAAAGGCCTCCATGTTTTCTCCTCTCTCAAGAATGATGGTTCTACTCTTATTTCTGCTCTGCTCTCTATAAGACCTTCCACGTGGAGTGAAATTGTCGTGGTTTCCTCTAGACTGAGAGGTGTGTTACGGAGGTACCCAGGCAAGAAAAGGACACTGCGGGTGTTACTTTGACCTGGGGATGAAAGCTGGGAAAATTCAACTGACCAGTTGAATCAGAACTTTCCAGACCTTCCCTGTAGTACATGAATGATCTGGAAGTTGCCCTCACCCTTTCCCTGAAGACCTTAATGTCCATCCAACAACAAAAAGCTTTTTAAAACATGCTTTGGGGGTTTTATCTTCCGTAGCCATGGACGTGGCCTCTCTGCTAAGAAGGGATCAAAGTGCTTTTTCCTGTCTTATTCTCACACCCACCATGAGGCAAGGAAAACACTACAGATGTGCATAAAATAATAATCGAGGGATTTCCATTTACTGCTCAACTCTGTCAGAAAGTCAAGAAGTCCAGTAAGTAATAGAAGAAGAAAAGAAATTTAAACCAGGATAGAAAAAAGTTAGAAATATGCTAGCTAACTTTTTATTTGCTCCATTGGATCCTGGTAACATTATTTTTTTTATGCATTAACTCAGCCATTTACTGCCCACCTCTCTCTGCCTGGCACTTTCCTGGTTGACATGGATGCAAAGATAGATGAGACTAATTCTGTGTTTCGGGCCTGTTGGGAAGATGAACTTTCACCCTGACCTCTCTTTCTCGATCAAGCTCCAGTCATCCCCATAAGAATTACTCTAACTCACCTCCATATTATTTTGTACACCACTCTCTTCCACTTCTTGATGTAATGGGCATCCAAATCTTGCCCAAATTTATCTCTTTGAAGACACCGTCTACCTCAGACAGCTTCCTGAAGCCACATACTCAATTGTGTTTGTATTTGTAACTATCAATATGTCACCCTAACCTAGGGACAACCTCAAGTCATGTGAGTGTCACCCGCTCCAAACAATTTCAAGATTTTTTTTTTGAAGATTCTATTTATTTACTGGGCGGGGGGGGGGGGGTCCACAGAGGAGAGGGAAAGGGAGAAGCAGGCCCCCTGCTGAGCAGAGAGCCCAATGAGGGGCTCGGTCCCAGGACAGTGGGATCATGACCTGAGTCGAAGGCAGATGCTTAATGACTGAGACACGCAGGTGCCCCTGATCTCAAGCTTTTGAAGACAAGGCTTGCACACATACTGTGACCTCAGGTCTCATTACTGAAATATTTTTTTAAATGTTTTTTTAGGAGAAACAAAAGCCTTTGCAGAAGACCCTTTGGGAAACATGGGGCCATCTGGTCAGAGGGCATCGGCTAATCTTTGGGGGTTCCTTTGAGTGACAGCTCAGCAGTAAGGGACATGGCTAACCCAGAAAAGCCTCTAGCTGGTCCCCAGGGTCATGCCAACAATTGTGATGACCATTTGTGCCTCTGGCTTCTCCTAACAATGCTGATGCACAAGTAGCCCAGGTTCCTGTTTGCCAGTGGAAAGAAAAATTTTAAGAAGAACAAAAGGGGGAAAAAAGCAAAGGGAAAGAAAAAAGAAAACTCAACATCAACTATCCGGTATTGCTTTTCTGATGAAGCCTTTTTCTTCCCCCATAGTTTGTTCCCCGAAGTGGGAAGAAAGAAGGGAAAGACGGGAAGGAGGCATTCTCTGCTCAAATGGCTAAGGAATAATTTTACTCTTGTGACGACAGCATGTGAGGTTATAAGCGCCCCGTCTCAGAACTCCATGGGACCAGGAGGACATATAACCCCTGCAGGAACACAGTGAGTTGAGATGAAGTGTAAGAGGAAAAGGTCCGGGGTGCCTGGGTGGCTCAGTTGCTTAAGTGTCTGCCTTCTGCTTGGGTCATGATCCCAGAGTCCTGGAATCAGCCCCATGTCGGGATCCCTGCTTGATAGGGAGCCTGCCTCTCCCTCTCTTCCCTGTTTGTGCTCTCTGTCTCTATCTCTGTCTGTCTCTCTCAAATAAATAATAAAATCTTAAAAAAAAAAAAAAAAAAAAAAAGAGGAAAAGGTCCTGGGGTGCCTGGGTGGCTCAGTGGGTTAAAGCCTCTGCCTTCGGCTCAGGTCATGATCTCAGGGTCCTGGGATCGAGCCCTGCATCGGGCTCTCTGCTCAGCAGGGAGCCTGCTTCCCCCTCTCTCTCTGCCTGCCTCTCTGCCTATTTGTGATCTCTGTCTGTCAAATAAATAAATAGAATCTTTTGAAAAAAAAAAAAAGAGGGAAAGGTCCTTGAGGTGATATGCACTGCAGGCTAACGGTCTGGTTGTCTTTTTTAAACTATGAAAGCCTTTTCGGGACAAGGTAGCTGCCTTCTAATCAGAACTGAAATACAAAAGAGAATCAGTAGAGTTACCCGATAACTTCTCCCTGGCGGGTGTACGGTGCTTCCTCCTGGATGAGTCTAGCATAAACGCAAACAAGGGCAGAGCTACACATTTCTGAACACTTAGATGCAGATTATAAGTTGGACACTAACACCATTGTGCCTGCCTTCCCTGCAGCCCCCCACCGCGCCCCAATTCTGTAGCTGTGCACAAGGGATTTTCCTCCATTGTATTCCTTAGTCCTTAGGGGTGGTGAGTAGCACAGGCTTTCACTACAAATCCATTTCCCCAACAATTCTCCTTCTTTTAGTAGATCTCTTTGGGATTGGATGAATTTAACTGAGTACCTGTTCACACCAAATAAATTCCCTTTATAATCTGGTCTGCCAGTCGCTCAGCTGGGTTGTCCCAGACAAAAAGGACCAAGGTGGACGTACTACACCATGTATTTCCTTTGGCCACCAAACTCCAAACATCTTAGAACCAAATCAGTTCATAAGTGGTATTTACTGGGGATGGCGGTGGTGATGATAATAATAAGAGGGAGATATAAACACGTATCCAGAGCAGTTCCTGATCTTAAGATACAGGTAGTCCAAGTAGGTAGAAAACACAAGCACTTCAAAAACTGAATAACGGGGGCGCCTGGGTGGCTCAGTGGGTTAAGCCGCTGCCTTCGGCTCAGGTCATGATCTCAGGGTCCTGGGATCGAGTCCCGCATCCGGCTCTCTGCTCAGCAGGGAGCCTGCTTCCCTCTCTCTCTCTCTCTCTCTCTCTCTCTGCCTGCCTCTCCATCTACTTGTGATTTCTCTCTGTCAAATAAATAAATAAAATCTTTAAAAAAAATAAAACATACTCACCATTTAAAAAAAAAAAAAATCTGAATAACGACTCTGGGTAGGCTTGCCACTGTCCCAGGAGCTCTGAGGAGGACACAGTTGCCTGGAGAGGAAGCCTCACAAGAGGCAAAAGAATTTGGCCTGGGCCTCAAAGAATGACCACAGATCCCAGTGAGAGGCTGGAAAAACCATTCCAGGTGGATGAAAGGTGTGACCAGACAGGTTTTCGTGGAGTCCCCGAAAACTGTGGGGAAAGCGTAGGCAATAAATTGGAAATGTGGATTGAGGCCAGATAGTGGAAGGAAACTAAGGCGCTTGGACTTTATCCTGGTGGTAATGAAGAGATAATGAAGATTTTTAATTAAGGGTTTGGCATGATTAAATGGTGTTTTAGGGAGATTACTGTGGCAGCAGTGAATTGGAGGGGGAGAAACAAGTAAGCGATTAGTTAGGAGGCTATTATAATCATCCAGGCTTGAAGCGGCAGGGGTATGGGGGCAAAGGGAATTGAAAGGAGAGGTGGAGTGTGGGAGATAGTGCAAGGGAATGCCCAACAAGCCTTGGGGACTCACAGATATTCCGGACAAAGGAAAGGAAGGGGGCGGTGAGCCCTGGTACCAGACACAGTGAGGGGGATTGGGAGCGCAAGTCCTTTGGGAGCATCGAGGGAGACTGGAGTCTTGAGTTAGCTGGGCTCTGGGGTACCTACAAGGCAGCCAGGTTCAGAGGTCTAGCAGGTAGGTGGAAATGCGGGACTGACACTCTGGAGGCCAGCCAGGCGAGGGGCCTCAACCTCTCTCTTTTATAAGTCAATCGAACTCCTTTCCGGAAAAAGCACTGAAATACAATGACTAAGCAATTACAATAGAAAGTACATATTTAAGGATGCGTCTGAAACCATATCAACAGGAAGGAAGAATCCAGGTCATTCTCTGCATATTTTAAACTTCTGGAAAAGTGCTTTTTAATAAGTCAGCCCAATATTTCAAATGAATATTTTTTAGGTTAAATTTCCCAGATAACATTCCCAATCATTCAGATTTCTTCCTTCAGGGAGACTCAGCTTTAGTGTCTAATGAAGTGCAATTACAAAATAATTTCCATGTTGAATGTGGTGGTGATTGCACTGTCTACATGGAGCTTTGTGACTGCGCTGTGACTCCCAATGAGCAATGAGCGATAGGAGAACCTTCGGAATCCTAGTAGGCCCTTTGCCTAATTCTCTCATGCAAATCAGAAGGAAGAGAGGTTTCCAGATTTCATTTACCTCGAAAGTGCATTCCTAGCAAAAGGAATCAGCAAGAAGAGGCCCACGTGTCCTTTAACGTGTGCTGCTTAACCAGTGGCACGTGGTCCCCGTGGACTTCCACGAGACGAAATGCCAGTGGAGCCTCTCCTTCAAAACGTAGAATGTTATGGATCAAAGTGCGAACATGGTGGAAATAAAACAGCTTTGGATTTCACCCATGGGTGTGTGCCCTTGGCTGCCAAAATCCTCCCCGCACGACTCAGATGCTAGTGATTATTGTTTGAGTTTTACTGGGAGACTCAAGAGACCAAGTTCATCAAGTCAGCCATTATCTGAAAATCAAGGGAAAGTCTTTAAGATTTTATTTTATTATTTATTTGACAGAGAGAGAGATCACAAGTAGGCAGAGAGGCAGGCGGGGTGGGGGGGAAGCAGGCTCCCTGCTGAGCAGAGAACCTGATGCGGGGCTCGATTCCAGGACCCTGAGATCATGACCTGAGCCTAAGGCAGAGGCTTAACCCACTGAGCCACCCAGGCGCCCCGTCATTTTTTTTTTTAACCTGAAAATCAAGTACTGGTAAACAATTGGTTTCCAAATCTAGAAGACCGATCTCTTGTAATTCACATATGCATATCAGTAGTACTTGCCCGCCTGTGAAACTTACAAGGACAGAATCTGAAGGCTCTGATGTCAGCAGTGAGTGTAGGCACTCCATGGTGTGTGTGTGTGTGTGTGTATGTAAAAGGTGTCTCAAGAGCAGGATCCTTGTCTGTCAGTGGAGTTGTAACTACGGTGTCTGGTTATCACCTGGCCAGAGAGCTTAAAATCCTGTCTACTGTTGTGATTTCGGTCAGCAGAGCCTACACCTGCGCCTTATCCAGAGGTAATTTCCACAGACTGCTCCAGGAGAATCATTTCTAGATGGACTAAGGAAGTGATGTCTCTCTTCTACAAGACATGAGATTTTTTTTTTTAAGATTTTATTAATTTATTCGACAGACAGAGATCACAAGTAGGCAGAGAGGCAGGCAGAGAGAGAGGAAGAGAAGCAGGCTCCCCGCTGAGCAGAAAGCCCGATGCAGGGTTTGAAATCAGGACTCTGGGATCGTGACCTGAGCCGAAGGCAGAGGCTTTAACCCACTGAGCCACCCAGGCATCCCCAAGACATGAGATTTTTAACTGAAGCCCACACTCAACCACCCAAGACCCCAGGAATCCTGGAAGGAAATGTTGGGGTGTCTTGGGCATTACCATCTCCCACCTCCAACCCCTCCTTACTCAAGAAGCATCTAAATTTAGCAGACACTCGAATTTCTCAATCTTATACGTGAAATCCAAGCAATTAATGAAGAATCCCATTTAGAGATTCTGCTTTATTAATGATCAACCCTTTTTGTTGGTAGGTAACAAATATTAAGTAATCAAAAAGTTTACCACACAAGCCAGCCAGACTGGATTAGGTTAGGGAGGATCTCTCTCCTCCTCCAGCCCTCCTATGATAAGAATCTGTTTTTAATGCAAGGGGGTGGGATTAAATAACTTTTAAGGGTCCTCCCAACTCTGAAATCCAGTGAGTGTTGATTAAGATGAATAGACTTGCACATTTTCATAGGTCTGAACTCAATGGAAATGCTGCTCTGACCCCCACATCCCCCCACCCCTGGCAATGGCCTCAGCTCTTGTCTTTGGAAAGCCCTTCTCAGTAAATGTCCGCTAGATTTTTCCAACCCTCAAGAGATAGGGAATAACAACACACACACACACACACACACACACACACACACACACACACACACTTAATTCAAATTATAATTGAGTTGATCCCAAATTTTCTGATTTACCTAAGATTTAACTTTCTCCATATTCAAATAACAACTTTCAAAAATTCTAGTATTACTATATATGTTCTGGCTTGCTAATATTCATTTCTAAGTGATGTATAACAAGACAATATGTAAAGAATTTTAATCTTGGTTAATTCAAGGCAACCAAGGTTGATCGTTTGGTTTTAGCTCTCCTTCAGCAAAGAAAGACAAAGGTCAAAAAGTAATCTTTTTTCAGTCATTCTTGGTTGAAAATAAATTCTGCATTTCTCTTTTATTAATCTGTTGCCCTTTTTTATGTGTCAGAAGTAGAAATGGGAGAGGGCCGGAATGTGATCTTGATATATGACTTTACTGCTCTTTGTACTAACTGCTGAATTATTATCATTTCACAGAAATTACATTTGAAAGGGAGGAATGTGTTTTTAAATCACATGATTCCAGATGAATAACCTTTGCGAAAGTGATTAGTAATTTCTCCAAGCGATGAGCTTGCAAAGACTCCATTGCAGGGATCTATGTAACCTTTTTCTTCTTCCTCTGCTGTGGTCATACATAGAATAAGAAACACACAGAGAGTGTCTACAATGTGTGGAAGTGTTTTACTTTACTCGGTATCAGGAAAAAGAAAAAACCAAATAACCAACAAGTTACTCTGAGGGAAAAACAGTGGAGGGTGGGGTGGATTGAAGATACTGTTAAACATCTGAATGAACAGAAGTTAATTCCCGGGCCGTGTGTCCATACGTTGACTGTGTGACAGTGCCAGTCTGTGGGCAAATTTCATTTCAGGAAGTGACTTAGGCCCTGGGAAGAATAGGCCACAATATTTCATCAAGTACAGTAAAAACAAATTACCTCAGGCTCAGGACCCCTGAGACCACTTTCTAAAAGCGTGAGCTGCTTGCAGGAGAAGGAAATTCCTTTTGCTGGGATCGGGAGACAGCAGGTGTAGCAGGGAGTGGGAAGAGAGGCTCACCTCCTGAGGGGACCGCAGTGGGAAATACCAAAATGGCAGCCCCTGGGTCCAACCCACTTACTCCTAAAAGCGGCTGTGAAGTGGACTCTCTCTTGCTTTGTTTTGGGTTTGAGTGAAGAGAGGGTGACTTTCAGGTCTGTTCAGGGTCCCTGGGAAGCCTTTAGGAGCAAGTTCATTGAAGTCACACCTGCAGGCTTGACTACAAGACCCAGTGACGGGTTCTAGAAAGACATGAGTGGATTGCAAATGGCTCTGGAAATCCACTCTTATTTCACTTTCTAGTATTTAAGAAGAGACCGACCAGGTTGTTTTATCTCCTTGTGTCACAAAGGTGTCACCCTTGGATCCAAGACAGAGTAGCCAACCTGTGTCCTCTTGCCTTTCTGGTCTCTAATTATAAGCAAGTTCTGTGCCTGATGGATGGAGAAAAGGCAGGATGTTATTATAGTTAAGATTATGGGGCCTGACTGCTTGGGTTCAAACCTTGGCTATATTACCTCAGTCTAAAGGCCTAACTCTCTGTGCCTCAGTTTTCCTATCTGTAAAACAAGGACTCATTCACCCATTCACTTTTATAACCATGTATTGAATCGTAGTGCAGAGATGAACGAGACAGTGTCTGCTCTCCTAGAGTCTCCATTACAGCAGGAGGAAAGGCAATAAACAAGTAAAGTAGGATGCAACAGGTACTACTAAGGGCAATGAAGAGAGAATAGATTTATGAAAAAAAATAAGAAATAAAATAGCTCTATGTGGTCGAGTGACAAGATGGCTGCTTAGTACGACCTCTCTGAATAGGTGACCAGAATGATAGAGTCACCCATGAGTAAATAACGGGGAAGAGCTTTCCAGGCAGACGGAAGAGCAAATACAAACCCTCAGGCAGGATGAGCTTGGTGTGTTCAGGTCAGAGAAAGACCCGCGTGGCTGGAGCTTTGCAGATAAGCGGGAGATGGGATGAAATCAGGCTGGGCCATTGTATTCTGAATATAAGGAAGCTACAGACAGGGGCCTGACCTGATGTGACTTCCCCTGGCCATGCTGTGTGCAGTGTGGACTACAGCAGGGCGAGAATGGAAGCGATGGGACTAGGGGAGAGGCTGCAGCCACGAGCCACGTAAGAGGAGAGTGACGCCGCGGAGACGTGGCTAGAGGCTGGGCGTGTTGGGTAAGAAGAGGCGACAGAAGCTGTTCGTGCATTTGGATCTAGGGATTAAAAGAAAGGACAGCTGCTTGGATTTTTGGCTCGAGCAACTCGGTCTTGTAGATGGTGTTTCATTTACTGCGGTGGGAAGGACTGTAGGTCAAAGTGGGGGAGGACCAAAGGTTCTGTTTGGGACGTGATGCTTAAAGATGCCTATTAGGTGTGCCGGCAAAGAGAAAGGTCGGGGAAAGGCTTGGATAAACGAATCTGAGTTCTGGGGAAGCCTCGGGGCTGTGACTGGAGGACGGCAGCACATATCTTGCATGTAAAGCCGAGGCCCTGGGTGACATCAGCAGGACAGCAGTTGCGGAGAGGGAGGGAGAACACCAGAAGGGTGTGGCGTCCTGACAGCCAAGGGAGAAGTTGCTAGGCAGAGGGAGCAATCAACAGTGTAGATGCCGGAGAGGGCTGGGTCATACCATGCCTGAGGACTGTCCCAGGTTGGTTTGCCAACTGAGGTTGTGGGTAATCCCTAGAGTAGCATCTGTGGAGGGCTGAGGACTGAGCTTGCTTCGGATGGGCTCATGCGGGGGCAGACCGAGGTTAAGGATACCGGGGTCTGTGCCGGGTGTGGGGAGAAAGGCAGAACGTTGCCGTGGTTAAGATCACCGCCTCTGAAGGCTGACTGTGGGCCTGAAGTCTCTACAGCCTGAAGGCTCTCTCAATGAAAGACAATATAGAATTAACGCAAAATTAGCTGTAAATGTAAACATCTATTTGGAAGGAGAAGTTATGAAATAAACTTTACGTTTTAAAAGTCTGACAAGGCAGGACACCTGGGTGGCTCAGTGGGGTAAGCCTCTGCCTTTGGCTCAGGTCATGATCTCAGGGTCCTGGGATCGGGCCCCGCATCAGGCTCTCTGCCTAGCATGGAGCCTGCTTCCTCCTCTTTCTTTGCCTGCCTCTCTGCTTACTTGTGATCTCTCTCTGTCAAATAAATAAATAAAGTCTTAATTAAAAAAAAAAAAGTCTGACAAGGGGTGTCTGGCTTCTCAGTTGGTAAAGCATGTGACTCTTGATTTTGGGGTTGTGAGTTTGGGCATGGAGATTAGTTAAACACACACACACAAATAAATAATTAAAAGTCTGACAAATCCCATACAGGAAAATAACAATATCCTTCTTAATTTACTGTCAGATGCACCTCTATAATATTTCCCTTTTTTCCCTTTGGTCTAGATACCTTTCTTTATGTGACAGTGTTTTTTTCATAATGACAATACATACATGTACATATATGTATGTGTGTATTGCCTCTATATTTATTTGTACACCATCTCTCCACTTACCTTCTGGAATCTATAAATAGAGTTTTTACATGACTGGAATTCACTGCAGTCACTGGGGGAGAGTTTTGAGCACTCCTTGTTAATAGGAGTATAGAAATCTGAACTACTCTCCACTGTCATCGAGGGGTTCAACTAGAGAGGTTGAACCAAATAGTTTCAGCCAACGCCCGTGAAACATGCTGAAGATCAAGGATGGGAAAAGTCCCTTCTGGTGTCCTATAATACCAGGCTTTCTCAGTTTCACACTGTTGACATTTGGGGTCAGAGAGTTCTTTGCTGTTGGAAGCTGTCTTGTGCGCTCTAAGGTGTTTAGTTAGCAGTGTCCCTGTCCTCTACCCATTAGATGCCAGTAGACAACCAAAAATGTCCCCAGACACAGCCAGACGCTCCTTGGGGGGGGGGGGGGGACACAGTAGTCTGACTGAAAGCCATTGTGTCACATTAAGTGTGCGTGGTCCTTGGTTGATGTTTTCCTGCTGTGAATTTGTGGTTCCGGATTATTTGTATGTATCCCAGAGTTCGTTTCCAGTCTTGCTCTTTGATAGGGACTTGGCTTCTATCTCTGCTAGAAGCGACGTGGGATGAAATGTCGCAGCCCCTCTTTGCTCTCCTTCCATCTCAGTTCAGACCCAGAACCTGTCCCTGGCGCCAGAGCCAGGGCCAGAGAATGCTGAAACATGCGGAACTCTCAGGGGACAATCCCTGGCGTGAAGAAGTATGTCCACAAAAGCTAGAAGAGTGAGGAGGGGTTGAGTGTGAAAGCCCCCAACTAATAGATGATAACCACTAAGGCAGTTGTGAAAGTTGAACTAATCTTTTTTTTTAATGACAAAAGCAAGCAATATATCAGGCAGAGAGTACATGAAACAAGCCTATTACTCTAAGAAGTAATGCAAGTTGAAAGTGTAACTTAATTTTAATAACTTTAATAAACACATGGCTAATATTACGGCGAAGAGAATGACAATACACAATTGGAGGGAGCGTCCTTGACCTTCCTGACTTGGAAGAGACAAGCAAATCAGACGCCACGGTGAGATATGGCTTCCTATTCTCTCGGACAGCCAGAATCAAAGAAAAATAAAACTAACAAGTGTTGGCGAGGTTGGGGAGAAACTGGAACCTTCATACATCGCTGTTGGGAATGGGAAATGATGCGGCCACTGGGGAGAACAGTTTGGCTGTTCCCCACACGGTTAGACGCACAGTTACCCCATCACTCATTAACTCCATTCCTATGTGTACACCCCAAGATCAATGAAAACATATTTCCACACACACTTGTACACACATGTTTGTAGAAGCATGATTCATAATAGCCAAAAAAAGGAAACAGCCCAAACGTCCATCAACAGATGAACAGATGGGGTGCCTGGGTGGCTCAGCGGGTTAAAGCCTCTGTCTTCGGCTCAGGTCATGATCCCAGGGTCCTGGGATGGAGCCCCACATTGGGCTCTCTGCTCAGCAGGGAGCCTGCTTCATCCTCTCTCTCTGCCTGCCTCTCTACCTATTTGTGATCTCTCTCTGTCAGATAAATAAATAAAATCTTAAAAAAAAATATGGTATATCCATATCCAGACAATGGAATATTGTTCAGCCGTAAAAAAGGACCGCGTGCTACAACAAGGATGAACCTTGAAATCATTATACTAAGTGAAAGCAGCTGGACACAAAAGGCCACGTACTGGATGTTGGCAGTAGCGTAAGTAGATCCACGGAAACAGAGTAGGTTAGCAGTTACCAGGGGCCGGGAGGAGGCGGGAATTAAGACTGACTGCTCAAAGGGGCAGAGTTTCCCTTGGAGGTGATGGGAATGTTCTGCAATTAGGTGATGGTAATGGTGGCATGACTCCATGAATACACCAAATACACTAAATTGTACAGTTTAAATGATGAATTTTATGTGATGGGAACTCTATCTCATTTCAAAATTATAATAATAAGAGGCAACAAACCAAAAACCTAGAATTGGAAGGGTGCCTGGGCATCACGGAGTACAAACTTCAAGTTTTCTAGTGGAGTGACCTTGAGGATATTGTCCAAGCAATTATCTTTAAAAACTAGTTTGAAGCAGATTTCTCCTTTACTTAGAACCAACGAGATGTGGGAAGGAGGGATGGCCTTAAAAGCAGTCTGAGCCCCACAGAGAACTACATAGATCACCTCCGCGGACTCATCGTTGAAACAGATGCATATTTATTGAGGGTCTACTGTGTGCCTGGCCCTTCTCCAGGTGCTGGGGGGACAAAGGGAACAAAGCACAAAAAAATCCACCTCCGAGGACCTTGGGTTCTCCCAGAAGCCCTTCCCAAACAGCGCATTTTAGAAGCTTGTGTTGTCAAACCAGTGCCCACTTAGAAATCAAAACCAGCGTCATAAGGGATGGTAGAATGAACTGAGCATTTTCACCTTTAGAAAGAGAAGATTGAGGGAGAACATGATAACCGCCTTCCAAGCCATTTGGGAGGGAGACAGCGCTTCATTCTTGGCTGCTCCCAAGAGTTGCGCTCTGTGAGGGGTTGGAGGCGGATCTGGGCTCTCATCAAGGAAGAGAGGCAACTCGCAGGATTCCGTGCCCACCCGGCTGCCCGCGTCCCACTGGGCACTTTCACCGCGTTCTCTCATGAATCCTCACAATATCCCTACTGGGTTCAATGACTGGCCCAATTTTTAAAGAAGAGGAAAGGGAGGCTTAGCAAGATTTTATCACCAGTCTAGGGTCACGCAGCCGGTCAACGGCGAGATGCTAGTCACACCTTACCCTGCGACACCACACTCCAGCCACTGTACCATGCTGTCTTCCCACCAATTAATGCTTTCAAATGCATGCACCTGTGTGGAGAGGAACACCACGTGGGATGGTGGGGTGGCCCAGGTGACCCAAAGCTCCTTTCCAGAAATACTGTAACACCTGCCCGTGTACTGTCCCATGGGAATGTCTCGTTTGGCTCATTCAGGGAAGAGGGTTAAAGTGGCAAATGAAATTAATAACTCCCAGGTCGTAGGGGACCAGAGGAGATCATGTCCGTGCAGAATCCAGTTGGGACATCCACATTGTTCAGCAAATATTTACCAAGAACCGGCTGTGCACCTGGTCCTCTCATGGGACACCAGCCTGGGCTTCAGGGAGCTTCCAGTTGTGTCTGACAAGTAGATCGCAGTCCATGAGATGGAAGGTCCAACTCCTCTCCCCTGGTCCCAAGCCTATGTTTCCTCCACACAGGGCAGGCTGCTATCCCTGTCTCATACCCATGCATTCGGTCATCTGACAAACATTGACTGGATGCCTTCTGTGTGTCAGGCACTGTTCTAGGCCCTGGAGATAAAGCCGTGGACAGAATGGACAAAAATCTCTACTGTATGGGGCTTACATTAAGCAAATATAGATAAAATATTTATTACATTCAGGAGTGAAAAGAGCTATGGAGAAAACTAAAGGCTGGAAAGGGTCTAAGGGAGTCCTGGGGAGGATGGAGGTTGCAGTTTTAAATAGGCGATCAAGACAGGCCTTGCTGAGAAGGTGGAATCTTGGCCTCAACTTGGAGGAGAAGAGCGAGTGAGCCACGTGGATACTGGGATGGGGGTGGTGGAGAGTGTGGGGCGGAGAAGGAATCAGGGCAAATGCCCAGAAGAGGGAGCGTGCTCGGTATGTGAGCGACACCAAGGGAGCTGAGGTCAGAAAGGTAACGGGGGTCCAAACTGTGTAGGGTCCCCGGGGTATTGTGAGGGTGTGGATTTGCTCTGAGTGAGATGGGAAGTCACTGCAGGTCTGCCGCGTTGAGAATAGGCTAGAGGGGAACAAGTGTATGAGTGGGACGACCCCGTTGGGAAGGGTTGGGCGGGTGGAATGGTCCCCCCAACCTGTTCATGCCCGAATCGCTGGGATGTGTGACTGTGTTACAGTCCATCGCCAAAGGAGCTTTGCAGGTGCGATGAAGCTTCTGGACTTAAGATGGATCATTCTGGATTGTCCAGATGGGCCCAATCTAAACACAAGAGCCCTTAAAAGCAGAGAGTTTTCTTCAGCTGGAGTTAAGGGGAACATGGCACAGAACAAGAAGACAGCAGGCCACGTACCACGGAGATCTGGTCTTCTGTTGTTAAAGGAAAACCACGAGAAGCTTCTGAATTTTGACGACCATCTTAAGGAAGCCAGAAGGGGGCTTTTCCTCAGAGCCTGGTCCAGGTAAGAGCCCCAGCCAGCTGACATCTTGATTTCAGTCTTGAGAAACCCTGAGCAGAGAGTCTGCCCAAAGCCCCTGGATCTCTGACCCACACAATTGTGAGATAAGTTGTGGGTGTTATTTTTAAGTTGTTAAATCTGCAGTGATTTGTTTGGCAGCAATAGAAAATTAAAACAGGGGTGGTTGCAATAATCCGTGTGAGAGAGGATGATGGTAGGGGCTTTTGAATTCTAGAGGGTTCCTGACGGGTAGAGTGTAGAGAAAGGGAGGACTCAGGAATGAGTCAGGGGGTTTTGCCTGAGCTATACAGGAAGGACGGCGTTGTTATTCCCGGAAGTGAAAAGATCGTGGGAAGAGCAGGTCTGGGGGGCAGAAACATAGAGAATCTGGTTGCATCTATGTGATGTTTGGGACGCTTGGAAAAAGTCCAAGTGGAAGTGTCTAGAAGGTAGATGGATAAGTCTAGGTTTGGGGACAAGTCTACCCTGGAGAAATAAATTTGACAATCACGAGTTTGTAGGTAATTTTTAAAGCCATGAGACTAAATGGGATTATTGAGGTAAACAACATTCTAACATTGATAAATGTTACAGCTGATATGATATAGCCCTTTTGGAATCTCCTCCCCTTGACTATGGCGGAACTTGTGAATATAATAAGACTTTTTCTCCTAAGATTACATTACAGTATTTTGGCAAACAGGATTTTGCAGGTGCTAAGGTTCCTGTATGAATCGGTCTGTTCGGGCTGCCCTAACAAAACGCCACAGATTGGGAAGATAGAAGTCTGAGATTAGGGTGCCAGCATGGTCAGTTTCCAGAGAGAAGTCTCTTCCTGGCTCATAGATGACCACTGTCTCTCTATGTCTCTGTATTAGTGAGACAGAAAGAAAGTGGTGGGGAAGGCGAGTTGGGGGAGGAAGAGGAAGCTCTCTGGCATCTGTTACAAGGAGACTAAGCCCATCATGAAGGCCCTCCACTGTCATGACCTCTTCTAAGCTTACTCATCTCCCCCGTGCCCCATCTCCACATACCATTACATCGGGGGTTAGCAGGCTCAACATTTGAATGGGGGGGGGACACAAATATTCAGTCCATAACAGTTACTAGTCAGCTGACTTTGAGTTAAATGGAGGGAGATTATCATATGGGCCTGATCTAATTCCACGAGTCCTTTAAATCTGGCTCTAGAGGGCAGAGACTGGAGAAGAGAGAAATCTGAAGCCAAAGGGATTACATGCATAAGAAACTCTCCATCTCTAGCCTCAAAGCTGGAGGGTGGGAGCTCTGTGGCAAGGGATACAGGCCGGCCCTAGGAGCCCAGGGCAGCTCCCTGCTGAAAGCCAGCAGGAAAATGGGGGCATCGGTCCCACAATCTCGTGGAACTGAATTCTGCCCACAAGATGACTGAACTTGGAAACAGAGTCTTCTCTAGGGCCCGCAAATGAGAATTCAACCCAGTTGACCTACTGACTTCTGTCTCTGAGATCCTGAGCAGAGGACCCAGCCAAACCATGCCTGGACTTCTGACCAACAAGAGCCGTGAGCTGACAATGGATGTTGCTGTAAGCAACCTGGTTGGTGGTTAATGTATTAGGCCATAATACGAAACTAAAGCAAAAGCCAAGGGAATGAGCGTGGACAGAGACAATATGGGGGTCAAGGGCTGAGCCCTGGGGCACCCTGATGTTGAAAGTTAGTGGAAAGAAGAGAAACCAGAAAAAGGAGGTAGGAAGGAGTAGACAGGAGGAAAGCCAAGAAAGGGCCCTGGAGGCGGATTGAATGAAGTGTTTCTAGGAGGAGAGTAATGTTCAGTGCAATGGTTCAAAAGCTCACGTTGACTCTGGGACTCTACCGGGGTTGAGAAACACTCCCTAAGAACACTTCTTGTAGCCTGAATTCTAGGAGAGAAAAACAATAGCTGATAGTAGAGACTCCCTATCTATCTTTTTATTTATTTATTTATCTATTTATTTATTTATTTTTTAGAGTAAGTAAATTCTGGGATTTATAGAAAAAGGAGAGGAGTAGAAATTGATTGTTGTTGTAGGGAAATTCCCTCTGCCCTCTTTATGTGGATTTCTATCTCCCAGTTCAGGGAAGTGTTGGTGCTGTGTCCATATCTTTCAGGGAAGAAATTACTTCTTAGGTCCTTTGAAAGAAGCGGGTTAGATGTTCACCAGTCCTCTTTCTTTCCTAGTGGTATGCCAGTAACATATATTTCCCAGAAGTCCTTGTAACCAGGTTGACATGTTAGCTGGAGAAACGTGGAATAAAGTGATGGCTCTCGATCCCAGGCACGGCCAAAAGATCCCCTGCAAGGGCATGAGCTGTCTGTGTTTGTCATACAGCTGAATGCAGAGAATCCAGACGACCTGAGGC